>NC_077230.1:237097747-238297747 GCF_027887165.1 Monodelphis domestica
AGAGAGAGAGAGAGAGAGAGAGAGAGAGAGAGAGAGAGAGAGAGAGAGAGAGAGAGAGAGAGAGAGAAGAGAGAGAGAGAGAGGAGAGAGAGAGAGAGAGAGAGAGAGAGAGGACTCATCTGTATTGCAGAGGGAAAAGTAGCTAGGTAGCTGGATAGGAATGGGAATGACTTAGAAGGAACTGCTGGGATGCTAAGCTCAACCTTGTGGTGATGTATGATAACCAGGGTATGTTACCGAAAGGCATAAAATAATACAAAAAGTTATTTTTCAGCCAATATGCTGACACAGCACCATTTGGGGTCCCTAACTGAAAATGATATATGAATTATCTCAACCTAAAGTCTGAAGTATAAATTATAGAATATATCTCTCAGTGTTTTATTTGGGCTGTAAAGCGACACCTTATTATTTCTCCCTCCTGGGCTTCCTTTAATGAATTGGGATTTGAAAGTGAAATATTTATTATATTGCAGGAGGGGGATTACATCTTGTTTCAGAAAGGAGGGAGGGAGGAGTATGGAAATCAGGTGGCATCTCGGAAATTGGTCTCTTTTTTGTTTATGAAGAATGGCTGATGCGGGTGTTTTGTGAGTTGTGGGAGGCTTTGCTGAAAAGGAGTCTTCTCAGGGAAGTATAGGTTGGTGTGTGAGTGGCAGAAGGAGTAATCCAGACCCCCAACCTGAGCTTGCTTTTAGAAATCTCCTTGCCCAACAGGGAGCATCTTACAGATGAGACACTTGATCATGATGCTTTCATCTGCTGCATGGGGAGATAAAGGATCATGAGTCTTTTTATTAAATCTGGGGAGAGGGCATGGTACCTTTAGCTCCATTGACTATTGGATATGGGATAATGGCAATTGATTATTCAAAACAGGGAAATTACTGAGACTCAGCAGTGGTTTAATGGAGATATTTCTTATTACACCTCCCAAATCAGTCCTGATGGATGATTATGGAGGTTTAGTGTGTCATATAATAGTGTGCTCAATGCTGGGGTTACCCCTGGGCCAGTGGAGTAGATGAAGTCAAGGCAATGTGCTGAGAGACAATACAGCATAATGGAAATCTGTAATCAGAGGCCTTGGATTCAAATCCCTGATCTCTTACCCAGTCGCCTATGTGACTCATGGGTTTTGAAATAGTTTGAGGGATATCAAGAATGAATATAGAGATACCTTAGCTGAAAATAAGGCAAATAAGCCAATAAGCTTTATTATGTGTTATAAGAAAAAGATAAAAAGGCAGGGTGACTGGCAGTATTTCTAGGCTTTATCTTGGATCCAGGGGATAGAACTAAGGTATCCAGGGTAGCACAGAGCTTACATTGATAGAGCCATGTACTTGGATTGCATTGGCCTAACCAGGACCTGGAGTGAGCTACTACTGGCTATTATGGTCAAATAATTGCCACATTAAGTGTTTGATAAAAGCACAGTCCCAGTCCCAACCAATTTTTGGGCACCTGTGTTTCCCTAAAGATCTCATCACTAGCACAGGTCAAATTAACCATTATGAGCTTTTGTTTCCTCATCTGTAAAATGGACAATTTGAATTAGACTTAATAGACATTTATTCAATATTTACTATGTGTAAGAAAGCTCATCTTCAAGTTTTGCTTAGGGTCTCATCCTGCGTCTGACACTTACTTGCTGTGTGACCCAAGTCAAATCATTTGACCGCAGAGCTCCAAGATTATTAGTTAGATTGTGACATTGGTGAAGGAGATTTGTTCACATGGAAATTCCCTGTCCTAATAAAGTCAGAGGTTTCCAATCAAGTCAGTAAGCAGTTACCTACTATGTGTTATGTGTCAAGAGCTCAGTGCCTGTCCCAAGGAACAGAGTATGCAAAGATTAAAACAAAAATCTTCTTCCTTCAAGGAGCATATAGTCTAGACTTAAGGTAAATGCCCTCAGCAAGATAGTATATGATAAACCCAAAGATCCCAGCTTTTGGGACAAGAACCCACTGTTTGAAAAAACTGCTGGAAAAATTGGAAAAATATTATGGGAGAGATTAGGTCTAGATCAACATTGCACACCCTGTACCAAGATACATTCAGAATGGGTAAATGACATATATTAAGAAGGAAACTATAAGTAAATTAGGTGAACATAGAATAGTATACCTATCAGATCTTTGAGAAAGAAATGAATTTAAGACAAAACAAGAAATAGAGAATATCACAAAATGTAAAATGAATAATTTTGATTACATTAAATTAAAAACTTTTGTACAAACAAAAACAATGTAACCAAAATTAGAAGGGAAGCAGCAAATTGGGAAAAAAACTCCGACAAAGGTCTAATTTCTCAAATTTATAAGTAATTAAAACAATTGTACAAAAAATCAGGCCATTCCTCAATTAATAAATGGGCAAGGGATATGAAAAGGCAGTTTTAGGGTAAAGAAATCAAAACTATCAATACGCACATGAAAAAGTGTTCTAAACCTCTTATAATCAGAGAGATGCAAATCAAAACAAATCTGAGATACCACTTAACACCTAGCGGGTTCATTAATATGACAGCAAAGTAAAGTAATAAAAGTTGGAAAGGATGTGGCAAAATGGGAACACTAATGCATTGCTGATGGAGTTGTAAATTGATCCAACCATTCTGGAAGGCAATTTGGAATTATGCCCAAATGGTTTTAAATGACTGCCTGCCCTTTGATCCAGACATACCACTACTGGGTTTGTACCCCAAAGAGATAATAAGGAAAAAGGCTTACCCAAAAATATTTATAGCCACACTCTTTGTGGTGGCAAAAAACTGGAAAATGAGGGGGTGTCCATAAATTGGGAAATGACTGAACAAATTGTGGTTTCTGATGGTGCTGGAATACTATTATGCTCAAAGGAATAATGAACTGGAGGAATTCCATGTGAACTGAAACGACCTCCAGGAATTGATGCAGAGCAAAAGGAGCAGAACCAAAAGAACATTGTACATAGAGACTGATACACTGTGGCACAATCAAACATAATAGACTTCTCTATTGGCAGCAATGCAATGATACAAGACAAATCTGAGGGACTTAACACTATCCACATCCAGAGGAAGAACTGTGGGAGTAGAAACACAGAAGAAAAACATTTCCTTGATCACATGGTTCAATGGGGATATGATTGGGGATGTAGACTCTAAATGATCACTCTACTGCAAATAATAATAATATGAAAATAAGTCTTGATCAATGATACATGTAAAACCCAGTGGAATTTCTCATTGACACTGGGAGGGAAAGAACATAAATCATGTAACCATGGAAAAATATTCTAAATTAAATAAATAAATAAATATTTTTTATAAAAAAAGAAGCAACATATATTCTACTGAACAAGTTGATCTCTAAGATACTGCAGTTATGAAAGCAAAGCAATTGACCCACAAGACAGGAAGTAAGCAGTTATTTAATTAACTGAGGCAAGCATACAAGCACCTCATGGTTTGTGAGGTTTCTCATAACCAGGTTAGCAAAGCTGGGCTCCTCCAGTCTTCTCTGCTCGAATTTCTAAGCTGGCCTTTATACTGCTGAAATGTTTATGCTATGAAGAGGAAAGACAAATTAAAATACTCTGAGGTACTACCTTACACCTAGAAGACTGGCCAATATGGCAGCAAAGGAAAGTGATAAGTGTTGGAGGGGATGTGGCAAAATTTGAAACACTAATAAACTGCTGATAGAGTTGTGAATTGATCCAACCATTCTGGAGGGCAATTTGAAATTAAGCCCAAAAGGCTTTAAATTACTGTCCACCCTTTGATCCAGCCATATCACTGTTGGGTTTGGACCCTAAAGAGATAATATGGAAAAAAGACTTGTATAAAAATATTTATAGCTGCGCTCTTTGTGGTGGCAAAAATTGGAAAATGAGGGAGTGTCCCTCAATTGGGGAATGGCTGAATAAATTGTGGCATATGCTGGTTATAGAATACTACTGAGCTGAAAGGAGCAATGAACTGGAGTAATTCCATGTGAACTGGAAAGAGCTCCAAGAATTCATGCAGAGTGAAAGGAACAGAAGCAGGAGAACATTGTACACAGAGACTGATACATTGTTAAATGATCCAATGTAATGGACTTCTTTACTAGCAGCAATTCAACAATCCAGGACAATCCAGAGGCATTTATGAGAAAGAACACTATCCATATCCAGAGAAAGAACTGTGGGAGTAGAAACACAAAAGAAAAAACATATGATCAATCACATAGTTCGATAGGAATATGATTAAGGTTTTGATGCTAAAGAATCACTCTACTGAAAATATGAATAATGTGGAAATAGGTTTTGAACAATGATACATGGATAACCCAGTGGAACTGCTTGTCAGCTTCAGGAGGAGGGAGGAAAGAGCAGGGCTGGGGGAAGGGGGATAATGAATCATGTAACCATGGAAAATATTCCTTTTTTAAATTTTATTTAATTTATTAAGAAAAATTTTTCTATGGTTACATGATTCATGTTCTTTCCTTCTCCTTCTCCCACCCCCCATAGCCAATGTGCAATTCCACTGGGCTTTACATGTGTCATTGATCAAGACCTATTTCTATATTATTAGTATTTGAACTAGGGTGATCATTTATTTTTTAAAATTTTATTAAATTTGTTAATTTAGAATATTTTTCCATGGTTTAAAGAATCATGTTCTTTCCCTCCCCTCTCCCCATCACCTTCTATAGCCAATGTGCAATTCCACTGGGTTTTACATGTGTTGCTGAACAAGACCTATTTCTATATTATTGATATTTGCACTAGGGTGATCATTTAGATTCTATACCCCCAATCATATCCCCATCGACCCATGTGATCAAGCAGTTGTTTTTCTTCTGTGTTTCTACTCCCAGAGTACATCCTCTGGATGTGGATAGAGTTCTTCCTCATAAGTCCCTCCTAATAATTCTGAATCATTGTATAGCTACTAGTAGAGAGGTCCATTATATTATATTGCACCACAGTGTATCAATCTCTGTGTATATTGTTCTCCTGGTTCTGCTTCTTTCACTCTGCATCAATTCCTGAAGGTTGTTTCAGTTCACATGGAATTCCTCCAGTTCATTATTCCTTTTGGCACAATAGTATTCCATCACCAATATATATCACAATTTGTTCAGCCATTCCATAATCAAAGGGAATCCCCTCATTTTCCAATTTTTTTTTGCCACCACAAAGGGTGTGGCTATGAATATTCCTGTACAAGTATTTTTCCTTTTTATATTTTGGGGTAGAAACCCAGAAGTGGTATGGCTGGATCAAAGGGCAGGCAGTCATTTAAAGCCCTTTGGGCATAATTTCAAATTGCCCTCCAGAATGGTTGGATTAATTCACAACTCTACCACCACATCCCCTTGAGCATTCATTACTTTCCTTTGCTGTCATGTTAGCCAATCTGCTAGGTGTGAAGTGGTATCTCAGAGTTGTTTTGATGTGCATTTCTCTATAAGAGATTTAGAACATTTTCATGTGTTTATTGATAGTTTTGATTTCTTTATCTGAAAATTGCTTACTCATGCCCCTTGCCCATTTGTAAGTTGGGGAATGGCTTGATTGTTTGGACAATTGATTTAGTTCCTTATATGTTATTTGAGAAATTAGACCTTTTTCAGAGGTTTTTGTTTTAAAGATTGTTTTCCCAATTTGTTGCTTCCCTCTAATTTTGGTTGCATTGGTTTTGTTTGTACAAAATATTTTTAATTTAATGTAGTCAAAATTATTCATTTTACATTTTGAAATTTTTTTTCTAACTCTTGCTTGGTCTTTGAATCTTTCCTTTCTCAAAGATCTGACAGGTATATTATTCTGTTTCCCCCCAATTTACTTATAGTTTCCTTCTTTATATTCAAATCATTCACCCATTCTGAATTTGTTCATTGCTCTGCACATACAGGTGGCAATGACCCTGTCTCCAGGGGAAATGACTGAGTAGATTCTGCTACAAAGCTAGCGGCCATAGAAGGACATGAATTAATTTTAACATTAACAACCACTGATGACTTAAATTTATCACTTTCCTATAATGAAAAGGAAGTGGAAAAATGGAAACAAAAAATTAAAGCAAAACAGGTTAATGGAGTATGGGTGTCATCTGAAGGAAAACCCTTGCTCCCTAGGAGTTTTTATCAACAAATTTGCCAATCTATTTATAAAAATGGTCTTTTTGGCATCTAGGGCATCATGGACACTGTTAAAAGAGTAAGGATAGCCCCTGGCATAACTACTATAGCCTCTAAAGTAGGTATAGCTGCTCTTCATATATAGTAGTAGTCTCTCAGAAGCCGAGAATGACGATTGTCTTTGTGCATTATCATCTATGTGCCAGGCCTTTAATCAACATGCCTTTCATGGTAAAGCTTTTGGTGGAAGTCCTCTCGCCTACACACCATTTGAACATTTACAAATTGATTTTTATCTCTATGCCGAAAGCTGGACAGTATAAATTTTGTCTGGTCATAGATGATTAGCTGACCAGATGGACTGAAGCATTCCCTACTGCTCGGGCAACATCTACTTTTGTTGCCAAAGTCCTTTTAAAAGAAATTATTCCGGGGGCATCTGGGTAGCTCAGTGGATTGAGAGCCAGTCCTAGAGACAGGAGGTCCTAGGTTCAAATCTGGCCTCAGCCACTTCCCAGCTGTGTGACCCTGGGCAAATCACTTGACCCCCATTGTCTAGCCCTTACCACTCTTCTGCCTTGGAGCCAATACATAGTATTGACTCCAAGACGGAAGGTAAGGGTTTAAAAAAAAAAAAGAAATTATTCCACGCATTGGCCTACCAGCACATATTGACTCAGATAGAGGAACTCATTTTACCAATTCAGTCTTATCACAAATTTATTTATGTTTGGGTATAACTCCTAAATTTCACACGCCATATCATCCCCAGAGCTCCAGCCAAATTGAACAAATGAATAAAGAACTTAAAACTATGATTGGAAAATTGTGCATGGAGACTCATTTGAAATGGTCTGAAATTCTACCTCTGGCCCCATTTTATCTCAGAAGCAGACCCAGAGGTGATTTACACATCTCACCATTTGAGATGCTATTTGGACATCTACCTATTCAGGCATGACCATTTATCCTTGACTATACCTCATTGTTAGGAGGGGATACAACCATTGCTACATATGTCAGACAATTGCCAACAAAATTGCGAGAACTCCATGACTCTGAAGCTGCTGTTTAAGCAAGGCCCCATAGACTTCTTGCTTTATGATTTAAACCCAGGTACTAGTGTGTATATAAAAAATTTCAAACATACTGGGTCAACTGAACCTGCTTAAGACGGACCATTCGAAGTCCCATCAACAGCTATTAAAATTGGGGAGAGGGACTCATGGATTCATTGTAGTCTTGATAATGAATGATTGACTATGTTGATAGTATTTAACTATTGATTATGATAAGACTTCCCTATTGATGGATCTGTACTATTTTGTTGCACTTTATTTTTGCCATACAGCATTTTATTCCTCTTCTTTCTCTCATTTTTTTTTGCATTTGAAGCACATGTAATTATATTGAAAAGATTTTCTTTTAGATATTTTTAAATTTTGCAATAAGTTAAGATATCCATTTGCTTATCATAAAAATGAATACCCAAAATACTCTAGACTATGGAAACCTGCCATTTATTGATAAATATTATGGGACTAGGATTAATGATTGTGTCTGATTCTAGGGATCAAAAAAAGGAGCACAGATTTTATCTACATAGTGCCATAGAAGCATGAATTTAACCTGGAAAGTGCTAAAAGAGCACACAGGTCAAAATTAAACCAATCCATGTGGTACTGATGAACTTCTACACCAATATGAAAGGACTTGAACCTAGTATGAGACTTGAGGTTGCGGTGCTTGACATATGTTAAGACACAGGACTCCTTGTAAAATATTTTCTATGAAAATCCCTAAAAATTGGCTAGTCTGGCTCCCCTATCCCTGATAAATGACAAAAGATCAGACTAAGGAATGCCACTTCCCTTTTTATACAAAAATCTAATATTTTTTTTCTCTTACATTATGGCAACTTCTTGTAGTCCTGACTTATAATGGGTAAATACAACATTACTGCATTTTCTCCTACAGACTTGTGGTATAAAAATTACTTTAACTGAACCCTAATAACAAAGGCCTATTGTGAATTTATTCTTTTTTAAATTATAAATTTTATATACATAGTTTTTGATGTTTTGATTTGGAATTTGGAATTTTTTTCTCTCAAAGTTCAATTTTTTCTTCCATTTATTTATTTATTTTTTTTAGGTTTTTTTTCTTTTGAAAATTGACTCATACACCCATAACTCAACCACTTTGAGTTGATCCAGGAGTTGATAAACATCCTCTTCAGGGGGGTATTGTATTGTATTTTTATTTTTTAAAACAATATTTAAAAATTTGTTTGAGAAGAATTTCAGGATAAGAAGTTTGCTAACTCCTTGAACCCAGAAGAATGAACTCTTTGGAAAAAAGATGCTTGCAGAAACCTATACTGCATCAAGAATATCCAGAATGAACTTTTGGGTGCAATTAATTGGACAAAAGGGGATTGAACATTTATTGTAAATGTGCACTTTTATGCCAAAGGGGACTGCCCCCTAATTTGGCTTTTTGTCAATGAGCCTAACAAAACATTGCTTTTGCCTTCTCTCTTTTCTATTTCTCTCTAACTATTGTAATTTCCTCTTAGGAAGTGAAGTATTGTATACATCTTTAGTTATAAGTGTTTTAGGACTACAAGATGATTATGTTAAATGATCAATGGGGAGACTAGTCTCCCACTGATCATCAGGAGGGATTGTGAAGATTGGATTTAGCTCTCCCCTGATTGTAAAAATAAAGATACTTAGCTCTTCCTTTATTGGGAAGATAAAATTGTAATCTCCTGATTGTAACAATGAAGGCACTTAGCAATTCCTTTATTGGGAAGATTGAATTGTAATCCACAATCTATTTTTAGATTTTAATCCCCAAAAAGGTGTTAACTCAATATTTTGAGTAGATCTACCAATTTTTACTACAAAAAGGTGTTAAGTAACTACAAAACATGAACTAACCAAAAAAGGTGTTAAGCAACCCCAAAGGTAAATCTAATCAAAGAAGGTTTGAACTAAAGAGTGGGCAGTCCTGGAGAAAAACATCTGCTGTGATTTGTAGATGTTAAATTTAGGGGAGGTGACACAAGAGAAAAAAAATCTTTAAAAAGAAGGCCAGAGGTCAGAAGAATAATATATTTGATTCGAGATTCGAGTTGGATGGAGGATTCTCTGACTTGGAGTTGGAGTGGAGGAACTGAAACCCTGGAGGAAATCATGCAGGAGACCTCAGACTGTTTTTCCATTTTAGATGGTCACCGTTGGCGAATGAAAGGCTGACTTAGTGACCCTGCCCTTTCTCAGAGGTATAAACCTCCAAGAAAGGTCCATCGTCTTGAGAAAATTTCCCCTGGCTAGGACTTAGAAATTCTAACTGGTATCAGAAGAAGTCAGAGCTCTCTCTCTCTCTCTCTCTCTCTCTCTCTCTCTCTCTCTCTCTCTCTCTCTCTCTCTCTCTCTCTCTCTCTCTCTCTCCCCTTTTTCTATCTTCCTTAATATCTTCCCTCTATTATAAATAAACTACCATAAATACCACTTACTTTAGTAATTCATTTTGGGATTTAGAAATTAAATCCCTGGCGACCACCTATATAAATATTCAGAGTCCAACCACAATTAAATTTAACATACCCCAGTGAATCTAGATGCTCTTCCCTTTCAGAGTTGATTCCACTGAGAGTGAGGTTTGAGTATTACCTATTAGCACTGTCTTTCCTTCTTATAGTAGTCTTCTTCCCTTCCCCCTCCCATGCATCTGGTATTTTTCTTATTCCTTCAAGTTTCTCTTGGTGCCATCTTCTGTTCCCACCTTTTCATTTTTTTGCATATCATCTTAAACCACCTAGTACTCCAACCTTTACCTATGAATAATTCTTCTAACTATTATAATAGTGAATACAATTTTTGAGAGTTACAAATAACATTTTTTCCATATAGGAATATAAACAATTAGACCTTGTTCAAGTCCTTAAAGAGAAAAAAAAACAATTTTCCCCTCTCTTTCTTATTTGCCTTTTCATGTTTCTCTTGATTTTTGTATTTGGATATCAAATTTTCTGTTTAGTTCTGGTCTTTTATTTACAAATATTTGGAAATCTTCTATTTTGTTGAATGCCCATAATTTCCCCTGGAAGTATATAGTCAATTTTGATGGGTAGATGATCCTTGGTTGTAGACCCAATTCTCTTGCCTTTCTGAATATCATATTCCAAACCTTGTAGTTTTTTAGTGTGGAGGCTGCCATATCACGTGTAATCCTGATTGAAACTCCTTGATATCTAAATTGTCTATTTCTGGATTCTTGTAATTTTTTTCCCTTAGCTTGGAAGCTCTTAAATTTGGTAGTTACATTCTTGGGGGTTGTCTTTTGAGGATTTAAGATAGAGGGTGATTTATAGATTCTTTCCATGTCTATTTTGCCCTCTTTTTCAAGAACATTAGGGCAGGTTTTTTTGAATAATTTATTGTAGTATGATGCCAATGTTTCTACTTATTTCTGGATTAGGTAGACCAATGATTCTCAAATTTTCTCTTCTAGATTGTTTTTCCATGTAAGTCATTTTCTCAGTGAGATAGTTCATGTTTCCATTTATTTTGTCATTCTTTTAATTTTGCTTTATTAATTCTTGCTGTCTTGTGAGATCATTAGCTTCTACTTGCCCAATTCTGTTTTTAAAAGACTGGCTTTCAGCCATGATTTTTTTTTATTTCCCTTTTCAGTTTGGTCTGTCTTACTTTTCATGGCTTCTAGTAGGTCATTACTGGTCTTCAATTTGCATGCCATTTCATTTGATTTAAGGGCTTCTTTTTCTAAATGGGAGATTCTGTCTTTTAAACTGTTATTTTCTTTTGAACTATTTCCCACTTTTATTGCCAAGTTTCTCCTATCTTTTTAACTTGGTTCTCAAATTCTAGCCTGATTTCTTGGAGAGCTTGTGACAAATTTCCATTTTTTTTTTGAAAGTTTGGATGTGTTTGCTTGTTTGTTGTCCTCTGCTATCTCCTCTGTAGACTGTTGTTTCTCTAAGTAGAAATTATCCAGAGTCAAAGTCTTTATCTTTTTTTTTTTGGTAATTATAGATTGTAGTTTTTGGGTGTTGGAGACCATTGCTTTGTTGGTTTTGCCTTTCCTTCCCTGCCAGAAGTGTGAGTGAGGAGAATAGGCTCTTTGTGTATTCGAGCTACAGAGCGATTTTTGCTATGAAGCTATTTTTTGAGTCTCTGAGGTGTCTGCTGCCCCTCTCTGCTCTGTCTCTGCACCCAAAGTCCATGTTCCTCAGCTTCCTGGGTTCCCAAGTATAGCTGCTCTCAGGAATAAGTCTGTGGTGTTCTCAGCCAGGTATCGAGAACCTAGAGATTGTCCTGTGCTCACTCTGATCCTGGCGTGCTGGCTCTGACTCTGGCACCATAGGTGGAGTAGAGAAGAAGTGATCAGCTCTCACTTTGGTGGGAACTATTTAACCCCTTTATAATGTGGAAATGCCCAAATCCTGCCTACCTTCAAGGCTGTATCCTTCAGTGGAGCCTCTTCGCTCATTTGATTTTGATTTTTTGTCCTTTTGAGACACTTTATATTGGTTGGTCGTGAGGAGAAGAAGATCCTTGCTTCTACACTGTGGTCATCTTAACCTGGAAGGAAAGTGAAAAATATTCTAAATAAAAGAAAAAAAATTTTAAAAGAGGAAAGATAATCAAGCAATAGAAAATGTGTTGGTGGCAGAGCATATGGCCCTGGAAGATCTAGTTACCTGGGTAGTTTTCCATGCATGTCTGTGTATGTGTTCACCTGTGTTGTATGTATCCTTGGGGGAAAGTCTGGTAGAAAGAGCCATATGGAAAAGTGCTAGACTTTTTACAATGCAGTGTACCCCCAAAGGACTGCATGAGGATGAGGCTCTGCCAAGAGGTCAGTAACAACTTTATCTTTGACAATGCATTTGGATAAGGTGCAGAGGTGTGAAACTGTCACCTTTACAAAGGCAGTGGGATTGCCTTCAGTTCCATCTTGTCTGATTCTTTGAGTTCTATTCATACAGCTGATCTATTTCCTCTGAAGTAGCCTAACTCACTGGATGAAGTTAAGAACTAGTTTTAACTTAGGTGATACTCAGCTTTTTTATTTCTAAAACCAATTAACATTTTGACCAAGGATCAGCAACCTTTTAAAGGAGAAGGGCAACTTTCTTGTAAGCTCTTAGAATAAGACTTTTGAAGACCAACAGAAACAAACAAAAAAATCCCCAAACCTGACATTTATATAGCACTTTAAGGTTTGCAAAGTGATTTATAAATATTATCTTATTCACTTCTCACAATGACCCTATGACATAGGTATTAACATTATTCTTATTTTACAGATGAAGAACTAAAGTTAAGTGATTTTACAAGGGTCATCCAGCTAGCATATCCTTGAGGATGGGTTTGAATTCACATCTTCCTGATTCCGGGTCTAGTAATCTATCCAATGTACCATTTAGCTGTCTCACAAAAAAGGATAACCTATTTGGTACCTTTTCCACTTTGGTATACACCCATGATAGAGGTAAAGAAACACTGACATAAAGTTTTATTCCATTCTAGCTTTAAATCTCTGCTGTTATTGTTCAGTCATTTCACTTGTGTCTGATTCTTGGCAAAGAATGATTTTCCATTTCCTTCTTCAGCTCATTTTGCACATGAAGAAACAGAGGCAGATAGAGTTAAGTGACTTGCCCAGGGTCACATAGCTAGTAACTATCTGAGGTCAGATTTGAACTCAGGAAAGTCTTTTTTGACTCCAAACCTTACAATCCATCCACTCCAGTTTGAGAACTGTGACCAAAAGGATGTCAAAGAGTTATAATTGGAGCCATAAAACTAAAACAATAGCTTCATTGTTCTCTATTTTCCTCTTAACTCTCCCTAAGACCCTATCTTGGGGATCTTCCTCAAGCAGACTGGAGGTGCTTCAGTTTACTAAGTGCCCAGGTTATCTTTGGGGCTATGGGTTAGGCTTCCTAGAGAAAAAAAAGGAAAGCCTTGGAGAGTCAAACCCAAGATGTCTTAGATCCAGAGCTTCCTCTTCTGCTGCAGCTCTTTGTAGGTAGGAAATGTTCCTCTCAGAACCAGATAAAGTCTTGAACTTAGAGACAGGAATTCCATTTACTAAGGCAGTTCTGCCACACTGATTTCCACCAGCAGTCAAGAGGAGACATTTGGCTGGGTTAGGGTGGACACCAGTGAAGCATCTATGGTCCCTGCCTGCAGCTGATGGGGTCTTTACAGTGGGGGCTCTACTACTCAGTAACTAGTAACTGTGCCTTTTCCCCCTTGAAAGCCAGATTCTAGGGCCTTTGAGCTAAATGCCTGCCAGGTGCCAAACTTGTGTTCTCTAAGCTGTGATAGCAAAGGAGCATACAGTTCTCCCTGATAAGGAAGACATATATTTTAGTTTTCAATGCATTTCAAATTTCCAAATTTCACAGCATGGATGGAATATGTATGATTTTAGAGTCTCTTCACTGGAGAGAAGAAGTAGCAAATGGCATTTATAGAGTGCTTTAAAGTTGGCAAATTGCCTCAGCTAGATTATGTCATCTGACCCTCACAGTAATCTGGTGAAGTAGGGGCCATCATTACTTCCATTTTGCAGAGGAGGCAACTGAGACCAAGAGATACTCACTTGGCCAGGGTTAAGATTCAAATTCAGGACTTACTTTCAGTACTCTATCCACTGTACCACTTAGTGCTCTTCAAGAGAAGAAACCAAAATCAGAGAGAGGGAAAAAATGTTCAAGATTACATAATGCATTAATGTCAGCTCTAGGAAAAAGATCTTTCCTCTGCACCTCATAAGATATTCGACATATATCAAATATAGCAAATGGCAATCAAAGAGGGAAAGGCCAAAGTATGTCCAAAGTATTCTGAGGTCAGTCAATTAGTTTGCCTCAAAGCTAATAAGCTTTCAATAATATACTTACTCTTTCAGAAATGAGTGTTTCCATGGGCCACATATTATAGTGGACAGAGTGCCATTTGGTTTCAGAGATTCTGGGTTCAAATTCCTCCTCTTCTGTTTATTGATCATACAACATTGAATAGGTCATTTAACCTCTCAATTTCTCCATTTGTAAAATGAGAAACTTAGCTTTCATGGCCTTTAAAGTCCTTTTCTATTTATGGTTCCTCAGATTTTAAAGGAGCTTCCAGCTTAGACATACTTTCTTCCCTGTACCTAGATATCATAGGATACAATTGCAGCTTGAGGGATTCAAGTTGAGCAGTAGAAAGAATATTCTGAGTAATTGGGGTAGAAGATGCTGGAAGAGGATAATAGGGAAACTGCCCATGTTCCCTCTTTAGAGTTTTGAGAAAAGGCTTTGGCCTGATCTCAGTTGGATGTTCCATGTCTGGAAGCAGAGAGAAGGATGAGATGATGACCACTAGAGGTCTCTTTTAGCTCTAGGATGAGACCATTCTATGGGCATGCATATCTCCACCCAGTTGTTATTGAAGGAATGTTCAGGAATAGTGGTCTCTAGCACAGAAGTATCTTAGGGGAAAATGATAGTTTGAAGAATGACACAAGGGATCTTACAAAAAGATATTTGGAATAAGAAGAAGGTTGACATTATTAAATTTGTAAGGGTTGAGAAGCATTGTGGCATCTGTGCTTAAGTGCTCAGGTCATATATCTAGTCCATAACCAGGAATCCTTCAGAGCTTATTCCTGTGAATGACCTGAATCCTCAATGGTGGTGAAATTTCATTATTTAGTAGCAGAGACTTGATTTTTGAAAATGATCTGAAGTTATTCAGAGCTATGTTTTGTATATAACGTGGATAACCAGCCTGAGGGATAGTTGATATAGTCAATCATTAAACACTTATCAAGTGCCTTCTAGGTGCCAGGTGTTTCGCTAAGCCCTGAAGAGACAAAGAAAGTATAAGATGGTCCTTGCCCTCAAGGAGCTCACAGTCTAATGGGGGAGACAACACACAAAAATAAGTTGAAAAGCAGGTTGGGATGAGAAGGAAATTGGTAGGAAGGGAAAATGGTAGGGCATAAAGTCCTATGTAGCCACTGTGGGAAATGATCTGAAGAGGTGTGCATTTTTTAGTTGATTTTAGCCTTCAGAATGTTAAATTTCTAGAGACGAGAAATTCCAGGAAAATAGCTAGCTAGGAAATGATGGAAATTTCCTGGGTGCCTTCCCTAAGTAGTAGGAGATCTAGGAGAAACTTTCCATGTCTATTCTCCACTCTCTCCAATGGGAAAAGGGGAATACCAGGGGCAGAAGGTACTGAGGAGGTATGAATTTCTGAGTTAATGGAATTTGCAGAATGATGAATTTCTGGAGATAATAAAGTCCCAAGAAAGAAGTGCCAAATGGAGAGGTCAACTAGGCAATATTTTGGATAAAGAGTTGGACTTGGAGCCAGGAATACCTTATTTTTTAATTGGGTTTAGACATTTGTTGTTTGTGTGACAATGTAAGTCCCAGCCGCTAAGTGCCTCAGTTTCCTCATCTGTAATATGTGGGATGCTTTTGATCATCTATAAGGCCATTTATAGCTTAAGACTATGATCTATGATCTTGATAAGGTAATGAGATTGCTTCTTTTATAAAGCTAGTGACTGTTAATTCCCAAAAGAGTACTGAAACATCTTGAGTAATGGCTGTACCCTTGAAATAAGAGTACAGCCTTCCAAAGAACACTTCGAAGGGGAAAAAAAAACTTGTTAGAATGTGTGTAAGCTCAGTAACACTGGGGCTTATATTGTATTATATTATGAAGAAGTCCTTCAGAGTGGATTCTATAAGAAGTAAGGTAAACCAGTAGAGAGCAGAAACTTCTCTCTTCTTGTCCCTGTCCCTGGTTTTCCAATACAGAGACAATGGTCAGCTTTGGCCATTGAACAAAACTAGAGGAGGAAAGACAGACATGCTGGCTTACTATCCTTGACGGATCTTGGGGGGGAAATATCTCTCTAATATCTCTTTATTTTTCATATCTCTATCTATCTATCTATCTATCTATCTATCTATCTATCTATCTATCTATCTATCTATCTATCTATCTGCCTTTCTGTTCATCCATTCATCTATTGGTCTTTCTATATATCTATTTATCCTTGTCTAACAGTATGTCTGTCTGTCTATATATGTCTATCCCTCTCCCTCTGTCTCTCTCAGCCTCTATATAAAAGCTGTAATCCTTATAAGATATACTCCAAGAGGAGAAGAGGTAGAGGACACAGATTGGTGATTTGAAGAAAGTCTCTCCTGGCAAGAGCTCCTTAGGAGAGCAGCCCATTTCTTTATGCTTTCCCTTAACTCCTGCCTTCTCATTCCAGGGAAATTGGAGTCTCCCTGCCCCAGGCACCAGAGGGTTCCTCTTCCATTTATTCCATTCTTAGGAACAGGCTGTTTTCACCAGGGTCACCCCAGGAGGCAGGGGTCCCCAGCAATCAGCAATGCTGCTGCCTGAGCCTACCGGCTCCCGTGACATCTTCGATGCTGCATCGAGAAAAAATATTGTGTCTCAGGAGATGAAGAGTCCCCACTGAGTGACATTCTCTCAGCCTGATTTATTACTTTGCACCTGTTGCCAGGCAATGAGGTGTGAGCCTGCCAGACTGTTTACAGAGCAGGGTAGGGGCCCAGGGAGAGCACTTTCATTGTTCATCACCTGGGGATAGGGATCTAGAAATTCAGGCCTGATTTGCTCCAGGTCCGAGAGCCTGTTTTGTCACATTTTGTCCCTTTGTGTGATGGCCTTTTTGCTGCCATCACTGTCCCCAAAGCAGGGTCAAAATGACTATTCTCCTCTCTCCCCTCCCTGTAATAGTCACTCAATGCACAGGCAATGTGTATGATAATGCAACCTGTCTACCCCCCCCCCCACCCCACTCCCAGTATCCCACTCCCCCACTGCCAGCTAAGTTGCCTGTTTCCCTCTTCCCACCCTCCTTTTCTTCCTCCAAGCATCAAGGCTCCATGTCTTTTTTGGAAATGAAATCTATTATTCACTCAAATTAATCATCCCCCCAAAAAGATGATTAGCATCCGTGAGCATTATTTAAAGTGCTGCTTGGTTCCCATTTAACGAAGGGTTTTTTTTCCTCCCTTTTCATGCTGAATCCCCAATGAGGGCACACTGCTTGAGAAGCTGCACAGCAGAGAGAGGTCGGCTCTCATTAATACAGATCCCATTTATTTAAAAATAGCAATATTATGCCACTTTCAAACAGCCCGAATGAGCTAAACCATTAAAGGATTATGAGTTGGTGACTTCGGACCTATTGTGAAGGCTTAATATTTCATAGTACAGTGACATACAGTATATAACACACTGCACAGTGCTATTGGTTTCTGCTGTTCTGAACCAGGTAGTAGGGAAATAATTGAAGAGAACATTTTACAGCAAGAACAGAGAGAGCTGAGGCTTTGAATTCATTGTGAAGAAGGGTCTAGGACTGCAGAGCTAAAGGGGGTGTTGGAGGCGTTTTTACAAAATCCACCTCCCTCCATCTCCTATTAATATAGGAAATGACTGTTTTTCCCTCAAACAAAGAAATCCAGGGTGGTAAGTGATTTGGAAAGTCAAGCCCTCCTTGGGGTAGGTGGGGTAGGGGGGGAAAGGATTCAGAACACAGAGAGAAGATAGCTAGTCAAAAAGGATGAGGAAGGGAATTAATTCCAGGAGATTGTGTTTCTTAGCATTTTGGAAGCATTCCCTGGAAATCAGTGGTCAAATACAACCGAAAGGGGCCTTGTCCTACCCCTTCTTCTCCTTCTCCTCTCAACTCTCCTCAGTGCCTTTCTGATTCCTCCTTTACCTTTGAAGCCTCTTCTAAATCAAGGTTCAGAATCACTGAAAGATCTTTGGTGGTCAGTATGATATTCACTAAGAGAGTAACTGAGTGGTCACTGTCAACTCAGGAGATTTCCCTGGGGCTTCCTTAATATTTGCGGATTCAGATAACTAGGTAGTATCCTATGCTGCCCAGGCAAATCTTAACCATTTACTCCAGGACTACTCTCCCATAAGCATGACACTTCCTTTCTCTACTAATCTCACCTTGCCAATGTCCTTCCAGTCAATTGTCTTATCTGAATGATTCAATGAGACCAGATATTCCCATACGGCTATGTCTTCTGGATGTTCCCAGCTCATTTTTTATAGAAACTAATAATAGTAACAGTAATTAATAATAATAATAATAATGATCATTTAAACATTACTTGAAAAGCCCTTTATATTGTTTGGGGGACATTTTAGGGTTAGCTTTTGTCATTCTGAAGAGACATCTGTAAAGTCTCCTCATTTTATCAGCCTAGACCTTCCCCTAAAGTCACTTGTCACCTCCTCCATGGCTCACGGCCTTTTCAAATGAATGTTAGTTAGAATAAAGTGACTTCTAGATAGATCATGAAAATTATCTCACAGGTAGATAGATGACTCATATACAGACACATGGGGCAGAGTCTCAGACTCTTCTCAACTTTTCTCAGACTGTGAAAAGTAAGTCCAAGTTATCTAGAAGGCTACTGTTTTGATTATTTCCTCATATTTCATGCAACCTCCTTTCTTTTACACACAAAAAACCCTATACCATGGTCCCAGAGGATGCCTTCCCATTCTGAACATTACATTATGAGGGACTGTCTTCTGCCTCTTTTTGTGGTCTTGGTGTTTAGCATGGTGTCTGACATATAGTGGGGCTTAATACACATTTATTAACTTACTGAATGACTGAGCAGGCAAGAATATGTCTATATTCACCCTTTAAAAAGTGGTGACACTCTCCCCAAAACATATGCCCAGAATTGAGCAACATTCCCTAGCTGTGCTCCTATCAGGGCCTAAAATAATGCTATTATCTCTTCTCTTTTTTCAGGCTGCATTACTTTTTTTGCTCCAGCTCAAGATGACATTAGCTTTTTTGGCTGCCATTTCTTGATTCATATTAAGCTTGACAAGCACTAAGTCTCTGGGTCTTTTTTATGTGAGCTGCAATCAAGTCGTATCTCCTGATGCTGAGCCTGTGCAGTTTATTTTGTAACCTGAGTGCAGGACTTTGCATTTATCTTTATTAAATATCATCTTGCTTGCACTGGCCAATCATTACAATCTGTCAAGGCCATTTGGGAAGGGCGTGATTCTATCATCATTTAATGTATTAGGTGCTGCCATCTGTAAATTTGATGAGCATGATTTCAACACCTTCATCCAAACCTTTGGTTAAAGTATTGCACAGAAAAGCAAAAAACAGAGCCCTGGAGCATTCCACCTGAGTTCCATCAGCTAGCACCATTCCTTTCCCACAGTAGGTGCTGAGGAAATTTAGAGGAAGGGTGTAGATTGTTTAGAATATAGTCAGTCAGTTCTTAATCTACCTTATTGACCCCCCATGCCCCCCCCTCTCTCTCTCTCTCTCTCTCTCTCTCTCTCTCTCTCTCTCTCTCTCTCTCTCTCTCTCTCTCTCTCTCTCTCTCTCTCTCCCTCTCTCCCTCTAAACTTCTCCCTCTCTTTTCTCTTCTCTGCATGGATATCATGGGATATTTTCTGAAATGTTTTGTCAAAATTCAGAAGTACAATATGTCTACAGAATTCTCATCTGCTAACCCAGGGACACTGCCAAAAAAGGTAAACATTTTTCTAGCTTGTCTTGGTATTAGTGAACCCACACTGTCTTCCAGTGATCACCATTTTCCTTTTACACTCTTTTATATCCTCACAAACCATGTACTGAATTCATACAACACGGTAACAATGCATCTTATGAAATTTTCCTTTTGAAAATTTCTGTATTGCTACTTAAAGTCCACTGCACAGAGAATCATCTGGCTCTGGTCTCAGGTGTGAGACTTTTAACAAGCTTTAGAAATAAAGTGGGGATAAAATCACCCATCCCTATCTCCCTCCCCTTCTGCTCCCTGCTGCTTTTGTCTCTTTTATTTACAGCTTCTCCTTTCTCTTGCGACCTTGTCTTCTGCCTGCGGGCTGCCTCCTTCCTCTTCCCTTGCCCAGTTTCTTTAAAAAATAAAAATAAAAAAATTGTTTTTCCAAACACCAAATCAAAGGCAACACAAGCAGTGCCTTCTGTTTTGTTGGTCGCATGGAAAAAAATCCTTTGATTTCTCCCTCCTCCACCCAACGGGGTCTCTTGCCCTCTGCCACTGGTTCTGAGCACAAGCAGTTCAATTGTAGCTCCACAGACATTTAATTAGACTTTGTGTGTATGCTGGTGGTTTGGGGATGCAGGCGGGGTAGAAGGGGGAGCAGGGAGAAAGCTAGTTTGTTCCTCCTACCTCTTCTCCTGAGGCTGCAGAGCAAAACCTTCTTGTAGGATGGAGAATTCAGACTCTGCCATTCCAAAAGGAGATTATAAGACTGCTATGTTCTCTATGTATTTTCCCATTCCCATTCTTTCCTCTCAAAGCCTGCAATTTTCCTCAGTCTGTTCCTCCCTTCCTATCCTACTTCCCCAACTGCTTGTTGGAATATCTCTCCACTCTAAAATCTCTGTTTGCTTCTTGGTGTTCTAGGGATGGTGGAGCCCTTAGTGGAGATCATTTTATCCAGTCTCAGGCTGAGGTCACATACAGGGGTGCTGGCATATTTGCTTTAGAGACATACTTGAGGTAGAGGGGGAGCAGAACTCTGATTATTCCTGGAGTGGATTTAATTCTGATCCCTCCATTCTGAATCTGTACCAACAAGTTCAGAATTCTCACTCCATATTTCCTTACATTTATATACCCTCTCTTTCTCTGATGTTAATTTTTTCATCCTTTATGTTAACTGCCCCATTTACCCTTCTCTTTTCTATACCTTTTACCCTCCTCTTTTTCTCTCCTCTTTTTTTTCTTCTTCCAGCCTGTATGGGAGTAGGAGTAAGGGTTGGTAGGTAGTGGGGTTAGGCTAAGCAACATGGGCAGGGAGGGAAGAAATCCTTTCAGTTCTTTTGTTTCCTTAATCTCAAGCCTTGCCTTATTAGAGCAAAAATAGACATTCAAGAAGGTCATTCTGGAATTCAGTTGTTTGGAACTTGGAACACATTTTTCTATAGAAACCATATTTTAAAGGAGTTAGAGTTCTAGATCTGAACAGAGCCAGCCTAGTTAACCCTCTAATGTAGTTGAAATAGGAAGTAATAGTATATTAATAGAAAAACAAAACAAATTGAAGCCTCTTAACAATTAGGATATCCAAAAAAGAAATGAATTATGTCAATAACAGTGACTTCCCCAACACAGGATTTCTTAAGTGATGGCTGGATGAACACTTGAGAAGGCTTAGAGTAGATTTCACTTTGACTATAGGTTGGCCTAGGTGTCCTTTGGGGTCCCTTTCGACACTGAAATTCTGTAACTCTACTAGCACGAGGCCCCAATTCCCCTTATACTCTTCTAAACTTGGAATTTTGCCAAAACTGAGCCTCAAGTCCAAAATCTTTCCCTTATTTCGATTTGTCCTGAGGTTCTTAGAGGGCCTCTAGTGTCTTTTAAATCCTAAGGAAGGAATAGGAATTGAGGACTAAGCAAGGAAAGGAGTAAAATTCTGGACCTTGCTACTAGAAGAACCAGAGATATTTATAGCCTAGAGAAAAGATTTGAGCATAAAATCTCATATGTAAAATTGGCATTGGGATTGTTCTGTATGACCCCAGAAGATAGAACTACAATAAACAGGTGGGGCTCAGAAGGTAGATTTTGGGGTTAATATGAGGAAAAAATAAAACTTATAACAAATAGACCTCTCTTTCTTTATGTGTATGTACACACACACACACACACACACACACACATACACACACAATATATATAATAAAGAAAGATGTAGCTTTAAATTCCACCTCTAACACTTAAAAAGCTGTGTGACCCAAGGCAAAATGCTTAATAACTTTCACCCTCATAGAAAAAACACAGGAAACTATGTTTTAGTACCTATCTCCTAGGGTTCTCATGAGCATCAAATTAGATATTATATGTGAAGTACTTTGTGAATCTTAATGCCCTGTGTAAATATTGGCTATATTAGCTATTATTTTTAGCAAATACCATATCACTGGAAGTCATCAAAGAAAAACTGGATAGCTGTTAGGGAGATGCCTCTTAGAAAAAATGTCTGCTTGGGAAGATTATGTTAAAGGTCTTTGAGGTTCCTTCTAATCCTAGAATTCTATAAACTTTGTCCCATTTATACCTCTATCCCTAGAGTTGTCCTTCCTTTCCAGTCTCTTTATCTTTGTTTCTTCCTCCTGGTATGTACTCTCTTCCCTCCCTTTCCTCCTTTTTCTGCCCTATTTTCTGCCTAGTGAAATCCTTCTAATACTTCAAGGGGGTTTCATCTCCATGAAGCCTACCTTGATTTCTCCCCATTGTATCTCTCATCTCTAGGATTTCTCATAGCATGTATATAGTTTGGATTAAGTAACTCCAAGATATACTAGTGACAGATTTTAAGAAGCCTTGAATTCCAGGATCAGGACTTTGGATAAATTCAGTAGGCAGTAAGCAGTCAGTGAAAGTTTCTGTTTAGAGGAATGTAATAAGTTAAACCATATAATCAGGGGATTACTCTGAAAACAATATGACGGATGTGAGAGGGAAGAGATTAGATAGAAAGGAACAAGGAAATAGAGTCAAAATGAGAGTAGAGAAAGCTCTTAACATTCTTTTCCAAACTACTTTAAAATAGCATCTCAAATTGAATTCTGGAGTGGCAGGGCCAACGAAATGTCACAGTAAAAACTTCTTCTATCTTAAGGCAACATAGGAGGTCAGAGGAGCCCGTGCAAATGAAGCAGCACCAGTAGGATGAGATGGTTGTGGTGGAGCAGCAGCAGCTTTGGTTAGAGATGGAAGGGAACCTGGCAACTGGTCAGAAAGAGATTATAGGGTATCACTAAGCTAGCACTAGATGCAGGATTCTCCTCATTCATCCTGCAAATGCTATTTTCCTTTGACTATACACATTTCCTGGTCATAGTTCAAGACAGAGAAGAATACTTTCCGTCAAGAGGGATAAGAAGCCCTGAGGGGCAGTATCACTTGCAGCCCCCAAGAGATCCAGGACCCTAAAGAACAATATCATTTCTAACCCCAAGGGAGGAGGGGCTAATATCAGTATCAACTGCAGCCTCAAGGAATCAGTGTCCCTTCCTGGTTATGGACCAGAGTGAAGACCAAGAGAGCATTGATTACAACTCTGCCAAGATCATACTACCTCCGAAGTACCAAAAACATCTAACCCTCCAGAACTGACTTTGAAAACAGTAGTGTAAAAATGCCTGAAGTTGAAGGCAGAGCCTCTTTCCCTCACCTCTTATGCTGGGAACAGAGTCCAACATTAACATAAGTTCCAAATCAAGAAATAGGGTGTAGAAATGAGCAAAAAAAGAGGAAGGAACATAACCCTAAAAATCTACTGTGGTGACAGAAAAGATCAAGACACAAACTCAGAAGAAGAAAACTCAGAATGAAGTGAAAATAACTACAGGAAAAATCTCAAAGTGGGATAAAATACAAATTAGAACAAGCCCAACAAAAATTCCTAGAAGAACTAAAAATGATTTTGAAAATCAAATAAGATTGGTAGCAAAAGAACATTATGAAAAGAAAATTAACAGCTTGGTAAAACAGGAACCAAAAATACTAAAGAAAATATCAACTTACAAAATAGAATTGATCAAATGGAATAGATTGTATAAAAATTCACTAGCTAAAATAGCTTTTTAAAAAGCAGAATTGACTAAATGTAAAAGAGAGCTGACTGTAAACTTACTTACAAAAGCTTGTTGATGAGAATAATTTCTTACAAAATAGAACTGGGAATGTGGAAGCTAATGATTCCATGACACATCAAGAAACAATGAAATAAAGTCAAAAAATGAAAAAAAAACCAACTGAAATATCTCTTTAGAAAAATAACTGACCTAGAAAAAGATGGAGAGATAATTTAAGAATTATGGAGTTACCTCAAAGCCATGATCAAATAAGGAGCTTAGTTATCATATTTCAATAAATTATCAAGACATATTGTTCTGATATCCCAGAACCAAGAGGGGAAAATAGAAATTGAATGAATATACCAGTCAATACCTGAAAGAGACCTCAAAAGGAAAACTTCCAGGAATATTATAGGCAAATTCCAGAGCTCCTAAGTCAAAAAGAAAATACTTCAAGAAGTCAGAGAGTAACCATTCACATACTGCAGAGCCACAGACAGGATCAAACAAAGTCTAACAGCTACCAAATTAAAGAAGTAGAGGGCTTGGAATACAATATTCTAGAAGGAAAAAAAGAGCTAGGATTACAATGAAGAATAACTCATCCAGCAAATCTGACCATAATCTTTCAAGGGAAAAATTGATATTTAATGAAATAAAGGACATTTAAGCCTTCATGTTGAAAAGACCAAAGCTAAATAGAAAATTGACTCCTAAATACAATACTCAAAAGAAACATAAAAATGTAAACACAAAAGAGAAACCATTTAGGTTAAATTGTTTACCTTCCTGTATGAGAAAGTGATATATGTATCTTCTACATATAAGGAGAGTACAGGATTGAATTGATTATGTTGAACTGATGAGAAAATTATATATATGCAAGAAAGAAGGATGCCCTTAGAAAAGGGTAAAAGGAGCAGAAGAATGGGGAAAATGATTTTAAATTAAAGAGGCACATGAGGAAAAAGGTTTTACATTGAAGAGGGAAAGTGTGTGTGTGTGTGTGTGTGTGTGTATGTGTGTAATAATATTTGAATCTTACACATAACTCAAAAAGGGAACACACAATTCTCCAAAATTGGTTAAAGAACAAATCACAGAAACAATTAATAATTTCATTGAAGAAAATGACAATGATGAGACATCATTTCAAAATCTATGGGATGCAGCCAAAGTAGTACTCAGGAGGAAATTTAAATCCTTGAGTACATGAACAAATTAAAAATCCTCAAATGAAGACTAAATTAGAGATCCTAAAAATCAAAGGAAATTAATAAAATTGAAAGTCAAAGAACCATGCATTTAACAAATAAGACTAGAAGCTGGTACTTTGAAAAAACAAATAAAATAGACAAAGTATTGGTCAATCTAATAAAAAAGGAAAGAAGAAAACCAAATTGACAGTATCCAAAATGAAAAGGGAGACCTCACCTCAAATGAAGAGGAAATTAAAGCAATCATTAAAAACTATTATTCCCATTTATATGGCAATAAATATGGCAATCTAAGTGATATGGATGAATATTTACAAAAATAGAAATTGCCTATACTAACAGAGAAAGAAATAGGCAACCTAAACAACCCCATATCAGAAAAATAAATTGAACAAGCCACCAAAGAACTCCCTAAGAAAAAATCCCCAGCACCAGATGGATTCACAAATGAATTCTATCAAACATTCAAAGAACAACTAATCCCAATATTATACGAACTATTTGACAGAATACACAAAGAAAGAGTTCTACCAAATTCCTTTTATGACACAAATGTGGTACTGGTTCCAAAGCCAGGCAGGTTAAAAACAGAGAAGGAAAACTACCGACCAATCTCCTTAATGAATATAGATGCAAAAATCCTAAATAGGATACTAGCAAAAAGACTCCAGCAAGTGATCACGAGGGTTATTTACTATGACTAAGTAGGATTTATACTAGGAATGCAAGAATGGTTCATTATTAGGAAAATCATCCACATAATTTATCATATTAACAAGCAAACTGACAAAAATCACATGATTATTTCAATAGATGCAGAAAAAGCCTTTGACAAAATATAACACCCATTCCTATTGAAAACACTAGAAAGCATAGGAATAGAAGGGCCTTTCCTAAAAATAATAAACAGTATATATCTAAAACCATCATCAAGCATCATCTGCAATGGGGATAAACTAGAAGCCTTACAAATAAGATCAGGAGTGAAACAAGGATGCCCATTATCACTTCTATTATTTAACATTGTAGTAGAAACACTCACAGTAGCAATTAGAGAAGAAAAATAAATTGAAGTTTTTAAAATAGGCAATGAGGAGACCAAGCTATTACTCTTTGTAGATTATATGATGGTCTACTTAAAGAATTTTAGAGAATCAATGAAAAAGCTAGTCAAAATAATCAACAATTTTAGCAAGTTGCAGGATACAAAATAAACCCCCACAAGTCATCATCATTTCTATATATTTCCAACACATCTCAGCAGCAAGAATTAGAAAGAGAAATTCCATTTAAAATCACCTTAGGCAATATAAAATACTTGGGAATCTATCTGCTGAGAAACACAGGAACTATATGAAGACGACTACAAAACACTCTCCACACAATTAAAACTAGATCTAAACATTTGGGGAAACATTGATTACTCATGGGTAGGATGAGCTAACATAATAAAAATAACAATACAAACCAAATTAATTTACTTATTTAGTGCCATAGCCATTAAACTACCAAAAAACTTTTTTACTAAATTAGAAAAAACCATAACAAAGTTCATTTGGAAGAACAAAAAATCAAGAATATCCAGGAAAATCATGAAAAAAAATGCAAAGGAAGGTTGCCTTGCAGTCCCAGATCTCAAACTATAAATATACTGTGAAGCAGTGGTCATCAAAACAATTTGGTGCTGGCTAAGCAACAGAAAGGAGGATCAGTGGAATAGACTTGGGGTAAGTGATCTCAGCAAGACAGTCTATGCTAAGCCCAAAGATCCCAGATTTTGGGACAAAAATCCACTATTTGATAAAAACTGCTTGGAAAATTGGAAGACAGCATAGGAGAGATTAGGTTTGGATCAACATCTCACACCCTACACCAAGATAAATTCAGAATGGGTGAATGACTTGAACATAAAGAAAGAAACTATAAACAAATTAGGTGAACATAGAATAGGATACATGTCAGATCTTTGGGAAAGGAAAGACTTTAAAACCAATCAAGAGCAAGAAAAAAACACAAAATGTAAAATCAATAATTATGATTACATCAAATTAAAAAGGTTTTGTACAAACAAAACCTATGTAACCAAAATTCAAAGGGAAGCAACAAATTGGGAAACAATCTTCATAACTAAAAACCTCTGACAAAGGTCTAATTACTCAAATTTATAAAGAGTTAAATCAATTGTACAAAAAAAATCAAGCCATTCTCCAGTTGATAAATCAGCAAGGGACATGAATAGGCAATTTTCAGCTAAAGAAATCAGAACTATTAATATGCACATGAAAAAGTGTTCTAAATCTCTTATAATCTGTGGAAAGGAAACTAGACTGACATTTTGTGGGGGAAGGGGCAACTGGGAGTGGCAGTTGGGTCTTGTGACTAGTACTTCCTTCCTGCTGGGGGGGGGGGTGAGGTGGCTTGCTTCCTGGTGTTGGAGGAGGAAGGAGCTTATCAGCCCAGTCTGGTGTGGTGTGCCTCTTCTTGATTCAGTCCAAAGCCACAGGCTTCTGAAGGTTAGACCTGTTCTTGTTTGCTTTCTGTCTACTGCTAAGATTCTGTATTAGACAAAACTGGACTGATATAGAGTAGACGGGAATGGGAGAACCCTCCGCCAGCCTCTGGGGCCTGGCTCAACTCTGAAGCTGAGGAAAGAACTTCAATCCCAACTGGTTATTAAACTTTATATTATTTGAATTTGCAGTCAGATAATTGGACTATCTTTTCTGGTCATAGAGGGAGATGAACTTCAGTTCAGTCATTCAACGACAAACAGGCCTTATTGGACCCCTGCTGCTTCCACTCAGCAGGAGGCATCCCTCTCCTTTGCCTCACTAAGCAATATACCCTCTCTCCCCTCTCTCCTCCATACCCTATACAAACCTCCTATTATCTCCTATTTTTCCAATCCCATTTCCTTTCCCAATAAATATTACAGTTTTTGGCAGAGCCAGCCAGGTTTTCCAACATATTTTGTCAAGAATTTGAAAAAATCAGACCTGCATACATTTCAAAAGCCTGTGTGACTGTGAAAAGTAACCATTTTGAGAGCAGTGTTGAGTGCAACTAATCTGCCTAGTGATACCACACCCAAAAGAAATCACTCCTCCTGAAGGGAGGAGGCGACTCTTAAAGGGCCAGACTTAAAAAAAAATATTTTTTCTGTTACAAAAGGCTTTTCAAGATACAAGACAGCAAAGAAACTATTACTTGCCATGGGTTATCTAGCCTGGATTGCATATTTCTTTTATATGTTTTACAACTTATTTTTTGTCACGATTCTGGATTATATTTATTTTCTGCTTAGCATCTATGAAACTTTGCAATGGCTGAATATAAGTATGTATCGCTTGATTTCATTCATTCCCACATATGCTGGAGCATTATTCTTCATAACCCAATTATACCATGCCCTAAAAAAAAGGTGTGCATCAAAGTTTTGGGAAAAAAGTAAAAGATAATGCAATGGCTGTGATGATTTTAACCATAAAAGAGGAGATAATGCAACTAAAGGAAATGATGAAGGAACTGAGTGAAGAGATACAATGTTGCAAAGATATTAACACACAACAAGACATACCTAAAAATAACAATGTAGTTCAGCAAGAAAATACAGATGGGGCTGAAGGGGGAATACCAATATTGTCACTAAGAGATAAAACAAGCCTACAACCAGATAGCAGCACAATTCATATTAAAACACATAAACCATTTACAACAGCTGACCTTGAAAGTCTGAAAAAACAGATGCCTTCCTGGTTTTCAGAACTGATGAGATGTTTAAAAAAATTTAAAAGAGCAATTAGGCTTTATGATCCAGATTTCCAGGACACTGAAATTCTTCTCTCAGCATTATTTTCAAAATGGGAAAAACAACAATTCATTGATGAAACAAGAAACAATCCAAATTTAACATCATGGCCAGAGGAAGGAACAGACTTAGAGTTATCTAATAATGAAAATA
This sequence comes from Monodelphis domestica, assembly GCF_027887165.1. NCBI lineage: Eukaryota > Metazoa > Chordata > Mammalia > Didelphimorphia > Didelphidae > Monodelphis > Monodelphis domestica. Next base: position 237,126,754 of record NC_077230.1, read on the forward strand.
TATGTTACCTAAGAAAGGCCAGAGAAGACTTATTAGAGGCAATGAATAGTTTTTCAAAAAGACCAGATACTTGGGGAAAATTTGAGAAACTGAGACAGGAAATTGGGGAACATCCATCTAAGTTCCTCAATAGAGTGATTGAAGTAGCAGAGGATGTGCTTGGATTTGAAAATTTAACTGAACAAAATCTCCAACATATAAGGAGACAATTTGTGAAAGGCAGTAACACACCTATTAGATCATATTTTAAACTTCAATGTCCAGATTGGGAAACACTAAGTCTGGAAGATTTAAGAAAAACTGCAACTTACATATTTTCAGGTCATAAAGAAATGCTAGAGGAAAAGGATGAAACAATAAAAGAGCTTAAAGCTAATCTCAAGGAGGCAAATAGCTCAAGTAAATATAAAGAAATTGAAGAAATAAAAAATCTAGCCACTCTACAATCATGCAAACCCACAAGAAATTACACACAAAGCAATCAAAGGAGAAATTTACCCAGATGTTTCCTCTGTGGAAAAATGGGTCACATGGTTTGAGACTGTTATTTAAACGCACAATTATTCCAAGCTAATAACAAACAAAGGTCTTGGAAAAGCGACGTAAAGTATAGCAGCAATAATACACAAACAAATGCAAAATGTTGTAATTGTCACTGCAAGAATTCATTGCAAGCACCACATTTAGAAACCATGGAGAGAGATACATCCAACAAGGAGCAAAACCACGTTATTCACAAGTAGTCTCAGGTGCTGCCAAACAAAGTCAGTTATGAAGCCAGGTAACATCAAAAAGGAAAAATGGGAAAGGAAAAGGGAAAAATGAAAAGGAAGGAGACTGCATACAAATAGAATTTGGGGTTCCAAAAGCACAAAATAAAACTAAAGAACAAATAGAAGAAGAAATCCAATTAGATAATGATGTAACAGAGATTAAAGAGAAAATTTTTGGAACAGTAGAACAAGCTACAAAGAAAGAGGAAGGAAGTGCTAGTCACAAGACCCAACTGCCACTCCCAGTTGCCCCTTTCCCCACAAACTGTCAGTCTAGTTTCCTTTCCACAAATCAGAGAGATGCAAATTAAAACAACTCTGAGGTATCACCTCACACCTAGCAGATTGGCTAACATGACAAGGGAAAATAATGAATGTTGGAGGGGATGTGGCAAAGTCGGGACATTAATGCATTGCTGTTGGAGTTATGAACTGATCCAACCATTCTGGAGCACAATTTGGAACTATGCCCAAAGGACACTAAAAGTCTGTTTGCCCTTTGATCCAGCCATAGCAATGCTGGGTTTGTACCCCAAAGAGATAATAAGGAAAAAGACTTGTACAAGAATATTCATAGTTGCCCTCTTTGTGGTGGCAAAAAATTGGAAATGAGGGAATGCCCTTCAATTGGGGAATGTCTGAACAAATTGTGGTATCTGTTGGTGATGGAATACGATTGTGCTCAAAGGAATAACAAACTGGAGGAATTCCATGGGAACTGGAATGACCTCCAGGAATTGATGCAGAGTGAGAGGAGCAGAACCAGGAGAACACTGTACACAGAGACTGATAAACTGTGGTACAGTCTAATGTAATGGACTTCTCCATTAGTGGCAATGCAGTGATCCTGAACAACTTGGAGGGATCTATGAGAAAGAACACTATCCACATTCAGAGGAAAAACTGTGGCATTAGAAACACCAAAGAAAAACAACTGCTTGATTACATGGATCGAGGGGATATGGCTGGGGATGTAGAGTCTAAATGAACATCCTAGTGCAAACATCAAGAACATGGAAATAGCTTTTGATCATGTAACACCCAGTAAAATTGAACATCAGCTAGGGGAAGGGTGGGAGGAGGGAAGGGAGGGAAGGAATATGATTCTTATAACCAAGGAATAATATTCTAAATTGACTAAACAAATAAATAAATTTTAAAAATTTAAAAAAGGGAACACACACACATTCAGTTGTAATAGAATATATATCTTACTAAATTTAGAAGTAGAAGGGAATGAGTATAAGAGAAAGAGGTGATAAGTGAGAGGGCAAATGAAAGTACTGATCAGGAGCAAAATAGACTTTAGAGGAGGGACAGGATAAAAAGAGAGAGGATAAACAGTAGAAAATAGGATGTGAGGGAGGGAAATGCATAGTTAGTAATCATAACGGTCCATGTGAATGTGAGGAACTCATGCATAAAATGGAAATGGATAGCAGAATGGATTAAAAATCAGAATCCAACAATATACCTTTTAAAAGGAACACACTTAAAACAAAGAAATATACACAGAGTTAAATAAGGGGCTGGAAAATAATTTGTTATGCTTCAGCTGAAGTAAAAACGTTAAAGGTAGCAATCATGATCTCAGACAAGAAAAAACAAAAATAGACTAAATTAAAAGGGATAAATAGGGAAAATACATCTTGCTCAAAGGAACCATAGTCCAAGAAGTAATGTCAATTCTAAACATATATGTACTGAAAGATGTAGCATGCAATTTTCTTAGAGGAAAAATTAAATGAATTACAAGATGAAATAGACCACAAAACTATTCTAGTGGAGGCCCTCAACTCTCCCCTCTCAAAGCTAGATAAATCTTAACATAAAATAAACAAGAAAGAAGTAAGATGATGACTAGAATCTTAGAAAAGTTAGATATGATATACTTATGTAGAAAATTGAATGGGAATAGAAAGGAGTATACCTTTTTCTTAGCTGCAAAAATAACTTTCTCAAAAAATGACCATGAATTAGGGCATAAAAAAATCTTACGACCAAATGCAGAAAAGCAGAAATATTAAATGCATCCTTTTCATATCATAATGTAATAAAATTACATTTAATAAAGGGCTATGGAAACATAGAATAAAAGTTTATTAGAAATCAAATAATCTAAACCTAAGGAAAAAAGTGATTCAAAGGACAAATCATAAAAACAAGCAATAGTTTCATTAAAGAGAATTATGTGACAGAGTTCCAAAATTTGTGGGATTTAGCCACAGCAATATTTAAGGTAAATTTTATTTCTAATGCTTACATCAATAATTGTGAGGAAGAACCAATAAATGAATTGGGCATGCAACTAAAAAAAAACCTGAAAATGAAGAAATGTAAAATCCCTAATTAAACATCAAAATGGAAACCTGAAGATTAAAGGAAAGGCTAATAAAATTGGAAAATTTTGAAAATTGAATGAATAAGTAAACCTAGGAGCTTGTTTTATGAGAAAAACCAATAAAATATCTAAATCATTGGTTAATTTGATTTTTAAGAAGAAAAAAGAAAACCAAATTACTAGTATCAAAAATGAAAAGAGAGAATGTACCATAAATGAAGATGAAATTAAAGTAACTCATAGGAATTATTTTGCCCAATTACATGCCAAACTGGCAACCTAAGTGAAATGAATAAATATTTTTAAAAGTATAAACTTCCCAGAATAACAGAAGAGGAAATAGAATACTTAAATAACCTTGTCTTAGAAAAAAGAAATTAAACAAGCTATTAGTAAGTACCCTACGAAAAAGCCCTCAGGACTAGATGGATTCACAAGTGAATTTTATTAAACATTTAAGGAACAGTTAATTTCAATACTATACAAACTACTTGAAAGAATAGATAAAAAAGAAATCCTACAAAATTCTTTTTTTTTATCCACAAATATGCTTTTGATACCTAGAACAGGGAGAGCAAAAACAGAGAAAGAAAACTATAAACTGCTTTTTCTAATGAATATTGATTTAAAAAATTTAATTAAATCCTACCAACTAGATTACAGTAATATACCACAAAGATCACATATTATGACCAAGTGAGATTTTATACCATGAATGCAGGGCTCCTTCAATATTGGGCAAACTATCAGCATAACTGACCTTATCAATAACAACGAGAATCATATAATTGTGCCAACAGATGCAGAAAAAGCTTTTGGCAAAATACAACATTCATTCCTATTTTTAAAAAATCTAGAAAGCAAAGGAGTCAGTTAAGTCTTTCTTAAAATTTTAAGTAGTATTTATCAAAAACCAAGAGCAAGCATTATCTGCAATTAGGATAAACTAGAAGTCTTCCATTAAAATCAGAAATTAAGCAAAGATACAAAGATATGTGATTTATAAGAATGGCAAGAAAAATAAATTGAAGTAATAAAATTAGGTAATGATAAAACAAAACTATAACTTTTTGAAGATTGCCAATGATATGATGGTAAGTGGCAAACTTAAATAACTCAATAAACTGTCCTAAAAAACTAACTGAAACAATTAAAAACTTCAGCAAAGTTACAGGATATGAAAGTAACCCACATAAATCATCAGCCTCTCTATTTATTACAAAAAAAATCTAGCAGAAAGAGAAAGAAAGAGAAATTCCATTTAAATAACTGCAGGCAATAGAAAATACTCGGGAGACCAGCCAAGACAATCCCAAAGAATATGAGAACATAATTGCTAAATGTTTTTCACACAAATGAAGACATTTCTACATAATTAGAAAATATTAATTGCTCATGGGTAGGCTGAGCCAATATAATAAAAATGAAAATTCTACCAAAGTTTATTTTAGTCCAATACTAACCAAACTACTAAAAAACTATTTTATCACCATAGAACAAATTATAACAATTAATTAGCAAGAGCAAAAGTTCAAAAATATCAAGGGAATCAATGGGGAAAAATGTTAAGGAATATAGACTTGTAGTTTCAGATTTCAAACTACATTGTATAAAGATTAAATTTAATTCTCCTCTGATTGTGAAGATTGAATTAACTCCCCTGCCCATTTTAGATTTAATCACCAAAAGTGTAAACATCCTACTTAATCATTGAGTGGGAGAGGTCTGTGAACCACTTGTGCAATAGTGGGGAACAAATCAGAATCAAACTGACTGCCCCTTGGGCAGTCCTAAGCAAAGCTTCATCTATAATTGGTAGATGTAAAAGTGGAGGAAGGAACTGGAAGTAATGCAAAAGAAAATGTCTTTAAAAGGGAGTTACAGCTTCCTGTGGGGACTTCTTCTGTGACTTCTTCTGAGAGTTCTTGAGTACTTTGTGCTTGGTACTTCTGACTGCTCTCATTCTTCAGAGTTCTGAGTTCGAGTTGGAGGCTGATAAAGAATTTGCTGACTAGACTTGAGACTTTTCCTGGTGAGACTGTCCTTGCATCTCTTCCTTTGGACTGACACATGGTGAGTGAAAGAGCTGTCTCTTTTCCTGGATTTTCTGAAGAGACTAGCCTTAGGAGAGACCTATCATCTTGAGAGAGGCTTCTTGCATCCCCGGATCCTAGGCTACAAGGGCTGAGTCCCCTCTGACTAAGGACTGACTTTCCCTGCCTGAGTTGAGCCAGGGGCCAGAGCAAAATACTTAGTGTATAGGCTAAATATCTTACCATATCTTCTCTCTGATTTCCTATTTCACTCTTTCTATATTTTGTAAATAAATTGTAAAATCCATCTCTTTGAAATTTCACAAAATTCCTGGTGACCCTATTCTTGAATAATTCAGGCCAGACTTTTTGTAAAAACCCTCTTTTCTTCCCTTACAATCATAAAGTGGTAATGAGCAAAATAATCTGGCACTTCTAGCTGCATGACCCTGGGCAAGTCACATAACCTCAATTGCCTAACTCTTACTATCTTCTGTCTTAGAACCAATACTTAGTATCAATTCCAAGACAAAAGGTAAAGGTTTGGGAATTTTTTGAGTTCTCTTTGGATTTGTTTTACATTGACACTTTTTTCTCTCGATTTTGTGGTCATTATTTTAAAATATAATCATGGTATATATTATTCTTATTCTCTTTTCTTCTCTTTTCAGCTCTTCATATATTTCCTTTATTTTATTTATATTTCTAACATTTGCCATTTCTAATGACAGAGTATTCAAGTAATACAATCTATTCAGCCTTTGTGTTTTTCTGATTATTTTGTCATTACAAAACTTACATGAATGTTTTCATATATACACAGCTTTTATCCTTTCAGTAAAACCCTTAGGACCAAGTCCTGGTAAAGGGAGGCCAAGATCAATAAAAATGAACTGCTTTACAACTCTTAATGTATATTTCCATATTGTTTTCTAAAAAATAATTTGCAGCTATTCTAGCAATGTCATTTTGGGCCAATTTCTCCATATTCCTATCAGAATTTAATTTGTTCAACTGAACCCAACTGGTTCTCAGTTAGCATACATTACTAGAGTCATATTTAAGTAGATTAGTCCTTGGGTACCATACACAAACTTCTGCTAGGTCCATACTCTTTCCAAAACCAAGTCTTTCCAGGTTGGTCATACCCATGTATGTTCTAATGCCAGAACCCCTCAAGGGATGCAGAATTACCTCCATAGTGCAATGAGTGTTAAAGTAAGATGTTTGAACAATAGTTTACACTCTCTAAGCCACTAATGTACCACTAAACTATGTTTGAATTATGTGTATTCTCCGGTTTAGATCTGCTTGTAGCATTATGCAGATGTTTGAAGGCTCTCCAGATACCTATCATATTAAACTTGTCTAAGATTCTATTCATTTCCTTAACTTCTTTCTTATTGATATTTTAGTTAGATTTATCTAGTTATTAGAGGTCAAAATAGAGGTCATTATTATTTTGTTCACCATTTCCATCTGTATCTCATTTAGCTTTCCCTTTAAAAATCTGGTTGCTTATCCCTTGGTGCATACAGGTCCAATACTGATAATGCTTCATTATTTGTAGTACCCCCTCAATATAATATAGCTACCCTGTTCATTCCTTCCAATTATATTCATTTTAACCTCAACTCTGTCAGAGGCCATACGCCTTCCCCCAAATCATCCCTTATATTCTTCCCCTGCCCTTTTAGTTCCTAATTGACTCTCCTTTCCATAGGTCCTTACCCCCTTCCCTTTTACTTCTCATTCTATCCACCTTTCTAGAAATCCTTTCTGCATCCTCACATCTGTGCCCTCCTACTTCTTGTTTGTTTGTTTTTTTCTGATAGAGTGTTCTTATTTATTTGTTTAAGGATAAGAAGAAAAATCTTATAAGCAGAATAAAATAGCAAATAAAAATGATGGATGCCTGAAGGGTAAAAAGCTTTGGATCTTCTGGTATTAAATCAAGTCTTCTTAAGAAGAAGAAATACTCCTGTACAGTTCAAATGATCCTCACATGGCATGGACTCAATGTTTTTCTTTTCTTTTCTTTTGTTCCATCAAAAAAACTTATATTCTTTTTTTGTGCGTTTATACATGGTTTATTCTTTGATTTAATTGATTAACTTAATGCAGAGTTCAGGTATGCTTCACTCATAATTAAATTAATAAACTGAGTCTAAGAAAAAGAAGGCTTTTATCCCCAAAGGACACATAGTGGCACTCAAGTCTAGGGTTTGGTCTCTCATTCATTACTCTGCATGGTATGCTATTGGGTTAGGCCACCCAGCAAAATTCTTTCATGGGCCAGGAAAAGATGGGTAGTTAGATGTTGATGTTGATATTGATGTTGATGATATTGATAAGGTTGTTGTTGATGATGTTGATGTTGATGATGATGATGTTGAGGATATTTTTGTTGGTGTTGATGCTGATGGCATTGATGTTGATGATGCTGTAGTTGATGCTGATGATGCTGTAGTTGATGATGATGATGTTGTTGCTGATGATGTTGATGCTGCTGCTGAAGATTTTGATGATGAAATTGATATTGATGATGTTGATGATTATGTTAATGTCAATGTTGCTGCTGCTGATTGAATTTGGAGTTGGAGGTTTTCCTTCCATTTCAACCTTTCTGACCCTTCCCACTATAATGATTAAAATTTTCTTGTAGACTGCCTCCAGCCTCTTTTACCCTTCCATTGTATTGACCTTCCCCCCTTTTCTACCCATGTGCTTCCTTATGAAATATAAAATTATCACATTTTATTTCTTTTCTCATTTTTTAGTATTATCCTTTTTTTTACCCCTAGTTTTATATATTTGACTTTTCATTATGTACAGTTTGTCCCTGTTTCCTCTAAGTATACTTCTACTAGCTACCCTGATGTAGATACAAATTTTAAGAGTTACCAATATCATCTATTCTCATAGGAATACAAATCATTTGAACTTATTGGGTTCCTTAAAAAGTTTTTTATTTGTTTTTTTTTCCCCATTTTAATCAACTTTTGGTGATTCTCTTGATTTCTGTGTTTGGGCATCAAATTTTCTGTTTAAGTCAGGTCTTTTCTTTAGGAATACTTCTATTTTATTAATAACCAATAAGGTAAATTTTGCTGGGTAGTTGATTCTTGGTTGTAGACTCAGTTCCCTTGCTTTCCAGAATATCATATTCCATGCCTTCTGCTCCTTCAGTGTGGATGCAGACAGGTCCTGTGTTATCCTAACTGTGAATCAATGATATCTGAATGCTTTCTCCTTAGGAGATTGCAGTACATTTTCCTTGGTCTGGTAGTTCTTGAATTTGGCTATAGCATTCATGGGCACTGTCCACTGCTGTTTAAATACATGAAGTGATCTATGGATTCTTTCAATTTCCCCTTTTCCCTCTTGTTCAGGAATGTTGGGGCAGTTTTCTTGGATCATTTCCTGTAGAATTATGTCCAGGTTTTTTCTTTTGTAATGATTTTCCAGTAGTCCAATAATTGTTAAATTGTTTCTTCTGGATCTATTTTCCAGGTCTGTAGTTTTATCAGTAATATGTTTCATATTTTCCTCAATTTTTTTTCATGCTTTTGATTTTGTTTTATAGACTCTTGTTGCCTTGGGAAGTCATTTGCTTCAAGTTGTTGGATTCTAATTTTTAAAGACTGAATTTCATCTCTGGCTTTTTGGTCATCCTGGTTTGTTTTTCTTTATAGGTCATCTTTCATTTTCTTTGCCTCATTTTCAAGCTTGTCAATTCTTGCTTTCAAGGAACTATTTTCTTATTTTAGTTCATGTGCCTCTGTTTCTGGATGACTTATTTTGCTTTTTAATTTGTTTTCTCAATTGTCTTCAGACTCTCTTAATTGCTTTTTGAATTGTGTTTTGAGTTCTTCCAAAGCCCAAGTCCAATTTGATGGATTTTCTGCATTTTTGCTTGGTGTTCCTTGGTCTTCCTCTTCTCTTTACTCTTTGTTCATTACCTGGATAGAAACTGTCATTTGTAATTTATTTTTTTTTGTTGTTGTTGTTTAATCATATTTTTTCCTTCTTTCCCTGCTGTCATTGGGTGCAATCTTGCTCCTCTGATTATTTGCTGGATCTTGGTAACAGTTTTTAGAAAAACCAAACTTAGTCAGTACCCAATCTATCCAATAGAAAATTACCATAGTAATATGGTGTTTGATAAACCCAACAATCCAAGCTTTGGGAAAAGGAATTGAACATTTGATGAAAATTTCTGGAAAAACTAGAAAGCGGTTTGGCAGAAACTTGACATAGATCAACATCTCAGGCCATACATATTCCAAGACAAGGTCAAAATTGATGAATGATCTAGACATAATGAGTGATGTCATATGTAAATTAGGGGAGCATGAAAAGCTGTATTTGTCAGATCACTGGATTAGGGAAGATTTTATGACCAAATAAGAGCTAGAGGAGAATACAGGAACTAAAATAGATACTCTGATTACATGAAATTAAAAAGTAATCAAAATTGGAAGGAAAATAGGAAACAGGGAAAGTATTTTTGAAGAAAGTTTCTTTGATAAGGGCCTCATTTCTCAAATACACGGGAAACTGAGCCAAGTTTTAAAATAAGAACCATTTCCCTTGATAAATGGTCAAAGGATCTTAACAGGTAGTTTTCAGAAGAAGAAATCAAAGCTATTAATAGTTAGTTGCATTAAAAGATTTTCTAAATCTAAATAAGAGAAATGCAAATGAAAATAGCTCTTAGACACTGCCTCACACATCAGATTAGCTAACATGATAAAAAAGGAAAATGACAAGTTCTGGAAGGCATATGGAAAAATTGAAATTCTAATGTACTCTTGATGGAGTTGTTAATGAGTCCAATCATTCTGTAGAACAATTTGGGACTACACCCTAAAGGCTATAAAACAATGCATATGTTTGACACAGGAATACTATGATTAGGACTGTATCCCAAAGAAATCAAAGAAAATGAAAAAAAAAAGCTATTTGTCCAAAAATATTTATAATAGCTCTTTTTGTGGTGGCAAAGAACTGGAAATTAAGGGGATGCCCAAGGGAATGACTAACACATTGTGGCATGTGATTGTGATGGAATCCTATATCTATAAGAAATGATAAGCAGAGTAGTTTCAGAAAAACCTTGGAAAACTTATATGAACTCATGCAAAGTGAAGAGAGAAGAACCAGGAGAACATTGTACACAATAACAGAAACATTGTAAGGATGAGCAACTGTGAAAGACTTGACTCCTGATCAATATAATTTTATATGACAATTCCAAGGGGCCTATGATCAAAAGTACTATCTACCACCAGAGAGATAACTGATGAACTCTGAAAATAAATTGAAGTATGCTTTTAAAAATTATTTTTTATTGTTTATTATTTTTCACAATGGGGCTAACATGGATATATGTTTTGCATGACCTTCCATATCTAATCAAAATCAAATTTTTTACCTTCTCAAGATTGGTGTAGGGAAAGGAAGTATGAAGAGAATTAGAACTCAAAATATTTTTAATGGTTGTTAAAATTTTTCATAAGTTATTTGGAAATATTTAATAAAATAAAAATAATGTTTTTTAAAAACAGAGAGGACTAGAGATCAGTTGGGGAGGCTAGAACAATAGTATAAGTGAGAGATAGTAATGGTTAATACTGTTATCTGTAGAACTAAAGGGAAGAGGTGGATTCTTGAGGAATGATGTCTCTGGGCAACTGAATGTAAGTCTGAAGGTGAGGACAGACTCCAAGATTTTGAACCTTGAAAAAAAAGTGATAATCATTAATAAAAATTAAGAAAGTTAGAGGAGAGGCAGGTTTTGGAACTGTAAATTTTTATATGCTGAGAAAACATCCAGGTGGAAAGGTCTACAAATTTAGTGGAAATAAATGTTTAATAAGTGGGAGATCCTAGAAGTGAAGAAATAAATTTTAGGAGTCAATCACATATCAAGATATTGATCTATCAACAAGCATTTATTAAGTGCCTATTATGGGTCAAGTACTAAGTTAATCACTGGAGATACAAAGTCCAAACAGAAACAGTCCCTGTCTTCAAGAAGCTCACATTCTAATCAAGATAACATAAATATAAACACAATATTTCCAACAAGGTAGTTTGGGGAGAAAGGGTTCTAGCAGTTTGGGTAATCAGGAAAAGTTTCATATAGAAGGTGGTGCTTGAGAAGAGCCTTGAAAGAACCTAGAAATTCCAGGATGCAGAAACAAGGAGAGACAAAATTCTAGGCAATGGGGATAGCCAATGCAAATGTACAGAGATAAGAAGGGAACTGCAAATGTGTAGGGAACTGCAAATAGACTAATATGGCTGAACTAGAGTTCATGGGGAGGAATAACAAATTATAAAATTGGAAAAGATAGAAAGAATGTCTGGTTGTGAAGAGCTAAAACCCAGGCAGAGATATTTATATTTTGATCCTAGAGGAAATAGGGAATGTTTAATGTATGGGGAGGTAACATGGTCAGATATACAGTTTAGGAAAATCATCTTGACAGTTGAATGGATGGATTAGAGTGGGGAGATGAATCAGGAAGAACAAATCAGAGGATATTATAATAGTCCAGGAAACAAGGCCCAGAAACAGGGTAGTAGCTTTGTCCATGGAGAAAAGATGTTAGAGATATTATGGAAACAAAAATGGCATTTGATTGGATATGCTATATGAGTGAGAATAAGAAACTGAGGATGACACTAAAGTCATTCAGGTGAATGGATGGACATCAATGCCTTCAGCAGAAATAGGGAAGTTTAGAAAAAAGTAAGGTTTGGGGACAAAAGATAATGAATTCTCTTTTGGATGGATTTAATCCTTAGGGATGAACACTGGGACATTCAGTTTGAAATGTCCAATAAGTAGTTTGTGATATGGGACTGGAGCTCATTAGAGAGACTGTAACTGGATATATAGATTTGGGGGTCATCTTCATAGAGATTATAATTGAACCCATGGGAACTACAGAAGCCACTAAGGGAGGGAATTTAGAAAGAAAAGAGAGGGAGGCCCATGATAGAGGCTTGGGGTATAGCCACAGTGAGTGGGTATAGAATGGATGATGATTCAGCTAAGGGGAATGAAAAACAGTGATTAGATAGGTAAGAAGAGAATCAGAATATGTGTCACATAAACAATAAAAAGAAAGAGTATCCAGGAGGAAAGTTTGGAAGATAGTTTTAAATAATGCAGAAAAACAAGAAGAAAGAAGATTGAGAAGAGGCCATTAGATCTTACAATTAAGAAGTCTGATAACTTTGGAGAGAGCAATTTTGAGTGTTAGTGAAGAGTTACTGAGTAAAGGCAGATTTTTATGGAACTTGGCTCATAAAGGGAGGAAAGGTATAGGATTATAAATAGAATATTGGAAGCATCTAGTTGTGATTGTTCAGTTATTCAGTTATGTCTTTCTCTTTATGATCCCATTTGTGTTTTTCTTGGCAAAGATGTTGGAGTAGTTTGTCATTTCCTTCTCTATCTCATTTTACAGATGAGGAAACTGAGATAAGCAGAGTTAAGTGACTTGTCCAGAGTCACACAAATAGTAAGCTTCAGAGGTTGGATTTGAACTCAGGTCTTCCTGTATCCAGACCTAGGACTCTATACATTGTATCACCTGGCTATAAGTATCTAATAGGATTTTTTTAATTTGGAAATTTTTATTTAATTAATTGATTTAAAATACTTTTCCATGGTTACAACATTCATGTTCTTTCCCTCCCCTCCCCTGACCGTCCTCCCATAGCCCAGTGCCAATGAGCAATTTCACTAGGTTTTTCATGTGTCATTGATCAAGACCAATTTCCATATTATTCATATTTGCACTAGGGTGATTGTTTAGAGTCTATATCCCCAATCATATCCCCCTCGACCAATGTGAGCAAACAGTTGTTTTTCTTCTGTGTTTCTATTCCCACTGTAAGGGCTAGAAATGTAAGGGGTTATTGTAGGACTGGATTGTTCTAGAGTAGGGTCACCAGGAATTTTAATCAATTCCAAAATTATTTAGCAATTTATTTATAAAATACAGAATTAGTGAAAGTAAGAAAATCAGAGAGAGGATAGGGTAAGATATCTAACCTACGCACTAAGTATTTTGCTCCAAACCCTGACTCAACCCAGTCAAGGCTAATTAGTCCTTAGCTGGAGGGGCCTCAGCCTTGAGCCAAAAACCTGGGGATGCAGGAAGCCTCTTTCAAGAGGGTAAGCCTCTCCTGAGACTAGTCCCTTCAGAAAATTCAGGAAAGTAATAAGCATTTTTTAATTCACTCCACAAGGTAGTTCTAAAGAAAATAGAAACAGTCTGAGATCCTCAGCCAGAGTTCCTCCAGGGTCAAATTGAAGACATAAGACCTAAAGACTTCTTCACAGGAAGTTCTTGGCATTTTTAAAGACCATTTCTTTTTGTCACTTCCTGTAACTTCCTTCCATTTTATGTGTACCAATTACAGCTAAAACTTTTCTTAGGACTGCCCAGGAGGCAGTCAGTCGATTCTGATTCATCACCCACTGTCTCACACCTGAGTTACAGAACTCCCCCACTCAAGTGTAAGTGGGGTGTATATGCTTCCGGTGATTTTTTTTAGATTTTTTAGATTTACTAAAAATGGGCAGGGGAGAGTTAATTTAATCTTCATACCACAGTTCTTCCTCTGAATGTGAATAGTGTTTTTTCTCATAAATTCCTCAGAATTATTCTGGATCATTCCATTGCTGCTAGTAAAGAAGTCAATTATATTCAACTGTACCACAGAGTATCAGTCTCTGTGTATAAGGTTCTGTAAACCTTAAAATTTCTTAGACTTATAAATGTTGGAAATTTCACCATTGGGAAATTTCATACTTGGAAATTTCTTACTGATAGTCTATTGGAATGTGAACCCCATTGGCATGGGAGGTTCCTCTCCTCCCTACTTAAGATTACTTTAGGACAGAAACCTTTTGCTGAACAATGGAAAGGGCTTTGACCTATGCTTAAGCATAGAACAGGAAGTTCTTTGAGTCATGATTGATTTTAGAATTGATACAATAGAGATACTTGGAATGACAGAACCAGGTCTTGGAACTTCCAATCTCCACCCTGCTCAGGGTAACAGGATTTAGGAAGGGCTGCAGCAAAGGATCAAGATTTAATTATTTGAGAATATGACCTTCAACAGACATGTGCAAAGGAAACAGACCTCTGGGTGGTCCTGGGTTTAAGCTAGAGCCACCATTGGCACAGGGAAGACATGAACAGTGATTGGTACATGTGAGAACTGAGGGGAGGGAACTTGGAGGGTTTCCTTAAAGATAGAGGGGTCTGAGGATTGAGGGGGGTTGGTTGGAGAGGTTTTTTGGTCTGAGAGGTGGTGCTTTGAGAGTTGGCTCTGAAGGAAGCTGGAGGTGGAGGCCCCTGAGACTGTTTCTCCATTTTGGTCACGCGAGTAATAGGGACTGATCTCCTTTCTTTGCCTCAGCTATCTAAGGGCTTGGGCCTTTTGGCCCAGCCTAAACAGAAGGGGTATTTAAGCCCTATTCCCTTCTCTCCCCTTTCTCTCTCTCCCTCTCTCTCTCTCTTTAATTCCTTTCTTCCTCCTGTTTGTAATTAAACTCTATAAAAGGTTGACTGCTGACTTGAGTTTTCATTTAGGAATTACATAGCTGAATTCCTTGGCGACCTTAAATTAATATATATCAGTCTTTTAAAGTGATTTCCTTGTCACAGTTCATCTGGTTCTGCTCCTTTCACTCTGCATCAATTCTTGGAGGTCATTCCAATTCACATGGAATTCCTCCAGTTCATTATTCCTTTGAGCACAATAGTATTCCATCACCAACAGATACCACAATTTGTTTAGCCATTCCCCAATCAAATGGTATCCCCTCGTTTTCAATTTTTTTGCCACCACAAAGAGTGGGGCTATAAACATTTTTTGTAAATCTTTTTCCTTATGATCTCTTTGGGATATAAACCCAGCAGTAGTATGGGTGGATCAAAGGGCAGACAGTATTTTAGCGCCCTTTGGGCATAGTTCCAAATTGCCCTCCAGAATGGTTGGATCAATTCACAACTCCACCAGCAATGCATTAATATCCCAACTTTGCCACATCCCCTCCAACACTCATTACTTTCCTTTACTGTCATGTTAGCCAATCTTCTAAGTGTGAGGTGGTACCTCAGAATTGTTTTGATTTGCATTTCTCTAATTATAAGAGATTTAGAACACCTTTTCATGATTTATTGATAGTTTTGATTTCTTTATCTGAAAATGGCCTATTCATGTTCCTTGCCCATTTAATCAGTTGGGGAATGGCTTGATTTTTTTGTACAATTGATTTAACTCCTTATAAATTTGAATAATTAGACCTTTATTAGAGGTTTTTGTTATGAAGATCCCCCCCCCCCAATTTGTTGCTTTCCCTTCTAATTTTGGTTGCATTGGTTTTGTTTGTACAAAACCTTTTTAATTTAATGTAATCAAAATTATTTATTTACATTTTGTAATTTTTTTCTAAGCCTTGCTTGGTCTTAAAATCTTTCCTTTCCCAAAGATCTAACAAGTATACTATTCTGTGTTCACTTAATTTACTTATAGTTTCCTTCTTAATATTTAGGTCATTTATCCATTCAGAGTTTATCTTGGTATAGGGTATAAGAAGTTGATCTAAACCTAATCTCTCCCATACTATTTTCCAATTTTCCTAGCAGTTTTTGTCAAATAGTGGCTTTTTGTCCCAAAAGCTGGGATCTTTGGGCTTATCATAGACTGTCTTGCTGAGGTCATTTACCCAAGTCTCTTCCACTGATCCTCCCTTCTGTCTCTTAGCCAGTACCATATTGTTCTGATGGCCTGTTTTATAGTACAGTTTAAGATCTGGTACTACTAGGTTAGGGGTGTATGAGGTGCTCAGGGAGGGGTAGTATCTCTGGTATGGAGGGCTTGTCGTGCCCTTCTAGGGCATTTCTCCAGCCTCTGACCCCCACCTGATACCCAGCTCTCACTTGTGGCTCCCAGTAGCTGCTAGCATGCGGCAGCGGCCACACCCCGGGCAACGGCTTTGACAGGCCGACCAAACCTTGTGAGGGTAGCCATCGGGTCGTCGACCCATGGTGAACCAGGGCTTTGCTCACCCAGCATGTGAAGACTGCTTCAGCTGAACAGACGGAAGAAACCAATAAGAAGGTTCAACGGCTGAGAGGGCGATGCAGCAAAGCACTGTGGAGTGCTTAGGGCGTGTTGGAGCACAAAGGACAACACGGCCATCCAATGCAGCTGAGGAAGTCTCCAGACATAACAATTTTTTGTGCCACTGGACCCAGGCTTCCAACGCCGAGAGAGTGGGACTGTCTCTGTGCATCGGCTTTTCCACTTAATCTCTTTCACACACAAGTATCTTTGTGCACACTCATCTATCCTAACCCTGTCCACCCTCTTCAAGACCTGCGGTGATGGGGGAGTGACGACGCAACAGGTGGAGGTGACCACTGGCAGTTGTAGTCACGATCCTGCATGTAGGCGGCCCACGGACCAGTGGTTGCTCGGCTCTGTGGGCAGCAGGGATGTTCGGCAGCAACCTGGGCGACTGAGCAGCCCTCTCTAGGACAGCACTGCTCACCCTAATCAAGGGAGTGGACTAGAAATAGTGTCCCAAACATTGCCTGCCCTACAAACACCCGGTCAGCACACCGCGGCTGGCGGGTCATCCCCTTTAAGTAGTCGAAATCAAAGAAAAAATACAAAGAAACTCCTACTAGGAGCATGGAACATCAGGACATTGCTTGATAGAGAGAATACCCCAAGACCTGAGAGAAGAACAGTTCTAATCGGTAAAGAACTGGTGCAATATAACATCGACATCGCAGCCTTAAGCGAAACATGCTTACCAGAAGAGGGATCACTCAGCGAACCCACCATTGGATACACCTTCTTCTGGAAAGGTAGAGCCACAAATGAAGACAGAATTCACGCTGTTGGCCTGGCCATCAAGACCAGTTTGCTCAAACAACTGCCAGACTTGCCTGTGGGCATCAGCAAGAGGCTCATGAAGATCCGTTTTCCTCCCAGCAAAGACCAGTATGCCACAATCATCAGCACATATGCCCCTACACTGACCAGCACAGAGGAGACTATCGAGCAGTTCTACTCTGACCTGAGTGCTGTCCTGCAGTCAGTGCCCACAAATGACAAGCTGATACTACTGGGAGACTTCAACGCCCGTGTTGGCCAGGACCACGAAAGATGGAAAGGAGTGCTCGGCAAACACAGCGTGGGCAAAATGAACAACAAGGGCCTACTGCTACTCAGCTCAGAGTTCGAACTCATCATCACGAACACTGTGTTCAGAATGGCGAACAAATATAAAACAACGTGGATGCACCCAAGATCAAAACAGTGGCATCTCATTGACTACATCATTGTATGCCGGCAAGACATCCAGGATGTACAGATCACCAGAGCCATGAGAGGAGCTGAATGCTGGACAGACCACCGATTGGTTAGAGCGACTCTTCAAATGCGCGTTGCTCCTCGCCATCTAAAATGCGCCCAGACAGTTCGCGCATTTTACAACGTGAGTCGGCTTAGAGATCCATCTTATTTGCAAACATTCCAGTCCTGCCTGGACAACAAACTGTCTGCCAAGGGACCACTCACTGGAAGCTCAACCGAGAAATGGAACCAGTTCAGAGACGCAGTGAAGGAAACATCAAAGGCAGTCCTAGGCCCAAAACAACACAACCACCAGGACTGGTTCGATGAGAACAACACTGCTATTGGAGACCTGTTGAGCAAGAAGAACAAAGCCTTTATGGAGTGGCAAAATAACCCAAACTCTGCTCCTAAAAAGGACAGATTCAAGTCTCTCCAAGCCACGGCGCAGTGTGAGATCAGGAAGTTGCAAGACCGATGGTGGGGAAAAAAGGCAGAAGAAATCCAGTGGTTTGCTGATATGAAAAACTATAAACTATTTTTCAGTGCCCTCAAGACTGTCTACAGACCATCAAAACCCACCACCACTCCCTTGCTATCCTCTGACGGTGACACTCTCATAAAAGATAAAAAAGGCATCAGCAACAGGTGGAAAGAACACTTCAGTCAGCTTCTCAACCGACCCTCTGCAGTCAACCAAAGCACCCTTGACCAGATCCCCCAAAACCACTCCATTGAACAACTTGATGTCCCTCCTTCAATAGAGGAAGTCCAAAAAGCCATTAAACAAATGAGTGCAGGCAAGGCACCCGGTAAAGACGGGATCCCAACCGAGGTGTACAAGGCCTTAAATGGAAAGGCACTCCAGGCATTCCACATAGTGCTGACCAGCATATGGGAAGAAGAACATGCCCCCAGAACTCAGAGATGCCTCCATCGTAGCCCTATACAAGAACAAAGCCTCACGAGCAGCCTGTGACAACTACAGAGGCATCTCACTACTCTCCACTGCTGGAAAGATCCTCACCCGTGTTATACTCAAAAGACTCCTATCATCTGTTTCAGAGCAGAACCTGCCTGAATCACAAGGTGGCTTCCGACCAGATCGCAGCACCATCGACATGGTCTTCACGGTGAGGCAAATGCAGGAAAAATGCCTTGAGCAGAACCTGAGTCTCTACATTGTCTTCATAGACCTGACAAAGGCGTTCGACACAGTGAACAGGGACGCATTGTGGGTGATCCTCAGCAAGCTCGGTTGCCCAGCAAAATTTGTCAAACTGATCCAGCTCTTTCATGTCGACATGACAGGGGAAGTCCTATCTAGTGGAGAGACTTCTGATCGCTTCAATATCTCCAATGGCGTGAAACAAGGCTGTGTCCTCACTCCGGTAGTATTCAACCTATTTTTCACCCAAGTATTACAACATCCTGTGATGGATCTAGACCTGGGCATCTACATCAAATACCGACTGGATGGCTCGCTATTTGACCTTCACCACCTGACTGCAAAAACAAAGACAACAGAGAGACACATCCTGGAAGCTCTCTTTGCAGATGACTGTGCTCTCATGGCCCACCAAGAAAATCATCTCCAAACCATTGTGGACAGGTTCTCCACCGCAACAAAACTGTTTGGCCTGACTATCAGCCTCAGCAAAACAGAGGTGCTGTTCCAACCTGCTCCAGGGAGGCCAACTAACCAGCCGTGCATTACAATCGATGGCACGCAGCTTTCTAACGTCAACACTTTCAAGTACCTGGGCAGCACCATCGCCAATGACGGGTCCCTAGACCACGAGATTTATGCCAGGATCCAAAAGGCCAGCCAGGCACTCGGGCGGCTGCGCTGCAAAGTCCTCCAACACAGAGGTGTAAGCACTGCGACGAAGCTCAAAGTGTACAACGCAGTGGTTCTCAGCTCGCTCCTGTACGGTTGTGAGACATGGACACTGTACCGGAAGCACATGAAACAGCTGGAGCAATTCCACCAATGCTCCCTCCGGTCAATCACGAGGATCCGATGGCAGGACCGAATCACCAATCAGGAAGTCCTCGACAGAGCCAACTCCACCAGCATCGAAGTCCTGGTCCTCCAAACCCAGCTACGATGGTCTGGACATGTCATCTGCATGGACCCACAGCGAATACCGTATTCTATGGTGAACTGTCAGCTGGACTCAGGAAACAAGGCCGACTGAAGAAAAGATTCAAGGATCAGCTAACGTCCAACTTGAAGTGGGCTGGCATTACACCAAAGCAGCTAGAACTTGCTGCCTCTGACAGAAGCAGCTGGCAAACCCACATTCACCATGCCGCCACCACCTTTGAAGATGAACGATGTCGACGTCTTGCCGCTGCGCGTGAACGCCGACACCAGGCCACAACCGCACCTCCCGTAACAACTGGCGTCCCAGGCCCCATGTGCCACAAACTCTGCGCCTCAGCCTTTGGACTCCAAAGCCACATGAGGGTACACCGTAGATGAAACTGCACGAAGACAATAGTCATTCTCGATCACCAAGAGACTACTATATATATACTACTAGGTCACCTCCTTCACATTTTTTTCATGATTTCCCTTGATATTCTTGATCTTACAAGGGAACTATATGAACACAACTACAAAACACTAGATTTTTTTGTAGTTGTGTTCATATAGTTCCCTTGTTTGTCTTAGCAGATAGATTCCTAAGTATTTTATATTGCCTAAGGTAATTTTAAATGGAATTTCTCTTTCTAACTCTTGCTGCTGAGATGTTTTAAATATATAGAAATGCTGATGATTTATGTGGGTTTGTTTTGTATCCTGCAACTTTGCTAAATTGTTGATTTCCACTAGCTTTTTATTTTATTCTCTAGGATTTTTTTTAAACCCTTACCTTCCATCTTGGAGTCAATACTGTGTATTGGCTCCAAGGCAGAAGAGCAGTAAGGGCTAGGCAATGGGGGTTAAGTGACTTGCCCAGGGTCACACAGATGGGAAGTGCCTGAGGTCAGATTTGAACCCAGGACCTCCAGTCTCTAGGCCTGGCTCTCAATCCACTGAGCTACCCAGCTGCCCCCTCTAGGATTTTTTAAGTAGAAATCATATCATCTGCCAAGAGTAATAGTTTGGTCTCCTCATTCCCTGTTAGTACTTCAATTTCTTTTTCTTCTCTAATTGCTACTGCTAGTATTTCTAGTACCATGTTAAATGATAGAGGTAACAATGGGCATCCTTGTTTTACTCCTGGTCTTATTGGGAAGCTTCTAATTTATCCCCATTGCAGATGATGCTTGCTGATGGTTTTAGATATATACTGGTAATTATTTTTATGAAAAGCACTTTCAAGTGTTTTCAATAGGAATGGGTGTTGTATTTTATCAAAGGCTTTTTCTGCATCTATTGAGATAATCATGTGATTTTTGTTAGTTTGCTTGTTAATATGATAAATTATGCGAATGGTTTCCCTAATATTGAACCATACTTGCATTCCTGGTATAAATCCCACCTGATCATAATGAATAACCCTTGTGATCACTTGCTGGAGTCTTTTTGCTAGTATCCTATTTAAGATTTTTGCATCTATTTTCATTAAGGAGATTGGTCTGTAGTTTTCTTTCTTTGTTTTTAATCTACCTTGCTTTGGAAACAGTACCATATTTGGGTCATAAAAGGAGTTTGGTAGAACTCCTTCTTTGCTTATTATGCCATATAGTTTGTGTAATATTGGGATTAGTTGTTCTTTGAAAGTTTGATAGAATTCACTTGTGAATCCATCTGGCCCTGGGCATTTTTTCTTAGGGAGTTCTTTGATGACTTGTTCAATTTATTTTTCTTATATTGGGTTATTTAAGTATTCTGTTTCTTCTTTTAATCTAGGCAATTTATATTTTTGTGAATATTCATACATATCACCTAGATTTGGTAGGGATTTTTTAATGATTGAACACCTTAGTATGTTTCAAGGCATCACATAAAGAACCAGTATAAAAGAAGAGATTGAAGACTGGGAAGAAAGAAAGGATCATAGTTTAGGTCAATTTACTAGAAAAGAAGGGAAGGGACAGATCAAGGATACATGTAGAGAAGACATTTGTCTTGGCAAGGAGATGAGTGATCTCTTCATCAGATATAAATGTTGAAATCATAGAAGATGATATCAAGGATTTGTGAGATGAGGAAGAAAGATTATGTTAGTGTGCTTGAACAGAATATCAGAGTTGAAGTTGAAGTTGGAATGAGGAATAACTTATTATTAATAAGTTAATATTAAGAGTGTGACCCTCAGGAAGTCAGTCATTCAGCCTATCTTAAACTCAATTCCTTCATCTGCAAAAGATGTATAATAACAATGTTTATTTCACATGGTTGTTGTGAGACTCCAATGATATCATATATGTAAAGTGTTTTGCAAATCTTAAAGGAATATATAAAAGTTAGCTATTATTGTGGCATAAGGAGAAAACAACGAGGAAGATTCAGAGGATTAGCCTCTATTTTCCTGATAAAATACCAATGCCTTTGAAGTCTTTAATTAAGAAAGTAATGGAGGAGAGCTATTGTGAAAAACTTGAGGAAAAAAAAGGTTTAGAATAATTGTGATATGGAATAGAAAATTGATTAGTGAGGAGTAAAAATATTACCTTGCTGTCATGAGGGTCCACTTGAGATTAGATAACATGAATTTGTAGCAACCCAAGCAACATGGCTGTATTATTTTCCTCTGGCCTCATTCAGAAACAGGTCAGTTAGCAGTAGAGGAGATATATGGTAGGACTAATACAGTTTTAGTATATAACAAACAAGGCATGGGCAAGAACAGGAATAGGAGACAAGATCTCTGAGGGAAGACAATAGTAAAGACTTGAATTGTTTCACTAAAGGAGTTAAAATTAGGAAGGGAAGAGAATATAGACTTAGCAGGGGTGATTGCCTCAGAAACTACTGAGGGGCGGAGTGATTAGAGGTCAGTGGTGAGGCACAGTGATCGGCATATGGTAGGTACTTAATAAATGCTAGATTTAAGAGACATGAAGTATAAGGAGAAATGGAATGACAGGAGATTGTAATTGTTGCTGTTGTTTAGTCATTTAGGCATTTCCAACTCATCCTGATCCTAAGTGGGGTTTTCTTAGCAAAGATAATGGAGTGGTTTGCCATTTCTTTATCTGGTAGATTAAGACAAACAGAAATGACTGCCCAGGGTCACACAGCTGAGTGAATGTCTAAGGTTGGATTTGAAGTCAGGTCTTCCTGACTCCGTGTCCAGTGCTCTAATCAACTTAGCCAGCTAGCTACATCCAAAGTTTTAATTAGATAAAGGCATTACAAAGTTATTAATTTCATAAGTGGAAGACCTCTGGTCATGGTAAGATTGAGTATAACTTTCCCTATGTATAGCTAAAATAGAATGGAGAAGAATCGTGGTAAATTGAGGAACTGAGAAGTTAAGGTATTTGAAGGACTATCAACATGTATATTGAAGTTCTTCATTATAAAGGCTAGAGTTGGGTTGAGAGGAAGACTGTGATTCAGACTCTGAACTCACTGAGAATAGAATGAGAAGTCCAGGGAGATGAGTAAATAGCAGTCACTACAGTCCAGTTCTACTAAACTCAAAAGATGAGAGATGGATGAGTGATTACATTAAAGAGATAGTCTGTAAGTGGCAATGGGCAATACGAAGTCTTCTGATTCCTTCTCTTGGACCACTGTGTTTTGAAGAATAAGAGAAGATGGAAAGGACCATCAGGGATGCAGGGTCATCTTAGGGGAGCCAGTTCTCAGTGAAATCCAAAATGGGATGAGAATGAGAAAAAGAGGTGTCAGATGAAAAGGAGTTTGTTAATTATAGAGTATGAATAATGGAAGAGGTAGGCTGATATAGCTGAGATCTTGTCAGGATAGGACTATGGTGAATGGAGATGGGCAATACTTGGGGATTGGAATTTACTCTTTGGTAGACAGGGATTCAGTGTATAAAGATATACTCCTTCGAGACTTTTAATGATTTTGCTGACTGAAGGAGGCAAAGACAAAATTTGCTGTGGTAAGGGCCCATTTGAGAATAGATAACATAAATTTATTAAGTAGAGAAAGTCAGCATGATTGTATTACTTTTTTTGGTCTCATTCAGCAGTAGGTCAGTAGTAGAAGAAGAGAACCATGGTTCAAGTAATATAGGTTTAATGAAACTTGCATATGAAAAACAAGAATAAAGCAATTGCAACGACTTACCAGAGGCAAAGACTGCCTTACTGATTTGCTTACAAGAAGTCCATTTGTATATAGCCAACAGGAGAATTTGGAGTTAATAGCAAGAGAACTCTGAACTCTAGGATGATTTTCTAATTATTGGACAAATGTACATCACCCACTTGTGGGTTAGCTGGCAGAAATGAGGATTTGGTAATGTACTGGTTAATTATCAAAAGACTCAGGGAAGACATACCTGAAAAAGGTAGGTTGGTCTAAAAAAAATCTCAAAGCTGGTAAAGAAAGAAGTTACACCTGTCTGCATTCAGTACATACACTGTGTTGGAGGTAGAAAATCCTCAGAATCCAGATAAGGGAGTAGAACTGGAAAAGCATCTGGAATTTCTAAACTAAGGGTCTCTGCTATTTCTGAAAGTGTCTATCACTATCCCAGCAGCGAAGAGACTTGGCTTAGTATAGATGTGACCTAGCTATCAGTAAAACAGTGCCAGGGACTCCCAACTTAGCAGAGGAACAACCCCAGCCATCCAACACAGATGCTTCTCCCATAAGTGAAATTTGTGAGAACATCCCCAAGAAAGGACATCGGAAATTGCAGGTCTGGAGTTCTGAGTTGCCCTGGCCATGTATATTCCTTAAACACATCCAAACAGAACTCAGTTGTCCATCCTCACCCAAACCCCTCAAATTCAACCCTTTTCTTAGCTTTTACTGTTTCTGTTGCGGGTACAATTATCCTTCCAATCTTCCAGGTTCATAACTTCAGAATCATCCTCTGTTGCTCAGCCTTTCTCATCCCTCAAATCCAATCAGATATAAAATCTTACTGATACTACCTAAGGCTACTAGGTGATGAAGTAAATATAGTGGTACTTAAAGGCAGGAAGACCCGGATTCAAATACTGTCATATACACTTATTAGCTGTAGACCCTGGGCAAACCACAATTTCTCTTATCCTGAATTTCCTTATCTGAAAAATGAAGATGGTAATAGCACCTTTCTTAAAAGGTATCTGGGAGGATCAAGTGACATCACATGTAAAGCATATTGCAAATCCTGTGATAGATGTCATTATTAATCTACCTTTGAAACATTTCTTGCATCCATCCACAACTTTCCACCAAAATGACCCCTGCCCTAAAGCCGACTCTCAGCAACCTCTCCGGAATCTTCAAAATAGCCTCCTACATGGTCTCCCTGCCTCAAATATCTGTAATCCATTCTCCACAGCAGCAAAAATGATGTTCCTAAAGCCCACTTCTGGATATGCCACTGCCCTACTTGAAAAGGACTTTTTATGGTACTTTCTTACCTCTAAAGTCAAAGACAAGCACCTCTGTTTGTCATTTACAGCCCTTCCCAATCTGACTTCTGCCTACCTTCCAACGCTGATTCCACAATGCTCTACATTTATTTTTTTTCTGGCCTAAGAATACCAACTTACATGTTTGGACTTTATGTCTTTTCATAGACGTTTCTTGATGCCTGAAGGCTTTCTTATTTCTCTCTTGTATTCCCTAACTTCTTTTAAAACTCATCTGAAGTATACCCCATGTATTAGACTTTTTATAATACCAGGTTGGGTCCCAGCTGCTACCATATTCCTTCCCTCAAAATTTACCTTGTGCTTAATTTTTATGTATTATTGATGTAGGTTTGATATAAAGAAAAACCTCCTAACAATTAGATCTGTTCAAAATTGGAATGGGTTGCCTGGGAATAGAATGGTTTCTCACTCAATGGAAGGCTGCAAGGTCATTTTTCAAATATCTTGTGCAGTTAAGGTATCAAACATGTTCAACAATACTCTGAAGTGTAGTCTGAACCAGATTAAAATGTAATTGGAAAATATTTAACAAAATAAATAAAAATATAATAGAACATAGATAATATTACATACTAAGTGAAGGGACAGCTAGGTAGCTTAATAAATAGACTGTCAGACTTGGACATGAGAAATTCAAATAAGACTTCCTAATTGTGTGACCCTGGACAAGTCACTTAACCCCCATTACCTAGCCCTTACCATTCTTCTGCCTGGGAACCAATACTTCATATCCATTCTAAGATAGAAAGTAAGGATTAAAAAAAAAAACTAAGTCAATA
Organism: Monodelphis domestica; assembly: GCF_027887165.1. Taxonomy (NCBI): domain Eukaryota; kingdom Metazoa; phylum Chordata; class Mammalia; order Didelphimorphia; family Didelphidae; genus Monodelphis; species Monodelphis domestica. The sequence goes on from NC_077230.1 coordinate 237,152,615, forward strand.
TCCAGCCTACAGGGATCCTTATATATGGCTGAGTGCTTTTTATTTTTATCTGAGTGTGACACCACTGTTATAGAGGGATTCCAGGTAATATGTTGAACTAGATGGTCCCTCAACTCTCTTCTAAATCTGAACTGCTATGGTTCTAGGAAGAAGAAATTCTTCAACAAAACTTGTTTCCTTTTATAATCATAATATGAACCTGACCATATGCTGGGAAGTGAGGAGAGGAAGGAGAGCCTCGCGGGGCTATTTTGGCCCTTCCTTATGCTTTAATGCCCATGTTTTCTTTTTTAAACCATTTTCTTCAGTTAGAATCAATACTATCTATTGGTTCCAAGGCAGAAGAGTGGCAAGGGCTAGATAATGGGAATAAAGTGATTTGTTCATAGTCATAGAAGCAGGAAGTGTCTGCATCTAGATTTGAACCCAGGACCTCCCTCTCTAGGCCTGGCTCTCAATCCACTGAACCACCTAGAATGTCTGTGTTTTAGGAAAATTTGCCTAATGATCAGAAGAACTGTCCAATCGATGGAATGGACTTCCCTGGGAGACAGTGAGTTTTCCATTATTAGAGTTCATATGATGGCTGATCAGGAATCTTCTTTCGTAGACATCTTGTTATGACTTGTATGTTTTCATGCTGTTTCTCTTGAAAGAATGTAAGCTCCTTGAGGGCAAGGATTATTTCACTTTTTTATTTGTATTCACAGCACTTAAAACACTGCCACCTGGCACCTAGTAGGTGATAATGCTTACTGACCGAAGGGATTCCTTTTCTATTTTGATTTAGACTAGATGATATTTGAGGTCCCTTATTTATTCAGGGTTGTACTGGTAAATGTCTAACAAGTATCTGTAAAACAATGGCAGCATGATGTGCTTTTAAGTTTAATCCTCATTATTCACATTTTCTCTATCACTTTCTTAAGTCGAGGCAATCCACAAAACAATAACTCAAGCCCTGATTTGCAATGTTTGCCAATTTCTGAAGTAAAAATTGCTTATGCTGAAAATTTAACAATCTGCTCTTACAGGCTGGAATTCTGATTAAAGCAATGACAAACCAGGTTTGCAAAGGATCAGTGATGAAGCATGCTCCCTACTTCCTGACAGAGACATGATGGACTCCAAATGCAGAATGAGACTATATTTTTGGACATGGACAATGCAGAAACTTGCTTTGCTTGACTACACATGTTAGTTTTGAAGATTTTATTTGTTCAAAAGGAGGGAGATGGAGAAAAAAAACAAATGATTTTCATTGAAAAATACATATAAACAAAAGAGAATCCCTCCTCTCCAAAGTCATATGATCCACATAGATTTAGAACCAGAAGAGACTTTAGGGACCATCTAGTACAACCACCTTGTTTTATTTTATTTTTCTACCCATATGACTTTATTTTTTTAACCTTTATCTTTTGTCTTAGAATCAATACAAAGTATAGTTTCTTTTTTTTTCCTTGTTTTATAAACGAGGAAACTAAGGCCAAGAAAGTTGAAGTTGCTTGTCAAAGCCTATATAAATAATAAGTGACAGAGCAAATATTCTAACGTAGGTACACTAACTCCAAATCTGGAATTCTTTACATTGTACAATGCTGCCTTTAAAAATATGTATGTTTTTAAATTTTTGAACTTAACAATCATCACTTCACATGAACATTTAAAAATACAATATCTGAAAAGAGGATTGTATATGAAACTGTAAAATTGCATGCAGCTTGCTTTGTTTACCATATATTGAATATAAAATGGTAGTAACAAAACTTCCCTTTTTGTAACCCTTGTGAACTTTTTATATTTTCTATGTATTTTGTTAATGTTTTATTGATGCCTTTTAATTCCTTTTATCCTTCATCCTTCCTTCTTTTTCTCCCTCTCCTTCCTCCATTCTTCCCTCCCTTTCCTTCCTTCCTTCCTTCCTTCCTTCCTTCCTTCCTTCCTTCCTTCCTTCCTTCCTTCCTTCCTTCCTTCCTTCCTTCCTTCCTTCCTTCCTTCCTTCCTTCCTTCCTTCCTTCCTTCCTTCCTTCTTTCCTTCCTTCCTTCCTTCCTTCCTTCCTTCCTTCCTTCCTTCCTTCCTTCCTTCCTCCTCCTCCTCCTTCCCTCCCTCCCTCCCTCCCTTCCTTCCTTCCTTCCTTCCTTCCTTCCTTCCTTCCTTCCTTCCTTCCTTCCTTCCTTCCTTCCTTCCTTCCTTCCTTCCTTCCTTCCTTCCTTCCTTCCTCCCTCCCTCCCTCCCTCCCTCCCTCCCTCCCTCCCTCCCTTCCTTCCTTCCTTCCTTCCTTCCTTCCTTCCTTCCTTCCTTCCTTCCTTCCTTCCTTCCTTCCTTCCTTCCTTCCTTCCTTCCTTCCTTCCTCCTTTCCTCTGAAGTACTTCTTATGTGCCAAGCACTGTGCTAAGCTCTGGTGATATAAATACAAGCAGAAAAGAAAGACAATACTTGGCCTAACTGAACTGACATTATAATGGAGAAAGACAGCATATAAAAGACAACTGAAAAAGGAAAGAAGGGAAAGGAGGTGGAAGATGGTGGAAGGGGAGAGACTAGATGAAGGCTGCTCTTATGGAGGCATAAATTTGAAGTCCAGAGGAAATTAAGAGGAGAATGAAGGCAGGCTAACCACAGGAGCTCCCCACCCAGCCATATCTCAGTTGGAGTTCTTCCTTTTTTCTTCCTTCCCCTCTTAACTGCCACTTACAGTTAGCACTTTACATGTTTCAGAGTCTGAACCACAGAAATTGATAACCAAAGTCATAGCCAGAGAGAAGGCATCTTTCGGGATTAAGATTGAGAATATGCAATTTAATCAGTGCTCATAATCTGACATCTGTAATATTTTATTTTCTCTTTTCCTTTCTTTCTATCTGTGTCTCTGTTTCCCTCTGTCTCTCCCTTTTTTCTGTCTCTTCTGTCTCTTTCATTTTCCCTCCTCTCTCTCTCTCTCTCTCTCTCTCTCTCTCTCTCTCTCTCTCTCTCTCTCTCTCTCTCTCTCTCTCACTCTATCTGTCTCTCTGTCTCTGTCTCTGTCTCTGTCTCTGTCTCTGTCTGTCTGTCTGTCTGTCTGTCTGTCTCTCCCTCCCTCCCTTTCCTTTTCCCTCTCTCTCTCTCTCTAGAGGCCCCTGTCTTGAACTGTTGGGACACCTCTTCAAACAGGATTGAAATTGCTTTAAATATTAGAGGATTAGGGGAAGGCAAACAGACCTGGGGAAGGTTTGTGTTTGGGGGATTAGGATTAGATCCTCTCTGCTGTCCAAGCATTAGCCAAGGATAGGCCCTGTCTCTAGCCATTGCCCTCTGGAGTCTTGGGTCAGCCAGGTTAGCACTCTAGACTCCTTTACATCTGCTATGGATCTCTTTATAATGGGAATGGATCTTATGGGGAACTGGTCACTATTTCTTTAGCCATACATCACTCCACTTCTTCCCATCATGTCTGTCCCCACAATGGCATTCTGTAGAGTGGTCATTAACTAGAGAACATTATTTGGTGATTAATGAAGTCCATACTTTCTCTCAAGATAGGTTTGGAAGTGACAAATAAAACAGATTCAATTCCTTCATGTGCTAGCATTGCAGGACATGTGACAGTAAGTAAATCATTCCACTTTTCTGGATCTCAATTGGATCAATCTGGATCTCTAAAATGAAGTGGTTGGACTATATCTTTAAATTCTAAAATTCAATGCTTATAATCTATGAGAAGGTATGGTCATTAAAGTGATTTTTCTGGAGAGCAGGACTAACCATATTATTTCCCAATTCAAATTCCACTGACTCCCCATTACCTCTAGGATCAAATTCAATTTTTTTTTGTTTGGGATTTTAAAGTCCTGTATAACCTAGATCAAACCCATTTTTCTGTAATTAACAGTATTAGTGCCTTCTAGGCCTATGACAGTCCACCCTAACTAGTTATTTATTGTTCTTCAAGTATGACAATCCATTTCTTGTCAACTAGCTCTTGCCAAATTTGAATTGAGTGATCCCTATTGCTAGAATTTAATCTCTCCTCACTTTTAGCTCTTAGAATCTCAAGATTCCTTCAAATTTCAGCTCTAATTCTGCCCCCCTGCATCCTTTTCTGCTGCTAGTGCCTTCCTCTCCCAATTCCCTTCTATTGATCATATCTATATTTTGTTGGCAATTCTAGATGTACATGCAATCTCTTCCTACATAATATAGATTCCTTGAAGAAATTATGCCTAGTACAATGCTACATACAGAATTGGCATTTACTAAATGTGTGTGGATAGTTTCTCTCTTCACAGTTTATAATATGTTGGGGAATACTAGAGAGATATGATAATACATGTGTGTGGATTGGAATTTTGGTTCTGTTGTGAGGGAACATGAGGTGAACCCCAGGTTCATTACAGGTACCTTTTGAAAGAATGCAAGCTTAAAAATAAAAATGGAAATTTATCAATCTGGAATTCATATTGAAGTGACCAGGAGGATAGTGCAGGTGGAACACTGCCTCCTAGAGGAGATGTGTACTGAGCTTTTTATACCATTTAGGCAATTGGGGCTCCATGACCAGAGATGAGGGAATGGAATGAGGTTGGGCAGAAGTGGAGAATATTTGACACCTGACTGGGGCTAGAGTGATGTTTTGTGTCCTGAAGACACAGGGGATGACCAGGAATAGTTAAGGGAAAGAGTAAATGTTCTAGATATAACTCAGTGGTTTCAGAGCATAACCAGAAGATGTATTATAGATAATACATATTTATTGAGATATTTATCATAATAATACATATTATATATATGTATATATTATATATATAATACATAATAATACATATACATATCATAATACATATTATTATGAGATATTTATCTCAAAATCTAGAGGCAAATCCAACGGGAGTATTTCTCTCAGGGGTCTTCCCTTATCGTGGGTCTCTGATGCCCAGAGTCACCTTTTCCTCAACACTGCAAGAATGCAAGGAAAGGAATTTTCCTACTTTCTTTTTTGACCTGAAACATTTCTAGGGTTTGCTGTGCCCAAGGGAAACCCAGGGTTCCATGCCAGTTCTACCGCTAACTACTTGGACCTTGGACAAGTTCCTTTATTTCCCCAGGCCTCATTCAGTTTTCTCATATGCAACATGACTAAATGAGTTCTAAAGTCCCTTTTAGCTTTTAATCTATAATACTATATTTTCTAATTAAGAAGTCATTGATGATTTTGGAGAAAACATTTCTAATGGAATGCTATGGCTAGAAATTAGATTGGTAGGAGTTGGGGAAGTATGGAAGTAGAGTGGACCTGCCAAAACTGACATATCTAGAAGCTTTTTCAGTGCTGTGGAAGAAAGGTACAGGACGATAATCAACAGAATCCATAGAGGGGTCAAAAGATGGAAATGAGAGGGAACCGGCATTTATATACCACTTACTAGGCGCTAAGAACTTTTAAATGATCATCCTATCCTTACAATTTGCAAGGTTAGTGCTGTTATCATCACTATTTTATGGTTGAGGAAAGTGAGGCTTACAGCAGTCAAGCAAATTGCCCAGGACCACATAGCCAGTAAATGTCCAAAAATGGACTTGACTTTCTGTCTCCAGGTCCAATATATCCACTGTGTCACCTTACTGCCTTAAAGTTGAAGACATAGAGCAGGTCTCTAGCCTAGATGTTCTCTTCCCTAGGTTAAATTTCCCCAGTTCAATCTTATCACAATTGCCATAGGCTAGAGCACCCTTCAGGTCTCATGGTTAGAGTGGTTAGAGAGAATGAGGCTTAGAGTCTGGAAGATTGGTTCAAATCTTGCCTCAGGCACTTACTAGTTGTGTGTCTTCAGGCAATTCTCTTAAACTCTCTGTCATTCTGGTTCTCCATCCATAAAGTGAAGAGGTTGGTCTTGATGGCCTTTAAGGACCTTTCCAACTCCAAATCTAAAATGCTAACACATTATCTAATGACAATAACTCTTCTCATAGCAAATCCAAAAAGGGATGGAAAAAAGACAGCTCACTGACCCTTAGCCCTAACAAGGGTAGTAAATAGACATATTATGGGTCATTTTGCCAGGTTAAAGATGAGAAAAACAGCTAATAATTAAACAGAGTATTACTAGAGGAACAGAAGTATCAACAGAGGTAGAATTTCCTAATTTCTCATCTTTTCTCATAATTAGTCTATTGAGGTTAGGAACCAACCCAAAAAATCTGCTATAGAAAATGAGAGTGGCTTCGATTAGGAGAAGAACTAGCATAGTTGGTGGTCCCCTTCAAAGTTTCTCTTTTGCTTATGCTGCAAGATTCAATTTTAGGCCAGACTTGAGAAGACAGAGACTCAGAGATGCTCTTAGGAAGGCAGGAGGGAAGCTGTCTCCACACCCTCTCTGGGCTGGTGATTGCTGCTTAGGCCTCCGGGTAGGCCTCTAGCCTTAACTCTAGAGGCACTCTAGAGATTTCTCAGCTAGTTCCCTACTGAGGGGTAACTAACTGAATCTTCCCTTTCCTGTCAACTCTAGTGCCCTAGGGAAAGAATTAAGCCTGGGGAAAAGTGAGGTCTTGCTTGGTCACTTGCAAATGCTAATTAGCAAGGTCTGTCTCACTCTGCCTCTAGTCCTTTCTGATTGTTAAAATACTGCTAAGGATGCTAAATTTACAGGTGAAGCTCAGCAGCTGACAGCCCCTGAGAGCCTGGAGCAGAGAGGAATTTCCCATCACCCATCATCCCTCAGACCAAACTCTAGAGACAGAGACACCTGTGTCTAGTCAATCAAAACATCTGTCTACCTGTAGCTCCACTCCAAGTCTTTATTTACTATTATTCCAACATCAGACACTAAGTGTTTCAACAATGCACAAAGCTTCCCTCTGGGCCATGGTTTAACAATGTGTCTACCTAGGAGTCAAATGAAGGAGAAAACCTATTTGTTCCCTGCCCCCAACCCTTTCCTAGTGAGATGAGGTCCCTTGGCATCCTCTGTCTTCCTGGCATATGTACTCACTGCCTTTTTCATCACACTGGCCAAAGAGTAAATGGATCTAGGCAGGTGGAGAAATTTAATTCTGCTTTTTAATGAAACATATAGAGCCAGTTGATGCATATTTGGAGTTGAGAAGATGCATCTCAAATGGAAGAAATAAGGTGTCTCATGGGATTAAGGCATCTTCTTAAAAAATTTTATAAGGCAGCCCAATCATCACAGGTCTTGGAACTTAAATCAAGTGCCTATTTCTTCTGGCAATTCTTGAAATCCTCCCCATCTCTGCCCCCCACTCACCATATCCCTCATACTTTCCCTTACCCAATCTCCTCAGCTTCTCTCTGGCCTGAGAAGCCTTCTATAAAGTGCCCACAGAAAGATGAGGGAAAACTGAAAGTTGTGTTTTGGCATATAGCTGATTTCTTCAGAGGTTAAGCTCTCTGAGAGTCAATATTGATCACAGCATTGGTATTGCTCTGTGCATCTTTGTAGAACTGAACCCATTAGCTCTCCAGCATACTCCAATAGTATCCAAGATAAATGTGTGTGTGTGTGTGTGTGTGTGTGTGTGTGTGTGTGTGTGTGTTTTGAGGGAGGAGCAGGTGTTTCTAATGTTCCCTTCTGGCTTTTGTATAACCTTCTTTTCCTTCTTCCCCTTTCTGGATTAAGGTGTCCAAGACACATACTGGGAGTGTTGATTCAGCAGAGGACAAACTCTTCTCCTCCGCCCCTGCCCACCCATCCCGCTGCTCTTGGCGGAGATGAGACAAATGTCTGCATTGGAGATGGGGTCTGGGAGATCAGGAATAATAATAAATTGAGAGTGGAACAGGAATGAGCATTGCACACACCTCCCCATCTGCTCCAGTACAGTCTGCTGGATTTGCCTTAGATTAGGTCTCTGTTTCTGATCTGACAACAGATGCCCGAGCCATAAATAACTGTGTGTTTTTCCCTTGAACTTTTGTTGCCATCTCCCGATGTCTCGTGTCACATTGTGTTCTGGGGAGAGGCTCAGCAGAGCGTGCTGCCATCTCCTCATCCTCAACCATTCCCCACTCCTCAGTGATGAGCCCCACTGAGTCTCCAATTGACGAGCTGTCAGCAGTGCCTGGGTAATTCCTGCAGAAGCGTGGTGACTGGGACCCACAAGTCCTGGCTTCCCACTCACCCTTCTCCAACCTGGGCTTCTCTTGGGGAGAAGAAAGTGGGTGCTTTGGCTGAATGGATGGATATCACCCACACTCAAATGGGATGAGTGGTAGATCATTGCCAATCTGGCCCATGGCAAAGGCACAGTTGTGTGATAGGGAGAATTTGCCAGGTAAGAATGTCACCCTGTGAGTAATGTAAACACCTGGTTGCCTGGAGTAGAATTATTTCTTTCTCCCTGTCCCCAAGCTTTTATTCTCATATGTAAGGAAATATCTTCTCCAAGCCCTCAGGGCTTTAATAAATTACTCTATTTTCCATACTTAGTGGTACAGTATAATATACCTCTTCCCTGTCCCCCACCGACCTTCTCACTCTTTTTTTCTTTCTGCATTTGGTTCATTTAAAAATCTAGGGAGGTTACTTCTGGTACAGATCAGAATGGAACATTCTATAATCAACAAAACTTGAAGCTTAGCACTTTTAGCTTGTCTCAGTGACGGATGAAAAATTGATAGCAGAATAGCAAGTTCAGAAGTTGGCAAAGGCTCAAAACTAGGACCTATTCCATTCTTGGCTGCACTGATTTAACACAGTATATATCTTTTCCCTTCACCTTTTTCCTCCTTTTTCTTTCTTCCACCTCTCTCCTTCCTCTATTCCTCTATTCTCTTTTCTTTCCTTTCCCTCTCTTCATTATTCATTTCTTATTTTCTTCTCTTTACTCTCCTTTCCCCCCTTTTTCCTTTACTCTTTCCTTTCCCCCAATACTCTTCATTTTCCCACTTTTCCTTTTTTATTCCCTTCTTTTCCCTTTTCCTTCCTTCTCACCTTCTTCATGTTACCTCCTCCTCCTCCTCCTCCTCCTCCTCCTCCTTCTCCTTCTCCTTCTCCTTCTCCTTCTCCTTCTCCTTCTCCTTCTCCTTCTCCTTCTCCTTCTCCTTCTCCTTCTCCTTCTCCTTCTCCTTCTCCTTCTTCTTCTTCTTCTTCTTCTTCTTCTTCTTCTTCTTCTTCTTCTTCTTCTTCTTCTTCTTCTTCTTCTTCTTCTTCTTCTTCTTCTTCTTCTTCTTCTTCTTCTTCTTCTTCTTCTTCTTCTTCTTCTTCTTCTTCTCCAGCTTCCTTGCCATTCTTCTCCTATTCCTCCTCTTTTTCCTCTTCCTCTTCTTTCTTTGTCTCTCTCATCACCAATATTGTCCCCCAATTTTGTTTTCTGAGAGAATATTGTTAAGAGACAGTTGAACTGCTAGAGTTACTTAACTATTCTAACCTTAGGCCCCAGATAAATTCCAAGCATAGAAAAATGGCAGATTGTTCTTCCTGCTGATGGCTGGATGTGAATAAGTTGATATTCCTTAGTATTTCTCATGCAGATCTTGTTTCCTTTCCTTAAAAATCAGATCTTGTCTCTCCTCTCCCATTATGTTTTTGGAGTCATTGACTTTTTATGCCTTGACTATGGACTATATTCTTTCTGTCCAGCTTATTTTTCTAACATTTGGCAAAGAATTTGACTCTCTATTTCTTCATCCTTCCTTCTTTATAGCTTCTTTCTTACCTTTCTTTTCTTCATTTTCCTGCTTTCTTTCCCCATTCTTCCAATTAGGTCTAGATTTTTGTTAAAAGATTATCACATTAAGAAAAATATGACAAGAACTTGATGAGAATATAAACATAAATGAGAAGGCATTTAGACACTAGACCCTCTACTGGGGATGTGGAAAGGAAAAGGATGAGGAGGGAACTGAACAAGTCTTCAAGTAGATGAAAAACTATAGTACAAGCTGTTCTCCATCTCTGCCAGGAATAGTGCAAGAGGAAATAAGTTTTTACTGTTACAGTGGGACTTAGGGTTGATAATAGTAAAGGCTACCTAATGATGGAAGTTATGAGAAACCATAGCACATTACCAAAGGATATTATGAATCTTAATTTCAGAATGTTTGGGAAAAATGAGTGGAGTCCTTTTTAAATGGTTTATATATTGTTCTTTATTGAGATAGGGAAGATGGGAAAGTCTGCCTTTCAAGGCCTCTATCTTTAGTTCCATTGAGAACTCTGCAAAACTGTGATTTGGACTCCTCACTCACCGTCAATCACAACAACACTCAAACTCTCTGAATATGCTGTTGTAGATGCCTCATTAGCCTCCGTAAATAGCAATGCAATCTTGCCACACATGCCATCAGATGCACGATTCATCATTCCAATGCGCTGACTTGACACAACCTCCACTTGCTCTTGATGCCATCTCCCTATCAATTTTTTTTTTCAATCATCTCTTCACTTCACTTTTCTGCAATTCTTTTTTACCTTCTTTGCCCCATGCCAAGATTCTCAGACTAACCTTTCTTGCTCTGGGACTTTTCTGGCCAACTGAAAGAACCTTCTGTCGACTAGGTTGCTAGGCCTAATTCCTGTCTTCTGCAATTTCAAAAATGGCTTCATTCCATTGCTACCTTGGAGAGCTCCCTCCCTTTCGCTCCCTCCCAGGCTCTTTTCTGCAATCTGGGAACCAAGCAATTCTTTGCTCTCAACACCTGGCCAGCCAAGACCATTCAGAGCTCCAAGCTTTAAGACAGAGTCGTCAAGGTCTGGAGACTGCCAAAGGGCATCTTATTGAATGAGACATGCATTTTTAATAAACTATATTTGACTTCCATGATGGGCAAGTTATTAAGTCGTTTGACAGCCAATGGCATGAGGAAATGAAAGAATACCTTAAAGGTAGACATTTCTTGGCAGATAAGGGAGAAATTCAGTGAGCTGGAGGCAATAGAAAAAGAAATGCAAATAAAGATATGATGCTTTTTGCCTATCTGCATATAGTGAAGAAGCCATTAATATAACAGTGAATAGTGGGATTTTTATCACTACTTGACTTGAATGTCTTGAAAAACGGGCACAGACCTGAAAGGCTTCCTCTGTAGCTCTGGACAAAGCCGTGGCTTATTGTCTCTGCTCAGTTAAGATGAATGGTGTGTGTGTGTGTGTGTGTGTGTGTGTGTGTGTGTGTGTGTGTGTGTTTTCTCTTTCCTTTCTACAGTCCCACCCTCCTGAAATGACTTTGATTTGGTTTTCCTTTGTCTCTTGATTTAGAAATATTAAGGGCAGTGATAAGGAATAAGTGACTTTTAAAAATAATATTGATGTGATGGATGCAGATCCAGACAGGCAGTTTTCACATTCCAAAAAAGGAAACTGGTCTGTGCAACATGTTTATACCTGCCACTATCCCAACCTTAAGGCCCAACTAATATCCTATCTCCCTCATTTGGCCTTCCCTGACCATCTCACACTGGAGCAATCTTTTCTTCTTCGGAACTTCTATAGTACTTTAGGTATCTCTTATTCATCACCTAACAAATGGTACCTTGCATTGTTATCTATTCTTTTATGGGTATGTGTGCTGAATCCCCACCCCCAGGTCCCCCAATTTTTTTTCCACTAGACTACATAGAAGACTCCATTACTATTCTGTGAAGAGCTAAGGGAGACCAGATGGCCTTTAGTTTATTCTTTGCCTATAAATCTGTGATGCTTGCAGATTCTACCCATCTTATATGTTTTTCTAAAAGTAGTAAAGAGAAATAGCCCTTTTTGTGTTTTGACCTAAAGACCCTTGGTTTCTGATTTATAAAGAAACTTGTAAGGCTGCATGGCTCTCTAGAGGGTGGGAAGCAGGAGCTGTAAGATGTAAAGAGAGGGAAGAGAAACAGATAACCTCTTCCTGGCACCTTCTTGCCATAGCCACTAACTCATGAGAGGGAAGAGAGACAGTCATTCTGCAGTCTCCCAGAGGAGAAAACTGTCCAATTACAAATGGACTTCTGAACCCAAGAAAGAGATATGATTAAATGTGATTCAAAGGGAAAAGACTAACCTTCCCACTTAGGGTTAGAAATGGAGAGTGAGAATTTAGAAGGGAGAAAGGGAAACTCCTGCGACTGCACTGGCCTTATGCCTGTTTTTAAAGTATGAGAAATGGCTTTTCTTCTTCCTTTCTTCCCTGTAGTGTACTCATACACTTGTCCTTGTCGCTTGCTTTATGGATACATGGCAGGAGGGGCTTGTAATCTCAGAAGGAGGGAAAAGCAATGTACACGATCTGAATACATCTTCCCAGATAGCTTGGTGGGTGAACACATACATTAAGTGAATTGAAGATGTTATGAAGCAGTCTTGAGCTTCCCCTTCTAGATTTCATGGCCTTTTCCTTATAGCTGGAATTATCTCCTGACCCTGATCATGAAGCTTCTGCAAAAAAGATATGACCAGGAGCCCTGTTAAATTGATGATTGACAAAGCCCATCATCAAGTCTTATTGCTTCAGTCTTAAAGTTTCTCTAAAATTAATCTCTTTTTTGGTCATTTCTATATCTGCATATCACTTCCATCCAGGCCAAGGTTCCTTAATCCAAGGCCCATGGATAGATTTCAGCGTGTCTGTAAATTGAAAAAGAAAAAAAAGTTTCATCTTTATTAGAAATGGTTTCCCTTGTAGTTCTAGGTTTTTGTATTTTATGCATTTAAAAGCATCATGTTATATGCTATCTATTTAGCATTATCTGATACTTATTTCTGCTTTCATGCCTATAAGTACCAGAAATTAGAAAAACTTCAGTTAAGGGAGATGAATAATCTCCCCTCAGTCAAGAACAGAATAGATATAACCCCAAATTGATACTATATGTCAATATGTTTTTAGGATCACAGATTTCAAACTGTATAGGACCAGAGAGAACAGTTGTCCCTGGAGTTTCAGTGGGATGGTGCAATCTATTGAAAGACTACAGGTGAGTAAATTTACTATTAAAGAATCCAGAGCTAAATGAATCTTAGGAAGTGAAAATCCAGGCCGAGCCAGGGAGTTCACCTCCTAACTCAAACTCCTCCTCTGCAATATAGATCTTTTTTACTATGGAATCATGTGTGCTCAATACATAGTTGTTTCTGATGCTCTTTTGTTTATCACAAGTAGGACTATCATGCCCTCTGACTCAGTCTGCCCCACTCGACAATGGTACCATATATATATATATATATATATATATATATGATATATATATATCATACATTTCCTTCTGCACTCAAGCTAATCTCATAGCCTTCTGATCAGGCCATGTTTATTCATACCTCTGTCCTCTTGCTCATGCGTCTTTCCTCCTAACTCTCATCCTGACTGTTTAGAATGTTTTTCTTCTTCACTCTGTTGACAAATCTTACCCTTCAAGGTTTTGCTCAAATTTCAATTTCTTGGAACCTTCTTAACTGCTCTTATTGATGCAAGCCTTTGCTGTCAATGAATGTTTATTGCACAAATCCACTCAGAAACCATATAGTTTCACCTTTAATTATTCTCTAATTATTCAATTTCGTTCAACACACATTTAAGGTCCACTATATGCCAGACATTGTGGTAGTGACAGAGATATAAATTAAAAAAGAAAATAGTATTCACCCTCAAGAAGACTATATTCCACTTTGGGGTAGGGAGAGGGGGCAATAATATGTCAACAGATTATCCAATGCAAAATATATGCAAAAAATTTTAGGTCCACTATTAATTTGAGTGGGTGAGGGTATAAAAAATAAGAATATTAGTAACAGAGGTCATTTTATGTTCTTCCTTTCAAGGAGGACCACGAGGGTGAGTAAACTTGCTATTAAAGAATCCAGAGCCAAATAAATATTAGGAAGTGAAAATCCAGGCAGAGGTAGAGAGTTCACCTCCTAACTCAAACTCCTCCTCTGCAATATAGATCATGAAGTGATAACTTGACTTGGGAGTGAATTAGATTTAAGTGAGGAATAAATAAAGTCTAGTGGCAAGACAAAAGTTAAGATGACTGGCTATGGCCTGGGATGCAGTGGATGACTTTGGTCTCTTTCATGTCTGACTAAGCTCTAAATGCTTCATAATGCCTGCTTCAGTCACCTTTATGGCCACTAGGATACATTGTTCTCATCTTCCCCTTCCATCAGGGGAAAGCTTCATGTTCTTGGGGTAAACAGCTCCCTAACCCACTGATGGATTTGAAGCCTGGCAATTATCCTCTTGTCATGGTCTTTCAGTAGACCAACGATTCTCAAGTTGTCTCTCCTGGAATGATTTTCTAAATCTTCTGTTTTGTGGAATGATGTTTCATATTTTCCTCTATTTTTCATTCTTTTGATTTTGTTTTATAGTTTCCTGTTGCCTTGTGAAGTCACTTGCTTCTAATTGTTGTATTCTGGTTTTTAAAGACTGAATTTCATCCCTGGCTTTTGGTCATCCTTCTCCTGATCTTTCATCTCCTTTGACTCATTTTCAAGCTGATTAATTTTGGCTTTCAAGACACTATTTTCTCATTTTAGTTCAAGTGCCTCTGTTTCCAGAAGACTTATCTTGCTTTTTAAGTTCATTTCCCTGTTGATGGGTTCAATGCTGACAGAAGAGTTCAGGATATCATTAGCTCTTGCCTGGATAACTATGAGTCTATTGTTCTTCTTGCTCTCTCTCTTCGCCAATTCATCTTTTCCAAAGGATATCTCTAAGTCATAGATCTGGCCATACTACCTCAGTATATTCTTTCTAGGAAGAGTGAAAGATTTAGTCAAGAAGAACTAACTTTGAATTCTCCCTCAGAAACTTCCTAGCTATGGACTAGTCGCTTGATCACTGAGCTTCAGCTTCTTAAGCTGTAAAATGGGAATAATAATAATAACATCTGCTGCATAGGGTTGTAGTGAGGATGAAATGAGTTAACCTATATAAAGTGCTTTGAAAATTTTAGAGTCCTGTAAAAATGTTGGCTCTTAAGGCCTTTCACAATCTGGCTTCTTTACTACCTTTACAACCTTATTTCATAATATTACCCTTCTTACAGCCTATAGTCTAATCAAACTGGTACTACTATTTCTTCTCTGATCTTGTCTTGGCCTCTCCTGTCTCCCAAGTATTCACATAGGCTGAATCCCAGGCTTGGACCATGTTTCCACTGCTTCTTTCCCTCTGGAAATTCTTTTCTTTTTTCAAGGATTAGTTCATGTGCCTCTTCTTCCATGAAGACTTCACTGATTTCCATTTAGAAATGATCTTTATTCCATCAAGTTTATAAAACATAAATAGTAGTATGCTTTTCAAATTCATAGATGACACAAAACTGGGAAAGAAAGTCAACCACTGGGATCTGAAAATACCTTGACAAGTTACTGTTGTTCAATTGTTTCAGTCATATCTGACTGGGACTCCATTTGGAGTTTTTGGCAGAGATACTGGAGTGGTTTGTTATTTCCTTCTCTAGATTATTTTACATAAACACAGCTTAAGTGACTTGCTTAGGGTCACCCAATCAGTAAGTGTCTAAGGTCACATTCGAACTCAGGAAGATGAGTCTTCCTGACTCTGGGCCCAACACTCTATCCAGTGCACTTCCTATGTAACACTGGGCTAAATATAATATTAGACTAAATCTAATCTAATATTAATCAATGTAAATTCTTAAATTTGGGCACAAAATCAATTATATGATGGGAGATGTGTATCTGGCTAATAGGTATATGAAAAACATTTTGGGAATGTGGGAGTTAGTTAACTGAAAGTTCAGTGAGAATCAACATTACAATATAATAGCTAAAACATCAATCCTGCATTAAAATAAGCTAGCCTACAAGAAGAGAAAGGTTGTAGTCATGCTATTCATTTGCTATGGTCATACCATATCTAGAGTATTGTATTCAGTTTTGGACTTCATATTTTAAAGACATTGACAAGCTTAAAGCATGACCAGAGGAAGGCAACCAAATTATAGTGGAGGATTTTTTGAAGCAATTGGGAATGCCTAACTTAAAGAAGAAAAGACTTTGAGTAGACTTGATACTTTTCTTCAAATACAAAGTGTCCCCAAACTCTTAGTGTAGATTTCAGTTTTAATACCTTTAAAACAGCACTAAGACTTGGGGACACTACATATAAAGATCTGTATTGTAAAAGAGGCATTATGTTTACTCTGCCTGGCTACAGGTGGATAAACTTAAAAATAGTGGGTGGAACTTGTAAAGAGGCAGATATGGCAAAATATTCTTAACTCTGAGAGCTGTCTAGAAAGTGAAGTGTACTGTGTTGGGTAGGGCTGGAGTCTAATGTGTTTCCCTGCCCTGAAGGTCTTCAAGTGGAAAACGTATGATCACTTTTTAGAGGTGTTACTGAAGGGATTCCTACCCAGGTACAGGTTCAACTAGAAGATCTCTGAAGTCCCCTCCATATCCCAGATACTAGGATTTCTATGAATGTATTTTGGCCTCTTTGCTTTCCAATATTCTTTCACTTAGAAACAGGGTTGATTCAACAGGCATCTTTCCATTAACTATTCCCATATCTCTTTTTCCATGCACTGGGCTTACTTACTACTAGTCCATTATTTAAAGACCAAATATCCCAAGGACAAATATCCCCCCTTTGCCTGGGACCCAGGAGAAATCAAGCTCTAGGAGTTACAGGCAAATGAATAAGGGATCAGTACTTTTCCCCTCCAGATTTCAGTTCCACTGTGTCTGAGAGAGTCAGTTAGGACTTTCAATGTGGTGACTTTAGGTAAAAGATTGTATTTATTCTCTGGCCCCAGGGAGCAAGAAGAGTAGGTGGAGGGATAGGAGCAAGAAATAGAGGAGAAGAGAATTGCTTTTGGGAGGCATGCTGGGTAGGGTGGCTGAAAGCCTTTTGGGGCCAGGATTTTGTTTTTCCCCCCAGATCATCTACAGAGATTAAGAAAATACCAAGAAAAACAATATCTATTTTGTTTTAAGTCATCACCTGACAAAGAAGTCTAGAAGCTCAGGTCTATATAGCAGAGAGCACTCTGAGAGCTTGATAGATTTGATATGCTTATGTGATAGGGCTAAAAATTTTACTATTCATTCTATGCATTTTAGCCTGGGGATGACATCAGCATTCTCTTAGCACAAATCATTATTGGTCCTTGGACCAATGGCAAAGTTGTTAGCAACAAATACTCCTAGATAGAAAACTGGGCCTATATTCATCCATTCATTCAACATTTGTCAAGCACCTACTGTGTGTGGTGTGCTAGATACAATTAGAGATAAAATGTTTAACTTATGTGGAGTCACTGCCTTAATAGAGCTTATATTTTAGTAGGGAGAAAAGATAAACAGACAACTATAACTCATATGACAGGATAAGTACATTGGAAAGGTACAGGGGAAAAAAGCTATGCAAGGTCTGAGGGGAAAAGGTCATTAATGATGAGGATTAAGGCATGGCTTCATGGAGGAGATGACATTTGAGCTGGGATTTAAAGTGTGATTAGGAATTTAAAAAGCAAAAACACAGACATATGAAATTCTACGCAGAGTGAATAGTATGAGCAAAGGCAGGGACATCTGTTCAGGAGACAAGTAATCTAGTTTGGCTGGAAAAGAGAGTGTCTGGAGGGGAATAATACAAGCTAAGCCTAGAAAGGTAGGGCAACACCAGCTTATTGTGGGTCTTGAATTCCAGGACAATTACATAATTCAAATTGGAATTTTTCTCTGCAGAACAGCAGCAAGGGCAGATTGGAGTGGGGACTGACTTAAGGGTCAAGGATGTTAGCAGTCATTAAGTATTTGAAGGGCTGATATGTGGAAGAGGGGTTAAATTCATTCTGCTATATCCCAGAGAATAAGACTAAGAGCAATAAGTGCAAAATGTAATGAAGTTGGATATAAAGAAAAATTTCCTACCAATTGGAATGATTCAAAAGTGGAGTGAGTTGCCCTGGGAAAGAGCTGATTCAATGTTGGAGTTCTTCAAGAAAAGGCTAAATGACTTCTTCCTAGGAATATGGGGAAGAAGATTTTGTTTTAAGAACTCCTTGAATGATGGGGCTTCTGAAGTCCCTTCCAACTCTTAGATTCCATAATTCTGTGACAAAGTGCTCACTATGAAGAAGCAAGAGAACTTTACTTCCTTATTTGGTAAGGTTATAGAGTTGTTCCATCAGGACAATATATCTGAATTTTAGAAAAGCAGTTAGTAACATCTCTCATATCTTTCTTGAGAAGGTGAAAAGATGTGAACTTTACAACTATGTAGATAAAGAACTGTTTGAAAAACAGTTTGACAGTATGTATTACCTAATTGGTTGGTCTGCAGGGAATTTTGTGGGACTCTAGTATAAAACCTTGTCCAAGGTCCCATTCTAGTCAAAATATTTACCAATAGTTTAACTTGTCAAATAAAACTATTACTTATCAAACAGATTATGTAAAGCTTGGAAGAATAACTAATACAAAGGGTGGAGAGATTAAGCTTCAATTCAATTTTTAAAAATTTATAGGCTGAACCAAAAGGCTAAAGTTAACAAAATGAAATTTACTTATACTTCAAGCACATCATTGGATCTAGATGTCATCAATAATCATTAGTGGATACTAGGAACTGTTTTAGATGTCAAGAATACAAAGAAAGGTAAAACCAGTCCCTGCCCTCAAGGAGATCATTCTAATGAGAGGCTAGAAATGGATTGAAAAATAACCATATATATAAATAAAATAGATATGATCCTTTGGAGATAATCTGAGGGAAGTCGCTAGCACTAAGGAATTGAAACAGCCTTTTGCAGAGGGTTTAGTGGATATTTAAAGAAAGTCAAAGAAGTTAGAAGATAAGGAGAGGGACATGGGGAGCAGCCAGTGAAAATGCATGAAGTTAAGACATAGAGCACAATGTTCAAAGAATAGCAAGGAAGCTAGAATATATGATCTAGCAAGGATCACAGAGTACATCACAAGGAATAAAGTGTAAGATGACCAAAGAGGCAAAAGAGGGCAGGAAATTAAGGTCTTTAAAAAACAAATAGAAGATTTTTGTATTTGATCCTGAAAGTATCACCTATGAAAGTTCCCTCTTCTGGCATAGAGAAAAAATAATTCATATGTTCTCATCCTGTGGGCTAATATTCCTACTAAATATCTTTCTATCATAATTTCCTTGGAGATCATGCTGTTTCATGAGTCTGAACTAATTATTATCACTGGGAGAATTTGGAGAGGGGTGGCTCAAGCTCTACCATTTCATAAATCACTGATATGGTCATAAATTTAGGGCTATAAGGAAATGCCAAACTTTGCCTTTTACAGTGGAGCAAATTGAGGCATAAAGAGGTTAAATGGCTTGCCTTGATCACACAATTAGTAAACAGTAGAATAGGATTCAAACCTAGGTCCTTTGACTCCATGTTCTGTTTCCTTTTCACTGTACCAAACTGCCTGGTGCTCCAGTGAGGAAACTCTTCCAGCCAATGTAAACTGGCAATTATTCTTCAGTAGGTAGTCTTAGACAGGTGCCTGAGAGGCATTAAGAGGTTTTGGTTTATTTGGGGCAGCCCATATGTATCAGTGGTAGGAATCTAAGCTATTTATGACTTGGAAGCTAACTTTCTATCCAATGTTACCATTCTGAAAGAATATTGAGAATAAAAAGGTGAATTTTGGTGGCATCAGGTAATATGAGACTGTTGAAAATACTCCAAAGTTTCCCATAGTCAATTCAGTCTGATCTCCTCCTTTTCAGTTTTGGTCCAGTTCATTGTCCAGCTGTTATATAGGTACAGGATATATGCACTAATGGGCTAATTCAATGGATTGCATGTTATTATCTTGCCAATATATATCTTTCATCCCCTTTATTTTTCCTATGTGAGTGTATAGACTGAACTTTTTAAAGTGGCCATACATTTAATTTAGAATGGCTTGCAGTACTGCAACTTGATGCAATCAATATGATGTGATTTGAGTAATGGAATATCGGTAAAATATTTTTATAAGTAGGTGATTGGATGAAGGACCTGAGGATGTTTAGAATGGTACAAAGTCTTAAAGGGGAACATGATCTTTGTGTTTACATTCTTGAAGGATTGTGATGTAGAAGAGGGATTGGACTCTCTGTATTGCCCCAGGAGCATTGAATGGACTAGGACCAATGAAGAGAAGCTACAGAGAGGCAAAATTTAACAAAAATCTTCCTAGAAATGAGGATTTTAGGAAAATGCAAAGGCACTTAGTTTCTTCTTATTGGGGGATTTTATGTAGAGACTGGACCACCATTTTGAAGGAGAAGAGAGAATGTTATAAACAGTATTTATGTTTTTGATGAAGTTATATTAGATAACTCTGAGGTCACTTACAACTCTAAGACTCTATCATTCTATAATTTCAAAAATCAGGATTTTCCATGGCCTTTTTTGAATAATTCTGAAGTAGGTAATATTGAGTGACTAAATGCATCTGGAGTGATATTGAGTATGGAAAGTAAAGTTGTTTGATGTAGTTTAGAGAAAGTTTTGTATATCACTGGGTGACTAAATGCGCCAATCTTCTCCTCTCCCCCATATACTCAACATACACACAGAATTTGCTAGTAGTGTAATTAGCATTTCTGGACTTCATTTTCCTTAGTTGTAAAATGAGAGCATGGTGTTAGATGATGATGATGATATAATGATGAGGATGATGATAGGAACTTTTACATAGCTCTTTGCTCACATAATTTTTTATAATAACTAATGGTCCTTCTAGTTCTAACATTCTATGTGACTACAAGTCTATGATTCTATGAATCTACCAAACAATTTTCTATTCCATGGTCATTGATTGTTGTTACTCTCCTTGAATTAATTGCACATATTTTTAAAGTGTTGTAAGGTTTACAAAGTATTGTCACAACAACCTTGTAAATATAGTAATACCAATTCACATTTCTATACTGTTTTAAGATTTACAAAGCTCTTTCCTTCACAACCTTATGAGGCAGGTATAATACTACCCATATTATAATTTAATAGCTAGTCAGTCATTGTTTAGCTTCTACTATATGCTAGGTACTAAGCTAAGCACTGGGGATACAAAGAAAGACAAAGACAGTCTCCATCCTCACAATCTACTGGAGAAAGTAACACACAAACAATTATGTGCAAATAAGATATATACAGGATAAATATGAGATTATCTTAGAGGGAAGGCATTAATATTAAAAAGGACTGGGAAAGTCCTCTTTCAGGAGGTGAGACTTAAGTTCAGATTATGATACTAAAGTTTAGAAAGTAAAGCTACTAGCCTGTTATCTTAAAACTAACAGCTATTAAGCATTAAAGTAAGAATGTGAGTCCAGGTTTCCTGAAATTTCATCCAGTATAATTGATTTTTTATTTTTTAGCACCCTTTACTGCCTCTCTACAATGTGAGAAGATTATTTCTGAGGAAGGTGGGAGGACTGAGCTTTCCATAATCATCTAATGTGCTGTCTACTATGAAATCTGAATGGATTGAATAGAATAGACATATTCCTTCCCCTCCTTACACTCTTTCCTAATTTATAGATTTATTTTAATCCCAAGATCTCCTTTCTCAGGGAACTTTTGGTATTCATGGGTCCCTACTAGCCCACTACCGCTTGTCATCTCCACCCTTCTCCCTCCCCAAGAAGAGTCCAGTTCTCACCCTTCCCTCATGGACTCCACTTGAAATGTTGTATTTATCTCAATGTCATTTCTCAGAGATGTGAGCTGGAACCAATCTGGAGCAGCTGCTTGGCTTCTAAGTGTCCTTCAGGGATCCCCTCAGCAGACACTTGGCGAAATATAATGATGACATTCTAACGAGCATTAATGTACATGTTGTCATTTTTCTATATTTACTCTTCCCAAAGGAGGCATAGCTCTGAGAAAGGGGAGAAAAGAACATGGAGAAAGGGAGAAATTTTTGTGAGTAAACTTCACTGCAATTTCACCACCAAAGAACATTTCATGCCTATAATTCTCTCCCTACTCATCTTTGCTTCCTGCCCTCCCTGGCTTCCTTCAAATTCTCAGCTAAAATCTCATCTTCTATAAGAAGTCTTCCCTTGGTCCCCCTTAATACTAGTATCTTTCTTCTGTTGATTATCTCTAATTTACCTTGCATTTAACTTTTTGCATATAATTGTTTATATGTTTTCTTTTCCATTGGATTATAAGGTTCTTGAGATTAGGAACTTTCTTTGGGTTTTGTTCTTCCTTTTTTGAGTCCTTAGTATCTAACAAATTTCCTGACACATAGTAAGTGCTTAATAAATGCTTATTGATTGATTACTTGACATACTCATTGTTTGAGAAAAAAGATCCAGAGTAAAGAAGTATGTAGGATGTAGAGTCTTGGGACTTCCAGAACCCATGAGATGAGGGTCAAGTGAAGAGGATGATTAGACCATAGACCTAGAGTTGAAAAAGAGGTCTTAGAGGTTATTAAATTCATATCCAGTTTTTTAAAAACCCTTACCTTCCGTCTCAGAATCAATACTATGTATTAGTTCCAAGGCAGAAGAGTGGTAAGGGCTAGGCAATGGGGTCAAGAGACTTGCCCAGGGTCACACAGATGGGAAGTGCCTGAGGCCAGATTTGAACCTAGGACCTCCCATCTCTAGACCTGGCTCTCAGTCCACTGAGTCACCCAGCTGCCCCCTCATATCCAGTTTTGATAGGAAGTAAGGATTTGGGAGGTAGAACCTTGGAGTTGTGACTTAAAGGATAAAAATAATGTTGAAGTATGAAGTTATCTTCTCTTTCTTCTTTAGTCCATGATTCATTTGGCTCTTGTTCAGTGGACATTATGGGGAGGATAATCACAAGTTAAGGAGAAAAACAGTGAATTCTATAACTGTGGACACTGGAAATGTCCCATGGGTAGTGGTATGATTTTTCATACACCTTCTCAGATCAAGAACCTTTTAAGTCCAGGACATGGCCAAAGATGTTCACAAAGAAGTAGAGTTAAACATGTCCTTGTAAAAGCAGTTTGATCTTTGCTTATCAACTATGATATAGACCTATCACTATTTGACCTTTGACTTACATCCTGATCCTATTTCTAGATCTCCCTGAATCTGACTTTGACCTTGGACCAAATATTTGTGTGTTCTAGCGATTCTGTCTTGCTCAATTCCCACTTGCCCTTTCTACTTCTTTTCTATGCTTTCTTCTCATTTGATTACTATGGTCATTGACCTAGTCAATCCAATTTGGAATTGGCTGCTATTAACTACATCTGTTCTTTCTCCTTTCTTTAATTTTGCTATCCTGGATCTGGAGATATCATTAGCTTTCTTTCCTGATCCCCCTTCCCTCATGACCATTTGTTGTAGTACCCAAACTATTAGGTCAACACCTGAAAAACTAGAAGAATTTGCTGAATGATAACAGCAAAAAATTATCCAAGAATCAACAACAGAAAATGTCAAAGGAACCTTTTTTGAGGGGTTTATTGTGGACCATGTTCAGCAAGTAAGGTTAGAGGCAGGAATGGAAGAAACTCTTCTGAGTATTTTCAACATTACCCCAACTCCTTTTCTGAACAACACACATATATCAGACACATATCTAGTCCACATATAAATATCTAATCCAAGGTCAAAGTCAGAATCAGGGAGAACTAGAAAGAGGGCCAGGTTGTAAGCCTAAGATCAAATAATTGTAGGTCAATGTCACAGTTGAGAAACAAAGATCAAATAGCAGTCACTGAAACTGCTTTGACAAGGGCATGCTTGACTTTACTTACTTTTGAAGCAAATTTACTGTTACTAGTTTATTAAATTCAGAACATGTGTGAGATTATGCAAAGCACAAAAGGAGCAGAAGAAATAGTCCCTACCCTCTAGGACCTTATACTCTTAATTGAGACTCTCAAATGCCCTCTATTCAATGAAACCTTCCTTGATTTCCCTAATCAAAAACTATCTATTGTGACTTGCCTAACAAGACAGTGGGCAGAACATCAGACCTGGAGTCAAGAAGAATTGAGTTCAAATGGAAACTCACATACTTCCTATCTGCGTGACTTTGGACAAGTTACTTAACATCATCAGTCTGCCCCAGTTTCCTCATCTGTAAAATGGGAATAATAACAGCATTTACCTTGAGATTAATGCAAGCAAAGTACTTTGCTGTGCAAACCTTAAATGTAAGCTATTGTTCTTATCCAAAACTCTATAAGGGTCAGAAAATATTTTATTTATCTTTGT
This sequence comes from Monodelphis domestica, assembly GCF_027887165.1. Classification (NCBI taxonomy): domain Eukaryota; kingdom Metazoa; phylum Chordata; class Mammalia; order Didelphimorphia; family Didelphidae; genus Monodelphis; species Monodelphis domestica. The sequence continues at coordinate 237,176,748 of NC_077230.1, forward strand.
ATCTTAGCCTAGTGCCTGGCACATAATAGATTTAAATTGTTGCTATTGTTGCTGTTTAGTCATTTTTCAGTCATGATCCCATTACAATCCCATTTGGAATTTTCTTGGCAAAAATACTAAAGTGTTTTGTCATTTCTTTTCTAGACCATTTTTCAGATGAGGAAACTGAGGCAGTTAAGTGACTTGCCCAGGGTTACACAACTAGTAAGTATTTGAGGTCATATTCCATCTAGTTGTCCTATGTTGACTCTTAATAAATGTTTAATAAATGAATGAATGAACACAAACACAATGCTTAGTTCAGAGTTGTATTCTGAATTGAACTGAGATGAGACAAATATGATCAAAACAAAAAATAATTCTTTTTTTTTCTTTTTTAAACTCTTACCTTCTGCTTTAGAATTGATATTAAGAATTGGTTCCAAGGCAGAATAAGGTTCCAAGTGATGTGTGCTAGACAAGTGGGGCTGTGGCTTGATTAGAGTCACACAACTAGAAAGTGTCTGAGTCTCTATTCCCTGAGTCACCTAGCTGCCCCAAGGTAATTCTAAGAATCATAAGAAAATGCCTGCTGTCCTATGTGGTGTAGGTGACATACATAACATTTATTGGTAGATTGCAATGTAAAGGAAAGATCAGGCCGAAGTGAAGTTCAATATTGAGGTCTTCCTAGGAAAGGAGCCTTTTGCATTGATTCTGAAGGCAGGTGTTAGGAATTGGATGGGCAAAGAAGATGGTTCCTACAAAAAGCAGAAGGTAAGATCCCATCCCTTTCCTCAGAGGAAGGATAAGGTCAAACTTTGTCCTCTTCTCTGCTAGGAGATCTTATCTGTGTGGGATCGTATCAAATAAATAATGTATCCAAAGAGTCCGCCCCCATTATGTTATCCACATCAGGAGAAAGAGCACGGGCAGGGTGTGTGATAAGTGGTAATAAATGGCAGTGCTTGTCGGTGGAATTTTTTTCTGGCAAATTTCCGAACCAGATTAAAAAGTAAATTAGATTTCTTCTGAAGAGTTATTTTCAAGGGTTTTTATCCACTGACGTGTATGTGCAAGATTGCGGCTTTGCCAAGGGGGAAAGAACGAGACTGAAAAAAAAATAATAAAATAAAATAAAATAAAAATCAGCACGCAATTATCTGTCTGAACAAGGCTATCGTTGGGAAGGCACCTAATCAGAGATGCCTCAAATTTGCTTAAAATACAATGTGCAATATAAAATGTATTTATAATGTGCCTTCGATGCTCTGATAAAATTGTTTCCAAGGCCAGACAATTGTAGGAGACAGGGCTGTAAAAATGGAATGGATAGAATCAAATCGGGTATTAATAACAGTGGAATAAAATAAAGGTTGTTGTTTGTGGTCTTTGGAGTTGTTGATTTTCCTTTTGCTTGGGAAGAAATCTTAAGTCTTGTGTGTTGTAAATACAGATGAATCTCAGATTTGTAAGAGTGATGAAAGTGCTGGCTATGGGGTAGCAAGTGGGAAGGGGTTCCAGGGCAGCCACCAGAGAAAGAGGTAGGAAGAAAGGCAGGTGTGGGACAGAAGACTTGGAGAGAAGAAAGCCTAAGATCAGATCTTGGTCTGCTGCTAACTTGCTTTGTGATGATGGGAAAGTCACTTCACATCTTTGAGTCTCAGTTCTCTACTTTATAAAATGAGGGAGTCAGATTAGATGGTCTTGAAGACCTCATGACATTCAAAAATCCTATGACTCTCTGAGAAAATATTTGAACAGCTCCTGGGGATTCTGAGACTTGAATTGAAGGGGCCTTGAGAGGTTATTTAGACCTCTGTTTCTTCTTGACTTTAAAGATAGATCCCTCTCCTAAAAGTAAAAAAAATGACATTTATTTCCCTTTAGTAGTCCTGGGAAATGGCCCATCCATCAGTTCTCAATCATGAAGGGACTAATGGTGATATTAGTGCCTAGCACAGCACCTAGCATATAGTAGATGCTTAATAGTAATGATAATAATTGCTAACATTGATATAGTGCTTACTAATATGCCAGACACAGTGCTAATTACTTTACAAATACACAAACCCTGGGAGGCAGATGTGATTATTATCCCTATTTTACATATGAAGAAACTGAGGCAAGGAGAGGTTAAATGACTTGACCAGGATCATACAGTTCAGATATGTATAAGGCCAAACTCAGGTCTTCCTGACTCCAAGTCTAGTGCTCTAACCACTGCACAACCAATTGATTGATTATCTGGTGTCAGACAGATTAGCCTGGCACTTAAATTTCTCCCCTTCACTCCTCACTTTTTACCTACCTTTGGGGCATTTTGCCAATCAGAGGCCAACATCCAGAATCCAAGAAGTCCATTTTTATTCTCTTTTATCTAAAGGCAAAGCTGGGTCAAGGTAATATTAAAAAAGAACCTTAGGCTAAAAAGAACCCTATGAATTTGGATTTGCAATACCCCTTTGACTTGCGCTAAACAAAATTTATGTGTAGTTGTTTTCCAGAAAATTAGAAAATTATATAAACTTAAATTGCTTTAGGCCTCTGCTTTATCCTTCACTACCCTCACAACGTGGATCTTCAATCCACACCCTGAATTCTCCCCATGCATTTACTCCAATGATCCTTTCTAGCCTGGGAAAATTGACCTTGGAAAAAGGGAGGGAGGAAGAACATGATGGAAGGGGATGGATTCTTCAAACTATAGGCCAATATGCTTGGCTTTAATTCCTGAGAAAATTTTAAATAGTATTATTAAAAAAGACAATTAACAAAATTTAAAAAGAGTTAGGGCATACTATGTGTATGTGTAAGGTACTGTGCTAAACATCGGCAATAACATTTTTTTTAACTTTTACAAAGGAATATTATAAGAAATACATACACACTGGGGACATATTCTATTCCCTTCCCATATAACAACTTAATCCCTACAGGACTAGATTCATAACTTACCTCAGTTTTTGCATAGCATTTGCTCATACCAAGTTAATGTCCAAAGGTGACATTGCTGCTGTTTCAGCTTCTGCTGGGCTGGAATCTGGAAGGTCACTTCCAATTACCACTTCTTGCTCCTTGAGACATGAGCATTGCCCCAACTCTGGAAACAGATTCTCAAATGCCAGAATGGTGGAAAATCCTCTTGGATTTTCAAACTTTCAAGGTCAAAAGTTTCAATCTCCTTCGCCTAAAAGGGAAAACAACCAAAAAAAGACACAGAGGTTAAGGATTGAGGCTCTTTTACAATCGCCATAGGATCGTGGAGAGAAGTCTTTATAGCTTCTCTTCTCACAACAGTCTCATGTTGATGACATGAGTGAAAGAATAACTAAATGAGGTAAAGAGACTAGAGATGCAAATATAAAAGCAGGACAGTCTATGACTTCAAGGAGCTTACTTTCTAACAAAGAGAGTGTATTTTAATTTAAAATCTAAGAATTTTTGAATTTTTTTGTTTAAGATTGTATTGTTATAAAAATCCAAGACTTTGAATTTTGTTCGAGAAAATATCTTCAAGAAAGAAGCTTGAAACTCCTAAATCCAGAGAATGAATTGTTGCAGAAAGATACCAGAAAACTTACACTTCATCAAGAAGATCAAGAATGAACTTTGGATATGATTGATTGAACTGAACTTTGATTGAACATTTATTGTAAATGTACACATTTATGCCAAAAGGGACTGCCCCTAATTTGGCCTTCTGTCAATGTGCCTAGCAAAACATTGGTTTTGCTTTCTTTTCTTTTCTATTTCCTCCCTCACTATTCTAATTCCTCTTAGAAAATTGAATATTGTGTATATCTATAGTTAGAAGTGCATTTAGGATTACAAAATGATTATGTTAAATGATCAATGGGGAGACTAGTCTCCCAATGATCATCAGGGGGATTGTAAATCTTGAAATTTCTCAGACTTGTGAATGTTAAAAATTTCTACACTGGGGAATTCTCAGTTGGAACAATTCCCTACTGGGAACATTCAACATTTGAATGTGAGAACTTTACTTGGATCAGAAATGGGAGGACCTCTACTCCACCCGTACTTAAGACTGCTTTAGGGGAAAAAAACTCCTTGCTAAACAATGAGGGTACTTGGGCCCATACTTATAGTGAGGCAAAACATTCTTTAAGCTATGCCTATTTTTAGAATTAATACAATGGGGTGCTAAGTACCTATTAAAGGTCAGGCAACTTGTAAACTTGCCAGGAGCAAAGAGGTGAAAACTTATTCAGAAGTTTTTTCTGGTTCAAACTTACTAAAGGGATTAGTCGACCCAGCAGTGAATTCAGAATGGGCTGTCCCTTGGAAAACGTCTACTGTAATTGGTAGATGGAAGAACTTAGGGGAGGTGACATAGAAGAAAACCCCCTATATAAGAAAAGGCAGAATCTCTTGAAAGTCAATCCTTTTGGAGAAAAGCTCTTGGGAGAGGCTCTGAAGAAGGGAAACTCTTGGAGGACAATCTCTAAGGAGGTCTCACTGGAGCTCCTCTGAGGGGACTCTGTCCCTCTGGAGGCTCTTGAGAGAGGCCCTTTGAAACAGTCTCTGGCTGGAAGGCTCTTTGAGGAGGACTCTGGCTGGAACTCTCTCTGAGGAGACTCTGTCACTAGAATCCTTGCTTAGACAGAGCTTGTGGTAAGTGATAAAAGACTAACTGACTGATCTCTCTCTCTTAAGACTCAGGTCTAGGCCATGTTGGCTTGAGGCCCTTCATACTTATTCCTTTCTTACTCTTTCTCTCTTTCTTTAATTCCTCATTTGTATTAATTAAATTCTCTATAAAACCCAGTTCACTTGGGTATATTCATAATTGGGAATATTTCCCTGGCGACCACCTTATATTTGATTTAAAACCAAGACACTGTAGTGAAACATATTTTCTGAGGTCACAAATTTACTCACCCACTCTTATATCTACTATAATTTATATCTTCCACTATTTCACTCACTACAGTTTATACCTTCAACTATTTTAATTATTACAGTTTATGTCTCTCACTATTTTAATTATAACAAGAGACAACAGAGGACTGGAGTTCTGTGGAAGATATTTTGGTCTGGGAAGTCACAAGGATGATGAGTATACCCACAGGAGGAATTGATGTCTGGTAAATCCTTTCTAGAACCAATGGTAGTATCGATTAATTGTAATTCCCCATGGACAAATATGGAAAAGGATATGTATAACGGGGAGGATACACACATGGTAGTATAATAAATGGGATAAAGATGACTAGAATAAAATTTAGAATGTAAAGCATGGTCTGTTTGCTTTTATTTTTAAGTCATTTAAGCCATTTAGTCATAAGCCAGCCTTGGCTGGCTCTCCTTGACCCCATTTGGGGTTTTCTTGGCAGAGATATTGGGGTGGTTTGCCATTTCCTTCTCCAAATCATTCTACAAATGAAGAAACTGAGGCAAATAGGGTTAAGTGACTTTCCCAGTATCACACAGCCAGCAAGTGTCTGAGACCAAATTTGACCTTAGGATGTTCAGTCTTCCTAATTTCAGGCTCCAAACTCTATCCACTGCACTGCCTTGTTGCCCCATGTTCTGGTTAGGGGCTAGCTAATCCATGCCAAATGGATTATGTTACCAGGATTTGGTCTCTAGAGATGGTGGTTTGGTTTGGTTTGGTTTGGTTTGGTTTGGTTTGGTTTGGTTTGGAGGCCTCAACAGTTAGGATAGATGATAAGAAGATGACCAGAGTAAATAGGTTATATTATTAAAGTTAGGTGATTTAGAAATTATTGAAAAAATTAGATTAAAAATAGTAACAAATGAATCCAAGTCAACCTGAATGAAAGTCTCTAGTATGGTGTTTTTGGTTCTGTGCTGTTCAATATAATTTTATCAATGAGATAATTGTGTAGATGATATGCTTTTTTCAGACTTGATAGACTCTAGAGTATACAAACCAGGGTGCAACATCTACCATTATCTATCAATCAGGTTCCAAAGTGTTTTTGGTAGGCTAAAATGTTGGGGCCAATAAAAGATAAAATTTAATGCAGATAGAGTTAAATTCCTAAATCCATTAAATTTCACCTTTGAAAGCACAGGATGCTGAGTGGGTTACAGCTATGGTCAATAGTTCATGTGAGAAAAGATAATGAACTTTTAGTAGATGGCAAGCTTGGGGAAAATATGGTGTCCCCCAAAGCTGATTTGATCTTAGAATATATGAATAGAAGGAGAGAATACAAGATGAAAGAGATGAGTCTTGATGTACTCTACCCTGATGGGAACACATTTGAAATATTGTGTTCTGTTCTGGAAACAATATTTTAGAAAGGACATTGACAAATAGGAATATGTCCAGAGGAGGGAAAGGAAGGTGGCAAGAAGATTGGAATCCATGCCAAAGCATGATTGATTGAAGAAATTGGGTATGTTTGGCTTGTAGAAGAAGAGACTTAGGGGAACATGATAGCTGTCTTCAAGCATTTAAAGGGCTGTCATAGGAAAGAAGACTTGTTCTGCTTTTCCCCAGAGGGCAGAACTAGGAGCAACATGCAAAAGTTAGAGGCCATTTTCAGTTTGAAATAAGAAAATATTTCCTAATCATTAGGGCTGTCCATTAGGACAGTCCATTCATAGAATGGAATGGCTCAGCAAGTAGTATGCTACTCATTACTTGAGTTTTTCAGAGTAGATGGTCTTTGCTGAGAATGTTTTAAAGAGAATTCCTTTTCGGGGTTGGGTTGGACTAGATGACCTCTGAGGTTCCTTCCAACTGAGATTCTGTGATTCTTTAAACCGATCTACAGCCTTATAGTCTTGATCAATACTCATGCTCCCCTTAGTTGTGCTACTTTCTTCATCACTTCAAAGATCTGTGATTTCATGGATGTGGGTTCCCTCTCTACAGTACATATCACAGTCTCTCTGCTTTAGTTGACAGTCTTAGTGAATTGCTCTAGCAGAAAAAAAAATACCATATTCACTCTTCTAAAAACCATCTTTCAGGTTTCCCAATTCTCTGCTATTGCTTACATAGTTTTTACTGCTTGAAATGCCTTTCCTCATCTCTCTCCACATTAGAACATATATATGATATACATATGATATTGTGCATATGTCATGTGTATATCTTATAAAATATATATCTTATATATATATGCTTTTATACATCAAGTTGTATGAAGGCATAAATGACAGGTGTATTTGTGAATTTAATGGAACTGAAAGGGACAGTTAACATGTTAAACAAATGAATACAGGTTCTTTGAGAATGATTTGCACCCTAAGCATGCATTCACATGCTGCACATACACAAATTTTTTCCCTAAGAAAAAAATAGGAGAGAAGGAAGAATGTTGAGAGAAGATGAATGACCCAATGTGTGTATGTGTCTGTCTGTGTGCACATGTGCATATTTCTCTTTATGTATGCAAAATGGGAAATGAAAGGATGGAGGACTTCCAGGAAAGGATACATGAGGAACAGGGGAATTAATCTGAATAGTAACTTAGATTTGGAGATGACTGGAGAGTCATATATTTTATTCCCACCCCCAGTAGGTTTCTCCAGGCAGCTCAGCTGAACAAAAAGTCTAGTAGGATCTCCTTTCTCTAATGATATTTACTTTTACTTTACGTGGCCAAGATCCCAGTAATACCAGGGTTTGGAGAAGCCACTGCAGCATGTGATTAGAATGGTAATTAATGCAGAATAGGAGGAAATGAGTTTCAATCCACTTCTGACACTTAGAGAAACGTTCCTCTGTCTAGAAAGCCTCTCCAAATGAGTCAGATGCCCTACTCTAGTGGCAAAATAAGGTCTCAACTATATGGTTATTTCCAGAACTTATGGAGAGTCCCCCAAAATGATTTCCACTCTGATCTGTTGTACTTCATAAAATATCCATCTTTGGAATCCCTCCTCTGGGTTAAAGTATTGCATCCTCCAAAAGACCCTTCTTAAAATGTAAATTGGTATAAATGTTACCAGCAAAGGGTAATTACTTTCTACTTAAGAACTCACAGAAAGAATCTCAAAGGTCTAGGAAAGAAAGGGGTACTTCTTATAGTCTGGAAAAATCATAAATTTGGGTGTGGGGCAGGTGGGATGAGGTAGGATAGGTATACTTCTTCAGGGGTAGATATTTAACAGTAGTGAAAAACATGAACATATTGGATAACTAAGAGGGTGATGGGTGGGAAAGAGAAAGAAAAAAGGCCACTAAAAAGTTAATGGAAAAGGGGATGAGGTAGGATAGTGTTAAACAAAGATAAGCATGACTTACTTCGTAATTTGGACCAATTTAGGAATCTGGGAACAGGTTGCCTAGATAGGGGGTGAGGGAGAAGTTGTTGAGCACATCTTAATGGAATGGTTTGAAAACCATATCTTAAATGTTCTTTTAAAGCACATTCTAGATAAGGCATTAGGATCATAATGGTGGGAGGATGAGGGCAGAGATAAGTGGTAGTGAAGAGTATAGTTGGGTTTGAGTCTACTTAGATGGAACCTAGTTACTTCATTATTTTTGCCAAACCAATCGTGCTTGGGGATGGCCCCATGAAGAGCAGGGAAAGAGGCATAAGGACAGTATATTGCTGTTTAGATGTTTTTAGTCATATTTGACTCTTTGTGACTCAATTTGGATTCTTGGCAAAGATCCTGGAATGGTTTGCCATTTCCTTCTCTGGTTTATTTTACAGATGAAGAAACTAAGGTTAACAGGGTTAAATGACTTGCCCGGGGTCACACAGCTAATAGTATCTGAGGTCAAATTTGAACTCGGGAAGATTGGTTTTTCTGACTTCAAGTCCAGTGTTCAATTCATTATACCACCTAGGTACATATAAAGACACTATAGTGTAGATTAATGCAAGAGGATAGATTTCGAATCAGAAGACCAAAATTCACGTTCTACCTCAGATTTTTGTTTATTATTAACCTGGGACTAATCACTTGCTCTTTCTGAATCTTGGTTTTCTCAAGTCTAAAATGGAGGCATTGAACTAAGACATACTTCTCAGATTTAAAAAGGTTTTTTTTTTTTTTTGGTTACTATATATTGATAAGTGATTAACTTTTTCTATCAATCTATTCAGAGCTGTTAAATTTTAATAAAAATTTTTAATTCATTTTTTCCATACTGTTTATTTTTGTAAGTAAATAATCTTATAAAACCAAAACCTCAAAACATAAAACCAAATAAAAAATTGAAAATGTATACGCTTTCAACAGCATTCTGACTCCAACAGTTCTACTTATTTTCCCACTTTCTTCTTTTTTCTCTTCCCGCTCCTCCTCCTCTCCATTTTCATGTTCTTTTGGTTTTCCTTTTATTTCTCCTTCTTCCTCTTTCCTTCTTCTCTCTCTATTCTTCTCCCTCTTTACTTCTTTTCTCTCACTTTCTTTCCCTTTTTCTTTTCCTTTTCTCTTTTCCTCCTCTCTCCTCCTTCCATCTCTTTTCTTTTCTTTTTACTATGTCAGAGATGGGACTATTTCCCCATTTTTTTCTGCTCTTCTCAGAAGGAAGCTGAAATCTCTTCCTCCCCCACCACCAATCCCCAGAGTTGTAGTCTGACCCAGACACTCTCACTTTGAAATTGATGTCAAAAGGCGACAAATCTATCATGAAAACCAGTAGTTTTATAGCCCATAGGGCAGTTGCCACCCATGCCCTTCCTCCATGCCCCACACAAATGATTAATTATTGTCTCTACTAGGTGGTTTGGGAAGGAGGGATATACTAGCATATGGGGAGAATAGGAAAGGTTTCATGCAAATGACAGTGCTTGAGGTATGTCTTAAAGGAAGAGAGAAAGACCCTGTGAAGTAGAGGGAATGAGGCATTCCAGGCATGGGGGATGTCCAGAACAAAGGTATGGAGAGAGCAGATGGAATATTATACGTAAAGAACTAAGAGAATGCCAATTTGTCTGGATCACAGAATGCCAGGAGGGGAGTAATTTATAATTCATGAAAATATGGGTCTGGGCCAGATTACGCAGGTATGAATGTTAGAAGTTAAACAAAAGAGTTTATATTTTATCCTGGATACAATAGGAAGCCACTGGAACAGGTTGAATAGAAGAATCATATTAAGGAAAATTATTTTGGCAACAGTGTGTAGGATAGACTGAAATGGAGAAAGAATTGAGACAAGACCAATTAGGAAGTTCATTCAAAACTAGGGGAGAGGTGATGAGGGGTTGAACTAAGGTAGTAGCTGTGTGTGTAAAGAGAACAGGTAAGATGTGAGAGATATGAAAATAGAAATAGTAAGATATGTCAACTAATTAGGTGGTGAAAGAGAATAAAAGTAATGTCAAGGTTATAAACCTAGGAAACTGGAAGGAAGGTATTGCTTTCAATAGAAAGAGTGATTTGGAAGAGGAGAGAAACTGGGAGCAGGAGGAGAAGATGATGACCAGTTTGTAGCATGCTTAATTTGAGATGTCTTTTGAGTGTCCACTAGTCAATTGCCAATGTGGGTCAAAAAGTTAAGGGTGAGAGTGGGGTTGAATATAAGACAAGAGGTGACAAATCTACCATGAAAATGTGTGTGCATATATATGTTAATCTTGTCCCAATAAAACAAAAATGAACAAAACCCCCATTCTCCTTTTGTTTTGTTTTGTGGAACCCTTGACATGTTAGTGAAGCCTATAGCCCCTTCTTGGAATAATATTTTTAAATGCATGAAACAAAATATATAGAATAACAAAAGAAATAAAATGTATTGAAATAAAGATATAATTTTCCCCATCCAAGTTTATAAACTCAAACCTGGTTTAACAAATGCTTATTCATGCATTCATGCAGCGATGTGGCTCAGTGGATAGACTGCCCTTTCCAGAGTCTGGAAGACCTAACTTCAAATTCAGCCTCAGACATTTACTGGCTTATGACCCTGGTCAAATCACTTAAGCTCCATTTGCCTCAATTTCCTTATCTATAAAATGAGCTGGAGAAAAAAATGGGCTACCATGCCACAAAAAAACAAAGAAACCTCAAAACCAAATGGGGTCATGATGAAAAATCAGACACAACTTATTCCAACAACAAATGCTTATTCCATTTCTTGGGGGGAATATTCATAGATGGGAGTCATAATATGGATTATGAGCCAGAACTGGAAAGTGAAGAGTGGTCAAATAGGTAGGAAGAGAAGCAAGAGAGAACAATGTCATGAAATCCCAGAGAGGAAAGAACACCCAAGAAAGAGAGTGGCAATGAAGAGGTCAAGAAGAAAAATCTTTAGGACTTTCATTTCCTAAGAATATGAGTTGCCAAAATGGTAGCCTTCATTGCTAGATGTGTAAGGTAATGGAGTATCCTTTTTTCTCATCCCCAAAAGCTCAGGACCTATTCCTAATTCAATGTTTCTAAAGCCTAGATTTGAGCAAACCATTGCAAACTTGGGCTTTAAAGGCAGCATCCCTTATGGCTCCCTTAGGAGGTCGGATAGTAGGGCAAGAAACAGAATAATAATACCAAGACACAAGGAAAAAAAAATCTCTCTCTTCTATCCCTCTGTAAAATGAAGGTGGGGAAGGTTCTGTCTAAAGATGTAACATAATATTAGAATGAAATTCCTTAGTTCCTATCATCCAAACCCCTTCTTTTACAGAAAAAGGAACTGACTTGTGAGTGTTCCTCCCTTCCCCTCTCTCTTATGGCAACAACAAAAAGGTTATCATTGGTGACTAATGTGGAACAATCAAAACTCACATTGAGGCTCTCCCCCCTTATCCTCTTCACTAACTGAAGGGATAGACTACCCAGATATTCTACTGTCTAGCTCCCTCTTCTGGTCCTGGACAAGGTGCCAAGGGGCCAAGTCTGGGATTGGATATTGAAGGTCAAAAGGATGGCATAGCAGAGAAGGGACCTTCCTGTCCATCCGTCACCATGACAGCCCCATATGTCTCCCTATCAAAAAAGAACTCACCTCCCAACAGTGTAGCTCATTATTCCTCCAAATATTGTTGCCCAAGGTGCAGAAAGACAGGCTTCTCTCAGTCCAGTGACTGACGAGGATCTGGGGATTAGCTGACTGCTCACTCTTTGCCCCCCATCTCCCTGCCCATGATGCTTTGGGGTGGGGGGGAGCTAAGACTGCAGGTGAGGTGGGCTGACCAGCCATTGTTCTGAAGCTGTTTGTGTAGAACAAGTTGGAAGAGCCCAGAGAGCAACTTTAGCACCACTCATTTGGAGGGCTTTCTCCATAGGTATTCAGAAGGGCTTGGTTGAGAATGGTGGTGTTAGGAAGGAGAGGAAACCAAATTGACATGGGCTCTCTCTCCACCCTTTTTCTTGGTATTTTCCTGATATTTTTTTAGCTTACTATATACAGCACAGTGCCTCAAACATTATAGACACTACACAAGTGCTAATTGAATTGTGAGTGCATTTATGCTTAAAATTGGCATTCAATCTTTAGCCTTCAATCCATAGGTTCAATGAACAAGTTATCAACAGGAAAAAAATTCCTTTCATTCCTCTAGTAGAATAGATAATTATTCTGGGAAACATGACGTTTTCATTCCAGATGTCAGCAAAATAAAATATTGGCTGAACTTGGGTCTTTGCTTTAGAATGAAACTAGTGAAAAAATATACTTGTGGAAATCCAAGCACATTTTCATTTATTCATGGGCATTAATGACTTTAATCAAGGTGGAACATTTTAGAAATTGGTGATTAGTCCTGACAATAGATGTATAAACAGGATCCTAATTCATGAATTTGCTAATTTTTTGCCTCTGTTGTATATTAACTGGTGTTGAATCTTTAGCCCTTCCCTATGTTAAGTACACATTGATATTCATAGTCATCTCAATTATTAATTCAAACTTTAGATAACCCCAAAATAGTATATATAGGTCTTGAAGTACCGTCACAAACAAAGCCAAACACCTATTTTCCTTTTCCTCTCTGCCCTATGCTGATGATGTCCTCCAATCAACTGAATATCTACCTAGAAGGTGAAACAGACAAACCAATGAGAGCATCATAAAGTTGAACAGGTGATTCTACTTTAAGCATATTCAATATAAGAAGCCATCCTTTTATGAAGGAATTATACTCCAAAAATTCATTGTAAATGACTTGTTTGGAAGTTGGCAGAAGACCCATAGAAACACTATTATAGATGATATTTACTAGTACATCATAAGCTCAGACAAGTCTTTAGATGTTTTTCTGAACTTCTTGAACTAAACTAATAGTTCAATAATATTCTATCATACTCTCTCAACTATTTCCCAATCAACAGACAATCCCTTTGCTTCTAGGTTTTTTTTTTCTATTTTGAAAAATACTGCTAGGAATATTTTGATGCCTTATGAATATTATGGGGCCTTAAAGCAAAGGTACCTTGCTTTATATATTAGGGAGGAAACTGGTTGTCAGAATTATGAACAAAACCAGATAAGTAAAATGGTGACTGGAATATAACACCAAGTCCCAAATTAAAGAGTCAAAGAGAATCAACTTTGTAATAAGTCAGGAATCGAATTGAGAAGGGTCAGACAAGTGGGACAGAGGAAGTGTGAGAGAGTCTCTTGTGGGCAGGGAGGCCACTAGAAGGACAGGAATCAGGTCCTGTTGTTCCAACTTTTCACAGACTCTTCCTTTTCTTCACTTCTGATCCCAGAGTCTACAAGTTCAAGGATGTTGTTTTGTTTTCATAGCAATATCTGAGCAGTAAGGTAGCAGGTGTCAGGATTAGAGGGCATTCTTTGTATAGGCCATTTAAAAATCAGATGTTAAGTTGGGGCCTTAGTATAAAAATATATATGCTTAAAATAGAAAATAAAAGGAGTGGTGTGTTATTCATTTCCAAAATGACAGCTATGTAGCTGAGCGGCTAGAGTGCCAGATCTTAAGTCAGAAAGATTTGAGTCCAAATCTAGTCTCACACATTTATTATCCATGTAACCCTGGCAAATCATTGAACTCATTTGCCTCAGTTTCCTTACTTGTAAAGTGAATATGAATATAGTCCCAATCTCCCAGGGTTGTCATGAAGACCAAATGATATAATAATTGTTAAGTGCTTAGCACACTGCTGGACATATGTTAAGCACTACATAAATGTAAACTATTATTAATTTTTATTAAAAAAAACTGATTATAGTTTTCCTTCAATTAGCCAGATCCCTGACATATTTAAGTAATAGTTCATTTGATAAAATACAATTAATAAAAACTTTTTCAGGGGCTCATTTATTGGATTAAGAGAACTGTACTCTTAAAAGTAGAAACCTGACTGTCTGCCCTTTGATCCAGCCATAGCACTGCTGGGTTTATACCTCAAAGAGATAATAAGGAAAAAAGACATGTACAAGAATATTCATAGCTGTGCTCTTTGTGGTGGCCAAAAATTGGAAAATGAGGGGATGCCCTTCAATTGGGGAATGGCTGAACAAATTCTGGTATCTGTTGGTGATGGAATAAAGTGGAGGAATTCCATGGAGACTGGAACAACCTCCAGGAAGTGATACAGAGCGAGAGGAGCAGAACCAGGAGAACATTGTACACAGAGACTGATACACTGTAGTACAACAGAATGTAATGGAGTACTCCATTAGTGGCAATGCAGTGATCCAGAACAACTTGGAGGAATCTATGAGAAAAAACATTATCCACATTCAGAGGAAAAACTGTGGGAGTAGAAACACAGAAGAAAAACAAATTCTTGATTACATGGGTCGAGGGGATGTGACTGGGGATGTAGTCTCTAAATGAAGGTCCCAGTGCAAACATCAACAGCATGGAAATAGGTTCTGATCAAGGACACATGTAATACCCAATGAAATTGCGTGTCAACTGTGGGAAGGGTGGGTTGAGGGGAGGGAGGGAAATATTGTGATTATTGTAACCAAGGAATAATGTTCTAAATTGAGTCAATAAATTAATTCAAAAAGGAAAAAAATAAAAGTAGAAACCTGCAGGTTTTAGATCAGTCAGCATATATCTATTTAATGGGTATATACATATATATGGAGAAAGAGACAGAGACACACACATGCATAGAGAAACAGAGAGAAAGGAAGAGAGAAAGTACTATACTAAGGTCTGAAGGGGTCACAAAGAACCATGAAATCCAGACTGCCCTCAAGAAGCTTAATGTGTGATTGAATAAACTGGGATATAAAAATATACAAAGATAACTAATAATGTAACAGGATGAGAGCTAAGTGGTAAATGAATGGTACAGACAGCATGTGCTCTGGAGTTCAGAAGAGGGAAAGATTCCCCTACAGGGGCTAGAGATGGTAAGATATTTACTTCCTATAAATGTCTTGTCTTCCCAGTTTGTAGAAACCCCTTGAGGGTACAGATTGTGTCTTATGTGTGTTAGTATCCCTTAAGCATCCTGCACACAGCAAGTATTCAATAAATAGTTATGTATGTATATATTATAAGAGAAAGTCAATAACTAAGATAAATTTAAGCATATCTTCAAAATTACATGTTTCTAAGAAATGAATTTAAAATGTTGCCAACTCTGGATTGCAAAAACTGTGAGTGCTAGCTATTCAGATATGATAATGAGGGTTTGGAGGAATGTGTGTATGATCGTTAAGTCATGTCTGTGAAAAAAGGAAATGCATCTTAGTTCCTGACTCTCCTTGGTATGGATGTATGCATATGTATATTTTAAAATTGCATGTTTGTTCCAATAAATACTTCTAAATGTTCTCCTTGGACAATACGTGAGATGGAAGTAGAGTCTAGAAATGGAATCACCTGAAATTATTCTCCCTACATCCACTTTCACCTTGTTTTTACTTTCAGTATATTTTGTATTCTTTATCTATGTACAAGTGGTTCCTTCTTCTTTTGCTCTCAGTAGAATGTAAGCTTTTTGAGAAGAGGAACTGTGTCCTCTTTTGTCATTATGCCTTTAGAGCCTAGCATGATGACTGACACATGGTGCATTGGATGGAATTGAATACTGATTCTTTCAATGCATCTTAGATGGAACTTCTACATTTCATCTCCATCTTTCTGTCTTTCCTTCTCACTCTCTCTTCTCCCCTTTCTCCTTTCTCTTCCTTGATCTCCCTCTTCTTTCCTCCCATTTCTTTCTTCTCCCCTCTTTCCTTCTTCCCCTTACTCTTGCTTTTCTTTTTTTCTTTTCTAGGCTTATCTGAGTTAATGTCCAGGAATGGTAGGAATGTTTGAATCAGTGCTATGTATGAGGCAGTGGGAGATAGTGAGGGTTGGAATTAAGATGAGAATGGTTTTGAAGACAACTTTTGCCCAAAGTATCCCAATTCCTTTTATATCCCATTTCAGTTGCTAAATCCATGAGAAAGGACTAGCAAAGGGAAAGAAAAGGCAGGGTGTGTGTGTGTGTGTGTGTGTGTGTGTGTGTGTGTGTGTGTGTGTGTGTAGACTGACATACTCATTGTCTCAGACTGCTCCTCTAGACCTGAGAGCAGGTTAATAGAGTCTTAAAATTGCCACCCTGAGAGTAGTATACTTGAGACCAATCCATGTCATGTACCTGCATCTTTCCTGAGAGATGCAGGCTTGTTGATTTTTATTCTGGCAAGCAATTATAACCCTCGCAGGTGAAGAAGAGTAACTCTTGGATAGTTCTTTGGTCACATATTGATTTGACTACCATAATGCCTTTGGAAGTGGACCCTCTAAGGGTATATCTTTTACCCAATTTTCATCCATTTCTTTTTGTCTTTGCCCTCCTCCTGTCTCACCTGAGGTCCCTTTCTCCCTCCCCTCTTTCCTAGATCTAAATCCTCCTATTCTTTAAGTTCGATTCCCAATTCTAAACTCAATTCTATGATGCAGTATTGGTTCCCTCTCCTATAAACTCATAACACTAATTTCATATACTAGTACTAATAATAACAACCAGAATTTATAGAGCATTTAAGGTTTGCAAAACTCTTTACATAAATTATCTCACTTGATCCTCACAACAATCCTGAAAGGTAGGTGCTACTATTATTGCCACTTGGTAGATGGGGAAACTGAGTCTAAGAGATGTATAATGACCTGCCCAGAATCAAATGACTCATTAATATCTGAGGAGGGATTAAAAAATCAGGTGTTCCTAACTTCAAATTCACTATGCCAAGGCATTATGCCATCTAGTTTCTACTCAGTGGGTATTTAATCATATACTACCTTGTACAGTTTCTTATTTTATTATTTAAATTTTCTTGTACCTGTATCTTGTGCTCCTAGTGAATTTAAGGGGTTATGTTTTACATATTTTTTGGTAACTACTTCAACATCAAGTAGGTACTCAGCAAATATTTATTGAATGAATGAGGGGAATGAGTGAATGCATAATGGGAGGTTACTGGGAAACTGACTAGCTGCTCTTTCATCTTCTAGATAATGAAGATTGGTTCTTTGGATAAAAGATGATCAATTTTATCACAACAAGATTAAAGAGAAATGCATCAGCCCATGGTTTTAGAAAAATGGCACTCACTAGGGGTAATGGTTGGGGGAAACTGATCAATGTAGTAAAAAAAAACACTGCAATTTGAGTCAGGAGTCTTAAGTTCAAATTATGGTTCCAATATTGAATGACTCTGTGTACATGAATAAACTGTTTAAATTCTCTGAACCTTGATTCCCTCATCTGCAAAATAGGGAAAATAGTTATATTTTTTTGTTTTAAGGACAGTACTTTGTAAACCGTAAAGTGCTATATAAATATAAGTTATTGGAATTAGCAATAGAAGTGCCTGGGTATACATGGGAAACAATACCAAAGGAGGAGAAATAGGCAGAAAAAATAATACTTAAGAAAAATTGCTAATATTTATATAGTGTTTACTATGTGTCGGGCATCGTGCTAAGCACCTTTTTAATTATTATCTCATCTTGTCCTCTCAACCGTGATAAGCAATTGCTCAATTATTATCATGTATAGAGTATGAGTAATAAAATGAACTAGAGCTTTTTAGTTAAAGAGAACTTTATAGCCAGAGCTGAATCTTCCTGGGATACAACTTTTAACTAAAATAAAGGAAAAGGAGCTATGCCTTGTTTAAGAGGAACAGCTACAGCTTAAGTAGGATGGGTAGTCGACTAGGTAGCATTTTACCTTACAAAATGTTCACCTGATTGGAAATCATGAAAGAAATGGGAAACCTTATGAAGAGTATTTGAGTTAGGATAAAAAGAGAAAGAAGCAAGGGTGGTATGGTCATGGAAGTATACCAAGTTCATAAGGCAAACTGAGAGAATGGAATGATGAGTTCTTGAACCAAATCACAAAGTTAGAATGGAAACAGGCTATATAATGTGATAAAAGGCTTCAACTCCCCACAAATTTGCTGGAGTTCTTTTTTTGCTAAAAGTAGAGGAGCTGATAAATTCTTTATTACATAATAATTTCCACTGTTCAGAATTTCAAGGAAGCAATGAGGGAAACTGCTTTTTGTACCTTATGTTAATCAGAAAGGAAGAAGTTGTTGGGGAAGAAGAAATTATGGGAACTTTGGAAGGCATTTTTTATAGAGAAATGCCAGGCCCTATCTGACTAGGATTCCTATGCTTTAATAGAGCAGATTTCAAAGAGTTTGGTGACTTAACAGGAGGGATCCCATCACCTAGGGATGTAAAAGGGAAATCATTGAAAAACAAATGAGAGACTGAGAATTTTAATACTGGATATACCTTCACAATCAATTCCAATGAGTACTAAAAGAGGGAGGTGTACAATGAAACTGATGCAGAAAAGTTTGAAGCTGATTGACCAATTCAGATTTTTAAAGGACATCTGTAAGAATAGATGGTAGCGAGGTCAGGAAACCGAGGATAAACACAAAGGAGTGGCAAGATCTTGTAATAATAGTGTCAGGAATAAAGCACAGCATGAGCTTGAGATAAATGCTAAATACAACAAAAGGGTTCTTTAAAAATAAAAAAAAAACCTATGTTGAGGGCAAGAAGACGATCAAGGAAAGGACAGGACCACTGCTGGGGAGTGTATAGGAAAGAGATAAAGAAAAATGGAGAGAAGGTGAAACTACTCAACTTCTATTTTTTTTTTGACTAAAAAAAATGTAGTTTTCAAACTGGGAATGATAGAGAAATAGTTAGGTGGAAATTAAAACCCAAGATAAATGTGGAGTTGGTAAAGGAGTACCTGGCTACCTTCAATAAGTTCAAGTCACCTGGCCTAGATGAACTCCCATGCACAGATACTATAAAAGTCTGTGTATGTGATTGTTGAGTCGCTGCTGGTGATCTTTAAGGAATTATGGGGAATGGAAATAGAGGTGAGCAAATGTCCTAGTTTTTTTTTAAGTCAAGTAAGTAGCTACTTCAAACAATAGGCCAACACATTTACCTGATACTATTTCTGGAATGAATTATTAAAAGTATTCCTTGGAAATACTTATAAACTTCATTTTCTTATTGATTGCTGGACCAGTAGATGAGGGGAAAGTGGTAAGATGCAGTGAATTTGGACTTTATCAAGGCATCTGATAATAACTCTTGTGTTATCCTTGGGGTCATGATGGAAGTCTGTGACCTAGATGATGATATAGTTACTTGGATTCAAAACTGGATGACTAATGGGACCCTAATAATGCTCATTGATGGGTTGCTATTAACTTTGGTCTCTAGTGAAGGGTTCAATGACTTTCTTAATCTTTGATCCTTTTATAGTCAATATTCTAATATTTGACCTACATGAAGGCCTAGTGATACACTTGGCAGCATATCACTGTTGGCAGATGGCATGAGAATGAGAGGAAGTTGTCTGAAGCTAAGAAGAAAAAAGTTCAGTAGGGACAAATATCAAGTCCAGGTAGACCAAGCCAATTGAACAAGTATAGGATAAGGGAGACATGGTTATATAAGCACTTTTTGATCCAGCCAGTAGATTCTATCTTGTTCTTATACTTGACATTCCGTTTTTGATCTCTGTGCCTTTGCAAAGGTGGTCTTGCTTCAACAGTACCACCTCAATAGAATCTCTACCTTCCCTCTGTGAACAGCTCACATGCATCGACTTCTACAGGAAATCTTTTCTGATTCTTCTGATTACAGTAGAACCTTATGGAGAAAAGGTGAAAGTACAATATGTCCTAAGACCCTTTGTGCAAGTTGAAAATTGCTCAAAATGGTGAACCCTATTATTTAATTAGTATTTCTTATACAAACACACCTAGGTGCTTTTCTTAGACTTATCAGAGCTACTAGCATCACTACTCTTAGACTTTGGGCCCATTATAAATAACTAAATAGCATTAAAGAAACAAAGAGAAGCACTGCTCTGGTGTGAACAAGAGAGAATTCCATAGACTAATGCAGGAGCTAATGTTTGGCACAAAACAATGTAGTGACTCACCTTAATGCTTCTCAGAACAAGAATGAGCATGACTGGGAGAACTGCTGAGAAATTCTATGTCACTTGGGAAAATGATGCAGATTTAGCATATAATTAAAATTTTTATTTTATGTATTTTATTTTATATATTTTTCTACCTTTCTTTTTTGATTACCAATTGTATATGCCTGTTAATGTGTACTGAGTTGATGTAAAACAAGGTCCTATTGTATTAGTATTCTCTTCCTTTTGAAAAATTATTTTTTTTGTTTCTATATATTTGTGTATATAGTGTATCTTCCTAGTTGAATGTAAACTCTCTGAGGGCAAGGACTGTTTCATTTTGCAGTTTGCATGCTCAGCACTTAGCATGATGTATTGTTGTGAGAAATGTCAACTGAATTGAATCATTGGTTTGAACCAAACAGGCAGGATAAAGAAGTATAAAACTGGTGACAATCTAACTCTAAAACTTGTTCAATAAATAAAATCAAGTCCTTCTGAAGCTGGGTCAGTAGCATTGATACATAGATAGGGAAATATTTATTATTTTGCAATTTCTATAATCAAGTAACAAACATTTATTAAAATTCTACCATGTGACAGATGTGCTAGACCCAAAGTTTACAGAGACAAAAAAAATGGGACATGGGGCTATCCAGGCACTAAACTTCCTTGCCCTTCTGCTTGTATCAGATCTTCTCTATATTGCCTGCTATGTCTCTGATTAAAGGCTCTGTGCTAAACCCCTTCAGCCCTAGCCTTACCTTCTAGACTGTTTCCATCTTCCCATTTTTTGTAGAAATGTCTAGGCAGTGTGATCCTGGGCAAACCACTTACCTCAAATTGCCTACCTCTTACTGATCTTGGAACAAATGAATGAAATCCCTTGGAACCAATACTTAGAATTGATTCTAGGATGGAAGGTATGTGTTTGAAAAGAAAAAAGAAATGTCTAGTTTGACTTTTGACTCTTGTGCTGCCTGCTGTAATATGGTCATCTGAGGCATAGGGTTACTAAGCATCATGGGTCAGAGCTTGGTGGGCTCTACAAGAGCAGAGGGAAAGGCACTGGAGACCAAGATTCAACCAGTTGGAGCTGCGACCCAGAAGGTGGTGAGTTAGTCAAGCAAGAGAATAGAGGAAGAAAGGAGAAAGAGGAAGAAAGAGGTCCCAGCCTCAGGACAAGGGGAAGGGAATTGTGACCCTGTCCCACTGACTCAGCTGATGTAATTTCTTGCAGTTCTTTTATGTTAACCTTGCTTGTCATTGATAGATTGTTGGCAGTCCTTCCAGTGAGATAAATGCAGTGTGAAAGGGTAATTAGGATGAGTGATTTCTAAGTCAAGGGAAATCTCCCAGGCTCCAATTTCCCTATGGCCTTTGCATCCAAATTGATTTGGGAATGGAGGCAATAGGAAACCTGGAGTCAGGGGAAGGAGAAAGTTATGGCAGCTTGGGGAATACACAAGAGAAATGTTGTCGAGAGTGTCAGAAGAGACTCAAATTACTACTTTTGGATTTAGTTTTAAACTCACTAGCCCAATCTGACATAAAACTCTCATGGACTCTTCTTCTCAATACTCTTTTGTGAGAAGATATACAAGTACCATGACTTCCTCTGAGAAATGGGCCATGCGTTGGCTCATCCAAAACAGGAGGAAGAAGCTGCCTAGCTCTCCCCACTTTACTCTGCTCTTATGGATCTCTACTCAACCCCAAACACTCTGATATCACTGCATGTCTCCCACTCTAGTATTTACTCTGCCTCTATGAACTCCAAGCCATTTTGAGTTTTAAACAAGGATGTTTTATTTACATGGAAAAGAAAAAAATCTGGAAATTGGCATAGGAAATAGAAGAAGCTCAGAAGTAATATCTAAACTATCTGCCCAGTATAGAACTGAATGGCTCATAAGGTTCATAAATCAACCTGTTATAGATAATTTTCCTGAATCTTAACATGTATCTTAAACTGGCCATCATGGACTTAAGTATTACATAATGTATAGGAATAATAACATGTGACATACTGATTTAAAGTTTGCAAAGCACTTTACATATATTATTTCATTTGTTCCTCACAGAGGCTCTGAGAAGTAGTCACTAATGTTATCACCATTTTATGGATGAGGAAACAGAAGTTGAAAGACTTTCCCAGGATCACTCAGCTAAGCATCTGAAGATGGATTTGAACCTAAGTCTTTCTGATTGCAGCCTAAACCTTCTAACCACTATACTGAGCTAGCTCCCTAGAGATGCCCAGAAAGTTTACTTCTTTGTGGCTCAATTCAACATATTCATTTCCCTTCCTAGAACCATAGGAGCTAACTTTGAGTTTGTTTAGCCATGAATCCCCTGTATTTAGTTTATTGATTATTTAGTTCAATAATTCAACAAATATTTGTTAGCTGCTTACCACATGCACACATATCTGACTTGTATGAAGTTTCCCAACCTGTTCCTTTTTGCCTGTGAGAGAGAAGTTTGCTATACAACATGAACTTCCCTAGGTTTAGGGGGATGTTCTTGGCCCTTCTCTAGGTAAATGACTGAGAATTTCCCACCAGTGGCTAAGGAAGTTTTCTACTGGCTCTCTCCATGATAGAATGGCAATTTTTTCCCTTGTCATGATCTAAGGGAAGAATAGTTAGAAGGAGAAGATAGGGAAATATATCATTGTGGCAAGGGCTGCATGAAGCGACAGGTTGTCTCCTGGCATAGAAATAGTCCTACACACACACATAAACTTGACCCTGTGAGGAAACCTTCAGCCTCTGGACCATCTTGTCATACCCAGCAGCTATAGAAAATGACTAAATCCTAGTTTTCACTACCAGAGTTTTGATTTGAAGAAATTCAAGTCCCAAATCACTCTGAGGAAGACAAAAAGTTTCTACTCATTCTGGAACAGGACTATTGACAATTTTTCAAAATTTATTTTTTGTGACCCTAGGACACTAAAAAAATGATCTCACAACAGACATAATCGAGGGCTGACCATAATGAACAATTGTGATTCCTGTAAAATAAACACACACCCACACAAAAGAAGCACAATTCAACACTTGTAAAGATTTATCATTTATTTATTTATTCATTCATTCATTTATTTATTTATTTATTTATTTATTTATCTATCCATCTATTTATTTTTTAAAAACCTTTACCTTCTGCCTTAGAATTAATAGTGTGTATTGGTTCCAAGACAGAAGAGCAGTAAGGGTAGGCAATGGGGGGGGAGTTAAGTGATTTGCCCAGGGTCATAAAGCCAGGAAGCATCTGAGGCCAAATTTGGCCACAGGACCTCCTATCTCTAGGCTTGTCTCTCAATCCACTGAGTCACTTCACTGTCCTCAGGTGTTGTTGACTTTTAAAAAAAATATTTCTTATCTAAATGCTTAGTATTTGAATTATCTTCCTTTTGAGGATTTATTAACATGGTAATCCATTGAAAACCCAAGCTTTAGTTAGTTTCAGATGTCTATAGTTTTTGTGCTGGTTGAAGATAAAAGGAACTACAATCACAGCTACAAGTCTTCACAATTTATACCCAAATAAAAGGTTCAAGGTTAGATGAGGTTGCAAACTCTGTATCCCACAGCTAGCCAATGGGAGTTATCAAATGATAAAATTTATGTAAAATACTTTGCAAACTTTAAATTAATAAATACTAGTTATTATTGTTGCTTTTGTTTCAGTTTGTTACTATTCATATAAATGATGAAACTGTCCTGATCTTTTGCTGAGCCTGGTGATAGCAAGACCCAAGTTCAAATCTCATCTCCAATATTTTCTAGCTGCGTGACACTGGACAAATCACTTAACCTTTCCCTCTGAGTTAGTTTCCTCAACAGTAGAGATAAGAATTGCACCTACCTCCAAAGGTTGGTATGAGGATCAAATAAGATAATGCATTACAATAATAATTATCTGTCCTTGGTCTTATCTCTCTGGGCCTCAGGACTAAAGGTTCCCAACATCTTTGAGTATGAAGATCCTTGTGTTAGGGTTAAGGTATATGAGATAGGAAGCTGATGGGGTCTGCTTTAAATTAATTTCATGACTTCACATGCATTTATCTTACTGTCCATTCAGCAGTTATGTGAAAATGACCTGGGAATTTTCTTGG
Organism: Monodelphis domestica; assembly: GCF_027887165.1. Lineage (NCBI taxonomy): Eukaryota > Metazoa > Chordata > Mammalia > Didelphimorphia > Didelphidae > Monodelphis > Monodelphis domestica. Next base: position 237,201,157 of record NC_077230.1, read on the forward strand.
ATTGAAAGCTTTTTATGAGTCAACAATGGGTTGTGGTAATGAAAACAAAGACAAAAAGAAACACAACAAAACAAATCCCTAACGTGGAGCTGTGTAAATAGAAGCAGAAGATACCAAACCAGAGAGACAGTCATCTGATTGTGCTTTCTCCTATTAAAGCATCACCCTAAGAAGGGAGATACTGTTATCAGAGAAAGAGAACTTGATCTGGAATCAAAAGAACTGAATTCAAAACCCACCTCTGATACTTAGTGTCTGTGAAGCCTTGCAGAATTGCTCCTTCCTCTGTAAAAGGAAAGGTTTGAACTAGAAGTAGATGGTCCATCTGACCTCTATATTGATGATCTGATGAACTATGTCTGATTAACCAGGAGAAGAGAGGGCTTAGAGGGAACACAAATGGTCCCTTCAAATATTTCTTAGATTACAGCATTTTCAGTTGGAAGGGACCTTAGTGGCCATCTTCTCTAAAGCTCTCTTTATACAGATGAAGAAACAGGGGATCACAGGAAGTCAAGTGGCTTGCCCAGAATCATATAGTGAGTAAATTTCAAAAGTAGCATTTGAACCCAAGTCTTTGGAATATAGACTTAGTTTTCACTACAGAAAGTTTTATAATTAGAAGAACAAGTAGTCTTGTCCTTCCTCTACTAAGAAGAATTAGGGGGAGGGATAAGTGGCTCAGTGGATTGAGAGCCAGGCCTAGAAACTGGAGGTCCTGGATTCAAATCTGACCTCAAACATTTCCTAGCTTGGTGACCCTGGGCAATTCACTTAAGCCCCATTTCCTAGCCCTACTGATTCTTTTTTTTTATTTTAATTTTTAAATATTTTTCCATGTTTATATGATTCATTTTCTTTCTCTCCCTTCATCCCTCTCTCCTCCCAGAGATGACAAGCAAATCCATTGTAGCCCTACTGATTCTAAGACAAAAAATAAAGCTTAAAAAAAGAAGGAAAAAAAAGAAAAATTAGAAGCAGGCCTTCAAGAAGAAGCTAGATTATCCTTAATCTGGAATATGATAGAAGAGACATGCTTCAGGGAAAGGTTAGACTTATAGCTTGGGTCCCTTGCAACTCTCAGATTCAGAGGCTATGGTCCTGTTATAGAATGGATTTTCTTTGTTTAAGTTCTGTACAGGTGTGTCCACATCAGTTTATTTGTCTATGAAAGGCAAGCACTTGGCTATAACCTTCTGTGTCCTGGTCTTGGCACATCATTGGGCACATTCAATTACACTTGATGTTAACAATGATGAGAATAATGACATGATGATGATGATGAGGAGGAGGAGAACAATAAACTGTTCAGGAAAAACAGAAAGATTAGGAACAATAATTCAAACAAGGTAGCTAGTCTTTTCCCCTGACACCTAAATGAGAGGTCTTTCTTCCTCACCTGGTAACCCACTCCCCCCACCTTCCATACATGCACACTTTTCACTTTAGCTGTGAAGCAGCACAGAGGAGAATTCACAGTTTTAAATCGACTTGTTAGCATTTGCCTTCAGCAGTTTTCATGCTTCCCAAGTCCAGGGAGCCTGGGCCCCAGAGCTGCTGAAGCTGTTGGGTGGTTGATAAATCTATTAAGAAGGTGAGATGCAAAAGTATACATAGACCAAGTTCTCTGAGGGAATGGATCTTGGGAGAGAAGGGACATGTGGATGCAGGGCATACATGCCCAAAGAAAGAAGATACCTGACCATAGTTCTTTAATGGGATTTTTTAGGTATTGAGGTTCATAGCCTACTCCCAAAGGAACAACTCTAAACTGATGGCATTCATTAATTTGCATTTTAATTCATTCATTCAACATAAGAAAGAGCACTTGACTTGGAATCAAGAAATTAGGGTTCAAATCCTGCCTGAGATATTTATGTTGTTGACATGGGCAAGTTACTTTTTCTTACCTATAAAATGGGGATAATAACATTTGCATTGTCTATCTCAGGACAGTTTTGAGAAAAGTGTTTTTCAAATCTTAAAGCTAATACTACCAATCAATCAATTAATAAACAAACATTTATCAAATACCTCCTAAGTGCTAGGCACTGGCAATATAAAAACAAAATAAAAATAGGAGTTTTCATTCAATTGAGATAAACATGTACTTAAATATAAATACACACATACATATATGTGTTTGTTGTTGTTCAATTATTGTTCACTTGTGTCTGATGACTATTTATGACCCTATTTGGGGTCTTCCTGGCAGAGATAATGAAGTGGTCTGCCATTTCCTTCTCCAGATTATTTTACAGATAAGAAAAGTGAGGTAAACAGGGTTAAGGATCCTGCCCAGAGTCATACACCCAGTAAATGTCTGAAGCTAGATTTGAACTCATGAAGATATCTTCATGATTATAAGCCTAGTTTTCTATCCATCGAAAGAAATAGGGAGAGGGAGAGAGACAGAGACACAGAGACAGAGACAGAGAGAGAGACAGAGACAGAGAGAGACAGAGAGAGAGACAGAGAGAGAGACAGAGACAGAGAGACAGAGAGAGAGACAGAGAGACAGAGAGAGACAGAAAGAGAAGAGAGAGATTTATATGTATAAATATATATAGTATAAAATAAATATAAAATAATTGAGGACACACTAGGCACTGTTGGGCTTATATAGAAAGTTCTTTAGCTGATAATTTGTAGCGGAAACAAAGGATTTTAAAAAGTGATAGTGAAGGTTACAGAACATTTCAGGTGTGAGGAGAGTCAGTGCTAAAGTTAGAAGAAGGGAGATGTAGTTTCATATGTGAGAAACAGAAAGGATAGCTTGCCTGGACTCTAAAATCCAGGAAAGGGAATAATATATGAATAATATAATGATATATAACTGAAAAGACTGATTGGGGCTAGGTTTTAAAGAACTTTAATGTGAAACAGAGTAGTTTGTTTGATTCTAAAACCAATAAGAAGCTAAAAGGGTTTATGGAGTAGGGGAGTAATATGGGCAAACCTACACTTTAGGAAACCTAAATATGGCGCCTTTTGGAGGATGGATTAAATAAAGCAAGGAGAGGCTTATGTTAGGGAGACCAGTGGATGATTTTGCTCATCCTAGTAAGGGATTTATAAGGGCCAGTCTTGGTTGTGGCTATGTGAGTAGAGAAAAGGGGCATATATTATAAATATTATAGAGGTAGAAGCAGCAAGATTTGGCAACTGAATGGATTTGTGAGTAGAGGAGAACTGAGGAATCAGGGATAACACTGAGTTTGTGAAGCTATAGAATGTGCTGCTCATGACAGAAATGAGGAAATTTAAGAGGAGTATACATAGTAAATTCAAATTATTACTATTATTTATCTTGTTCTCATCTGTTTAATGTAGTTTAGATAGAAATGACCTTAGGAAAAGCCACAATGCTGTTATTATTTTACATTTAATTTTTTACAGACTACTGAAGGATAAAATAATAGCTTTTGTAATTGAATGAAAATATTGGGCTATAAGATCATCTTCTGAGGGCTCTCTGAAAGCAACTTCCAGGGAACTTCAGTAGCAGAAGAATGAAGGGGGTGTTATACATCTAGGTTTCTGTATTTTGAAAGCTTTTGATTCCATATAGCCTATAGATTATATGCATTCGGTATGGTGACATTTATTAAAATGTTCTTAAATTTCTATGGTTCAGTGTTATGGCTTATCATATCACTGTTATGGCAACAGAATTATCCATAATAATGTTTTAATTTCAGTATATTTGTAGACTTCTCAAGGATATTTTAAAATCTATATTTGTAGTATAGGAATTTGTCTTTAGTTTTTGAGAGATACATTTTTTTTTCTGAAAAAAATTCTAGCCATCACATTATATCTTGTTAGATATTCAATAGGCACTAAATTTTTGTAGCCTATAATGACTGATGTGTTGTAGTTTCTACCACTTTCTCATGTAATCTTGATTATATATATGGTAATTGATACAATTATAAATGTTATTGTAGTCATTGATCAATAATTTGATCCAGGTTCTTTAACCTATTACTTCTGTTGGTAATGAAATGGTCGTGAATTATGATTCTCTTTTCCCTTATACAAATCTGCACAATTTGGCCATCTTTTTGGTACTTCTTTGTCATCATATTGTTGACTGAGTTCATGTGAATGTCCTGCAACATAGATCTTTGGATTTCTCTTTGAGTTCTCACCTGTTTTATAGTATCCATTCAGAGTTAGGCTACTTTGAGTTATAATTGACAAATTTAGTTGTGTCCCTATTAGAAGCCTCTGTTTGCTCTAAGGGTATTTTTTTCAAGTTTTTAATCTATTTATAATGTGTTCAGAAAACACCTATCAAATTTCTTCTTCATTTTTGATGAAGAACTCATTCTATAGTTGTCTTAGGGTGATGTGCCCTGAGTTTTGTCAATATTAAACAGATTTTTTCTTAAGATACTTTCAAAGGGCAGTGAGATAGCACAGTAGATAGAGCAACAGACTTGGAGTTGGGAGATCCTGATCTACATACTTGGCTTTATATTCTAGCTATATGACCATGGACAGTCACTTAACCCCAACTGTCTGCCCCTTGCCGCTCTTCTGTCTTAGAATTCATACTAAGCCAAAAGGCAAGGGCTTTTTCCAAAAGACAGTTTCCAAATTTGTATTATCCATTTTGAAATTCCATAAGTGTTTATTAAGACTGATTTTAAGATGTTGGAGGAGATGTAGAAAAACAGGTCCACTAAAATGTACTATTGGTGGAGCTATGAACTGATCCAATAATTTTGGAGAATTAGTTGGAATCACAACCAGAAAGTTAAAAAACTGTGTATTCCCTAAGATCCAACAATGATATTGCTGTTTTCCAAGGAGATTAGGGAAAGAGGAAAGAAACACATATGTTCCAAAAATATTTATAGCAGTTCTCTTTGTGGTAGCAAAGAATTAGAAGCTGAAGGGTTGCCAATCAATTGGGGAATGGCTAAACAAATTGTGGCACATGTTTATGATGGAATACTACTGTGCCATAAGAAATGATAAAGTGATTTTTTAAAAAACTGGTTAAGATTGTGAAAGATAATGAACAGTGAAGTGAGTAGAACCAAGAGAACATTATACATGGCCACAGAACTAATAATAGAAGGATAAACTGAGAATGTTACTTCCAAAAAGTGAACAGAAAGTTAAAGCATGAATAACTTAATTTATGTGATTTCTATAATTTGTATGTTGGCCTCTGTGATGATATCTTATGTAGTCCAGGGAGCATAGGGAAGGGTTCAGATACTAGTGGATGGGATCTATTATGTAGATTCAAGAAAAGTAAGTTAAACATATAGGAGATCTGTGATTTCATTTGTGTACTATCTTCTTTTTCTTTACATATAGAAATGCTTGTTTTGTTTGGATTTTAAACATTTGGAATAATAATTTTTAAAAGACTGACTGACATTGCATAGTTAATTATTTAACCCATTCTTTTCAATACATTTTGATTTCAGAATACCAGTAAGTTTCCTAGGATCATAGGCCACAAGTAGAAGAGGCCTCAGAGGCTTCATTTTACAAATGAGAAAACTGAAGAGAAAACAAAGAAATCAAGTGATTTGCCTGAAATCACACAGTTCTAGGATTTTAACTCAGATCTTTGTACTCCAATCCAATTGTTCTTCTATTCTCTTAACTGAGCCATGCATTTCTCCTTAGTAATTTAATTCTCAAATGTCTTAACTAGAATAGTTCAAAGTATTTGCAGACATTAAGAATTTTACATTGTTGAATTCAAATAAAATTTGATACAAGGATGATTAAGCATTTGTTTCAATTACAAATATTATTGTAATCAATAACCAATAAATCCAATATCCTTAAGGATAACCAATCTATAATTTCTAGTGGTGATGATAAGATCATGAATGATCCCAAAGAAGAATCAAATTCCTTTCTTGGGGATATTTATATGATCAGCATTATGTCTACTGTGTGTGATCTACTATGCTCAGGACATGGTGGAGAAGTATTGTTGTTCAGTCATATCCAATTTGGGGTTTTCATAGTAAAGATTCTGGAGAGGGCTGCCATTTCCTTCTCCAGCTCATTTTACGGATGAGGAACTGACTCAAGCAGAGTTAAGTGCAGCTAGTAAGTAATTGAGGCCAGATTTGAACTCAAGAAGAGTCTTCCTGATTTCAGGTCCCAGCACTCTAGCCCCTGCATCTCTATTTGTGGAGGGTACGAAGACAAATAAGACATAGCCTCTGTTTGCAAGGAACAAACTAATTGGGGAGGCAAGGTATGTGCACAATACTGAGAAAACAGGATATAAAGGATGTGCTAAATGCCTTGAGAGAAATACAAACCAAGTGCTGTTGGGAGTGGCTGAGAGGAGGGAGAACTCAGACATTTCTGAGAGATCAAGGAAGCCTTCCTGGAGGCTGTCTTTTTTTGAGTTGGACTTTGAGGGATGAGTATGGTTTTAAAAAGTAGTGTTTAGGAGAATATTGCAGACAGTTTGACTAAAAACCTAAAAGGAGGAAAAATACAAGGTAGGTTCAAGGACAAGTACATGATTCAATGTGACTAGAATGCAAAATATTTTTATAAACATTAAAATTTCCCCCCTATTACATGTAAAAATTATTTTAAACATTTTTTAAGTTTTGAGTTCCAATTCTCACCCTTCTTCTGACCCTCCCTCCGAACCCACCCCCTCCATGAAACAGTAAGCAATCTGATATCAATTGTTTTTTAATTTTAAACATTATTTTATTTGGTCATTTCCAAACATTATTCACTGGAAACAAAGATCACTTTCTTTTCCTGCCCCCCCCCCCCACCTTTACCTCTCCCATAGCCGACGCACGATTCCACTAGTTATCACATGTGTTCTTGACTCGAATCCATTTCCTGTTGTTGGTATTTGCATTAGAGTGTTCATTTAGAGTCTCTCCTCAATCATATCCCCTCCACCCCTGTAGTCAAGCAGCTGCTTTTCATCGGTGTTTTTACTCCCACAGTTTATCCTCTGCTTGTGGATAGTATTTTTTAGATCCCTGCAGATTGTTCAGGGACATTGCATTGACACTAATGGAGAAGTCCATTACCTTCGATTGTACCACAGTGTATCAGTCTCTGTGTACAATGTTCTCCTGGTTCTGATCCTTTCGCTCTGCATCACTTCCTGGAGGTTATTCCAGTCTCCATGGAATTCCTCCACTTTATTATTCCTTTTAGCACAATAGTATTCCATCACCAACATATACCACAATTTGTTCAGCCATTCCCCAATTGATGGGCATCCCCTCGTTTTCCAATTTTTGGCCACCACAAAGAGCGCAGCTATGAATATTCTTGTACAAGTCTTTTTCCTTATTATCTCTTTGGGGTACAAACCCAGTAGTGCTATAGCTGGATCAAAGGGCAGACAGTCTCTTATCACCCTTTGGGAATAGTTCCAAATTGCCCTCCAGAATGGTTGCATCAATTCACAACTCCACCAGCAATGAATTAGTGTCCCTACTTTGCCACATCCCCTCCAGCATTCATGACTTTCCATAGCTGTCATGTTAGCCAATCTGCTAGGTGTGAGGTGATACCTCAGAGTTCTTTTGATTTGCATCTCTCTGATTATAAGAGATGTAAAGCACTTTTTCATGTGCTTATTAATAGTTTTGATTTCTTTGGCTGAGAACTGCCTGTTCATGTCCCTTGCCCATTTATCAATTGGAGAATGGCTTGATTTTTTGTACAATTGATTTAATTCTTTGTAAATTTGAGTAATTAAACCTTTGTCAGAGGTTTTTATGAAGATTGTTTCCCAATTTGTTGCTTCCCTTCTGATTTTAGTTACATTGGTTTTGTTTGTACAAAAACTTTTTAATATGATGTATTCCAGATTATTTATTTTGCATTTTGTAACTCTTTCTAAGTCTTACTTGGTTTTGAAGTCTTTCCCTTCCCAAAGGTCTGACATGTGTGCTATTCTGTGTTCGCCTAATTTTCTTATAGTTTCCTTCTTTATGTTCAAGTCATTCACCCATTTTGAATTTATCTTGGTGTAGGGTGTGAGGTGTTGATCTAAACCTAATCTTTCCCACACTGTCCTCCAATTTTCCCAGCAGTTTTTATGAAATAGTGGATTTTTGTCCCCAAAGCTGGGATCTTTGGGTTTGTCATATACTGTCTTGGTGAGGTCACTTATCCTGAGTCTATTCCACTGATCCTCCTTTCTGTCTCTTAGCCAGTACCAAATTGTTTTGGTGACTGCTGCTTTATAATATAGTCTGAGATCTGGGACTGCAAGGCCCCCTTCCTTTGTATTTTTTTCATTATTTCCCTGGATATCCTTGATCTTTTGTTCTTCCAAATGAACTTTGTTATGGTTTTTTCTAAATCAGTAAAAAAATTTTTTGGAAGTTCCATGGGTATGGCACTAAATAGATAGATGAGTTTGGGTAGGATGGTCATTTTTATTATATTCGCTCGTCCTACCCATGAGCAATTAATGTTCTTCCAATTGTTCAAGTCTAGTTTTAGTTGTGTGGAAAGTATTTTGTAGTTGTGTGCATATAGTTCCTGTGTTTGTCTCAGGAGATAGATTCCTAAGTATTTTATTTTGTCTAAGGTAATTTTGAATAGGATTTCTCTTTCTAGTTCTTGCTGCTGAGCTGTGTTGGAATTATATAGAAATGCTGATGACTTATGTGGGTTTATTTTGTATCCTGCAACTTTGCTAAAGTTGTTGATTATTTCAATTAGCTTTTTGGTTGAATCTCTAGGATTCTTTAAGTAGACCATCATGTCATCTGCAAAGAGTGATAATTTGGTCTCCTCCTTGCCTATTTTAATGCCTTCAATTTCTTTTTCTTCTCTAATTGCTACTGCTAGTGTTTCTAATACAATGTCAAATAATAGAGGTGATAATGGGCATCCTTGTTTCACTCCTGATCTTAATGGGAATGGATTTAGTTTATCCCCATTGCAGATGATATTAGTTGATGGTTTTAGATATATACTGTTTATTATTTTTAGGAACGGCCCTTCTATTCCTATGCTTTCCAGTATTTTTAATAGGAATGGGTGTTGTATTTTATCAAAGGCTTTTTCTGCATCTATTGAAATAATCATGTGATTTTTGTTGGTTTGCTTGTTGATGTGGTCAATTATGTGGATGGTTTTCCTAATATTGAACCAGCCCTGCATCCCTGGTATGACTCCTACTTGATCATGTTGAATGATTCTTCTGATCACTTGCTGGAGTCTTTTTGCTAGTATCCTATTTAAGATTTTTGCATCTATATTCATTAGGGAGATTGGTCTATAATTTTCTTTCTCTGTTTTTGGCCTGCCTGGCTTTTGAATTAGTACCATGTTTGTGTCATAAAAGGAGTTTGGTAGAACTCCCTCTTTGCTTATTATGTCAAATAGTTTGTATAGTATTAGAGTTAGCTGTTCTTTGAATGTTTGATAGAATTCACTGGTGAATTGGTCAGGCCCTGGGGATTTTTTCTTAGGAAGTTCTTTGATGGCCTGTTGGATTTCTTTTTCTGATATGGGATTATTTAAGAAATCTATTTCTTCCTCTGTTAGTCTAGGCAATTTATATTTTTGTAAATATTCATCCATATCACCTAGGTTGGTATATTTATTGCCATATAGTTGGGCAAAGTAGTTTTTAATGATTGCCTTAATTTCCTCTTCATTGGAGGTGAGATCCCCCTTTTCATCCTTGATGTTGTTAATTTGCCTTTCTTCTTTCCTTTTTTTAATTAGATTGACCAGTACTTTGTCTATTTTGTCTGTTTTTTCAAAGTATCAGCTTCTAGTCTTGTTTATTAGCTCACTAGTTCTGTCACTTTCGATTTTATTAATTTCTCTCTTAATTTTTAGGATCTCTAGTTTGGTTTTCTTCTGGGGGGGTTTAATTTGTTCGTTCTTAAGTTTTTTGATTTGCATTTCCAATTCCTTGATCTCTGTCCTCCCTAATTTGTTAATATATGCACTCAGGGATATGAATTTTCCTCTAAGTACTGCCTTGGCTGCATCCCATAAGGTTTGAAAGGATGTCTCGCCTTTGTCATTTTCCTCAATGAAATTATTAATTGTTTCTATGATTTCTTCTCTAACTATCAGATTTTGGAGTATCATATTATTTAATTTCCAATTAATTTTTGATTTGGCTCTCCATGTACCCTTACCAATCAATATTTTTATTGCCTTGTGATCTGAAAAGGCTGCATTTATTATTTCTGCTTTTCTGCATTTGAGTGCCATGTTTCTGTGACCTAGTGTATGATCTATTTTTGTGAATGTGCCATGTGGTGCTGAAAAGAAGGTGTATTCCTTTTTGTCCCTTTTTATTTTTCTCCATATGTCTATTAACTCTAATTTTTCTAAGATTTCATTCACCTCTTTTACCTCTTTCTTGTTTATTTTTTGGTTTGATTTATCTAAATTTGATAGTGGTTGGTTCAAGTCTCCCACTAATATGGTTTTACTGTCTATTTCCTCCTTCAATTCTCCTAGTTTCTCTATTAAAAATTTGGATGCTATACCATTTGGTGCATACATGTTGATTAGTGATATTTCCTCATTGTCTATACTCCCTTTTAACAGAATATATTTACCTTCCCTATCCCTTTTGATCAGGTCTATTTTTGCTTTGGCTTTGTCAGATATCATGATTGCAACTCCTGCCTTCTTTCTATCAGTTGAGGCCCAAAAGGTCTTACTCCAACCTTTAATTCTAACCTTGTGAGTATCAACCCGCCTCATATGTGTTTCTTGAAGACAACAAATGGTAGGGTTTTGGGTTCTAATCCAATCTGCTATTTGTCTACGTTTTATGGGTGAGTTCATCCCATTCACGTTCAAAGTTTTGATGTAAATTTGATGTAAATGTAGTCCTTATAGGAGAGAGTTTGACTTAAAGAAAAAGATAAGATTTATCTCCTTTTACCTTTCTTTCATATTTACCTTTTCATGTTTCTCTTGCTTTCTGTGCTTGGATATCAAATTTTTCACTAAGTTCTGGTCTTTTCTTAGCAAATGCTTGGAAATCTTCTATTTTGTTGAATACCCATAATTTCCCCTGTTAGTATATAGTCAGTTTTGCTGGGTAGTTGATTCTTGGTTGGAGACCCAGCTCTCTTGCCTTTCTGATATCAATTTTACATGTGTAATAATGCAAAACATTTTTCCTTATTAGTTATTTTGTGGAAGAGATCTCAAATTAAAAAAAGAAGAGAAGGAAGAAAATGAACTATAGTGTGCTTCATTCTGTATTCACATTCCATTGGTTCTTGAAAGTAGATGACATTTTTTTCATCATGAATCTCTGGGATTATCGTGGATCACCTCATTGCTGAGGATCACTAGGTCATTCATAGTTGTTTATCAAGAAATATTGCTGTCACTGTGTACAATGTTCTTTGTGTTCTGCTCACTTCACTTTGTATTGGTTTACATAAGTCTTTCCAGAATTTTCTGATATCATCCTGCTTATGATGAAATCATCTGTATACCGCAACCTGTTTAGCCATTCTCCAATTGATGAGTAACCCCTCAATTTCCAATTCTTTGCTACCACTAAAAGAGCTGTAATAAATATTTTTGTGCAAATAGGTCCTTTTCCCTTTTATTTTTTTATCTTGTTGGGATACAGACCTGGTAATGGTACTGATGGTTCAAAAGGCATGTCCAGTTTTAGCATCCTTTGAGCATAGTTTTAAATAATGCAGAGTACTTGTAATAGAGTAAATGGCTAAAAATATTGGTTACTAAAGAGTATTGACTTTAACAGGCAATGGGGAAGCAGAAAATGTTTTTAATTAAGGGAATGACATGATTAGTGCTATTTATATGTTCTACCTAGGACAGAACCTAAGGTGTAGAGAGGCTGGGTTTCCTAGAATAATTCTTTAAGTGCCAGAGACAATATTTGAACCCCGGGCTTCAATGCTCCTACCCAGTCTCCCAACCAGAGAGATGCACTGCTTTGCTTTCTGGAAAGCACACTTCTGTTAGTTCGGTTATACGAAGCTATTGATTCATATGGAGTTTGTTGTCTATTTAATCCCTTAATCTTTTCCAAATGAACTGTTTTCTAGACAAATGTCCCTCCTCTACCTCATGATGTTTTTGTTCAATTGATGTTCTAAATGACCTTCTGGGTTATTTGTACGTTTTAAGCCTGGGTGACTGGGAAAACATCTATGCTATTAACAAGGATAGGGAAGTGAGAAAGAAAGGCTGATTTTAGCAGTAAAACAACAAACCAAACATGAAGCAATCAACAAGTTCAAGGAAATGATAAATTGTATCCTATGGCTTCAAATTCTACAGGAAAAGTTGATCCTAGTGAGAAAGGATCAGAGGTATGCCAGCTCATACTGGTTCTCAACAACTGATTGTTAAATCTGAGCTTCATGCCTCAGAAATCAGCAAATGATACAAATTAGGGATTAATTTATTGCTTTGTTGATTTTCTAGATTTAAGATGGTGATACTTAAAATGTTAATAATGAAGATTAAACTTAAAAGGTGCTGCGCATACTTTTTCTTTAAAATCCATACATTCTGTCTTAGAATTGATAGGAAGTATCAATTCTAAGGCAGAAGAACAGTAAGGGTAGGCAATTAGGGGTAAGCTAGGAAGTATCTGAGTCCAGAAGCCTTCTTTTGAGAACTGTTTATTAAACATTCATTAGCACACCCCTGAATTTGATGCTCTTAAAAATAAATTATGAAGACAAAAACACCCAAAGTTGCTGATAAAACGCAAAACAAACTCATGGACCAAATTAGATTTTTAAAGGACAGATAAATAACTGAGGATGGGCACAAAATACTTCCCTAAGAATAATGCAAAAAACAGTAAAGCTGAGAATGAGCTGTTCCTGATAATAAACATTAGCAATAACACAAAAGGTGTTTTGGGGGGAAAGGGGGGAAGAGGAGTGATGGAGACCAAAGAAGTTATAGAACTGGTGTTTGGGGTGGGGGTAAATGGGATTATGGTAATGTATAGAGGACAGAAATTCTCTCTGTACTCTTATTCCTGGACTCTTATTTTGCTTCTGTTGATTCTCTGCCCCAGAAAACAACCTTTGTATTGAAAGGACAGAGCAAAAATGTAAACCAGGAATTGAAGCTGAAGATAACTGAGGTGATGGAAGGAGAGCACATAGCTGCCCTCAAGATGTTCAAGTCACCAGTTGTAGATGACCTATAATCCCAGTGGAGTGAAAAAGCTGAATGATGTGATTGCTGAATTGTCATCAGCAATAATTGAAAAATGGTGAGAAATGGGAGAGATGTTATGAGAGTGAGGATGCACATATTGGTCCTGATTATCAGAAAAATGAAGAGGTTCAAATCTTCAGACTATAAGCCTATGAGTTTGACTTTAATTCTTGACAGAATTCTGGGATGTGTTGTTAAAGGGATGCTTGTGAAAGTACAAAAAGGAAAAGTATTCCTTACAAAGAACAAGTTCACAAAAACATTAAATGCTAGACAATGCTGATTTTCTTTTCTTTTTTTTTTTGGACAGGATTGGTGACTGGTAGATAGATCAAGGGAATGCTGTAGATAAGTATATCTGGATTTCAGCCAGACGTTTGACAAAATTTCTTATGATATCCATGTTGGACAAGTTGGAGAGATGTGGACCAGATGATAGTACATTTAGGTGTATTTGGCACTGGTTGAATGATTGGACTCAAGGAATAAAAATTAATGGATTGATGTCAACCTGGAGGTAGGTTTCTATTAAAATGCCTCAGGCATCTTTCCTTGGCCCTGTGCAGTTCTACATTTTTATCAATGATTTGGATGAAGGTAGGTATGGCATGCTTATCAAATTTGCTGATGACAAGAAGCTGGGAGGGAGAGTTAACATGTTAGATGACAGAATCAGGATTCAAAAAGTTCCCAAATGACTAGAGTAAGTAAGGTGCCACCTCTAATGAGATAAAATGTAATAGAAATAAATTGAAATCCCTACATGTGAGTTCAAAAAATTAACTGCACTAGTACAGGATGGGGTTTGTGGGGCCAGATAATAAATTGTGTGAGAAAATCTAGGAGCTTCAGTAAACTGCATGCTCAATATGTGTTGACAATATGACAAGGCAGGCAGTCAAAAAAACCTAATGCCATTTTAGGTTGAATTAATAGAGGCATGATGTCCAGACAAGAGGAGTCATAGTCCCACCACTCTGCCCTTGTCAGACGACATCTGGAGTTTTGTGCTCAGTCGTAGGAGGGACACTGGCAAATTGGAGCATTTCCAGATGGTGAGATGACTGAAAACCATGCCATATAATGATGAGTTGAAGGGAATGAGGATGTTTAGCTTAGAGAAGAGAAGACTTATGGGGCAATGGAGGCATATAGCTGTCTGCAAGTGCTTGAAGGGTTGTCATGTAGAAGGATTAGATTTGTTCAAGTAGCCACAGACAGCAGAACTAGGAATAATGGGTGGAAGTTACTAAGTGGCAGATTTTGGCTCTGTGGAAAATTTCTTAACAATCAAAGCTGTACAAAAGCAGAATACCCTATCTTATGCATCTTCCATCCCTGGAGAACTTTTAAGCAGAAACTGAATGATCACTTATTAGGGATGTTGTGGAAGGTATTTCTTTTCTGGTAAACTTTGGACCAGATTCTTTCTAAGGTCCCTTCCAAGTCTGAAATGTTGAGATTCATCCCCATACTTAAAGCTTTGAAGCTGGAAAAAGAAAGCTAACATTTTGGATGAGAGTCAAGATAAAAAAAGAAAACCCTAACCCTTGGCAGGTGAGAATGATGGGCCAAATCTAATAAAATGAAATTTTATAGAGATGAATGTAAAATCCTGCACTTTGGTTCAAAAAAAATCAACTTAACAAGGACAAGATGTAGGAGGCATGGTTAGAGAATAGATCATGTGAAAAAAGATCTGGGTTTTTTAAGTGACTTCAAACATAATATGAATCAGCAGTGCAGTACACTAGCTAATGTGACTATAGGCAGTATTATGGGAGATATACACTGGCATGGCAGGGAGTGAAGAGGAATCTCCCTAGTCAGGACATATGTTCGGGTTCTGGGGACCACTTTTACAAAAGAACATTGATAAATTGGAAAGCATTTGGACAATGACAAGGGGGAAAGTATTGGAGACCATGCTATAGGAGGACTGGTTGAATGAAGAGGGCATATTGAGCTTACAGAAAAGAAGGTGAAGTGGAACCTTGATATTTATCTTCAAGCATTTGAAAAACTATCATATAGAAGCTAAATTAGGCTCATTCTATTTTGTACCAGAAAGCTGAATTAACAGCCTTGGGCGGGGGTGAGGTGCCGAGGTTGGTATCTTTCTTTCCTAAAGCTATGATCCTAAGTGGCAAAGAGACAGATTTGACCTTGATGTAAGGAAACATTCTCTTGCAATGAAAAACAACCAAAAATAGAATCTGCTGCCTTGGGAAATAGAAGGACCACCATCACTGGAGATCTAATGAAGGCTGGTTTAAGGGGAGTTTCTACATGTAGGATCAAAAATTAACTGCACAAGTATAGGCTGGTATGTGCTTTTTGTGTGTGTATGAGAGACAGAGAGAGAGATGAGACAATAGTTTGCATTAGGGGTTTCAGTAGATTTTATGTTCAATATGTGTCAATAAAATGACACAGTCAATTTCTAATTTCTGTTGTTGGCACGGCTATCCTCCTTGTCCCTAAACCTCAGTTATCTTTAAGTCTCTCTTCTCTGATTCTTTAGTGATCCTTACCTTACCAATCTGTTGCCAAGTCCTATTGATCCTACTTCTGAAATACCTGTCTCGTCTGTCCCATTCACTATACTCAATGCCAGCAGCCTAGTTAAAGCCCTCATTATTCCTGTAGCAGTCCACCCCTAGCTATGGGCAAGGGAAACAATTAGAAGGTACAGAGTGGCTTAGAAGAGAGCATGCTCAGTCTTGCGCATGGCTAGGAAAGCCTCTGACCCTTGACCCCAGCTTCCCCCAGGTTAAGTGGGAAAACAGGTTTCTTTGTGTTCACCTGGCTAAAATAAACCACACCTATACCTTGTCATTAACCAATGATAACCATCCCTATGTATCATGTATATTTGCATATCAAAGACATTAAAAGCAGCCACAGCAATTTCCGCCCTCTCTTGGATCTCAGCTCTCACTGATGCCTGTCCTTGCTGGAGCTTGGCTTCTGGCCTCTGGCCAAGCTCCATCTTTAATTCCTTTCCTTCTCTCTCTCTCTCACCTGGGACCTGGCTTTCGGCCAGGCACTTTCTTTTCTCTATCATGTCTCCGACCTGTGTGGTATTAAATTTGGATCACTGGATGGGATTAGCCTTTCGGAAAGAGATCCAGACTGATCGGGGTTCTGCTGTGGCTCCAATATAATCAATAAGGCCTGGTTTCTGACTCATTTCTGCCACCTCATATCTCTAACTTGGCTCCGCCATGCGCCTCGCGGTATCCAAAATTCTATCCTTCCTCTATCTTTCTACCTTGTGGCTTCTTGCGAGTTCGGGAAGCCTCAATTCCTAACCTAGGCTATGGTAATAGCCTCTTAATTAGCCTCATTGCTTCACACATGCCCTATTTCTAATTCATAAGTCTTAGATTTTTATAGCTTAATGAGTCTTAAACTCATTGGTGTCTTTCTTTCCTTTCTTATGATACAACATAAAAGGTTATGCACTGAAGATGGAAAGAAAGGACAGCAACATGGAAAAATGCAAAAATGTGGCAAGGATAATTAAAGGAGCACCTCAGGATCACTAAAGGTAAGAATGGGCTGGAGTTGGTAATGATAGCTAAGGGTTACCAAAAAGTTTTCAACCTATATTTGAGAAAAGATGAGAATCAAAGAAGGAACAGGGCCACTGTTCAGGGTAGGTGAAGTGAGAACAACTGACAACAGAGGGAAGGCAGAGATGGTCAATTCCTCTTTTGCTTCTGTTTCTGTTTTTGCTTTTGTTTTTCTGCCAAGAAGGATGACCTTTGGACTGGAGAAGTTATATCAACAATGGATAATAAGGAATACCCAAGATAAGTAAGATAGTAAGAAAATAAGCAAGCTCTTATCTCCTTGAGAAGTTCAAGTCCAGATGTAGCACATCCTTGGATACTAAGAGAATGGAAAGCTGTGAAAGATCTATAAAGATCCAAAAGATCATGGAAGACAGAAGCACCATAAGACTGAATTAGGTCAGAGAACCTGAACTTCAAAAATGGAGAAAAGAATCAAATATGTCAAACATACACTGGGGGGCTTGATTTGGATACCTGGGAAAGTCTATTAACAAGATCATTAGTGAACATCTAGAAATGGAAATAGTGGGTGGAACATGACTTCATAAAGATGAGGTGGCTCTAGTCTAACTATGGCACAAAAGAAAGAATACTCATTTGAAAGTCACAAGATTTGGAAGTTGACTACTTCTGTGATCAAAGGCAAATCATATCAGATATCTCTGTGATCTTGGGCAAATCATTTCATATACCTGGTCCTTTCCTCTGTGGAATGAAGAATCTGATTTAGATGAACATTGAGGATTGTCCTATGTCTATGCTATCCTTTATGACAGTCTTGCTAACCAAGTAGACTATGAGAACAGATAGAGTAGTTTACGTAGATTGTAGCACAGTGTTTCAAAAAGTATCTCAGGCTATTCTTGTGGAAAAGAAGTGGGTTAGATGGATCATAGATTTAGAGCTGGAAGGAACCTTAGAGCTTATCTAGTTCAACCCCAACATTTTACTGATGAGGAAACTGAAGTCTATTGAGATTAAGCAATTTGTACATATGTATAACCCATATAAATTGCTTATTGTATTTGGGAAGAGGAAAAGTGAGGGAGAAAGAAAATTTGGAATTCAAAATTGAAAAGAATTTTTAAAATTATCTTTATATTCATCAGGGAAAATTTTTAATTTTTTTTCTTTTTTTAATTAAGCAATTTGCTCATGTCTTCCAGCCTATAATAAGTACAGGATCCAGATACAGGTCCTCTGACTCTGTTTATCATACTTTGCATTGTACTACATTACTTTTTGGGTCATCATGGTACAGTGGAAAAAGTGCTCAAATTTACCATCGACTTAGAATCATGAGACTTTTGATTCTAATCTCAGTTCTGTCACTAATTACCTATGTGCATTTCCTCTTTGGGCCTAAGGTTTCTCATATGTTAAAAAAAGAAATAAAAATAAAATGTGGTTTGGAATAGATCTCCTCTTAGGCTTCTTCTACCTTGAGATCTCTGGTCCTATGCTTAGGAATTATTTAAATGGTAGATTTGAAGGGTAGTCATTAATGATTTGATGTAAACTTAGAAAGAGGTCTGCAGTATAGTATCCCAGGGATCTATACTGAGATTTGTGATGTTTGACACTCAATGAATGACTTTGATAAAGAATAAGAAGCCTCTTTATCAGCTTTGCAGATGATTAATAGTGGAGAGGGATAGCTGATAACAGTGGATGACAGAGTAAGTTTCCAAAAAGGTCTTGACAGGCTGAATTTAATAAGATGAAATTTAATAGGATATATGTGTATATATATGCACATATATATATATATATATATAGGTATATATATATATATTCTTAGGTATCGGGACTGGGGGAGGAATAATTAGCTAGAAGTTTGTCTGAAAAAAGATGTGAGTTTTTTCAGAGAACTACAAACTTAATGTAAGCCAAGACTATGATATGGCAACCCCCCCCCCAAAAAAAAAAATCCTAACATAATCTTCCACTGAATTAAGAAGATAGATTCCATGAATAAGGAGGTAATAATCTCACTGTATTCTGCTTGGGTCAAACCATACCTACAGTATTTAATTCTGAGCATCACAGTTTAGTAAAGACACTGATAAGCTGGAGTATGTCTTGTCAGAAAGAAGGAAGTCAGTATTCTGAAGAGCCTTGATATCATGCAGTAGTGGAAATAATTGAGGATGAAGGAAGAAGAAAGAAGATTTTGGGGAAATAAGAAAACTGCCTTTACAAGTCTGAATACAGGAATTATTGGTCTTTTTCTATTTGACTCCAGAAGGCAGAGCTAGATGTAAAATGTAGGCATTATAAAGAAGCAAATTTTGGTTTGATATCAAGAAAACTTCCAAAAACTTATAACTTTCTAAAAGTGGAATAGATTCCTTCTGGTGGCAATAGACTCTTCTCTTTCACGGCCTTCAGGTAAATGCTCAATAAACATTTGTCTAATGTTTTGCAGTTTTTGTTGTGGTTTTAAATATTTACCTTCTGTCTTGGAATCAATACCATGTATTAGTTCCAAGGCAGAAAAGTGATAGGGGCTAGGCAATTGGGGTTAAATGACTTGCTCAGAGTCACATAGCTAGGAAGGCTAGTCTTCCCATCTCTAAGCCTGGCTCTCAATCCAGTGAGCCATCAGCTAGCCGACTCCATTGTTGTTGTCATTTGGGGAGGAAGGGAATCACCTTTCACAGAGCTTTCAAAATAATCTTCCTAAAGAATAGGTCCAACCATGTCTCTTCCCTTAGAGGCTTTCTGCTTATTGCCTCTAGGATAAAATACAAACTCTTCACAGTGGCATTCAAGCTCTTCCATAGGTTTTAATCTATTATTCCACCTTTATTACAAAAGATTGGCTTTCTTTTTTTAAAGCATAGATATTTACTTTTTATATATAATTTAACATAACACAATAATAATTATACTATGAATGTGTAATAAACTATAATGAATGAATATGCTTATCTATGAGAAATAAATTCTCACATTAGCTATGTCCAAAAATTTATGCATCATATTCCAATCAAAGTGGTCTTCCAGCAGAGCTACATTACACCTTAGTATATTCACGCAAGGTGCTCTATGCTTGAAATTCACTTCTTCACCTATCTTTCAGCATCCTTATTTTCCTTCAAAGTTCAATTCAGATATTTCAGCTATTCCATGTACCTTTTCCTTGATACCTCTTTCATTAAATGTATTTTCTCCTTTTTCAAAAATTCTCAACACACTTTAAAGCTTATATTGCCTCTATCATACACTACTTGAATCACACTGATCTCTATACATGCCACACTCCTTCTTCATATCCTCCCAATAGAATTCTTATATCCAAGAGCTAGGTGGTGGTGAGAGGATAGAGCATGGGCTCCACAGTCAGGGAGACCTAAATTCAAGTCCACCTTCAAACACTTCCTAGCTCTGTGACCAGGGGCAAGTCACTTAATTCTCTGCCTACTTCAGTTTCTTCATGTGTAAGATGGGGGAAATAATAACATCTAACTCTTGGGGTTGTCATAAGAATAAAAAGAGATATTTTTACCATGTAAATGCAATCTATTATTATTTGTCTATGTATCACCTACCTCAGTTCCTTGAGCAGAGAGAGTCCTTATTTAATACTTGTTAATATTTGTTATTTTATCTTTTTTATCCTTTGCTTTCTTTCCTATATTCTGTCCCCTTCCATTGACTTCTCTAGGGCTCCCAAATTTTCCTGCATCCAGACTGCCATGTGCAGAGAGCACTGGGAGTTAAGATTCTTGATTCTGAGTCCCTGTACTAAGCGTGATTTACTGTAAGGCTTTTGCAGAGGCCACTTGCTATTTCAATGGCTTAGTATTTCCCTTCTGTAAAATAGGAGGAAAAAATAATCCGTGTACTCTCCTTTTCATGCTCCCCTCCTCCCCAGTCTAGTTCCCTCCTGGGGGTTGTAAGAATGAGATAGCATCTGGGGAAAATTCTTGGGCTCCAGTGAGAAAGCTGCTTTTTTCACGGATCCGTTTATTTTGAACTTCATATACAAGAGAAAAACCTGAGGCTATAGATGAGAAGAGGAAACTGAATCTCTGACAGGAGTGGGGCTTGGGGGAGGAGGGACGAGTTGGCTAGGACCACCAGTCCTTTGGCATTTCCTTTCCACTCCCTCACCCCCGATATGCGACTCTTCCTCGGTCTGGGGCTGACCTGGTCCCAGAAGCTCTTCCATTGCCAGGTGGCCTCCCGCTCCTCCAGCCCGCCCCCTGATCGGTCTTCTTCCCTGGTGTCCCCACGGAACTGTCTCCACGTCTCTTATCTCCAGAGCGGCCCGGTCCTGCCTTGTTGGCGAACAATCAAGAATTCAGCTCCCCGCAGTACCTCATTCCGCTGCACCTTTAATCTAAAGTGTTATCCTAGGCTTCAGCTCGGGCCTCATTTAGATTTCTTGTTTGTAGCAATAATACCCTTTTAATATGCTAAATGAGCAAGCAAATGAGCCTTCCTCAACTTGCAAGGTTTTTAAAAACATCCCTTCTTTAGTGGATGAAGGTCATTCTTTTGGCAGATTAATACTTAACTAGGAGGCCCTGTTTATTGTCTAGGGTCAGCTTCACGGCGGTCACAGCATATTAAAGAGCATCGGCTAGCCTGCGCCAGAACAATGCTTTTAGGTGGGAGAGGCAGAGAGAGCGTATACCCGGGCACGCGATTCACTTCCCCGGCTCTCATTTAAACTCCGCTGCCGTTATTAATACTTTAATTTGTAGTGCATTAATGAATTCTAATCCCTATTATGCGCTGAGCAAATGGGGCTGCTGTAGGCTCGGGCCCACCGTCCTGGCTGAGAATTAAGGCGCATCAGCTAATGGTATTAGCTGGAGTCTTGGGGGCTTGGAACAGGCTCTCCTGAGGGAGCCCTTCTACCTTGGAGCAGTAGTGGCTGGAGGAAAACATTTAATGCCCTTCTAGGGAGGCGTTCCAGAGCTTGGAACCACCAAGAGGATGTGAATGGGAGCCCATCCTGTCTTGGATTCAGAGAGAGACAGGCAGACAGACAGAAACTGAGACAGACAGACAAAGAGATGGAGACAGACTGAGACAGCGAAGTGACAGAGAGAAAGAGGGAGGGGGGAGGAGAGAGACAGAGATAGGCAGGCAGAGAGACAGACGGAGACAGAGGAGAGATGGGAAGAGGGAGAGTATCCTTTTAATCTATCTTCTCCCTCTCCCATATTGTGGGTTAAGTGGCAGTGTTCCCCCTCCAGCTAGACTGGGATGCTCTCTTATTGTACTCCAAACTCCTTACTTGCCCTCCACCCCAACTCTTCAACCCCTCAGGGAGAAAGAACTCTTTGCTAAGGTTTTATCAGACCCTGGTTAAATCTTTTCCCTACTTCAAAGACCAGATCAAATCACCTCTGTGGAACCTTCTCTGGCCCCAGCTCAAAGGGATCCCTCCCTTATTGGAAATATTCTAGTATTTAGATAGTTGATTCTTGTAATGTGATTTAATCATTTCATGCCATCATGAATGCTTTTCTATCATCTTCCCAGCTAAGGTAAAATATATTAGAGGGAAGGGACGTCTGTTGCAGGGTCTGACCATAGTAGACACTCAAAAAATACTTGTTAGTTTCATCCAAGGGAGAGAGGACTACATCCAAATCCCTTCCCACAGTCTAGATCAGAAGCTCCACGTGGCTAAGTACCACATTACATATTTCTTTAGTCTCCTCACCCTCTGAGTTTTGTAGGTTTTAGAAATAAAAAGAACCTTAGGTATAATGTGATCTCTTGGTCTCTGTTCTGGGTAATATAGTTTAAGAAGGATGTTGATTTGCTAGAGAATGTTCAGAGGAAGGTGGCACAGTAGATGGGACTGCTGGACCTGGAGTCAGAGTCATCTTCCTGGGTTCAAACCTGGCCTCAGACACTAGCTGTGTAACCCACGGTAAGTCACTTATCCCTGTTTGCCTCAATTTCTTCCTCTGTAAAATGAGCTGGAGAAGGAAATGGAAAACTGCTCCAGTATCTTTTCTAAGAAAACCTCAAATGGGGTTGCAAAGAGTTGGACACAATTGGAAAAACAACTGAAATACAAGAATACAGAAGGAAGCAACTCAAAGAATCCAGGTAATGATCAGATGAAGATATGGAATATGTTGGAGAAAAAAAAAAAGACTGAAGGAGGGGGCATATGGTAGCTATATACTATGGGGGTGGGACAATGTGATATAGTAGAAAAAGTGACTGAATTTGGTGTCACAAGACCTGAGTTCAAATTCTGTCATTTGCCTGTGTGGCCATCCTTAGGTCTCAGTTTTGTCATCTGTAAAATAAGCAAGTTTGGCTAGTTTAATTCAAAACCTTCTAACTCTACATTTATGGTTCTTTTGTCCTCTTTGAAGTGCTGTTATATTGAAGAGGGATGAGATTTTATTGATCTGTTTGGTTCTAAAGGGCAGAACTAATTGGAAGTTTCAAAGAAACAAATTTACATTTGATATAAGAAAAAACCTTATAATAATTAGAGCTATCCCAAAGTAGAACAGGTTGACTTCATGTCCCTTCAGTGGAAGTCTTCAAGCACAGTTGGGTGTGTTGATCACATATTCCTTTGTGGTTATGAGTCAAACCAGATGTCCATTCAGTTTCTTTTCAACTCTGAGATTCTAGGATTTAGATAGGAACAACCTGTTCGTTTTATAGATGAGAAAATGAGGCCAACAAATTTTGATTTTGTCCCAGTTCACAGGGTGATAAATATCAGTGCCAGGGTTCCTCTCACTCAGGTGCCTAACAGTCCAGGGCACAGGGTAGGTATTCATTTTTTAAAAAATGTTAAAATGAATTAAATCCTGAGAAAAAAGACTCCTGATCCTGAGAGTATCTGTGAAGGACAATCTCCTGCAAGATTCAAGCATTCCACCTTACTATGTCTCCTTCTTGTCTGTCATGAGGAGCTTCTTAAAAGTGTTGGAATGTGCAGTTAGCAAGGAAAGAAGAATGATTTGCTATTGTCGAAGTCCTGGAGTCTTTCCTTTGGGCCAAGCATACCCGATGGGGGCTGATGGTGATTAGAAACTGGGAATGGGTCCTGCTGCTGTGGTTTATCAAGAGATATAAAGAAACAAACATTAAGCACCCATGTTCCAGGGCACTGTGCTAAATGTTTTACAAATAACAGTTCTGGGAGGTAGGTGCTATTATTATTTCCATTTTACAGTTGAGGAAACTGAGCCAGAGAGAGATTAAATGACTTGCCCAGGATCACACAGCTAATTTATATTTGAGGCCAGGTTTATCTCAAATCTTCCTGATTCCAAGACTAATGCTTTATCCACCCTGCCATGGGTTACTTGGTTACAGGACCTGGATGTTTTGAATTTATTTCAACAAGCATTTTATAGATTTGCAGTGATCAGAGTTGAAAGGAATCTTTTAGATCATCTAATCTAATCACTTGCTTTATTGATGGGAAAACAGGCCAAGAGACAATCTGGCCAATTTACTTGCAGTGCCAGTATTTGAACCCAGATACTGTGACTCCAGATCCAGTGTGATCTTCCTGTTTTCTATATTTGTGCCAAACACAGTGTCTCTTATCTCTGGCCAAGGCCATTTGGAACAACATCGTCCCAATGCCCCACTGGCAAGGGCATCAAAGCAATGCTCTGCTTCTTTCAAAAGGTGGCATCTCCCTCCTACAACTTCTCTGCCTCTCTATGGGAACCCCTCTATGAGTACACACTCCTTTCTTTCCCTTCGTGTCTCCTCAGGAGTCAGTCGGTGTCCTGGTGATCTATGAGTTATTTGGAGAAGGAGCAAACACTGCTTATGCATTATATACATGTCTTGTCTGTTCCACTTGATAATGCCATTCTTTAATATGCTCAGGGCTGGCTTTTTAGTTGCTGACTTCTCTCCCCTCCCCACTCTGTGCATGCCCAGTGAACAACTGGGGCCCTTTATTTCCCATAATTGAGGGGATTTCATTATAGTCTGATTTCCCCCCCAATGGCTCCAGAAAAACAGCTCCTTCCATAATGTCTCCCACCCAAACCCCAAGCCCAGAATATCTTATCTTCTCTCTATTGGCAGAGATTTAACGGATCTAAGTTCACTGAATCAAAAATCAAAAGAGAAAAGATGAGACAATGATAGATTAGCACTCTGGGGAGGAAATGGGTTCCCTAGCCAAACAGCTGTCACTGCCTTCGCCCAATGCATCAGTCCAAGGATCAGCCAGCCTCAGCCTTAGGCTCTGGGTAATCACTAAGCCTGTGGACAGTTTGCTTTTTAAGGGTGAGGGTGCGATTTGCATAGTGTGTGTGTGTGTGTGTGTGTGTGTGTGAGAGAGAGAGAGAGAGAGAGAGAGACAGAGGCAGAGCCTTGGGGATGGGGAGACTGACAAAAAGATATGACAGAAGTGAGTGGTGTGTGCCTGGATGGGTATTATGAATCTATGTTAACAGACATTGTCTACTTATATGGTAATTGTATGGATAAGTCTAAATGGGCAGCTGGGTGGTACAGTGAATAGAACACTGAGTGTGGAGTCAAAAAGATCTGAGTTTAAATCCAGCCTCAGACACTTACTAGAGGTGTGTCCCTGGGTAAATCACTTAATCCTTATTTATCTCAGCTCCTTATCTGTAAAATGGGGACTCTATGGAGAAGGAACTGGCAAACCACTCCAGCATCTTTATCAAGAAAACCCATGGATAAAGGCTCTGGGGTCATGCAGAGTCAGATTGAACCACAACAAATACATTTAAGTAGAGGAGGTAGACATGGGCAGCAGGAAAAAAAAAAGGCTGAATTTGAAGTTGGGAGTGCTAGATTTGAATTCTAGCATTTCTATTCAGCTTCTTTGAGAGTTGTGGAGGAATATATGAATCATGAGATTCTGTGCATGGTGGGGGATATGAAAGAGTGAATATGAGTTTAAAAGCAGCTATTTGTGGCAGAGGGAGAATAAAAATCTTCAGGAGAGTCATTTATACACAAATTGAGGGGGTCTTCCATTAGGGTCTTAGCAGGGAACAAATCTACTTTTACAAATGATATTGGGCAATGTACCACATCTTTATCATTTCATAATTGGTAGAAAAATATAGAAAATATTA
Source organism: Monodelphis domestica (assembly GCF_027887165.1). Lineage (NCBI taxonomy): Eukaryota > Metazoa > Chordata > Mammalia > Didelphimorphia > Didelphidae > Monodelphis > Monodelphis domestica. The sequence continues at coordinate 237,227,006 of NC_077230.1, forward strand.
GACATTTGGGCTTATTTTTGCTAATGCTGAAAATAACCAATTGACTGATAGAACAAAACATCTTCTTACATGTGTCTTACCACAGGGTGTTTCACAACCATACATCAAAAATCATTCGATTTCTTGGAATATATAATGACAGAAATAACTCTGTTCAATGACTCTCTGATCAAAAGATTCATGCGAATCATAAAACAGGGAGATGGATGCTTGCCAAAGGTGTTTGCAAGTGTAATGGAGGAGTGTAGAGTCCAGATTGAAAAGGATTTTTTGTGGATGAGAGAGGCCATCCAGATGTTCTTGTTTGCTGACAACATTGTGCTGATTATATCAAGTCCTAGAAGAGATCTATAATGGCTCCAAGGAGTTTGGTCTTTTCATTTACAAAGGCAAGACAAGGTAGATAAAGACTGCCTATTACCCAGATTTCAGTATGCATTTGTAAGGATAAGCCATAAACCTTGTCCATCTGTATGTATACCTGAGACAGAGAAACAGATAGATGATGGGTTGAGGCCAAAGTTAAATAAGAGTAATCCCTTTGGGCAATTCTAAAGTTCTTCCTCTGACCCCATGCAGGCAAATACCCACCTCTTTAATACATTCTACTCATGTTACAGTTTTATAGCAGGATATGGTAAATAGCAGTCTCCAACAACTAAAACTGAGTATCACACTGAAGGCAATGGGGAAGCACATGATGGCATATGTGGGCTACAACACATGACTAATGACGAACTCCAAAGAAGAATAGGAGTAATGACCCTATGAAATAATTGTATGGCAGAAAGCAAAGAAGGAGTGATTGTGTGGTAAGAATGAGGAATGAAAGATGGATAGCCAAAATGCTGCACTCACATCCTTTCATTGTCAGGAGAAAATGAGGGAGATTCTACCACATTGGACGGACCTCTTGTGGTGAACATATGGGTAAATATAGGCAAGAATCATGTACGATAGGCAGATATGAAAGCGTTATGATCTACATTACTGCAGAAATCTTCTAAATCTATGAGTCATTAAAGGCAGTTAGGTGGCACAGTGGATAGAAGGCTAGAATTGGAATCAGGAAGACCTGAGTTCAGATGCAGTCTCAGATATTTTCTGACTGTTCAATCCTAGGCAAGTCTCTTCAAAAAAATCTGTCTGTCTCAGTTTATTCCTCAGTAAAATGAGATTAACAATCCTTCCTTTGTTCTTCGTTCTTCCTCCCTCCCTCCCTTCCTTCCTTTCTTTGTTCTTCTTCCTCCCTCCCTCCCTCCCTCCCTTCCTTCCTTCCCTCCTTCCTACCCACCTTCTTTCCTTGTATATGAGAAATGGTAGGTAGACTCACTGGTGAGTGCAAGTAATAGAACTTTGTGGGGTGGGTTAGTATGTGTTTAGGTCCAGGATAGGAACCTCTGTTAAGAACAAAAACCCCAGTAGCCAAAGGAGACTGCCATGCTCAGCTTGAGAGAACAGGTTTAGGCTAGATACTAAATCTCTTCTTTCTGAGATGGACTCACTCCAAAGTCCCTTTTTTTATTCTTATTTAAAGAAAAGGAATTTACTTTCTAAATCTGGGCCGCCTCACTGAGCAAAGATGGGATGACATTTCTCCTTGATTCATGAAAATCACTGCTAGTCCCTGCATTGATAGCTTCAGTTCTCTGTATCCACAGGAACCTTGGCCTCATCACTGACCTCAGTTATTCTCTCTAGATACACTAAAAACCACTCCTATGTACTATTCTTAACACTCTTCAGCTTAGCTAAATACACCTCCTATATCCTGGTCCCCAGGTTCCATGTCTGCACCAGAACTTCCACATTACATCACCTCTACTCATCAATAACCCCTCCCCACCCTACTTGGGCTTCTCAGATGAAACATATGTGAACTTGGCTCAGTCTCAAGGTATTCCCTATGTGCTGGTTTTTCTGGCAAAAGGTGGGGAGTTGAGGGGCTTGTGTGTCTGTTTTTGAACTACTCTAACCAATGGGTCCAGTCAAGGCTAATGCTGCCATAGCTAGTAGGGCTCTTAAACTGCTATCCTTGGAGAGGACAATTAAGATCAATAGGCCTTGCCTGCTGGTCCTTTCTGATATTAAACAGAAGGCACCTATTTAATTAAGTTTTTTTTTTCCTCCTGGCATTTAGCTGTCAGCCTCTCTGTAATAAGGGCAGTTTAGTTCTTCCTGGTCTTTCCCTGGAGATGATCCTCTAGAGAGGACTTCCAGCAGTCATTGAGCCTATCCCTCTCCTAGGCAAGATTTGCCCTCAAGAGATCTTCCCCAGTCATCTACCTTTTCCATAAGTCTCTATAGAGGAAGGATATCCCTAACTCCTTTTGGAAGGATGTTCTAAGATAAATTTTCTCCTTTTGGACATTAAGTCAATTCCCTCTTGATCTTTCCTAGGAGAAACAAATGCTATAGGACTGGGCAGATAAAAGCCATCGTCTCTTAAATAGCATGAACTCTGTCCTTACTATGAGTAAGGATTGTTTAAGATGCTCTTTGGAAAACTTTGGAGTTTGAAGTTCTAAGAATCTGAAGAAGGCCACCCTCTGATTAACTCTGAAAGGAGCTGTTTATTGAATAAAGAACAGTTCACACATTTATAGCACATTATACCTGGCACTCTGGATTCCATCCTGAGCACATGACTGATAAGAGTGGACATCCAAGTCAACCTATATTCCTGCCTTCTGTTATCTTCATGCCATAGTATAGACTCATATGTGTCCTCTTAGCATCCCCTTTCTACCTAGCACTCTTAGAACATTAATCAAATTAACACTACCATCCCTGGAAAGAATGTGTCAATCATTTGCCTTTTGTCTCCATTCACCATTTCTTATAGCTCCTCAGACCAAAATAGCCTTCCTGTTCAGCATTCTCCATTATGTATTGTCTCCACATTAGAAAATTAATAATTCTACTAGTAATTGCTATTATTCCCATAGTGTTTTAAAGTTTACAAAACACTTTACAAATATTATCTCACCTTACCCTTCTAACAACCCTGAAAAATAGGTGCTATTATTCTCCTTGGTCACCTCTGATTGAGATACAACTCTCCAGAGTCCTTGATGAGGGTTGAGAAGCATGGATATCTCCACAAAAACAAATGATGTCTGACAAAAAAAGCAGGGAGGCAGAAGAGCAAAACAAACCTACCCATCTTTGATTAATGGAAGATCAAAGTTTACCATTTAGAGAAGATGACAGGAAATCTGGCTCCCTCTGTAATTTAAGGAGCAAGAATGAGTGCTGGCAGCAGTCAGCGATTTTTCCTCCTTTTCTCTTCACTCTTGCCCTTTGTGATGGTCAAGAGAGGGAAGCACATGAGGGTTCCTCTGTGGACATATTCTGTTTCCCTTAGTGAGGACTCAAGGCACATTCCTAGAAAGCCCTGAGAATGTTTGATAGGGAAAAGAGAGTATCTTCCAGAAGAGGATAATTTTGAGGAAAGATAGCCAAAGCAGCAAGTAGAAGTTGTGACTAGACTGCGTTCCTTTTCATTTATTTTTTTTTCAGTAAATACAAGTCTATTTTGTTTTTCTCCTACTTTTTTCCACCCCCACTAAATATTTTTTTAATTGTAAAAAAAAACTATGTGTAGTAAAGTACAATAAATTCCCTCATTGCTTCTGTACAATAATACACATACATATGGCCCTATAGGTATATTATATGGTGGCCCAGTAGATAGGTGCCAGGTCTGGAGTCAGGAAGACTCATCTTCTTGAGTTTAAACCCAGCCTCGAACACTTACTATCTGTAACCCTGTTTGCCTCAGTTTATTTATCTGTAAAATGAGCTTTTTAAAAATAGTATCCTTGCAATATAGCTTTATTTCATACTGTATACAAATGAACAATGATTTTTAATGAGATCAAAAAGTTCACTATCTACTTTTCAGTTTGTGCAAAGGAAAATAAGTCAAGGTTTATTTATTATTTTGGACTTTTGTTGGAAATTGTTCTCAGCCTTTTAGTCCTTAAAGCCCTGGATCAGTGATATGAGAAAGAAAGTTCTGAATCTTTAACCTAAACCACTCCAATAGCTTTGCCAAGAAAATCCCCTAAAATGGGTTCATAAAGAATCAGACACAATTAAAACAACTGAACAACAACAAAATGTATGTAACAAAAAAATTCCCTCATATAAACTTATATATCTATATACATATGTATATAAATACATATTCATTTGTACCCTAAGTTTGTCATCTCTCTGTTAGGATTTGGATAGAACATTGGTCCTCCAAAATTATGAGTGGCCATTACATTGGTCAGTTTTAGAGACTTTCAAAGTTGTCCTTTCAATGTTATTGTGACAGTACAAGTTGTTCTTTAGGTTCTGCTCACTTCACCCTGTTTCCGTTCATGCAATAGTCCCATATTTCTCTGAAATAATTTCTATTTCTTATAGCACAATAGTATTTGATTACATTCATAAATCATCATTTTCAACTATTCCTCATTTGATGGGCACCCTCCATTTTCCAGTTCTTTGCCATCACAAAAGTAGCTGCTAAAATATCTTTTGTACACATGGAGCCTAATAGTGTCATTTCTGGGTCAAAGAATATACACAATTTAGTAATGTTTTGGGCACAGTTCCAAATTGCTTTTTCAGAATGACTGCATTACAAAGTTCACAATTCACAGCTTCACCAACAAGTACATTAGTGTGCCTGATTTCCTGCAGCCCCTCCAAATTTTGCTATTTTCCCTTAAAAAAGAAAGTTAACCTGGCTAATCTGATCTGTATAAGGTAGAACGATAGAACCTTTGAATCATTTTAATTTGCATTTCTCTAATTATTAGTGTCTGCTACACAAGAGGAAGTTAATAAATACTTTTGCTTACTGACCTTGCCCAAAGGAGGCAAGTTGGGCATTGCCAAATAAATGGCAACAATGTTGGGAGCCAGGACTAGGTAAATGCACTTCCAGTCTCTTGCTGATATACAATAACTGTACTTTCAAGCTGCTGACCCCCCCACTTTTTGGCATTGTAAGTCTTTTGAGAGAACTTGACCTAGACTGAGAGAAGAAACTGGGGCGAGGAATTAAGCATAAAGCACATTACCTAAAACCATTTCTTGTCCTGTCCCTCATTTCCTCTGTGATAATCAAGTTTGTTGTAAGCTCAAAATGCCTTCCTATTCTTAAGTACTTGTGGAAGAAAAGTAAATAATACCCCAGGAGGTTTTAATTTAATCTATTTCTAGATGGTAAATTCTAGATGGGAAAGGAAGTCACAGGACAAAGAGTGTGATTATTGATATGGATTCATGTGAGTCTGGAGTTGACTTTGGCCCATAGGTTGTTACTAATACCATCTGAATTTGGGTGGCTGGAAGTATTCCCCACTACAGTTGAGGGTCTGCACTGAGATGGCAGAAAATCTAGAGAAATGATAGAACTATCATACAGACATTTGTTATGTAATTGAGTCCTTCCTGACTGAGAGATCTGGTTTGCAGTTTGTGGTATAACTTTATTTTCTGCTTATTCTCCTGACTAGTGAAGTCTTTCCCCAAGGACTTTTGATTCCCCATATCTTCAAAACACCTCTATTCTTCCCAGAATCACAGAATCCTACAAGCCTGCTTAAGACCAGATTCTCACCCTGGTATTTTATATTCCTCCAAACCAGAGCTGTGTAAGACCAGAGCATACATTTAGATGAACCTCATTTCCAATATCCCTCTCTCCAGACCCTCATCTCTAGAGTCTAACTGAGATAAAATGAGATCCAGTCAGAAAAGGGAGGTACCCATAGAAAATGAACTGCCAGAGGAGATGCTATTATCTCTGGAACTGAGCAAAAGGTGTATTGTTTACTCACTTTTCACCATTCTCTCTTCCTTTCTTTATCTTTCCAGAATCTTACTTCCTTAGGCTTAATTTCCAGCCTTTTACCTGTCTCTGTTCTATTCTAGGATTCTTCTGTATTTTCCAAATGTTTCTTACCTTTCATGGGACAATACAGAGTAAAAAGGGAATAGGAAGCCTGAGTATAGTACCATAAGAATTGCCATGACCATGGTCACAGTTCAAACTTAGAGAAAGAAGACCTTATTGTGGTGCCACTTGGGGATCACTTATAAGTGTATGTGTGTGTGTGAGAGAGAGAGAGAGAGGGGGGATATGGAGGACAAAAGAAAAGAAAAACAAGGAGAGAAACAAAAAAGAGAAGAAAGGCAAGAAAATGGGAAAAGAGGGAAGGGGAGAAAAGGGCGAGGGAAGAAGAGACAGAGAGGAAGAAGAGAAGGGTAGAGAAAGAGAAGAAAGCATAGAGGGCAGAGAGGGAAGAAGGAGAGCAGAAGAAAGTATGTGTGTGTGAGAGAGAGAAGAGAAGAGAAAAGAGAAGAGAAGAGAAGAGAAGAGAAGAGAAGAGAAGAGAAGAGAAGAGAAGAGAAGAGAAGAGAAGAGAAGAGAAGAGAAGAGAAGAGAAGAGAAGAGAAGAGAAGAGAAGAGAAGAGAAGAGAAGAGAAGAGAAGAGAAGAGAAGCTATATGTGCTTTTTCCTCCTTTATTAAAACTTGGATTGCTTTGTTTCTGTTCTTGACATATTTAGGTAGTGTGTAGTGTATAGAACCCTGGACCTAGAGTCAAGCAGACCTTGTGACAAGGAAATCACTTTAAAAGACTGATATATATTAATTTAAGGTCGCCAAGGAATTCAGCTATGCAATTCCTAAATGAAACTCAAGTCAGCAGTCAACCTTTTATGGAGTTTTTAATTACACACAGGAGGAAGAAAGGTATGAGAGAGAGAGAGAGAGAGAGAGAGAGAGAGAGAGAGAGAGAGAGAGAGAGAGAGAGAGAGAGAGAGAGAGAGAAGAGAGAGAGAGAGAGAGAGGGGAGAGAAGGGAATAGGGCTTAAATACCCCCTCTGTTTAGGCTGGGCCAAAAGGCCCAAGCCCTTAGATAGCTGAGGCAAAGAAAAGAGATCAGTCCCTATCACTCACGTGACCAAAATGGAGAAACAGTCTCAGGGGCCTCCACCTCCAGCTTCCTTCAGAGCAAGCTTCTCAGAGCACAACCTCTCAGAGCAAAACCTCTCCAACCACCTTCAGTCCTCAGACCCTGCTATCTTTAAGGAAACCATCCAAGTTCCCTCCCCTCAGTTCTCACATCTACCAATCACTGTCCATGTCTTCCCTGTGCCAATGGTGGCTCTAGCTTAACCCAGGACCTCCCAGAGGTCTGTGGCTTTGCACATGTCTGTTGAAGGTCATATTCTCAAATAATTAAATCTTGATCCTTTGCTGCAGCCCTTCCTAAATCCTGTTACCCTGAGCAGGGTGGAGATTGGAAGTTCCAAGACCTAGTTCTGTCATTCCAAGTATCTTTATTGTATCAATTCTAAAATCAATCATGACTCAAAGAACTTCCTGTTCTATGCTTAAGCATAGGTCAAAGCCCTTTCCATTGTTCAGCAAAAGGTTTCTGTCCTAAAGTAATCTTAAGTAGGGAGGAGAAGGAACCTCCCATGCCAATGGGGTTCACATTCCAATAGAGTTCCCACTATCAGTAGGAAATTCTTCAAGTATGAAATTTCCCAATGGTGAAATTTCCAACATTTATAAGTCTTAAGAAATTTTAAGGTTTACAACCTGAATTCAAATTCATCGTCAGACATTGACCATCTATGTGACCTGGACAAGTCAGTTAACCTCTCTCTGCCCTGGTTTCCTCATCTATAAAATGGTGATAATAACACTTACCTCCAAGGGTTATTTTAAGGATCAAATAAGATAATATTGGTTATAAAAAACTCTTGACACATCTGACACAATATAAATCCATATTATCGTCCCTTTCCCCTTTCTGTTATTTCCCCTTCTCTTCTGTATTAAGGAAATTCAGAAATCCCTGGCTCTCAGATATTCTTTCCCCTTTCTGATTATTCATGTGTGTGTGTGTGTGTGTGTGTGTCTGGTCTGCCATGCTGAGAGATAGTCTTCTTTCCACCTCTACTCCTCCAACAGTGGAGAGGGTGGGGATGTCTCAGGGACCTGTTAGGTCACCCTTAATGTTTGCTCCTGCCACTTGCTAAGCAACTTGACCTTGTGTGGAAAGAGATGTCAAACAAATCTTCTGCTGGTCACACATGATTTCATAGGGAATAAAAGCCCTATGAATCAATCTTGCTCATTGGCCTAGCTGGCAACTCCCTTGTGCCACAGCAAAGCAGGCCCTAATGGGAGTGAAGGTCTGAGGCTCCTTCTCCCACTCCCACTCCCACTCTGTGACTTAGCCCAAGAATTGGTAGTGGTGGAAAATATAAATAAAATCCAGATACATTTATATAAATGTATGAATGATAATGGATTGTTAAGGAAACCTGAGGATGTCTGGTAACAGTTAAAATTTTGAGTTTAACATCACAAAGAAGAGGCACAGCTTTCCATAAAATATTTCTTGAGATTCTATAAGAGAACACCACTGACAGAGAATCTGAGGCTAAATAGTCTGGACTCACTGTTATTATGTGATCAAATAGTGGATCTCTTCTTCCTTGAGTCCAGTGGAAGATTCACCAGAACTTGCAAGCTGTCAACTAAACTCAAGAAGGCTCTGGTGGGAAGGAAGGGAAAGGAATGGGCATTTTGTAAACATCTCCTGTGTGCTAGGGACTCTGTAAAATATTTTATCTCATTTGATAGTGATTATTGATCCTAGATCATGATACTTTGCTTAGTAAACAACATCACTTTATGACCCAACATATATTAGGGTTTTTTTATATTCCTAAAATTTAGGTAGCAGTAGTGCCAATTGGACCCCTACTCCATGTTCTATGAAGTTGATTTTTTTCTCTCATCACTCCTTCTCTGATAGAAAACATCTGATCCCCTGAGACATCCTTAAGTTATGAATTATTACAGAGAGAAGAGCCCACGGTCCCTCCTATAGGATACTCTTTGGATATATATGGGTTCCTTGATCTAAAATCCTGAAGTATCTAATTTATTTTTGAATCTTCCAGTAATCTCTTTCCCTCACCCCCAGGGAAAATGGAAGATTCCTGTGGGACCTGGAACTGAAAATGTAATTAGCATTTTTGTGCCCATGGTGAAATTCATAAAGTAGCATGAGATGCATCCTCAAACCAACTTTTAAAGACAAATTTAGTCAAGGGGCAAGAAATAGAGACGCTAGCATATTGGCCCGCAAGGTTGGAAAATCTGGGATATGTAATATTCATTCTACTGAGGAAGAGGTGTTTTCTTAGATGATAGAAATCTGGGTAGGGAAACATGATAGTTTCCTATTGGAATCAATTATTTTTTCATAACTAGATGCTAAGCTTTTTAGGCTAGTAAGATAAAGTATTGTTAACACCCTCTATATTTTAGAATCCTGGCTAAGGTCCTGATGATCTCATGTAAGTTATGTCTGTTCCTGGAACCCAACTCCTGTCTGGACATCTCCCTCATCCTTCAGGTCAAAAACGATTCTTTCTAGTTACTGTGGGTCAGAATCTGACTCTCATTCTTCCCCACTCCTCACCTCTACCCTAAGATAGCCAAAGACATTTTAACTCCACCCCACTCCATTTCCCAGATATCAAAGATGGAAGCGGACTGATGCTTAACAATCGTTCCTTTGGTCGTAGGATAATGGATTTAGAGCTGGAAGGGATCTTAGAATCCATTGAGTACAACCTCTTCATTTCACTGTTGCAGAAACTGAGTGACTTGCCCAGAGTCACTCAGCTAGTGTGGGAAACAATTCAAACTCGGGTATTCCTGACTCTAATTTCAGGGCTTTTTTCACTATACCACCTGCATTTGAGACAAAACTGTCCAATGTCTCGAGGACGCCTTTAATTTCTACATGACACTGGTCAAGGTGAAGCTGTCTGGATGTCCACACAAGCATTCTCTGGGGGACACTTTGAATTCTATGAGGACACGAGTCAAAGCTCTTTATCTTGTCCCAGAATAGGTCTGATAAAACCAAATCCTTCTTATTCTTTTCTGGAGCTGGGTGGAAATATAGCAAACAGAGCAAAAGAGGAAGCTAACTAGCACATTGCTTATTATACTTTAATATCAGGAATAACAAAGCAAGCGATAAGCTCTGCATAAAGTGGTTATTATGACTTTACTCATCCCAGAAAACCAACAAGGCTTACTCCAAGGGAAGATTATCGTAGCTCAATCCTCAGTGTAATTTGGATATCAAACCCAGGCATTAAACCCTTTGTAACACCTTGTTCAGGGGATACATAGGCAGGATGTTGTCTCTTTACAGAATGTGCTAACATATTCTACAGCCCCACGTGGCGACATCTCTGTTTCTTCTTCAGGGTGCATTTACAGTAAACAATGGCCAGAGTTACCAGGCAGCTCTAAGGAGTAAGCATCAGCTGTGGGAACTTAGTACAATCACAATATTAGAAATACAACGGGAAGGGAGAGAAAGGGCAAATGTGCTAGGTGAGAAAATGCGATCATGTAAATGAAGGGTTTCACAGTCAATATTTAAGCGAGATGATCATGAAGAAACTATTTAAAAGGGAATGAGAAAATTAAAAGTGCAAAAAAAAAAGATGGAGGGTCTAATCTATTTGGTATATGAGGATGGTTTTCCCTGGGCCCTTTTGGTAGGGAGAGCATGTAATGTGGGCAACCAGGGTCACCTCATCTTACCAGCATCTCCTTGTTCTGTGTAATTCAACAAACTCCATGGCAACGCTGGGCCTTCTCTGCTTACCTGACCTTCTTGACCCCACTGTTAACATCTCTCTCACTTAGCTGAAGCTGTGAGAGGTTGTTTTTTTTTTCTACTTCCAGCAGGTGCATTTGATTTCTGCATCGAGGTGCAAGGAAGGAAGTCAGTCCTCTATCTGGATGAGCAGAAGGTGGCAGGAGGAGCAAGGGAGGGGGAATATGGAACCCTGGTTCCACTGCTCTTCTGTTCATCCCAAAAGAGAAGGGTATTATTTATAGTAGGAACATTTTTTTAAATGACTGTCTTGTTGACTTCCCAGTGGTATAATTTTTGTGGATAGTGGTGTCCCTTTATAATGCTAAGGTTGAAGTCACCAGTCTATTTATAGAAGGAAGGAGGTAGTGATAGATGGAGGGGAATTGGCCCAACAGTGTCTACGTTATATTTCCTGGGCAATCTTCTGCTTCTGGGAAGTGCCGATATACTGATGCCCATGACTCTCAACCCTCCCTAATAGGAAGGTAAGAAAGGACCACTTCTTATCACTCTGTAATCTTTTAAGTGGAAGAAATGTTAGAAATTATCTAGAACTGTCTTTGCATTTTGCTGATAAAGAAATGAAGACCTAATTCAAGGTCACAAAGTTAGAATTTTAGATTCTGGAAGGAGCCTTCATATCCATTCTTGTTCAACGCATATCAGAAAAGATTCCTCACTCTAACATACTCAACATGTGGTTATCCAGCTTCTACTTTTAGCCTCCAAGGAAAGAGAACTCATTTCTCAAGGCAGCCTTGTACCACTCTCATACAGCTCTAATTGTTAAGAAGGGGTTTTATGGATGCTGTTTTCCTAACATCAAACCAACTTCTACCCACTACTCTTATTTCTGTCCTCTGGGATCAGCAGAATAAATCCAGTCCTTCTTCTACATGATAGCCCTTCAAATACTTGAAGACAGCTGCTGTGTGCCTGTTGGATCCTTTTCTGACTCAGAACAACCTATTTCCTTAATACCATCTACATATGACAAAAAGTCAAGGTCCTTTACCTTCATGGTTGCCCTGCTCTGGACCTTTTATAGTTTTTTTTAAATGTACTTAAAAAAAAACCTTTATCTTCGATCCTAGCATCATAATAATGTATGACAACTATTTTCAGCAAGGAAAGGAGCCAGGACAATTCCAAGGTACTCATGACAGAAAAAGGATATCTACCGCCATTGAAGGAACAGAGTCCAAACCAGATTGAAACATGTCATGTTTCACTTTATTTCCTCCATGAATTTTTGTGTAGTATAAATAATATGTCTTGTTTCATATGACAAACATGGAAATATGTATTATATGATAATATATTTACCTAGTTATATCATGTTACCTGCCTTCTTGGGAAGGGGAAAAAAAGAATGAGACAGATTTTTGGACATAGCTAATATGAGAATTTGTTTTTCTTGGATAAGCACATTTATTGTAATTTATTATATATTTGTAACAAATCATATGCATTATATTATTTTTAAGTTACATATTGTATTATGTTATATAATTTTAAATGATAACTTAAAAAACTCTTACTTTCTGGTTTAGAATCAATACTATGTTTTAGTTTCAAGGCAGAAGAGTGGTAAGGGGTAGGCAATGGAGGTAAAGTGACTTAAGTGCTCAAGGTCACATAGCTAGGAATTATATCTGAGGTCAGATTTGAACCCAACACCCCCTCATCTCCAGGCCTGAATCTCTTTATTCACTGAGGCACCTAGCTGCCTCCCACTGTCCTTCTCAAATAGCATCACCCAGAGCTAAAAGTCATGGTCTAGATATGGTCTGATGAGGGGAGAATATGGAAGGATTGGAAAAAGCTTCTTGCAGAAAGTGAAATTTTAGCTGAAATTTGAAGGAATATAGGGATTCTAGGACACAGATGAGGAGGGAGAGAATTCTAGAATTCATATAAGACAGCCATTGAAAATTCATGGAGTCGAAAGCTGAAATATCATGTTCAAGGAACAGCAAAAGAGGAGAGGGTCCCTGGATCCTAGAATATGTGAAAAGGAGTAAGCTATAAGAAAACTAAAATATAGGAAGGGTTCAAGTGATGCAGAGCTTTAAAACTAGAATACTATTTATATTTGATGGGAGAGACAATGGAGAACCACTGCAGATTTTTGGAGAGGTAAGTTACGGTGTGTTAGCTCTCTATCTTGGCTCTGGGTCACCTGAAAACCTGATGAGCGGGCCATATACACTTTTATCTAAGTCATGGGAAAATGTTAAACAGTACAGGGCCAAGCATAGTTCCATGGGGCCCACCTCTGGAGCTCTCCTGCCAAGTTGACATTAAGCTATTAATGCCTGCTCTTTGAATCTGACCATTCAACCAGCTCCAAATCTATCTAATTGTATTATTCTCTAGTTCACATCTCTCCATCTTTTCTCCATGAATAGCATGACATTATAAAATGTTCTGCTAAAATCTCAGTAAACTTTATCTATAGCATTCCCTTGATATACCAGTTTAGTAACTCTGTGAAACAAGGAAATAAGGTCATTCCATTTTGCATCTGCAGCCCTGCTTGGTCTCAATTCCATGGAATACAATGCCCCTCCCAGTGTAAGCTAATAGACAGAAATGTCTTCATCTTGCTATTTAACAGAGACTCAGGGATACTCAACACCTTCCCATCTCCCATTCACCTCCTTTCCCTGGTGGTTGGAGGGCATCACAAAAGTCCACCCAAAGCCTTCATTTTAAAAGGGCAAAATATGCTTTGATCCAGCCATAGAACTGCTGAGTTTGTACCCCAGAGATAATAAGGAAAAAGACTTGTACCAAACTATTTGTAGCCATGCTTTTTATGATGACGAAAAATTGGAAAATGAGGGGATGCCCTTTGATTGGGGAATGGCTGAACAAATTATGGTATCTTTTGGTGATGGAATACTATTGTGCTCAAAGGAATAATAAGGTAGAGGAATTCCATGGAGACTGGAACGACCTCCAGGAAGTGATGCAGAGTGAGAGGAGCAGAGCCAGGAGAACATTGTACACAGAGACTGATACACTGTGGCAAATTGAATGTAATGGACTTCTCTATTGGCAGTGATGCAATGATCCAGGACAATTCTGAGGGACTTGTGAGAAAGAACACTATCCACATTCAGAGGAAGAACTGTGGGAGCAGAAACACAGAGGAAAAACATTTGTTTGATCACATGGTTCATGGGAGATATGATTGAGGATGTAGACTCTAAACATTCACCCTCATGCAATTATCAATAATATGGAAATAGGTCTGGATCAATGACACTTGTAAAACCCAGTGGAACTGCTTGTTGGCTTTGGGTGGGGGGGGGGAGGAGGAAAAGAACATGAATCATGCAACCATGGAAAATTATTCTAAATCAATTAGATAAAAATTTTCTCAAATAAAAATATTCATGAACTCAATAATAAAAGAAGTTAAAATGTAAAAATAATAAAAGCGCAGAATATGGACTTTGCAGCTCCGTGTGGTTTGAACTCTACAGAGCAAGATGCCTTCTGGCATCCCACCCCCCTTTTCTAGGTTCCTTCTCTGTGTTGTCTCTTTCCATTAGGTTGTAAGCTTCTCAAAATCAAGGACTTGTTTTTTTAACTTAATTTTAATTTTTTTTTACCAATTACATGTAATAAATTTCCATATAAATTTTCCAAAGTTATATGACCCAATTTGTCTCCCTCCCACCCTCTTCCCGCTCACCCCCCAGAGTTGACAAGCAATTAGATCTGGGTTATACATGTATTATCATGCAATGTTGTTGGTTTTTCCTTATTTGAATCCCCAGTGCTTAGCTCAGTTCCTAGTGCATAGTAAGATCTTTGTTTTTGTTTTTTTTTTTAAACTCTTACCTATGGTCTTAAAATCAATATTATGTATTTGTTCCAAGGCAGAAGAGCTGTAAGGAATAGGCAATGGGGGTTAAAGTGATTTGCTCAGGGTTATATAGCTAGGAAGTTTCTGAGGTGAAATCTAAAGTCTAATCCTGGCTCTCAATCCACTGAACCACTTAGCTACCCCTAGTAGGATCTTAATAAATGTATATTGAATTGAATCTGGCAGGACTCATCCATGACTAGCCCATGCGGATTCTTTGTAATTACTGAGTCATTTCAATTGTGTCTGAGTCATCATGACCCCATTTGGGGTTTTCTTGGCAAAGATACCAGAGTGGTTTGCCATTTCTTTCTCCAGCTTATTTGACACATGAGAAACTAAAGCAAACAGGGTTAAGTGACTTGTCCAGGGTCACACAGCTAGTAGGTATTTGAGGCCAGATTTGAACTCAGGAAGATGAGTCTTCCTGACTCCAGGCCAAAAGCTCTATCCACTGTGCCTCCCCTTTCTTTTCTAGTTGCTCATGAGTGATTTCTTTAATGACCCATTCTATGATTTCTCCTATAATCTAAGTTCACCTCACTGGCCTATAGTTTTCAGGCTGTTGTAATATTTGTTGAGGAAGAGATGATGGGAGGATATGAAGAAATGGGATAAAGGGAGGTCTGTAGCAGGGTTTGGAGGAGTTGAGGGGAGAGAGGGAATACAGTTCTAACTTTCAGAAGTGATTGAGCCTGAATCTTCAGGCTGAACCAAGAAGAGGCACATCACTCCAGACTGGGCTGAATGAGCTCCCACCTCTTCCAACACTAGAAAGGAAGTAAAGTCCAGCAGGCAGGAAGTGCTAGTCACAAGACCCAACTGCCACTCCCAGTTGCCCCTTCCCCCACCAACTGTCAGTCTAGTTTCCTTTCCACCTTGTTCAATTCATTTTTTAGAGAAATGGAAGAAAATTTGCATTTTTCCAATCCCTTAGTATTCCCATTCTTTCCCATCTTTCAAAATATCACTGATAATAGTTCAGTATTACTTGCCACTGGTTCTTTCAGTACTCAAGTATGCAGTTATCTGAACAAGGTGACTTGAATTCATTAAAGGAAGCTAGAGTCTCTATTACTATCTCCTCACTCACTTTGAGTATCAACTCCCTATCAGTCATTTCTGTGATATCTTTACCAGCCTATGGGCTTTCCTTGGTAGAGAAGAAAGAACCAAAATAAAAAATTTTCAGCTCCATCTTCTCTCTGTTCTTAATTATTATCATCCCATCTACCAAAGCAAAGGGCCCATCCCCTCTTTGATCCTCCTTTTCTCTAAATATGGCTTAATACCCCCTAAACCCTCAAAACACCCCAAATCCTATTTGTTTCCTTATCACTCTCATTTCATTCTGAATTTTAGCATTCTTGACACTATTTTTAGAGGGCAGTCTCACAATCTTGTATTCATCCTATTATATGCTCTTGCTTTCATCTCCTGTAAATATCTTTAAAAAAACCTGTTAGTTGGTGAGTTCTTTACATTTGTGAGTACATCCACATTCTAATTCTTATTTTCTCCTCTCATTAGAATGGCTTCCCTCTGTGTCTTTGTTCTTTAGAGTTTCACATCCTTCCAGGGTATATTTCACCTATGGAATTTTAATCCAAGGGACCCCTCCTATCTTTCTTGTGAGCCCTGCAAAATCTACCTGCACTAAATTTTAGATGCATGTCAAACTATGCCTGGCTCTTTCCTATCCTTCAGTATCATTAATTGTAGGAATAATGTCTCCTTCTTCTCCTTTCCCTACCAGTTTTCCCTCATTTCTACCATATCAGCTTCTTCCCTATTAGTAAAAATTATAGCTAATATAGAATTTGCCTTCTTTAGTTCTTCTACCTTGATGAAGGATAGAATTATCATTAAGACAAGACTATAAATTATTAGATGGTTTTTTTTCATGGAATTCCAACAGATGCTAGGATAATTGATGTCCCCCATCAATACTATATCATGCCTCTATACCACACTTAAAATCTCTTTTATTAACTACTTATCTGTTTCTTCCTGTTCAATTTACACTGATGAACCAGTTTAATTGTATATAATAAAATAAATTAGTATACATTAGTTTAAGCTAGCGTACACTAGATCTTTATTAGCAAAGCTTAGACTAGAACCTAGAACTCTTTTTAAAATTTTTTATTGATTAATTAATTTAGACTATTTTTCCATGGTTACATGATTCATGTTTTTTACTTCTTCTCCTCCCTTCCCCCTCCCAAAACCAATGAGTAATTCCACTGGGTTTTACTAGAACCTAGAACTCTTGACTCTGTCAACATGCCTCTTCTGTTCTATTGCTATGCTCTTCCCCATTTTGATAATTATCATCTCTTTGGTCTCTCCTCAAGATCCATGTAAAGATTTCTAATTATCTAGCTAGTGGATAGTGTGTATATATATCTATATCTATATCTATATACATATACACATGTATCTAGTGGATATATATATATATACATGTATATCTAGTGGAGATATATGTATATCCTCCGCAATCCCCCATTTTGTGATTAACAATACCACTATCTTCCAAGTCAACCATATTTGAAACCTATCATCTTTGATTCTTTATTTTCCCTTATATCCTAATAAAGTACCAATTCTCATTGTTTTTACTGCCATAACATCACTTGTATCTAATTTCTCCTCTCTGCTCACATTGTCACTACCCCAGTTTAGCCTAGTACAGCATCTCCTCTGCAACGTCTCCATTGCCAAGATCTAAAGACAAAATCCTTATGTGGTTCCCTGTTAATTATAGGATAATTTTTTTTAAAGCACTCATTAGTCTGGCATTTAAGACCCCATGGTATCCCAATCCATTCTCCCTTTAATCTTTATTTCATGTCTTTCTCCATTTAATTTATATTACAACAAAATTGGCTTACTAGCTGTTATTTAATTTCTACTTGTACTTCCTACCTTTGTATACTCATACATGTTGTTCCTTATGCCTGGAAAGATCCCCATTTACTTTTCCATCAATTTAAATTCTTTATCTTTCTTTAAAGGCAAGATTCTGATACCACATACCTGATAAAGTTCTCCCTGATAATAATACCCAGATGAAATGAACATTTCTCTATGCTTTTATGACTTTCTGTTTTATTGATATGTTTTGCTTTTATATTAAATATATGTATAAGTTATTCCCACTTAAAGTTTTGTTATAACAAAGTACAACAGTTTGGTAAAACTAATAATAGACACGGTGACCACCTCTGAAAGTACAATAACGATTTCACATCTATAGTACTCTCTATTTCTGTAGTAAACATTTTTTAAAAATCTATTTTCTTTCCCTTCTACCACCAACCCACTGAAAAAAGCCACAAATTTCTTATAACATATATGTTGTTATACATGTTATACATATAAATACAAATGTATATCACTCTGTACCCCAAACTAATCACCTCTCCATAATGGAAAACATGTTTCATCATATTTGTTATATTTTTAGAGTTTTCAAAAAGTTATTTGTTTTTAATAGTCATCATTGTATAATTATTCAGTAATAACCAGTGATCTATCATATTTAATTTTTCTAAAATTCTATTAAAGTACTTATTTTTTTTTCTTGGTTAGATTTTTTGTTAGATAGCTGATTGGGAAAATGGGGTTCCCTAATCTTATAGTTTTTTTGTCTATTTCTCCTTGTAATACATAAGAAGTGATTTCAATGCTTAGCTTTTATATCTCCAATGAAAAAGTTCCAAAATGCTCAAAGTGTCTCTTTAGATAGATGATATGATGATACATGTGGAAAATCCTAGAGATCTGACTAAAAAGTTAATTGAAACTCAATAATTTTAGCAGAATAGCAAGTTATAAAATAAATCCACATTAATCATCAGCATTTCTAAATATCACTAACAAAGTCCCATGAGAAGAGATAGAGATACCCCACTTAAAATGGCCACAGACAGAATAAAATACCTCCCAAAATAAAACTGAAAGTGACATAGACATAATTTTGAAATACTTTTTATACAAATAAAGTTAGATTTAAATAATTAGAGAAACATATTGCTCATGGGTGGGTAGAGCCAATATAATTAACATGACAATCTTACCCAAATTAATCTACTTATTCATGCCATCCCAATTAAATTACCAAAAATTGTTTTATTAGGCTGGAAAAATAATAAAATTCATTTGGAAGAACAAAAAGTCAAGAATATAAAAAAATTAATGAAAAATGTAAAGGGAGGAGGTAAAGCAGTACCAAATTTTAAACTTTATTATAAAGCAGTATTTATCAAAACTATCTGGTACTAGCTTTTAGAATGGTAGATTAGTGGAATAGAATAGACATACGATAAAGTCAGTAAAAGAGTATAGTAACCTTGTATTTGACAAAAATAAAAATCCAAGTTTCGGAGATAAGAATTAATGATTTGATAAAATTATTGGGAAAACTGGAAATCAGTTTGGCAAAAACTAGGTGAAGAGCAATATCGCACACCATTAACCAAGATAAGATTGAAACGGATACATGACTTAGACATAAAAGGAGATAGCAAAAGCAAATTAGAAGAAAAGGGAACATATAACCTAACAGATTTATGGGTAAGAGAAGAATGTATGAATAAGCAAGAGAAAGAGAACATTGAGAGCCGAAAATGAATAATTTTGATCATATTAAATTAAAAGGATATGGAGAAATAAAGTGAATATAGCCAAGATTATAAAGAAAGCAGAAAATTGGGGGGGGGATTTTTTAAAGACAGTTTCTTGGATAGAGGACTCATATCTAAAAAATATGAAGAACATTGTTAAATTTATAAGAATACAAGCAATTCCCCAACTGATATATGGTCAAATGATATAAACAGACAGATTTGGATGAAGAAATCAAAGCCATATATAGTTATGTGAAAAAAAATGCTTAAATCATTACTGATTAGAGAAATACAAATGAAAATAATTCTGGGATGTCATCTTACAACTATCAGATTGGCTAAAATGATGAAAAAGCAAAATGACAATACTGATACACTGTTGGTAGAACTGTGGGATAATTTAGCTACTTTGAAGAACAATCTGGAGTTAAGTTCAGAGAGTTATAAAAATGTGTATACCCTTAGACCAAACAATACCACTGTTGAGTTTGTGTCCCAAGGTGATCAGGGGAAAAAAATAGAACCTGTATCACCCAGATTTATAGCATCCCTCTTTTTGATGGCAAAGAAGTAGAAATTGAGGGGATATCCATCAATTGGGGAATGGCTGAACAAGTTATGGCATATGATTGGGATGAAATATTACTTGCATCCTTAAGAAATGAAGAACAGGTTAATAAAAAATGGAAAGACCTACATGAAACTATGAAAAACAAAATAAGTAGAACCAAAAAAAACATTAATATAGCTACAGAATTAATGTTTGAAGAATAATTTGTTAATGTCCACATTCACAGAAAGAACTGATAAATAGAAATGTGAAAGACATAGACACACTTTTTTGGGGGGTCAAATAGTGCTTTCTCTAGGGCAGGGGGGAATTTTAATGGAACCAATCAACAAATTAATTTTAAAAATGAATGCTTTAGTTAATTGTGCTTTCATATCATTTTTCTGTTTCAAAAGGAGTTCATCTGGATCTGTGTAATAATGGGACCACAGGAATAGAGCCACAATGAAACTAGTTCAATCCCATCATTTTACAGGTGAGCAATCTGAGGTCTAGGGAAGTTAAATGATTTACCAATGGTTATCTAGTTACTAAATTGTCAGAGCCTAGATTTGAACCCGGCTCTCTCCTGACTTCAGCCCTAGGGTTATCCAATTAAACACACTGCTTGTTTTCCAACCCTAGCACCTTTCTTTGAACTGCTGCTGGGTGAAAATGAATTGTTTCAGGCTGAAAAAATGATTGTTTGGGTTTGTCCTAAGAGCACTCAGCTTTGAAGGGAGCCCTGAGCTGCCAGGTTCCCATAAACCTTCCTGGCAGTTTCTGTAAATCCCCCCTGAAGCAGGAGTTATAATCATAGAGCACAGAGTGAGCAAATCTGTAAGGAAACCTGGGCCTTCCTGGCCATCCCTCCTACTGCTCAGAATAAATGCTGGGCCCTCAGCTCCAGTCACTGCCTCAAATCTCTATTGAACTTCTAAATGACTAGCCTATCACCCCCTATCATCCACTACTTCATCCACCTCCAAGTCTTGTGGCAACGGCCAAGTGCCTGAATCTGCAGGTGTGGATGCTGTAGCCACAGTCCTGTACACTGGCAGCCCACAGCATTGGGCCATCTTCTCACCAGCCCCAAGCAGCAGTAGCTGCTCCATGGGTGTCTAAAGAGCAGCCCTTTTAAAGAGCATACTGTTCACCTTCTAGTGGGAGGAAGGGGCTAGAAGGACACCCTAAAAGTGGTCTGCTTCACCCTATTGTCCTGCTTACTGCAGCTGGCAGAGATCCCACCTTGGGGGCAAAACACAAAAAACAAAAAAAAAAAACAATTTTGCAAAGGTGATTCTACTCAGCACTGGCACATGGAATATAGGCTTAGTTATGGACGACAGGAAATGCAGTAGGTCCAAGAAACAAACAGTTCTTATTGCAAGAGAACTCCTCTGCATCCAATTACATGAATTACCCTGCAAGATAAGCTACCCCAACACTGAAGTCCTTTCTAGAGCTGAACTGTCAGTGTTCCAACTCTTTGGCAGAAAGCACAGCTCAACAAAGTATCTCCGAAGACTTTTGACTATGGAATATGGGAATCGTTAGCATAGGACTGTCCAACATGGTGTGTCTATGTCAAAGAAGGCTCTGTACTCCATGAGCAAAGCAGATTCATAGAAGCAAAAAAGGAAACATGCACTGTATGAATCCAGAACTACTTCTGCTCTAAATGTTCTAACAGACCAGCTGGGTCCAAGGCATGGTGGTGCCCTCTGAACTCATATGGATTTAATCAGCCATAGCCCAATACATTTTTTTCTGTATTTTTTTATTTTTTCCAAGACACAATTTACAAAAAATCCCCCTTTCTAATATGATAAGTTCCCACAATAAACTATCTAAAAGGATACCTGACTCCCATGTTGTAATACCACTGGTATTTCTTTCCTCCTTACACTCTTCCTTCCTTCCTTCCTTTCTACCTTCCTCCCTTCCTCCCTTCCTCCCTTCCTCCCTTCCTCCCTTCCTCCCTTCCTCCCTTCCTCCCTTCCTCCCTTTCTCTCTCTCTCTCTCTCTCTCTCTCTCTCTCTCTCTCTCTCTCTCTCTCTCTCTCTCTTTCTTTCTTTCTTTCTTTCTTTCTTTCTTTCTTTCTTTCTTTCTTTCTTTCTTTCTTTCTTTCTTTTTCTTTCTTTCTTTCTTTCTTTCTTTCTTTCTTTCTTTCCCTTCCTTATTTTCTATCTTAGAATAAGTATTATGTATTGGTTCTAAGGCAGAAAAGCAGTAAGGGCAGGGCAATGGGGGTTAAGTGACTTGCCCAGGAGTCACACAGCTAGGAAGTGTCTAAGACCAGATTTGAACCTAGGACCTCCCATCTCTAGATCTAACTCTCAATCCATTGAGCTACCCAGTTACCCCTTGTGGGGCCTTTCTGATTCTAGAAATACAAAGATAAGAAAACAATCCCTGCACTCAATAAAATCATGGATCATTAATAGTTCACATTTCTATCATGCTTTCATACTTTGTTCTATTATGATGCCTATTTTCCAGATGGGGTAAGAGTGAGGTATTTGGCATTCATGCCATAATCTTTAGTGAACTACAGAAGGCCTTTGAAAAAGAATTTTTTAGCTTATTATGCTTGTTTTGAATTTAAATGAATGGGTTTCTCAATGTTGCCTTAGAATGTCCTTTTCAGGCACCCCTGCAATGGGTTGGGAATTTTTTTTTTGTTATTCAGTTGTTTTCAGTCATAGTTGACTGTGACCCCATTTGGTGTTTTCTTGGCAAAGACAATGGAATAGTTTGCCATTTTCTTCTCCAGATCATTTTACAAATGAGGAAACTAAGGTAAACAGGTGACATGCCCAGGATCACACAGTTAGTAAATGCAGAGGCTAGATTTGAACTCATGAAAACGAGCCTTCCTGAAATCAAGCCCAGTGCTCTATCCACTGTGCCACTAACTGCCCTCCCTGGTTGGGAATACAAAGACATTCCCCAGTTGAGAATACCTCTCCCCTCCTCCAGGCGGTTATAATTATAGAGGGGTGATAGCCACATGCATGTATATTCAAATGATGACTGAGACCTGAGAGGGACTTTAGTTATGGGGGTATCAGCTCTGAAGTGTGCCTGGTCCTCCCAGAGAGGCTAGTGTTATTGGATTATTTAGTAGCAAGCTGTCCCGGGGAAGCCAGAGAGATGGCAGGCAGCTCACTTGGGCCCAGGAGAATCTCACCTTCCCCTTACGTTCATGACTTCCCTGCTCCCTGGGGAGTTGGGGCTTTTTTTAGTGCTCTGTTTTCCCTTGTGCTTCGCCCAGAGAGAGGGGCTTGGGGGGGGGGTTTCTGGGGGGGGGGGTTGTGCTGTGGCGGCACAAAGATCTCAGAGCTTTTTGTTGCAGAAATCCAGGCCCCTCTCCACCTCCTGGTTGGGGGCTTTGGAGAGTCATCTCCTTCTCCACACACATCTCTTTTGGCAGAGGTGGAAAGTAAGTCAGGGCTGGGAAGTCCAGGAAGTTTGTCTGGGAAGTCTTCTCCCCTTACCAGAGTCAGTCAGACCTTTCACTGGTGCTGGCTGTTTACTGAAGGCATCTCACCTCATGGATTTATATATGCCTGTCCTTCAAAGCAATGCTCAGCCTTCCTGAGCCATTGAAATATATCTGTCCCCTGTCCCTTCTCTGGGACCCTGGCTGGTGACTGGCTAGTCACATAGTCTTCTCTCTCTTAATGTTGAAGAGAGCTGGCGCCCTTCCTTGCCCACCTACCACCCCACTGGGGTGTCTTGTTCCTAGGTAACAGGTAGTTTAACAAAGTCCTTTGGAGATAAGGATCCTGGAGGTCTGAGTGTCCCATGGCGGGTGGGAATAGTCATTCATTCATTCATTCATTCATTCATTCATTCATTTTTTTCAAAACTCTTACCTGCCATCTTGGAATCAATATTGTGTATTGGTTCCAAGACAGAACAGTAAAGGCTAGGTCATGGGGATCAAGAGACTTGCCCAGGATCACACAACTAGAAAGTATCTGAGGCCTTATCTCTAGGCTTGGCCCTCAATCCACTGAGCTTCCCTCTCATTCATTCATTCTTTAAGAATTTATTAACATGGCTTCTAGGTCACTCAGTGGTTAGAGAGCCAAGCTTAGAGACAGGAAGTCCTGGATTCAAATTTGACCTCAGATACTTCCTAGCAGTGTGATCCTGGGCAAGTCACTTAACTTCAACTGCATAGCCCTTACTACTCTTCTGCCTTAGAATCCATACTTAGTATTGATTTTAAGACAGAAGGCAAGAGTTTTTATTAAAATTTTTTTAAATTATTTATTAAGTACCTCTGTTGTTCCAGACAAAGTTCTGCTAAAATTAGGACCCTTTCCCCCCAAATCTAATTCCAAGCCAATCCTTAGGGAAAGTAACTTCCCATGATATTGGAAAAAACCATACCTCCTCCTCTTCCCCATATGTGGGAGGCCAGGTGGCATGGGACTCAGTGACTCAGTATTGCAGGAAGCTTTAGAAAAGCTAACCTTCAATGCTTTTGCAGGCACTCGGTGTCTCTGCCTAGACTCCCCTCTCCTACCTGAGGCCCTGAAGAAATCAGTCTGAATTGAAAGCCTTTCTCCTCCCAAGAGTAACCCGTACTTTTCAGGTCTAAGTTAATGGAATTAGCCTAACCAGGTTGTTGTTCTATCTGAGGGAACTGGGATGAAGCAGAATGGTTATCATAACAGGGACAACACCTATGATTCCATTGAAACAGGGCATTTCCCAATTAGGAAATTCCCTCCACAAATGCAGATTGCAACCTTTCCTGAAACTTAAGAGTTATAAAGATTCAGCTGGGGGGCACAGTGGATAGAGTGAAAGACTCAAAGTCCTGAGTTTAAATTTGGCCTCAGACATTTACTCAAAGAGTGACCCTGTGCAAGTCACTTAACCCCATACCTCTTCTATCTTCTTTTTTGGTACCTAATGGGAAATGTAAGGGGGGGAAACAACAGATCCTCATTAGGAGGTTGCCAATGGAAGTGTTGTACTAAAATAGGTGAGGATGCTAATAAACTACCTGGTGAAAATGCTTATTTGTTATGCTGAGGATTCCTCTTCTTCCATAGTTAGTATAATTGCAGTGTCATAAAACTTCTCAGCTCTTTTGTGACCTGACCCTTTTAATCATCTCCCCTTTTCCCCTTCTCCTGTTCTCTCCCTAGCATCTTCAATCTTTCCCAATCCACTGACTCCTTCATTGTTGCAATCAAACATGCCCAGTTCCTTCTACCTCATTCCACTCCACCCCCAAAAAAGTTAAGTTATTGCCCTATAACAATATAAGTTTTAATAGCGTTAAAACTGTACTGGGGGGGGGGGGCAGCTAGGTGGCTCAGTAGATTGAGAGCCACGTCTAGAGATGGGAGGTCCTGGGTTCAAATTTGGCCTCAGATACTTCCTAGTATGGGACCCTGGGCAAATCCCTTAATCCCCTTTGCCTAGCCCTTACCATTCATTTGCCTTGGAACCAATGCATAGTATTGATTCTAAAATGGAAGATAAAGGTTTAAAAAAATTGGATTAAGACTTTTTAGACACCCTTATTTCCCCATTTCACATCCGAGCTACTAAAAAAAAAGCAGTCTATATACATTGCCTTGAGAATCTTCACCTCTTAACTAATTTCTCAGCTGCTTAAGTTCTGGCTTTTACCAGAAAACTTTTTTCTCCAAGGTTACTGGTGATCTGTTCATTGTTGACTTCCATAGCCTTTTGTGAGTCTTCATCCTTCATGACCTCTTTGCTGCTTTTGACACAGGCGACTGCCACTTCCTCCTGGGTATCTTTTCTCTCAGATTTCATAATTGCCCCTCCTGGTTCTCCTATCTGTCTCATCCTTTGGTCTCCTTTGTTAGATCCTCATTTGTTTCCCTATCCCCTAAACATGGAGATATCCCAGGAGCTCTGTCCTGGGACTTCTTATCTTCTCTCTTTCCAACCTTATCAGCTTCCACAGTTCAGTTCCTATCCTCTGATTGTAGATGGCTCACAAAATGATATATCCAGTCTACATTTCTTCTGAGTTCTAATTCTGCATCAATAATTTCATGCTACCCATTTTTATTTGGATGTTTTAGAGGTATTTCAAACTCGAGATGTCTAAAACAAAACTCATTGTCTACCTCTTGCATATTTCTTTAATTAGAACTATGATGTCATCAAAGCAGTTTTCACACCTGCTCTATAACTTAGAGCAGTGCCTTGGAAACTGCTTCACAACAGCTCCACAAGATAGTACAAGCATCACTCCCACCCTTAAGATGTAAGGAAACTGAGCCTCAGAGAGTTTATGTCTTGTTTATCTTGTTTGTGGTCCCACAATTGTAAAGGAATCACTGCATAAGTATCCAGTTGAGATTATGTAATATACAGTTGTAGCAGACCTAGTCGGTAATTTTTCATGATTTTCTCCAACTTTGTACAATAGCATGCTGTATAAATGGAAATTTTGAACCTTTGGACTTCATCCCCCAGAAGTCTCTTAGTATTTCCCAAAATTCCTTTTAATCTCTCCACCACTTTGTATAAATTCTGAGGCTCCGCCTCTCTCTTCCTCTCTTCTTCCTCACTGTCAAGTTAGGCAGGTTTCACTCTAGTTTTTTTTTATTTTAATAAATATTATAAACTTGAGCTATTGGATACTAATATTAATCTTTACAATGTGAACTACAGATAGTAAATTTTAGTCAGAGCTTAGATTTGAATTGTGGTCTTCTGACAGAAAATCTACCATGCTTTCGAGTATACCAAACTGTGCCTATGATAATGTTGCTGGAAAACAATATTATTGGACCATAACTTTGAAGAAGTAGGACTAGGTCTTTGAAGGCTGTGACCTTTAGGAAGTTCATTAGTTCTTTCAGACTACTAGCACCAGGAGGAATGGAGAGTTATCTAGGAATTCTTTTAAATGATGCTATAGATACCCCAGAATACAAGATTGCCTAGCCCTGTGTTGGCAGACCTATACCACATGTATTGGAGGGAGACTCTCTCCTCCCCTTCCTCCCTTCCCACTCTCCATGGGCTCCTGACGACATTTCTCCCATCACCTGCCCCTCTGCCCAATAGCCCAATGGGAGCACTTCCTCCCTCCCCTGTCTGGGGTATAGGGACAGCTCACATGTGGCATGAGGGTTGAAGCTTGGGCATTCCATCTCTAAAAGGTTCGCCATCATTGAACTAGCCTAACTCCTATCTCAAGAAATATTCTTAACCTATAACAACAGCAAAACTCAAAATATACATAAAATACATGTTTAAGTTCCTTGAATTCTGATATGTAGTTATATCCATCTCTATATTTACATACATTAAATGACAATTTGGGAGTTCATTTTTATAAGAACCCTGTCACAAAGCTAAATGCCATTCCACCACACCTAGCAATCTTACTCCAAGAAATAGTATGGTGGAAAAGGTATTATCCCTGGAGTTAGAGAACCTGGATTTGAACTTCATCTCCTACTCTTACTATCTTGTGGTTCTGGACAAATCCCTTAATTTCTTTTAGTCTCAGTTTCTTTACCTGTAAAATGCAGGAGGTTGGGTAGATGACCTCTGAGGTCCCTTCCAGGCCTAGGGCCATGATCTTCTAGGCTTACTGTGTGTGGCAGCTTATTCACCATCAGGATTGGCAAGAGCCCACAATTTCTGGCCAAAAGGCTAGGCCTTTCCCAATTTTCTCAAATTGCAACACAGGGGAGTTTCTTTCTAATGGAATTTTTAAAAGGCAAAACAAAACAAAAGCTTTTGCAAAAACTTGTTTTGATTGTTGAGAAAGCTACTGTATATTTCTGTTAAAAAAAAAAAAGTATCCTGTTGTGTTTTAAAATGTTTGGAGGAAAAAAATAGCCAAGCCCCATTATGAAGTTTGGAGACTGTTGGCAGTGGCTAGGGTGGTTTAATGAGCAATTCTTGCATTGCAAAGAAACTTTTACAAGAGCCCTGAGCTCCAGAGTTAGGCTTGAGAGATGCAGACACCTAGATTTCAGAGAAGGCTGATTGGAAAGAGACCAGCCCAAGGGAATCCTATACTTCTCCCTTCCAGGCAGATGAGAAACAGGACTAAGGAGTATGAGAGCAAGAAGCCAGAAGGAAGGAAGATTTCCCAGTGGGGGAGAAGCTGGGACTTAGGGTCTGAGGGAGTAGCAATCAGAAAACAAGAGACAAAGTCCACAGGCCAGAGACTCATTAACTGGAGTCATTAAGGTGAGCTCCAATTAAAGGCTTTTGACACCTGAAACAACCCTCTGGGGAAAATGTGTTCAAAAACTGGATTCTGAAAAGGTGTTAGATTTTATATTCTTTAAGGTAGATAGCTAGGTGACTAGAATATTGGTCCTAGAGCCAGAAATCCTCAGTTCAGATTCTGCTTCAAATATGTATTTTCTATGTTTGACTGGGCAAGTTACTTAACCTTTCTCACCCTCAGTTTCCTCATCTATAAAGCAGGTATAGTAAGAGCACTGGCTCCCAGCCTTGTTATGAAGATCAGAGGAGGAAACATACATAAAGCACAATGACAACCATAGCTCTACAAAACTATTAGCTATTTTGATTATAGTATAAAAGAAGAAATCCTGACCTCAGAGTCAGATGGTTCAAATTCCATTTGCTGTGACCTAAGCTGAGTCCCTTATCTTTTCTGAACCTCCCTTTCCTTATCTATAGAAATAATATGGTTGGACTACTTGGCCTGTTAGGTTAAAAAAAAAACAAACAGATTCAAATCTAGAATCCTATCATCTAAAACTTGGAGACCTGGTCTTCTTGGTATCCTTGGCTTCCTTGAAGTCCTACTTCAGTTACCATTTTCTATGGAATCAGCTTGTTCTGTCTATATTGTATTATTCCCATCCTTACCTTTGTAGGAAAACACATCCTTTTAACCTTGTCACTGGTGATTCCAATAGAAGGAGTATAAGGAATTCTTACTGATTTTGAAATAGTCCAAGCCGGAACTGCTGGCAACATTTTTATGGGTATCTCTGTCCAGTGAGGTAGTGGGTTTGGGATCCTTAATTGGTTTAAAAAATACCCTTGAATAGAGCTGGCCTGGGAAATCAGTTGATAGTGCTATTTTTCTTGTTGCCAATACTTTTTTTTATTGGATATGAGATAGCTTTTTATTTTCTCCACCACAGAAGATGCACAAGACACTAAGAACTTATGGGTACTCCTGAACAAATATAGGAAACCTAAAACACTTAAATAGCCTAATAGACTCATTAGACATCTACCTCCGAAGGTAAAGACCCTTTGTGGGTCTGCTGAACAAATATTCCCCATTCACTTTGGACTTGTTCCATTTGAGCAACCTAAATCATGCAGGCTTGGCAAATCCAGTTCTCCTGGCCCCTCATGGCATAGCTTTAGCACTCCAGCTGGGGATCTTTCCATTGGTGTGCCTGTTCACTTCTTCCCCTCAGAGGTCATTGCCCAACCCTTGAACTCAGGAACTCTTGAACTCAAAAATACTCATTAGTTAGTTCCCTTTCTTAGGAGCATCCACTCTCGGGAATGACAATTTCTGACTTGTTCTCTGAAAAGGAAACAGAAAGAAAGGCAAGAGGAAGAAACAGACAATGGAGATTCAGAAACTCTAGTCAGACACATTCTGCTTTCCATGTGGTTATGCCCTCCTATAAGTCACCTTTCTGTCTCTGTCTCTGTCTGTCTTTCTGCCCCCCCCCCTCAATATTTTTTGTTTCAATATAATAGCCATTTCCATAATTCTTCCCTGCAAAATAACAAAAACAAAACAACAAAACCTTTACAAAATTCATCCTGCCCCTAAAAGTTTATTAGCAGAAAGGAGGGAAGTTATTTCTTAACTTGAATAATAATGTTTTGCTACTTCTCCATGTCAGTTTTATTTACATTATTGGAGTCTAGAATTTTTTCCTCTTAACTCTGCTTTCTTCATTCTATATTATTTTTTCCTGTGTTTCTATGAATTCTTCATATGAATTATTACTCAGATCATAGTGATATCCTATTACATCCTCATGTAATAATTTGTTCAACCATTCCTCAATTGTTGGGTACATATTTTGTCTACAGGATTTCATTATAACAAGTAATACTGCTATAACTATTTTTGTTCACACAAATCTTTCTTCTTGCCAATAATAATATTGACATATAGTCCCAGTAGTGGAATCTCTGAGTCAGACAAGGAAGAATTTAGTAACTTTTCCCAAAGAATTTCAAATCGTTTTCCAGAGTGATTGAATCTGCTTGCCTATCTTCCCAGATACTGTTAATTATTGAATTTCTCCCACATTTTAGCATCTGTAATAGCTCGATGGGTGTAAGGTAAGATAACTCAAGGAAGTTTTCATTTATATTCTTCTGATTATTAGTGATTTTGAATATATTAGATGATTATCGATAGCATTTATTTTTTCTTTGCAAAATGGTTTCAGTGGAATCTAAATTAGAGGATGGATATGGGCAGCCTAAGATATTGTATAGTATATGACATTTATTCTAGAAATAAGAACATTGAGACCCAGAGATTTTAAGTGATAAACCAAAGTCACATAGATAGAATCAAGATCAGGATTTGTATCCAAGTCATCTGACTCAAAATTGGTATTCTTTTTAACATTCCTAACTTTAGACCACTTATCTATTAGGGATCAATTCTTAATTTAAGTGTTTATTTAAATTCTCAATGGATTATGGATATCTGATTTCTATTAGATATTTAATGCAAAGATTTTCTCTAATCTTTTTCTTCCAATTCTAGCTTTTAAAATGTAATTTGTACAAAAGTTGTAAATTTTATATAATTAAGGCTATTTTGCTTTTATATCTCCTGTCCTCTGTCTAGATTAAATTTCCCCCAATATCCATATTAAGTAATGATAGGCCATTCTGCCCACATCTATTTTTGTAGTGGGTTTCTTAGATTTGTATTATTTATCTATTAGGAATTTGTTTTAGTATAAAATTAAAATAGTTGATCTGAACCTATTTTTCACCAATCTACTTTCCAATTTTTGTAGTGATTCCAAGAAAGAATTGAGATTTATTCTTTACATGTTTCTACTTAGAATCTATGGAGTAATTTTTCAGAAACAAAAGTAAAATGATCAGATTTAGAATTGCTGAGGGCTTTATTTTGTCCAATACACTTATTTTATCCTTTAATTTAATTTTTTAATTTTGATCTTGATGATCACCAACAAACAAATATTTTGGTATACAAAGAACAAGAGAGAAATTTGTGGTATAAAAAGTTGATTTTTTATTATTATACAAATATATATATATATATACTATGTATATGTATACATGTATCTGTATGTAATTTAACACATTAGTAACACATTGCTCTATTTACTTCTGTTCCTTTATGCACTTAAAATTTCTTCTGTGCATTTAAGAAACTATTTTAGTGCATTTTTTTCACTTTTATCAGTATTAACTCAGTTTCCTGCTTCCCAAGTAGAAGCCCTTACTTATAGCAAAAATATATGGTCAAATGAAAGAAATCAATGCATTGACCACATCTGAAAATACATGTCTTCTTCAGTACCTTCAGAGTATTATTTTTCTGCCAAAAGTGTGGAGGCATATTTTATCATCAGTCCTTTGAGGTTTTGATAGTTTTCTGTTTTGGTAGGAGCTCTAGGACTTTAAAAAAAATTTCCATCCACACTAAATTGTTCTGCAGGTTCTGCTCATTATACTTTGCAGCAGTTCATGCTAATCTTCCCATGTTTCTCTAAATCTGACCTATTCATCCTTTCTCACAGAGTAGTGATATGACTTTACTCATACTTTGATCATGTAATACACTGCTTTAGTTACACAAGTGACAGTGGAGCCAAAGTTCTTTAACTCACAATGGGTTGGGGAATAGCTAGAAACTACTTTGTTCATCTGTTTTTAAATATTAGTCTATTCCTGTTTAAATGTGCATGCATATTTTTTTAATGATATTCTGCTGTTAGCCTTTATTTGATTTTATTTATAAATGGAAAGGGACATTGCCTTTTCAAAAGAAGTCAGTCTATGCCAGAAGCATATTGTAGTTGAGAACTTTACTGATTGGTTAGGGGAAGAAAAGAGAGAGAGAGAGAGATCAACTCTCCTTTACGTAAACTGATAGTGTTGGGCTCCTGTGTGTGTGTGTGTGTGTGTGTGTGTGTGTGTGAGAGAGAGAGAGAGAGAGAGAGAGAGAGAGAGAGAGAGAGAGAGACAGAGACAGAGACAGAGACAGAGACAGAGACAGAGACAGAGAGACAGAAAGACAGATAGACAGAGACAGAGAAAGAGAAAGAGAGACAGAGAGACAGAGAGAAAAAAAAATCTGTCTTTTTATGATGACCACTAAGACCAGTAATTTTGGACTGCTATGAAATTTGCTCTCTTACTTTTGGCTTCTAACCTTTAATGTATGAGTAGGAAAATTAGAAACAGATTAGAAAGAAAATATTTTTTCTCTTGTCTCCCACTCCCAGCAATTTTTTTCTTTGTGCTCTCTGTTAGATAACTAGAAGACTGAACATTACTTACTATGAAAGCCCTTGGCTAGCTAAGGTCTCATTTCCTGAGAGCATTAAAGCTGCTGATGTCATACAAAGGACCGTAGGGACTTTGATACCTGGCAAAGCTCCTGAAGTATCAGGATCATGAATAAGCACCAGGAAAGAATTCTGACCTGAGGAAATTCAAGATGAAATGAAAGAAGGATTCTATTCAAATTTAGAAATAAAACTAGGGTTAGATTAAACAGTGATTAATAACAGTTAAGGGGACAGGTAGTTGGCAAAGCAGGTAGAGCGTCAGGTCTGGAGTCAGGAGGACTTGGGTTCAAATATGATCTCAGATACTCGTTAGCTATATGACCCAGGGCAAGTCACAACCCTGTTTGCCTAGCTTTTGTCCTTCTGTCTTTTGAGTGTTACTAAGACAGAAAGTAAAGATAAAAAAAAAGGTAAGGATTAATGACAGGTACCAAAAATTGTAACTAAGTCCTGTGATTTATTAAGCATAGAGAACTCTCAGTGTGCAAACTTCCTCCATCAATATAAATCTGCAACTAAGTCTTGGAAAACAGCTTGGGGCATGAGAGGTTAAGGGATCTATCCAGAATTATAGTCAATATATACCAGAGCTGGATTCAGCCCAGCTCCTCTTGTCTTCAAGGATAGGTCTTTCACCATCAAGGCTATCTTGCCCCTCGTCTAACAATAATTTTGAAATTAGATTCAGTCTCTGACTCATACATGCTACATTTATATGTCAATAGTCCTAATTTCCTTTTTCAGTAACGAAGACTATGAAGAATCCCCATCTTGCTTAACACAGGGACCTGATGTATAATAAATGTTTAGTAAGTACTTGTTGACTTGAAAGGAAGGATAGTGAATGGAAGACTACAGAAGCACCTTGAATTGAGTGTTATGGCACTTATTTCATCCATAGATTATTCATTAATCAACTATTAATTGTCTCTGACTCTGTGCAAAATATTGAAGAAAACATAAGGAAAAATAAGATTTGATCTCTACTCTGAAGGGGCTTTGGATCTAGAAAGGGAAATAAGAATTTAATGCAATTGAGGATGATAAAGTTTAATCCTCATATAAGCATAATATATTAGCAATGTCCATCTCTTTGTGATCTCCTTTTGGATTTTCTTCTTTTTTTAATTTATTTTTTTTAATCTTTACCTTCTACATTTTTAGAAATATTCTCTAATGTAGACAAAACGCTTAAGTTTTCTGGGTTCTACTTTTATTATCTATAAAATAAAAGTTGTATTACTGTATAGCCCTTTCAAAATCTAATATTCTTTGATCCTACAATAATGCAGTTTTGAAATATGAAAGGCAGTGATATACTGAATAGAGAGTTGACCTTGTAATTTCTAAGTAATTATAGATTTACATTATATTTATATAATTATGTATTAGCCATAATTATATAAATATGTTATATAATTACATCAACATATAATTATATTATACATAATTATAATTACAGAAAAATATATTGGTGACACACTGGAAAGAGTGCTAGGTCTGAAGTCAGGAAAACTCACCTTCCTGAATTCATATCCCGCCTCAGATACTTACTAGCTGTGTGATCCTAGACAAGTCACTTAACCCTATTTTCCTCAGTTTCTTCATCCATAAAATCAGTTGGAGAAGAAAATGGCAAACCATTGCAGTATCTTTGCCAGGAAAACCCTCACTGGGGTCATGAAAGTCAGATATAATTGAAACAACTGAACAACAAAATTTGCAATCATTTACATATATTATTATGCTTATTACACTGGATTAGGTTGGATTGAATTAGACTGGACTGGAGGAAGGAATATATTACAACAGATAGCTCTAGTATCTTTGCTAAGAAAACCCCAAATAAAATCACAGTCAGACAAAGCTGAAAAACAACTAAACCTAAGAACAAATATATATTACTAATATATGAAAATAATTACTAATGTGTATTACATATATTATATATAATATAATTTATATTAAATTTGCATAATCATACAATTCCAGTAGAACTCAGTCTTTAACATATACTACTGGCTATGTAAATCTGGGTAAATCACTTAATCACTCACTAATCTAAGCAACTCTCTGAAATTATGTCGTAATGTACCTGCATTAGTAGAGATAGAGTTTCTCCACCTGGGAGTTGTATAAAACCAATGAAATCATAGATACATTTGGTATACCAAAGAGAATGAATGGCATGAGCAAAGGCAAGGAGATGGGAAAGCATAAAATATGTTCCCCAAATAATGGACTGCTCTGTATGACATACAGGGGGTCTATATGTACACAAATATATGTGTATGCATGTACATATATAAATATATGCACATGTATATATATATAAACACACACATATATATAGTAGTGGTAGTCTCTCGGTGATCGAGAATGACAATTGTCTTTGTGCGTTTTCATCTACGATGTACCCTCATGTGGCTTTGGAGTCCAAAGGCTGAGGCGCACAGTTTGTGGCACATGGGGCATGGGACGCCAGTTGTTACGGGAGGTGCGGTTGTGGCCTGGTGTCGGCGTTCACGCGCAGCGGCAAGGCGTCGACGTCGCTCATCTTCAAAGGTAGTGGGGACATGGTGAATGTGGGTTCGCCAGCTGCTTCTGTCAGAGGCAGCAAGTTCTAGCTGCTTTGGTGTCATGCCAGCCCACTTCAAGTTGGACTTTAGCTGATCCTTGAATCTTTTCTTTGGTCGGCCTTGTTTCCTGAGTCCAGCTGACAGTTCACCATAGAATACCTGTCTTGGTATTCGCTGTGGGTCCATGCGGATGACGTGTCCAGACCATCGTAGCTGGGTTTTGAGGACCAGGACTTCTATGCTGGTGGAGTTGGCTCTGCCAAGGACTTCCTGGTTGGTGATTCAGTCCTACCATCAGATCCTCATGATTGACTGGAGGGAGCGTTGGTGGAATTGCTCCAACTGCTTCATGTGCTTCTGGTACAGTGTCCATGTCTCACAACTGTACAGGAGTGAGCTGAGGACCACTGCGTTGTACACTTTGAGCTTCATCGCAGTGCTTACACCTCTGTGTTGGAGGACTTTGCAGCGCAGCCGCCCGAGTGCCTGGCTGGCCTTTTGGATCCTGGCATTGATCTCGTGGTCTAGGGATCCATTGTTGGTGATGGTGCTGCCCAGGTACTTGAAAGTGTTGGCGTTAGAAAGCTGCGTGCTGTCGATTGTAATGCACGGCTGGTTCGTTGGTCTCCCTGGTGCAGGTTGGAACAGCACCTCTGTTTTGCTGAGGCTGATAGTCAGGCCAAACAGTTTTGTTGCGGTGGAGAACCTGTCCACAATGGTTTGGAGATGATTTTCTTGGTGGGCCATGAGAGCACAGTCATCTGCGAAGAGAGCTTCCAGGATGAGTCTCTCTGTTGTCTTTGTTTTTGCAGTCAGGTGGCGAAGGTCAAATAGCGAGCCATCCAGTCGGTATTTGATGTAGATGCCCAGGTCTAGATCCATCACAGCATGTCATAATACTTGGGTGAAAAATAGGTTGAATAGTACCGGAGCGAGGACACAGCCTTGTTTCACGCCATTGGAGATGTTGAAGCGATGGGAAGTCTCTCCACCAGATAGGACTTCCCCTGTCATGTCGACATGAAAGAGCTGGATCAGTTTGACAAATTTTCCTGGGCAACCGAGCTTGCTGAGGATCATCCACAATGCGTCCCTGTTCACTGTATCGAACACCTTCGTCAGGTCTATGAAGACAATGTAGAGACTCAGGTTCTGCTCAAGGCATTTTTTTCTGCATTTGCCTCACCGTGAAGACCATGTCGATGGTGCTACAATCTAGTCAGAAGCCACATTGTGATTCAGGCAGGTTCTGCTCTGAAACAGATGACAGGAGTCTGTTGAGTATAACACGGGCAAGGATCTTTCCAGCAGTGGAGAGTAGTGAGATGCCTCTGTAGTTGTCACAGGCTGCTCGTGAGCCTTTGTTCTTGTATAGGGCTATGATGGAGACATCTCTGAGTTCTGGGGGCATGTCTTCCTCTTCCCATATGCTGGTCAGCACTATGTGGAATGCCTGGAGCGCCTTTCCATTTAAGGCCTTGTACACCTTGGTTGGGATCCCATCTTTACCGGGTGCCTTGCCTGCACTCATTTGTTTAATGGCTTTTTGGACTTCCTCTGTTGAAGGAGGGACGTCAAGTTTTTCAATGGTGCGGTTTTGGGGGATCTGGTCAAGGGCGCTTTGGTCGACTGAAGAGGGTCGGTTGAGAAGATGACTGAAATGTTCTTTCCACCTGTTGCTGATGCCTTTTTTATCTTTTATGAGAGTGTCACCGTCAGAGGATAGCAAGGGAGTGGTGGTGGGTTTTGATGGCCCATAGACAGTCTTGAGGGCACTGAAAAATTGTAGTTTTTCGTATCAGCAAAATGCTGGATTTCTTCTGCCTTTTTTCCCCACCATCAGTCTTGCATCTTCCTGATCTCACGCTGCGCCATGGCTTGGAGAGATTTGAATCTGTCCTTTTTAGGAGCAGAGTTTGGGTTATTTTGCCACTTCATAAAGGCATTGTTCTTTTTGCTCAACATATACACACACACACACACACACACACACACATATGTATATAGCAGTACTACAGAATTTCAGAGTTGGAAGGGACCTCTGAAGCCATTTTGAATGGGAATAACCCTAACTAGATCCCTGATTAGAGTTCATTTGATTTTAAATAAGGAACCAACTTCCAAGGCAACCCATTATACTTTTGAAGACCCCTAACTGTTAGAAAGTTTTCTCTTTGTCCCTCTGCAACTTTTATCCATTACTATTAGTTCCGCCATAGGATTGAATACTGAAAAACATCCTGATTTTCAAAAGAAGATTGAAGTATTCTTCAAATTATAGGTCAACGAGTTTGACTTCAATTTTTGGTAAATTTCAAAAGATATAGATTAGGACTACAACCATGATTTCATTGGTATATGTCAGAGACAGGGCTTGAACTTAGGAATTATTGACTTCACAGCCAGCTTTCTATTCAGTATTCTCTATTTGAGGCCAGCTCTCTATTCACTACCTCTCAAATTTCAAAACTGCATTATTATAGAATCAAGGAATACCAGACTTGGAAAGAACTATATAATAATACAATTTTTATTTTATAGATAATAAAAGTGAAGCACAGAAAAGTGAAGTGGTTTTCCCACTATAGAAATAGTTTCTAAAAATTTAGAAAGGGAAGCAATGATTACAAAAAGGCAAAATGGGTTCATTAAAAAAAGAGACATGCCAGATTAATCTAATTTAATATTTTTAAACAGGGTAACTAGAGTAGTAGATTAGAGGCATGCTATAGATTATGTTTTATTTTGTTTTTTCAGAAAGGTATTTGACAAAGCCCAAAGCCTCTCAAAATAAACAGATAAAGAGATATGAATTGGATAGTAAGAGTGTTGATTAATGTATTGTTGTCAATGTGGTGGGGTGTCCTCAGTGGAACACCTCAAGGTTCTACCTTTGGCTCTCTTCTATTTAGCATTTTTACAATGACTTTCATGAAGACATAGATGCTTAACAGATTTGAAGATGACATGCTACTAGGAAGGAAAGATAATACAACAGTAGTATATAACAGAATCATAATCCCCAAAGAATTTGACAGACTTGAACAGTGGACCAAATCAAATAGTATGTGATTTAATAGAGATGAATTTAAAGTTCTATATCTGGATTAAAAAAATAATTGCACAAATATGGGATGAGGGAGTTATAGCTAGGCAGCAATACCTATAAAGAAATATAAAGGACATTTTGGACTCTGAACTCAATGTGAATTAACTATGAAATGGCAGCCAAACCAGCTAAGTCATTTTAAATTAGGCTGAATTAATAATAAAAAAATGATATTCAGCAACAAGATTCGCTATAGTCCCAATTAATACTCTGCCCTGGTAAAACCACATCTGGAATTTTATAATGCCAATCTGAATGATCACATTTTATGTAACATTAACAAACTGGGGACCCTTGAAAGGGATAACCAGAGTATCAGCAGCATTAAGAAGTAAGTTCATGCATTGCTGGAGGTATTTAAGCAAAAGATGGAAGATCACTCTGTAATATGGTAAGAAAGGATTCCTTCAAGCAAATTGAATTCAATAATGTCTAAAAGCTTGTCTACCTCAGAGATTTTATAATTCCAAAATATCTGTATTTGAGTCCAAATGCTTGCTATTATAATGTAAGAAAGAGAGATCCAGGGGTTTGCAATGAGAAACCAGGCTGAAGGAGAGATCAGCTGAAGGGCAGCAGAGGAGGGGCAGAGAGAGAAGCCTGGCAGTTCTGAAGCCAACTGTCAATGGTCTTCCAGCCTGGAAGATGAAGGAGGAAGGTGGTTTTCCTGGGAAGGCTGAGAAAGAGCCCATCCATTTGGGACCTGTTATTCCTTTTGGGACCCAAAAATACCTCCACTAAGACTCTTCAAGAACAGCTACCTGAATTCTCAAGGGGGGTTTGGATTTGGACTCGCTCTGGCCAGAGCCATCCAGATCTTTCCCTGAGATTTCTCTCTCTCCCTGATCTATCCTGAACTTCTGAATTAAAAGCTAGTTAGCTGAGGATAAGGATCAACAAGCAGCTGACCAGAAGAGGGTTTGAAGGCACTCAGATTTGAACCACAAGAACTTGGGGGAGGGCAGTCTGCCAAAAGGGAAAAGTGCTTCCTGCTCCCCCACTTTACTTGCCTGACACCCCTAGCTCTCCTTCCCTGCATGAACCCAAATAAATTGTTTACTACTTTAGAATTAGGTCTGTCTGGTTTCTGATACTAGGAATGGGGGCAGAAGATTTGGGGAGAATAACATCTCTCCCCAAAAAGGGAGGGTTAGCTCAGGATCCCAGTGATCCAAACTGCCTAACCCAAGGAACAACATCTCCCCTTGATAGTGTGGTGACTCCAGGTTTCTGAAGGGAAGTGACAGTGGGTGTCCCTAAGGAGACCAGAGGCAGAAGAATCCATTCTGCCTCTCAACAATAGTTGGGACCAAAGGGGAGGCAGTGGGTCATCTTACCAAAGCTAATCTCTCCAGGTTTTGTCTTCCATCTCCCGGAACTATCCTCTGAGGAGACATATTCCCTCTGTCAGGGAGACAAGACTTGGCTACCTCTCTCCCAGAAAAGAGAGAGGGAGGAAGAATCTCTTCCCCCTCTCTCCCCATTTTCCTCTCTTCCATTCCCCCTGTTGCCTTTCTAATCCTTCTATTACACTATTTAATTGGGTGTAATTCAACTGAAGGCTCTGTGGCTCAGTTTCCTTATCTGTCAAAGGTGAATAATAATCTTCACTACCAAACTCCCCTGAGTTATTATTCCTTTGATTTTTAGAGAGTAATAGGAAGCCATAAAAAATAGTAGAAATAAGACAATCCAGTTTCACAGAAGGCAAAAGAAGGATGTTTCAATAAGAAGCAAGTGACTTAAGGGTATCACATGAAGCAGAAAAGGATGAGAAAAAGTCATTGGACTTAGTGACATGCAAGTGAGTGGTACTTTTTGAGAGGGCAGTGTCAGTGCAATGGTTGGGACAGAAATCAGATTGCAAAGGGTTAATAAGTTAGCAGTAAGGAAGTAAGTCATTATTAGTGTTTATATTTAGTGGAGATTTCTCTTTCAAGTAGTCCGACATGGCAAGAACATTGTTATTTTCATGACTGGCAGAGAACAAGGCATGGGTGTGCTGGAGCCAGCTCTGACTGGAGAGTGTAATTATTAAATTTTCAGTCTGAGTATTTATATCTCAGAAATTGGCAAACAGTACAAATTAGGGCTTGACTTATTATTTTGTTGATTGTCTAGATTTAAAAAAAGGATGGAGAAAATGTTGTAATACAGATTAAGCTTAAAATTCTGGTGCATATTTTTACTTTTTTGAGATCCAATTGTTAAAAATTTACCAGCACACTCCTGGTAGAAAGTAAGCTTTGCCAGGATGAGAAAACTTGAGTGTTTGTAGGCATAAAGAAAGAAACCAATGATGAAGAAAAGATTAAAGATGGAAGAGAATGTAGGGGAAATCAATGGAGCAAAATCCCAGGAGAATGACAGAGGAAAATCAGAAGCACAAGGAAAAGGGTTAAACCGTTCCTTGGCCTCTGAGGAATGCCTTAATAAAGGAGCAGAGATAAATGAAGACAGTGAATGAATTCTGAAAGAGGTGGGAACTCAGAAGGACTTTAGTTTTCTCAGTGAAATGGGAAATGAGTCAATGTACTGAAGTAGAGAGCAGGGGTGGAGTTGGGAGGAAAAA
Organism: Monodelphis domestica; assembly: GCF_027887165.1. Taxonomy (NCBI): domain Eukaryota; kingdom Metazoa; phylum Chordata; class Mammalia; order Didelphimorphia; family Didelphidae; genus Monodelphis; species Monodelphis domestica. Next base: position 237,267,600 of record NC_077230.1, read on the forward strand.
ACTGGAACAGGCACTGTGAGAGTCAACCCAAATATTCTATTATCTTATATTGTGATAACATACTTGGTCAACAGGATCTGTTCTTTGACAAAAAAGGTTTAGACTTGACTCATGAGCTATAAAATAATGAATTATGATCATTATTCCTATAATGATAGCAATTATCATTTACAATAATAGTGACAACAATTGCAACCCACAGTGTGCTGAGGAGAAGGGGGTGCTTTCTGATAAATTCTCAAGTCTGTGTGTTAAACCCAGGAACTTCATTCTGGGTCCATTGATTTGTTCATTTCTTTGGAGTTTAGACCTGGTGAGATTCTCTTATGAGCCCAGCTGTTTCTCAGCAATTGGGGTTCTCTCCCTTTCAGGAAGGGGTTTCAGAACTCTTTTCTGTAGCCGAAGGAACCCTAAAATGGAGCTTGTTAATTAATCTCCCTTCTCAGCTGCTATGGCAAAGATGTGGCAGGTTGTATGAAGACTGTGGTGAGAGGCAGGAGCAGGGATAAGTTTCTCCAGTCCCACTTGACTGGCTTCCAAGAAGGGCAGCTCATCAGAGTGGAACCCCATGTCTATTCATTTCCTTTGTGGGTATGCTCACTGAAGCACCTAATCTGGCCAGTCTGCTCTGATCAATGAGCTTCTAATAGTAATCATGCTTGGGTTAGTGCCTTTACACTTTTCAAATACCTTATATTAGGTAACTAGATACCCTCTATTAGGCATGGTCCTCCCAGAGTTCAACTTTCTGACTTGTCTCACAATCTATGCCCTGCAATAGTCTATACCCTATAATAGTTGATTAAAAAAAATCCCCACCTAAGACCCTGCTCTTACTTTTCTCTTTCTTTATTCCTTTATTCCTTCTTTTGTTCCAGGGCTTCATAGACATGGATTCATGGTAGTTGGAATTAAGACTAGTAGAATTGGGAGAAATGGAATAGGTGGATCAGAGGATTGAGAGCCAGGGCTAGAGACAAGAGGTCCTGGATTCAAATCTGAATTCAGATACATCCTAATTGTGTGATCCTGGGCAAGTCACTTAACCCCCATTGCCTAGCCCTTACCATTTTTCTACCCTGAAACAAATATACAATATTGATTCTAAGATGGAAGATAAGGGTCTTTTTTTTTAAAGTGGTAAAATTGTTCTAGAATTTGAATGCTGTGAATTTTGAAGGCTGGAAACTGGAAGTGGGATGGTGCATGTTGAGGTACTAATGATAGTTTCACCAAAGGTCTTACTAGATGTTAACCTATCAGAATCAGGAAAAAAGGATGCAAAAAAGTTACCCCTAATTCTATGTGTCCCATTCAGATATGTAATCCTGATACATTCCATTGAGACCAAATATCTCCAAACAGGTATCCATTATACAGTTCCCTGGGAGCCTAACAGAGTCCTAAGTGCTAGGAATACAAAATATAAGAAGTTCCTTGATTAAAGAGCTTATAACCTACTTCAGGGAAGCAAACTTACACACATGAGATAGAGAATAATCAATGTTACCATTTGTAATAATGCTTATGTCTCTAACTGTCTTTCAGACAATTTGAACTGGAAGCCCAATAGACATCTTAAATTCAATATGTCCACCATGGTACTCACTGTATTTCTCCTTAACCTCCCACCCCCAATCCACAACTCCTGCAACCTTTCCTATTATTATTTCTTTGGGGGGGGGGATTTAAACATTATTTTATTTGGTCATTTTCAAACATTGTTCATTAGAAACAAAGATCACCTTTGTTTTCCCTCCCCCCTCTCCCCACCCCTCCCATTGGTGATGCATGATTCATCTGAGTATCACATGCATCCTCAACCTGAGCCCATTTGCATGCTATTGGTTTCCTTAGTAAGGTGTTCATTCAGAGTCTCTCCTCCATCATATCCCCTCCACCCCTGTAGTCAAGCTGTTGTCCTTCCTCAGTGTTTTTACTCCCACAGTTTGTCCTCTGCTTGTGGATAGTGTTTTTTCTCCTAAATCCCTGCAGATTGTTCAGGGACATTGCATTGACACTAATGGATAAGTCCATTACATTTGATTGTACCACAGTGTATCAGTCTCTGTGTACAATGTTCTCCTGGCTCTGCTCCTCTCACTCTGCATCACATCCTGGAGGTCATTCCAGTCTCCATGGAATTCCTCCACTTTATTGTTCCTTTGAGCACAATAGTATTCCATCACCAACATATACCACAATTTGTTCAGCCATTCCCCAATTGAAGGGCATCCCCTCAATTTCCAATTTTTTGACACCACAAAAAGCGTAGCTATGAATATTCTTGTACAGGTCTTTTTACTTATTGTCTCTTTGGGGTACAAACCCAGCAGTGCTATGGCTGGATCAAAGAGCAGACAGTCTTTTATCGCCCTTTGGGCATAATTCCAAATTGCCCTCCAGAATGGTTGGATCAATTCACAACTCCACCAGCAATGAATTAATGTCCCAACTTTGCCATATCCCCCTCCAGCATTCATTACTTTCCTTTGCTGTCATGTTAGCCAATGTGCTAGGTGTGAGGTGATACCTCAGAGTTGTTTTTATTTGCATCTCTCTGATTATCAGAGATTTAGGACACTTTTTCATGTACTTATTAATAGTTTTGATTTCTTTGGCTGAAAACTGCCTATTCATGCCCCTTGCCCATTTATCAATTGGAGAATGGCTTGATTTTTTTGTACAATTGCTTTAGCTCTTTATAAATTTGAGTAATTAGACCTTTGTCAGAGGTTTTTGTAATGTTGTTTCCCAGTTTGTTGCTTCCCTTCTCATTTTGGTTACATTGGTTTTGTTTGTACAAAACCTTTTTAATTTGATGTAATCAAAATTGTTTATTTTACATTTTGTGACTCTTTCTATGTCTTGATTGGTTTTAAAGTCTTTCCCTTCCTACAGGTCTGACATGTATACTATTCTGTGTTCACCTAATTTACTTATAGTTTCCTTCTTTATGTTCAAGTCATTCACCCATTCTGAGTTTATCTTGGTGTAGGATGTGAGGTGTTGATCCAGACCGAATCTTTCCCACACTGTCTTCCAGTTTTCCCAGCAGTTTTTGTCAAATAGTGGATTTTTGTCCCGAAAGCTGGGGTCTTTGGGTTTGTCATATACTGTCTTGCTGAGGTCACTTACCCTGAGTCTATTCCACTGATCCTCCTTTCTGTCTCTTAGCCAGTACCAAATTGTTTTGATGACCACTGCTTTATTGTATAGTTTGAGATCTGAGACTGCAAGGCCCCCTTCTTTTGTATTTTTTTTCATTATTTCCCTGGATATCCTTGATCCTTTGTCCTTCCAAATGAATTTTGTTATGGTTTTTTCTAATTCAGTAAAAAAATTTTATGGAAGTTCAATGGGTATGGCACTAAATAGATAAGTTTGGGTAGGATGTTCATTTTTATTATATTAGCTTGTCCTACCCATGAGTAGTTAATGTTTTTCCAATTGCTCAAGTCTAGTTTTAATTGTATGGAGAGTGTTTTGTAGTTGTGTTCATATAGTTCCTGTATTTGTCTCAGGAGATAGATTCCTAAGTATTTTATTTTGTTTAAGGTGATTTTGAATGGGATTTCTCTTTCTAATTCTTGCTGCTGAGATGTGTTGGAAATACATAGGAATGCTGATGACTTATGTGGATTTATTTTGTATCCTGCAACTTTGCTAAAGTTGTTGATTATTTTGACTAGCTTTTTGGTTGATTCTCTAGGGTTCAAGTAGACCATCATATCATCCACAACCTAGGATTCTTTAAGTAGACCGTCATATCATTCGCAAAGAGTGATAACCTGGTCTACTCATTGCCTATTTTAATACCTTCGATTTCTTTTTCTTCTCTAATTGCTACTGCTAGTGTTTCTAGTACAATGTTAAATAATAGAGGGATAATGGGTATCCTTGTTTCACTCCTGATCTTATTGGGAATGCATCTAGTTTATCCCCAATGCAGAAGATGTTAGCTGATGGTTTTAGATATATACTGTTTATTATTTTTAGGAAAGACCCTTCTATTCCTATACTTTCTAGTGTTTTTAATAGGAATGGGTGTTGTATTTTATGAAAGGTTTTTTCTGCATCTATTGAGATAATCCTGTGGTTTTTATTGGTTTGCTTGTTGATATGGTCAATTATGTGGATGGTTTTCCTAATATTGAACCATCCCTGCATTCCTGGTATGACTCCTACTTGATCATAGTGAATGACCCTCCTGATCACTTGCTGCAGTCTTTTTGCTAGTATCCTGTTTAAGATTTTTTCATCTATGTTCATTATGGAGATTGGTCTGTAGTTTTCTTTCTCCATTTTTGATCTACCTGAGTTTGGAATCAGTACCATATTTGTATCATAAAAGGATTTTGGTAGCACTCCCTCTTTGCTTATTATGTCAAATAGTTTGTACAGTATTGGGATTAGCTGTTCTTTGAATGTTTGATAGAATTCACTAGTGAATCCATCAGGCCTTGGGGATTTTTTCTTAGGGAGTTCTTTGATGGCCTGTTGGATTTCTTTTTCTGATATAGGATTATTTAAGAAATCTATTTCTTCTTCTGTTAGTCTAGGCAATTTATATTTTTGTAAATAATCATCCATATTGCCTAGATTGGCATATTTATTGCCATATAATTGGGCAAAGAAGTTTTTAATGATTGCCTTAATTTCCTCTTCATTGGAGGTAAGGTCCCCCTTTTCATCTATGATACTGTTAATTTGCTTTTCTTCTCTCCTTTTTTTAATTAGGTTGACCAGTACCTTGTCTATTGTGTTTGTTTTTTTTCAAAGTACCAGCTTCTTGACTTATTTGTTAGTTCAATAGTTCTATCACTTTCAATTTTATTAATTTCACCCTTAATTTTTAGGATTTCTAATTTGGTTTTCTTCTGGGGGGGTTAATTTGTTTGCTTTCAAGTTTTTTGATTTGCATGTCCAATTCATTGATCTCTGCCCTCCCTAATTTGTTAATATATGCACTCAGGGATATGAATTTTCCTCTGAGTACTGCTTTGGCTACATCCCATAAGGTTTGAATGGATGTCTCACCATTATCATTTTCTTCAATGAAATGATTAATTGTTTCTATGATTTGTTCTCTAACCAATTTTCAAGCATCATATTACTTAATTTCCAATTGATTTTTGATTTTGCTCTCCATGTACCCTTACTGATCATTATTTTTATTGCCTTATGATCTGAAAAGGTCACATTAACTATTTCTGCTTTTCTACATTTGTATGCCATGTTTTTATCACCTCGTGTATGGTCAATTTTTGTGACTGTGCCATGTGCTGCTGAAAAGAAGGTGTATTCCTTTTTGTCCCTATTTATTTTTCTCTATATAGCTATCAACTCTAATATTTCTAAAAATTCATTCACCTCTTTTATCTCTTTTTTATTCATTTTTTATTTGATTTATCTAAATTTGATAGTGGTTGGTTCAGATCTCCCTCTAGTATAGTTTTATTATCTATTTCCCCCTTCAATTCTCCTAGTTTCTCCATTAGAATCTTGGGTGCTATACCATTTGGTACATACATGTTGATTAGTGATATTTCCTCTTTGTCTATACTCACTTTTATCAGGATGCATTTACCTTCCCTATCCCTTTTAATCAGGTCTATTTTTGCTTTGGCTTTGTTAGATATAATGATTGTAACTCCTGCCTTCCTTCTGTCAGTTGAGGCCCAATAGGTCTTACTCCAACCTTTAATTCTGACCTTGTGAGTTTCCACCCATCTCATGTGTGTTTCCTGAAGACAACACATGGTAGGGTTTTGGATTTTAATCCATTCTGCTATTTGTCTACATTTTATGGGTGAGTTCATCCCATTCACGTTCAATGTTATAATTGTCATTTGTGAGTTCCCCAGCATTTTGATACCCTCTCATAATTCTGACCTTTTTTCTTTTGCTATAACCTTTTACACCCATGGTTTACTTTAAATCAGTCCCCCTATTCCCCTCCCTTGTTATGCTTCCCTTTCTAGCCCCTCCCTTTTTGTGTTCCCTTCCCCTAATCCCCCCTTGCTTTTCCCATCTCCCTTACCCCGTTGGATAAGATAGAATTCAAAATCCCAATGTATCTAGATGCTCTTCCCTCTCATAGTTGGTTTCACTGAGAGTTAGGTTTAAGTAATACCAATTACCACTCTTTCCCTCTCATTCTTATAAGAGAATTCTTCCCCTCACCTTCCTGTGTGTATCTTTGTGACAAAGATTGTTCTATTTAATTTATTTCTATTTCTTCAAGTGTATCTTAGTACCATCATCGATTCCCCCCTTCCTTTTTCTTTCTTTTTTTCTCCCCCCTCCAAATCATGTTAATGCCCCAATCTTTCACTATGAGTGATTCTTTTGATTACTCTACTAATGCATACAATTTTTGAAAGTTGCACGTAACATTTCCCCCATATATTAGTATATATAATTTGATCTAGTTGTGGCCCTTAAAGAAGAGAGTTTAAATAAAAGAGGGGAAAAAAGGCACTTTTCTCCATTTCCCTTTCTTTCATATTTACCTTTTCATGTTTCTCTTGCTCTTTGTATTTGGATGTCAAACTTTCCACTGAGTTCTGGTCTTTTCTTTTTGAATATTTGGTAATCTTCTATTTTGTTGAATGCCCATACTTTCCCCTGGAAGTATATAGTCAGTTTTGATGGGTAGCTGATTCTTGTTTGAAGACCTAGTCCTCTTGCCTTTCTGAATATCATGTTCCGGGCATTATGGTTTCTTAGCGTGTTCACTGCTAGGTCTTGTGTGATCCTTATTGACATATCTCTGTATCTGAAGTTTCTGTTCCTAGCTTCTTGTAATATTTTCTCCTTAGCTTGGAAGCTCTTGAATTTGGCGATTATATTCCTGGGCGTTTTCTTTTGGGGATTTAGTATAGGGGGTATTCTCTGACCTCTTTCTATTTCTATTTTGTCCCCTTGTTTTAGAACATTATGGCAATTCTCTTCGATGATTTCTTGTAGTATGGCATTGAGGTTTTTGTTAATATCTGGTTTTTCAGGTAGACCAATGATTCTTAGATTGTCTCTCCTTCCTCTGTTTTCCTGGTCTGCCACCTTGTCAGTGAGATATTTTATGTTTTCTTCTAATTCATTAATTTTTTGACTTTGCTTTATTAATTCTTGCTGTTTTGCAAAATCACTGTCTTCCAGTTGCTTAATTCTGGTCTTTAAGGACTGGTCTTGCTTTTCAGTTTGGTATGCCCTTCTGTTAGACGCTTCCAGCTCTTTCTCCAATTTTGAGTTTTTGTCTGTCAGGCTGAAGACCTCTTTCTGAATTTGTTCCCATTTTTCTAGCCAGAAGGTTTCCATATTTTGAATAAGCTCCATTTTGAGCTCTTCCAGAGTTTGTGGATAATTTCCATTTTGGGGGGGGGCATTTGCATTTTATCCTCTTTTTTGTCTGTAGCCTGCGTTTTCCCTCCGTAAAAGTTTTCAATAGTCACTTTTTCCCCTTTCTTCTTGGATGGGGTGATCTTGGGCACCCTGAGCCATCCCTTTGATGGTTTCCCCTTTTTTAAAATTCAGGAATCTGGGTGAGGTGGGTGGATTTTGATCTTTTTGCCTCAGGCTAATTCTTACCAGCCTCCAAAGTTTGTTAGTGTGCTCTCCCATATGGCATGTGGTCTCTTCTCTCCATTGTGCGCAGGATTCCCCTGTAAAACCGCTCTTTGTTGTGGTTCCCTGGAAGTCCTTGTCAGTTCCCAAGGATTCTGGCATGCCCTGCCCCCTCACTACCTCAAGGAGCAGAGTAGATTTTGCCTCAGGTCATTTCTAGAGCCTCCACAGCATTCTCAGTTTGCAGGAGCCCCCACGGTCTGCGCGCTCTCCAATGAAACCACTCTGAGGGGTAGTTCCCTGGGAGTCCCCGTTAGATCCCAAGGACCCTGGAGTGCTCCCCACTTACTGCAGAGACATTCCTCACTCACTTGCTGTCTCTGGTGAGTGCACTGGTCCGTACTCCTGTTCTGTATGTGGGGTGGGGAATGGCAGCTCACCTCAGCTCATGCTTGGCAGCGAGCTTTCTCTCCCTCTTATGGTGTGGAAATGTTCAAACCCCACATACCTTCGTTGCTGTGGGCTGCTGGAGAGTCCTTCCAATCTCCCAAATATGATTTTTATGCTCTTTTGAGGTAGTCTGTTTCATTCGGTACGGGGGAGAGGAAGCAATTCCTGTTTAGATTGCAGCCATGTTTACCCGGAAGTCCCAACCTTTCCTATTATGAAAGAGATCAAAATCATCCTCTCAGTCCCCCTGGCTCACCATTTTGGAGGCATCCTGTATTCTTCACCAGCCTCTTACCTCACCTCCCATCTCCAAGCTGTTGCCAAGGCTATTGATTGTATCTTTGAAAAACATCTCTCCAGTATATCCCCTTCTATCCTACAACAGGACCACCACTTGAATGCATCCTTTCATTGCTTCATGCTAAAGCTATTGCAATAGTCTCTTGGTGGCTCTGCCTGCCTTGAGTCTCTCTTTGCTCTAATTCATCTTTCATTAAGCCATTCAAGTGATTCTCCTAAAACATAGGGTTTGAGCACATCACCTTACTACTCAGGAAACTAGAGTGGTTTCCTATCCCCTCCAGGAACAAATATAAAATCCTTTGTTTGGCATTCAAAGCCCTTCATAACCTAGCTGCCACTCAATATGTCAGGAGATGTACCTGGACTAAGGCTGCATCTATCTTTTGAACTCCTTTACTTCTTTCATCTTTGCTGCTCTCTGAATAATCGATTGAGTATATTCTTTTAAAGTGTCATTCTGCCCTTGGTGACCTTCCTGGATTGATATAAATCATCCCAAGAACCTCACCTAGCAAGACTAGAGAAGCTAGGTAGAGTTGCTGATCTTTGTTTTGTCTTCCTACATTCAGTGAATCTTCTGCTCTCCTTAAAAACATGTGTTGTTAGAATTCAGAGAGGAAATGTATCCCTCAAAATATATTTGAGTCATGAGGGTCGATACACTCATGAAGAGTTCATAGGGAAAATGCAATTTATTTTGGATCATGCAGTAAAATTGGATAGGTGAAGGAGTGGAAGGAAGGCATCCCTTATGGAAATTATAGAATGAAGATATCCTCCAGTCTCAGCACCTCCTTAATCCCCTTGAAGGCCACTCTGGCCAACTTTACTCACTATTATTTACCTAAAATTTCAACTGTTATATCACTGGAAGTTATTATTCTCCATAACAGTTTGAGACTTTTGAGACTATGTAAGGCGAGTAAATGAAAGCATTTTCCTGGAAATGAGAAGATCTAGGCTCAAATAGGGTCGATTCATGGCTAGTTGGGACTGAAACAGAATTAGAACCTGGATCTCCTGACTCCAATTCCATCTATCTTTCCATTTTTCTATTGAGGACTAGGATGAGGAAACTGAGGCAATATATAAAGGCGTTAATCTCATTGTTTTCAAGTGCAGTGACCAGTTTGCAGACTCTGAGCTTACAAATGAGTATTTAACTCAGTGTAACAACTTGCACTCTTTCTTAGAACTAACATTTAGAATTCCTAACTGAAGCATTTAATTTCTTCCCTCTGATCCATCTATCTCATTTATAGTCATAAGGTCCAGCTCAAGTCCCAGTTCCTCTGATCCACACAACACTCTTCCTTCCCAGAGCATTAAGGACATTTAAATGCCCATTTGGTTACTCTGTGAAGTCAGAGTTCAAATATTAGTATCTCCATTTTACAGATGAGTAACCTGGGGGCCAGGCAGTTAAATGATTTATCCAAGGTCATACAGCTAGTAAGTGTTGGAGCTAGGATGCCAACTCATGACTTCTAACTACAGATCCAGAGATATTCCCAGTACCCCCTGTTGTCTGTCAAAAAAATAATAATTTCCATGCTAACTCCTTCCTCAGCATGCTGAAAGTACTTTACATATATTATCTCATTTATGTTCACAGCTCCATTAGAAAGGAATACATTTGGCAGGACCTTAGAAGACTAACACTTCCAGTTTATCATTATTATCATTATTATGTGTAATGTTATATAATAATAACAATAATAATATTTCACATTTTATAGCCCTTTGTGGTTACAATGCAGTTTACATATATTATCTCATCTGATTCTCACAACTGCTCTATAGAAGGGTAGTGTAACTCTTATTACCTCTTTTATAGATGAGTGACCTGAGCCTCAGAGAGGTTAAGTGACTTGGTCAAGGTTGCCCAGCTAGTAAGTGGCAGAAGTCAGACTCAATGGCAGCTCTTCTGAACCTGTCAGTCAATTTACAAAGATTTATTAAGTGCTTACAATATGCAGTATACTGGGACAAAAGTGAACAGTGGCCTCAAAGAACTCATGTTCTATTATAGAAGATAGAATGTATGTGTCTAATTCTAGATATAAAGACACACATACATATATTTTTATATACACATACATATATGTATATGTGTGTTTCTTGTTTAGTCATGTGAGATCCTATTTGGGATTTTCTTGGCGGAGGTAGTAGAGTGGTTTGCCATTTCTTTCCCCAGCTCATTTTACAGATGAGGAAACTGAGGCAAACAGGGTTAAGTGATTTACCCAGTCACAGAGCTGTGTCTAGAATCAGATTTGAACCCAGATCCAGACTCAATCCTTGATATATGCATTGTGCCACCTAGCTGCCCATGTGTGCATGCATGTGCGTGTGTGTGTGTAAATAATACATTTACCCACAGCGATAAAACACTTGACATTTTAGGCAAAAAATAGTGAATAGGATTATGCTAGGGGTGGAATTAGAGAAGATTAGTGAGGTACTGAGGCTGGAGGATATTCTTAGTCCATAATCCCCATAAGAGATACCTTCCTTCCTTCTCTTCATCTGTCAAATTCCACTTCATAGTCCAAAACAAATTGCATTTCCTTCACGAACTCTTTCCTAAGTATATCAGCCTTCATGATTGAAATATATTTCGAAGGAATTTCTTCCTATCTCTCCAAAACTGGCTGTTGCTTCTCTCACATCCCTGATGTACAGAGCCAGGAGGAAGAGTTGGCATATTCCTTGCTTCATATTGTAACCTCTTTCTAACACCATCTCTCAGTAACTGCCTCTCTTGTAAAATGGATTCCATCCTGTACATCCCTATTGTCATTTGTGGTTCTTCAAGTCATTTCCCCTCCTCTCCTCTACTGGTCAGTCATTCTCTTTCCCTCCCCTTCCTTGGGTTGAACACTGTGGTTCTTAGCTCTTCCACTTCCTTAGCTCTTCCACTTCCTCAGCTCTCCTGACTTCTTTATCCATCAGTTGGCTTCAACCAAGCTCAGATTCTGGTTATTTCCTCCTCCCCTTCTCTACTATGGCTCAACTACATTTTCCTTAAGTATCAGAATTTCTACTTATGGTTCTATGTGCTGGTTGCTCTGAAATAACTAGCTGTAGAAGGCCCAGTCCCATCTGGTGTAGGGAGGGTTGTGAAAAGATAGGCATACTAATACACTATTGGTGAAGATATGAATTACAATAACCATTATGGTAAACAAAAAAAAATCTGGTATGCAAATAAAGTAACTAAACTGCCCATATCCTTTGTCCTAGAGATTCCATTGCTTGACAAATACTCCAAGGATGCTAAAAAAACAAAACAAAACAAAACAAAAAAAACTCCATTTACACCAAAATATTTATAGCAACTTTTTTTTTTTAAGTAAAAACAAATTGGGTGGAAGGATATAGATGTCCATTGCTTAGGGAATGCTTAAACAAATTATGTTAAATGAATATAATGGAATATTAATTTGCTGTAAGAAAAGATGAATATAAATAGAGAAAAGCATAGAAATAGAAGGCATGGAAAAATTTATATGAATTAATGCAAGGTAAAGTAGGAATAGCCAGGAAAATAATATACAGGATGATTACAGCAAGGTAAATTAAAAAAAGTAATGATAACAGAACAATCAAGAATGGATGTTTCAAATTTAAAAAAGAACAATTCTGGCCCTAAAGAGGAAATTGGAGAACACATCTCCTTCTAATCCTTAGCAGAGACAGCGTTTTATCAATGTATAAAGTTCTAAATAAGTCATACTTTTTTTGAGGTACTGAAACTTTAAAATGATTTTTTTCTATTTTCTTCTCTTTCTTTTTATAAAAAATATTTTGTTATAAAGGATGGCACTCTGGGAGGGGGAGAGGCTGAGACACAAGGTGGAATACCTAGGTGATGTAAAAATATATTTTAAATAACTTTTAATTTTTAATATTTTTAAAATATAGTTTTAATTCTGCTTTTTAATGTATTTTTTAAATTTTATTCAATTGATTAATTTAGAGCATTTCCCCTCCCCCTTAGCCCCTCCCATAGCTGATGCACAATTCTACTGGCCTATTTCCATATTATTGATATTTGCACTAGGGTGATTGTTTAGAGTATATATCCCTGATCATATCCCCATCAACGCATGTGATCAAGCAGTTGTTTTTCTTCTGTGTTTCTACTCCCACAGATCTTCCTCTGAATGTGGATAGTGTTCTTTCTCATAAGTTCCTCAGAATTGTCCTGGATCATTGTGTTGCTGCTAGTAGAGAAGTCCATTACATTCGATTGTACCACAGTGTATCAGTCTCTGTGTACAATGTTCTCCTGGTTCTGCTCCTCTCACTCTGCATCACTTCCTGGAGGTTGTTCCAGTCTCCATGGAATTCCTCCACTTTATTATTCCTTTGAGCACAATAGTATTTGATCACCAACATATACCACACTTTGTTCAGCCATTCCCCAATTGAAGGGCATCCCCTCATTTTCCAATTTTTTGCCACCACAAAGAGTGCAGCTATGAATATTCTTGTACAAGTCTTTTTCCTTATTATCTCTTTGGGGTACAAAACCAGCAGTGCTATGGCTGGATCAAAGGGTAGGCAGTCTTTTAGGGCCATTTGGACATAGTTCCAAATTGCCCTCCAGGGGGCAGCTGGGTGGCTCAGTGGATTGAGAGCCAGGCCTAGAGACTGGAGGTCCTAGGTTTAAATCTGGCCTCAGACACTTCCCAGATGTGTGACCCTGGGCAAGTCACTTGACCCCCATTGCCTAGCCCTTACCACTCTTTTGTCCTGGCTCCAAGATGGAAGGTAAGGGTTTAAAAAAAAAATTGCCCTCCAGAATGGTTGGATCAATTCACAACTCCACCAGCAATGCATTAATGTCCCAACTTTGCCATATCCCCTCCAACATTCATTACCTTCCTTTGCTGTCATGTTAGCCAGTCTGCTGGGTGTGAGGTTGTTCTGATTTGCATTTCTCTGATTATAAAATATTTAAAATATATTTTAAAAGACCCATTCCTTATCTTTGGGGAACTTACAGTCCGAAGTGGGAGTGTACTGGAAATGGTGATTACAGGGCAAACCCTAATGTTAGATAAGGGAAGCAGACAATAATCTATAGGAATTCAAAAGAGGGAAAATCCACTTTGAACTGGGTGACCACATCACCAGCAACATTACCCCATATCAAGGATAACATGTGAAGAAATAACAGACCTGAAGATTTACTTTCTTTTTGTTATTGTTGTTTTCATTCATTTACAAATAGTAATAGTAACTCCCTGAAAGCCCATCCTATTGTTCAAGCCATGAGGGGGAAGACAAAGTTGGAGATGGATTGATAGCCAGGGAGATGTATCGCAGGGACATTGAATGCCCTGAAACAATTATAGTAATGGTGAGGGCCTGGCAGGAATCCTGAAAAACTGGTAAATTGGGCTCTGGTGGCACCACTGATTGGCTTAGCAGTGTGGTCAATGTGATTTAACTGCTTCTAAGCATCAAAGAAATAGTTACAGAGTCACAAGGCTGCTGGCTGTTCCTCCTTGGAACCATCTTGATGATTAGGTTGACACAAGGACAGTCAAGCAAATGGAGCTCTTTAGTGACCTGTTACTTAAAGAAATCCAGATATAATAATACTAATAATAATCACTATCATTTCAGGGGCGCATGCATTCAAAGCTAGAAGGGCCAGCCCTTGGAGGTCTTCTAGTTCAACTCCCTCATGTTTCTTATGATGAACCAAGTCCAAAAGAAATAACAAGTGTTGCCCAGAGCAACACAACTAGTAAATGTCTTAGTAAAGATTTTAGCTCAGAGTCAGAACTTCTTGGATCCAAGTCTATATTGGATGCTATCCACTGTGCCATTCTTCTTTAGGTACTCCAAAGTTTGTAAGATACTTTACATATAATACCTCATTGGAGTGTCACAAAAGCCCTGTGAGGTACATATTGCAGAAATTAGTCCAATGTTACAAATAAGGAAAATGAGGTTCATTTGATGAAGAATGATTAGTTCCTTTGTACACCAAGGACACAAAGTCTTTTGTGACTCATTATCCAGGCACAGCCTTCAGATTGAGCCTAAATATAGTCTCTAGAGTCTAGACTTGCAGTGATGGTGAACCTTTTAGAGACTTAGTGCCCAAACTGCAACTTTCATGCCATATATGAGCCCTCCACCTTACCCTACACAAGAGAGGGAGGAAGCTCTCCCATTGGGCTGCTGGGCGGAGGGGTGGATGATGTGAGAAATGTCCTCAGGCACAGGTGGAGAGGGGGAAGAGAGCAGCCCTGTCTAGCATGCTTCAGGTATGTGTGCCATAAGTTTGCCAACATGAGTCTAGAGTCTAGATAATGAGAAGTCTCCCTGACACTCTAAACTCTTGGCTTTTTTCTCCCTGGGCCTCATTGATAGAAACCTCCATCTTTTCTACCCAACTTTCTGCCCACAAGATCTTGCTTAGATTAGCAATCCTTTCTTGTTTTAGCTCTACATTTCCATTTTTATCCCCAAAACTTGGGTTTCACAGGTCTTTTCCTCCTTGATACATTTTTTTTTTGTTTAGAGTTGGAAGAAATTTTAGGAGTCCTGTACCCATCTCTTTGAGGCAGCTAAGTCATACCTTGGCTAGAACACTAAGACTAGAGTCAGGAAGAATGGAATTCAAATGTGTCCTCAGACACATTTAGCTGTGTAGTCCTGAGCAAGTCACTTAACTCTGCATCAATTTTCTTTATCTGTAAAATGAGCTGGAGAAGGAGATAACAACTCCCCACCCCATCCCAGCATCTTTGCTAAGAAAATCCTAAATGGGATCACAGTTGGACACTACTAAAATCACAGAACAACACAATTCTCTAATGTTATAGATGAGAAAATCTCTAATTAATGTTAAAATATTATAGATTAGAAACAAGAGAGGTTAAATTGTGCCCAAAGTCATGCAGGTAGCAAATAGCACAGTTAGGATTTGAACTTAGTACTTTCAACTCCAATTCTTAGACTTATCCTAAATTATTGTGCATCTGTGTGGAAGCTAATGTACAAAATTATTTTCTAAATTGGTAGAATGAGTACCCACATTGGGAATAGACTGATGAAATCATAGATTCTTGGTGTATTCTCTTAAAATATCTTGAAAACATTTGAGGTGGGGGAACCAATTAGGAAACAAGGTAGTTTTGCTGAAGGCATAAACTGCTATAAAATTCTGAGGCACAGTTATAAGGAAACCAAAGAATTCAATGTACATAACCCATTAATCATAAAGGAATATGGAATAGATGTTAATACAGTTGCCAAATTCAACTAAAGCAAATTTTGATCCTAATTGGAAGGCATTAGAGGGAAGTGATAGATTCATAAGCACCATCTTTATCCTTTGGGAAAGTTTAAACAATGTTAGAGAAGTGATAGAGAAAAAAAGAGGAAAAAAGCAGAGATCTTTTTACCCTCTTCATAGAGTTGAGAGACTAATTGTATAATAACCATATATTATGTAGTATATAGAACACTAAACATAATGAACTTTTTTCAATAGTTTGACTGAACTGATTTTCTTTTCTCTTTCTAAAATTCTTTGAAATAAGCAATAGTTCTTTGAGAAGGGGAGGGGACACATTGAAAGGTGTATATAACACAAGAATTAAAATGTTAATAAAAATTACTAAGAAAAAAGAAAAGGAGAGCCAGAAGAGTACAGCAAAAGTTTTTTCTATTTTGTTAGTGAAGGGGCAAATGCTTAGGAACTTGTTTTTTTAGGCTTATTGGTAGAAATCAAGAGGTTCAAATAAATATTGGATAGTGGGACAACTAGGTGGCTCAATAGATTGTGATTCTGGCTTAGAGACAGGAGGTCCTGGGTTCAAATGTGACTCCAAACACTTGCTACCTGTATAACGTTAGGCAAGTCACTTAACTACCATTGCCTAGCACTTATCCTTCTTCTACCTTGGAACCAATACTTGGAATTGATTCTAAGATGGAAAGTAAGGATTTAAGAAAAAACAACTATTGAATAGGTTTCAATATAAAATCACAGAAGAAGTAGAATCTTGGAAGATCTCTAACTCTAGGAAGGAAATTAGAGTAAGTTTGTAGCTCAAGATTAAATTGAATAACAGTTAAAAATAGTTGATATTAGGGACAGAAATCATCCAGATGTGCCCAGATGTTTTATTTCATGATTCCTTGGGCTTCACAAGTCTTTTCTTCATTTCTGCATGGACAATAGGACTTAGAACTGAAAGCTTTTTAGGAATATAGTGCAAATTTCTATTGCTGAAAGCTTTTTAGGAAGAGTGCAAATCTCTAACATTTTAGATTAGAAAATTCAATAAATATTTGTCGAATAAATGGATGGATATTTGTTTAAATCTTCCTTTAAATATACTTTTATCTTCATGTGAGAAAGTCAAGAAGTAATTCTTGTTTCATTTTCTTGTGTATACATCTCTACATTGAGATAATAATCATCCTGAGGGCAGATAAAGTGTTTCATAGTGTAAGGATGATATTAGAATATAAGTATTGTTTTATTAGTTTAGGGATAAGAAGTAAATTGGCTGGCTTAAGAAAAGAACTGGAGTTTTAAGCAGAGCTGAGAGAGCATGTTAATTTCAACTGCTGACAGTTATAACCGTTTTTCTATGTCAATTACTCTCTCTGGCAGTTGGCAGAGACACACTCTTAGAGACTCTCTCTCGGAACTGAAGGAGGTAACATCTTTGCCTCTCTGTCTGAGGGAGAGATCTGAAGGAGCTCAGTGTTTTCCTTTCCCAATTTGGGAGACACTATTGACTATCTATTGTGGTTTTTATAAATTGGTTTATATCTGAGAGGACTAAAGAAAGATCTGGTCTTTGGTCTGGATTCTGAGTCTGTTAAGACTGGATTCTTGTTGAGACTCAACCAGCTAGCCTTTGCTACTTTATAATTTGAAGGCGAAGTTAAGGTTTATAAGGATAATAGTGGTAGTTTTTATTTAGATAGTATAAATTTGGGTTATTCAGATCAGGGAGGAGTAGTGTAGCCTGTGAAACACAGAAGAAGTGGTTCCTTGCGGAACCTGGGAGTTTATTTGGATGGATTTAGAATCCCTTAGAACTAGAAATCTTTTATTTATCCTTATATTGAACAGTTTCAACAAATATCTTATGTTTATAATAAGAGTCTCTTTAGTGTCCTTGCACCTGGCCCTGAAGGGAAGTTTACATTTGAGCTTTACTTCATCACTGAGGATACTTTTGATTGTCTCTGTCAAAAGTGTCGGAACAATTTGAACCTGATTGGTGAGTTAAACAGTTTTTAAAAGTTGTGAACCTATATTGAAACAGTTTTCCATCTAAATATTTTATTTTATAGCTCACAAATTTAGTTTTATAATAGTTATGTTGATTATACCTTCTGAAACAACAATAAATGGCAATATGGTCAGTCAACTTTGCCTGGATGCCACAATTGACTAGAGTTTTATGTGTACCCAAAGTGGCAATATATAATAAATATATGATCAAAAAATGTGGTGCATTGGTCATAGAGCAAGACTAAGGATTAAAAGATGAATGTACCAAGTGTTGCATGGGAATCATGAAAAGTTTAATAAAAAAAAGAACCTAGAAGGAAGTTTCTGGCATGTTATATAGATCTAGCACAGAAAAATTATGAGAGGACATGGACAGGAATCCCAAAGGATTAGGACTGGATAGATTGCTTTCTGCATCAATGGAGAGAAGTGGCCACATCAGTGAGATATGGTGGATAGGATGTGTCAAAGTATTGAAAGATCTTTACTTTTGTTTGAAAGTCTCCAACCCCTTTATTTATTTGTTTGTTTTTTAAATCCTTACTTTCTGTCTTAGAATCAATGCTGTGTATTGTTTCTAAGTCAGAAGAGCTTAAGGACAACTCAGTGGGGGTTAAGTGGCTTGCCCAGGATCATACAGCTAGGAAATATCGGAGGTCAAATTTGAACCCAGGACCTCCAATCTCAGAGCTTGTCTCTCAATCCCTTGATCCACCTAATTGCTGCTCCCCGACCCCCTTAGTTATAAAAATATGAAACACACAAGTCAGTGTGTGAGGAAGCTTTATGGATAGAAACATTTCAACCAATCATTGCCATCAACAACACTATGTGTAAAACATACAAGGAGGCTAGTTCTAAAATTATTGATCTGTATGATAAAAGTTAGGGTGTGAGAGAACATTATGGGGGAGCTGGAACCTAAAGATTCTTTTCAACTTGTTATTCTCCAACAATTATATCTCTCAGTTACCTACAACCTATTGATATTATTATCATCACAGAGCTTACTTTTCATGGAATTCTTCTTCAGGGAAATATTAACATTTCTGGGACATTTTGATGGTTTATCAGACCAAGTGGGTAGAATGTGTGGTATAGTGAATAAAGCAGTAGCTGGATCTGAATTCTAGCCATTCCCAATTGTGCAAACTTGGATGAGTAGAATGTAAACTCTTTGAATGCAGGAACTATTTTGGTTTTATTTGTGACTCACTGCCTAGCACAATACCTGGACCATAATATTATTGGCACTTAACAAATCCTTGAAGTTACTTAACCAAGATGGATCTTAATTTCCTCATCTGAGAAGTGAGAACACTGGACTAGATAATGTTTAAGGTCCTTTCCAGGTCTGATTCCATAGATTTAGGTTTAAAATGGGCATTATCCCTCCAAACTTGGAACATAGGTCTGATTCTTCACATTCCCCACAAACTGTAGCACAGAGCTGGGCCTACAAGCCCCCAATAGTTATTTTTTTATTGACCATTTCAAGTGGCTGAAGCTGAAAGGGAGCACAGATCCAGTTCCAACCAGTTTCTAGTTGGGTGGGGCTTGTAGTTTCCAGTTGTGCTCTGGAAACTCTCCTGAGGATCAAGGGGAGTTGTTACCTTGGTCTGAAGGGGCCATCTCAGCTTTCTGTGCTCACACCATTTGGATGGGACCATGGTTATCATTTTACATGAGTGTGAAGGGATAATTGCATACTGCTGATTAATCTTCAGGCTGAGTCAAGCATTCCCCCGCAAATCCTTGAAACAAACAAGTCTATTTATATTTTAATTATTTTTTCTGGGATTCAGGTTGATTTGTCTTTCTTCTGCATATTTATGGAGCTGATGATCCTGTCTGTAACCTCACCATTACCTCTTGTGGAGAGAAAAGGAGGGAGGGATGGAGTGAGGGAGAGGCTGACTTCCAACCTCTCTTTCTGCAGGATGCTGTGGCATGTCTGAAGCAGTAGAGGACAGTGGGGACAGCACAAGCACAAGGAAACTTTTCTTTTAATTAAAATGTAATTAATTCATTAGTACCCCCTGCCCATGGCTGTCATTCTTATTTAAGGTGACCCTCAGTTGTCTTTCCAGGCACAGCCTGAGTCACTGTTCCTCATGTCTCTCTAATGATTATCTTACTTCCTCTGGCAACTTGGCCACATCTATATGACCCAAATGACCCATAAGATTTCTAAAAGAATCTAGTTTATGCCATAGTCTTCTATCAACCTGTACTATTTCAGAAAAAAAGCTGATTTGGGTCTTGCTTTCACTTTCCTTAAAGCCTTTCCAGAAGATCCTGAAGAAAGTGAATTTTCACCAGGATGCCCCAAATCCAAACCTAAGGTCTATCAGAGGCACCTTGAAAAACTGGCAATAGGATCCATCTACCCATCCAGGTATATTGCTTCTTAACTTATCTGGACCCAACAGCATAGTGGTCAGTATAGATGCTATCCTTTTGATTGATTGGGGACAATATTCTAGCTCTAATTATCTACAGAAAAAAATTTTCACTGAATACACATATAAAAAGTATGGATTAGTGATTATCACATCATGCCCTGGGTCCATAGACCTAGGTCTCTTGAACTGAAATGTTATTCTTAGATTTTTGGAGTTTATAGGATGTCAGAGAGGACTGGCACATCTGGTGTGAGGGCTTGCTTATCCATCTTTGGCTTCTACCTTTCATCCAACTCTCACCTGTGGCTCCAGGAAGCTATAGTATGCACAGTGGCCCTATCGCAGGCTAAACCAGGTTGAACAGGCTTCAAATCCATCAATCACTTACTGGGTTTTTACCCCAAGCATGTGAAAACTTCCCCTAGTGGAATGGGCAGATGAGAACAGTTTGTTCCAATGGTCATGAAGGCAGCTGAAACTAACACCACAGAGGGCTTAGAGCTTAGTCATACCTCAAGGCAGTCCACTGCTTCCTGAACAATCCCCAGTTATCCTGACTTTTGTCTTGCCACTGACCTTTCTGGAAGAGAGAGTGAGATGGAGGATTTTGTACGACTCTGCCTCACTTAAATCCAATTCATTCAGAAGTCAACACATCACTGCATGATGTCATAGGTCCTCTTTGAAACAAAGGATGAACAACACAAGCACAGTCACTTAGATTATAGTAACAACTCACATTTTTTCATATAGAGCTTTCCTCACAATCACTCTTTGAGATCAGTAATACTATTACTATTACTATTGTTATTTTATTTTATTTTAGACCAAGATTACAAATTTAAGGTATTTGCCTAGTCACACAGCTGGCAATTCTCAATTACATTTTCACCCAGAACTCCAGAGCTCCTTTTGCCATACCATAATGCCTTTCCACAGATCTTTTGTCTCCAAGGTCAATGCTTTTCTAACTATCCTGCTTTGTTATATATTTTATTAATACATTTATTTTTAAAAATAAAATGTTAATGAACTTTGCTCACAACAACTTCACAAAATCAATTATACACGTATTGGTGTCCCTTTTTTGGAAACTGAGGCTTAGACAAGTCAATTTCCCCTGTCTGTGGCTTCTGGCTGGCAAATGTAGGAATAGACAAGAATATCTGTCAATGATAATTATTAAAAAAAAAAACCACATGATTATGGATTTTTAAGCTTCCACATTGCTTCCCATACATTATTTTTAGTCTTTCAATGACCCTGTAAGGTAGAAAGAAAAAGTCATTATAATTTTGCAGGTAAGGCAACTGAGGTTCAGAGAGGTCACTCACTGAGTAAGTGGCAGATTTAGATCCAGAAATGTGTCGGCAAATGTTTAGTAACTAGTCTCCTGGAAAGAAAAATACATACATGACACACTTTTAGGTTAAATCAGCAATAATAACATGTTCTCAATCAGTTTCTTTCTAGGTATACTCAACAAAATAATAAATTCAGCCCTGGTTTGTAGCATTTGTCAATTTTTCCAAATGTAAATGCTTACACTGAAAATTTAGCACTTGGTTCTTATGAGCTGGGTTCAGACTATCTTTAATGCAACCCTGACTAGAACTCAGATTTTTTTTTTGAAAATTTTATTTAATTAGATGATTTAGAATATTTTTCATGGTTACAAGACTCATGTTCTTTCCCTCCCCTCCCCCCCAAGCCCCCCAGTATCTGATGTGTAGATTCCACTGGATTTAACATGTGTCCTTGAGCAAGACCTATTTCCATATTATTAATATTTGTACTAGGGTGATCTTTTAGAGTCTACATCCTCAGTCATATCCCCATCAACCAATGTGATTAAGCAGTTGTTTTTCTTCTGTGTTTCTTTTCCCACAGTTTTTCCTCTGGATGTGGATGGTGTAGAACTCAGATATTTTTAATCCAAGATAATACTTTTTAAACTAGATCACATTAACTATACATTTTATTTATAAATTTTAGAAAAGTAAAATCGAGTGACAATTATGCCTCAATGGTGATTTTTCTTGTCACCATCCTACATTTCTTCTTCCACGACTACATTCATAACTACTTGGATACCTATCTTTATTTATTTGGGGCCTTGGTCTTGGTTAGGGACTGTAATCACCCTCAAGTATCACTTGCCATAAACATACATATATCATTTTTCATTCAAATATATGCTCAAATAATTTTTAAGGTGAACATATATTGAATACCCAATTATATTTATTTTTATTCATCAGACTAGAGAAACTAAAATTTAACTAAATTTATTTTAATCAATTTAAAAATTGAGACACATATATACATATGTCCTTTTTGGAGACATTAAAGTATACCTGGAAACATATTCATATTGCATAGGTGGGATGTATGGGGTGCTCAGGGAGGAGTAATACCTTTGCTATGGAGGGCTTGTCGTGCCCTCCTAGGGCAGCTCTCCAGCCTCTGACCCTCACCTGACACCCAGCTCTCACTTGTGGCTCCCAGTAGCTGCTACCATGCGGCAGCAGCCACACCCCGGGCAACGGCTTCGACAGGCCGGCTAAACCTTGTGAGGGTAGCCATCAGGTCATCGTCGACCCCTGGTGAACTAGGGCTTTGCTCACCCAGCATGTGAAGACTGTTTCGGCGGAACAGGCGGAAGAAACCAACAAGAAGGTTCAACGGCTGAGATGGCGATGCAGCAAGGCACTGTGGAGTGCTTAGGGCGTGTTGGAGCACAAAAGACAATATGGCCATCCAATGCAGCTGAGGAAGTCTCCAGGTGTAACGACTTTTTGTGCCACTGGACCCAGGCTTCCAATGCCAAGAGAGTGGGACTGTCTCTGTGCATCGACTTTTCCACTTAAATCTTCATGCACAGGTGTCTTTGTGCACAAAAACAATCGTCATCCTTGGTTACCGAGAGACTACAATAATAATAATAATTGCATAGGTGATCATGGAATTAGTAAAAATTTCAAATCAATCACCAAATATTTATATGCTTACTATATGCAAGACACTATATTAAGAGCTAGGGATAGAAAGTCCCTGCTTTTTATGAACTCACTTTCTCAGGGGGAGACAACATACAATCAAATGCATACATACAAGAAGTTTTATTGTGTAAATGGAAGGTAAAGAGAGAAGGTGATAGAGAGAATGATAAAAAAAATTTTTTTTAAAAGCTGAGTCTTGAACAAAGCCAAGGAAGCTAGAAGGCAAAGGCTAGATGCAAAAGCATCCCAGAAATAGTTGATACCCAATGACAAAGCATAGAAATAGAGAAGGAATATCATCTAGGGGAGATAACAAAGGATACCAGAGAGGCTGGATTCTAGAATCTGTGGAATGGAATAAATCATAAGAAGACTAGAAAACTAGGAAGAGACAGAAAGACACTTGAGTGGTAAGGAGTTTGAGAAATCTAGTTACCTCTTGGTTACTGTCCTTTATACTCAAAGAAGACTTAAATGACATCACTAGTAATGTCTTTTAACTCTGGCATAAATTGGATTTAAGTAAGGCAGCCTTGCACAAAATCATTAGCCTCCTTCTTTTTTCCAGAATGATTGAAGTCCAGTGGCAAAAGTCAAGATGACTGGCAATGCTTGGGATGCAGTGGATGACTTCAAGGGCAGCTAGATGGCATGATGGATAGAGGGCCCCACCTAAAATCAAGAAGATTTATCTTCATGAGTTCAAATCTCAAATCTGTCCTCAGATCCTTCCTACCCCTATGACTGGGTAAGTCACTTAATCCTGTTTCCAACTTCCTAATGTTACAAGTAGGAAAACTGGTCCATAGGGAGATAGTAGCTTAGCCATATTTACACAGGTGATAAGGAGAAAGGCTGGGACCAAACTAGCTTCCTTGGATTCAAATGTAGTACTCTTTTCACTAAGACATGCAACCGTTTCCTAAGACTCTGAACCTCAGTTTCTCAAGACCTCTCAATTGGTTTCTTTGTAAGATGAGGGGGCTAGAAAACATAATCTTTGCAATCTACTCTACTTGTAACATCTACAATTCTTTGAATTTCCAAACAAGACAATAAGATAATAGATTCCGATCCGGAAAAGGCTGTTATGTTAGAAGCCATGGAGTTCAAACATCCTTCATTTTTACAGATGAGGAAACTGAGGCTAAAAGAGGTTAAATGGCTTGCCCAGTGTTACAGAGCTGCAGGATGTCTGAGACAAGATTTGAACTGGGGTCTTTCAGCACTTTATCCACTATGCTACCTATATGTGAAATCTTAAAATTTCTAAAGCACCATACAAATGTAAAGAAGAGGAGAAACAGAAAAAAGAGGGAGAAGAAGAAAAGGAATATGTGAGTCTGAGCCTTATTTTGTGTCCATAAAGGAAACCCAGGCAGGTTTTGAAAGACTGGATATTAGCAAATTCTAGTCTTTGCCTCTCAGCTATGTGCCTCTTGTCTTCCTTTGCGACTGGAACAGTTTCTTTCCAATGTTTCTGAGGGATCAGGTGGGACTAAGGTAGGACCAAGGTAGGAGGGGGTTTGGCTAACATAGAGGAACAGGTAAGTCAGACTGTAAAAAGGCAGTGACTATGTCATTTCCCTTTTGGCATGAGGTAAAGGGTGTCTGCTCCCCGAGTCTCCATTTCAGTACTCCTTTCATCTGGAGTGTAGCTCTTTAATTTGTAAACATTAATAACCATTATTATTATTAAAAAGGAAAGAAAGTGAGTAGCCCTGTAACTAATTACTTTAAGTGTTTTCAACAAGGCACAGTTCAACTCCTTTATAAAATCTCCTGCTGTGAAGACCAGATTGTCATTATGATCAGATCCTTCCTTAGACCTATTAATTTTACCCAGAATAACAGCAGAACAGATGCAAGAAGAAGGCTAGTCTGATTAACATAATTCTTTTCAAAGACCATTTCCTCCCTAAGGGCCACCGTACTGAGTCTTCTATCTTGTCTCAGATCTAATTACATTCAGGAGAATTCAGACACTGATGGGCGATCTCAGCAGATGTCACTTTTCAGATTTGAAGCACACTTCAGGATATGAAACCTTATCAGAAAATCAATTGAAATTAACAATCCTCTCCCCTCCCCCCCCCCCCCCCTCTCTCTCTCTCTCTCTCTCTCTTTTTCTCTTTCTCTCCCCCTTTTCTCTTTCTTTGGCCCTCTCCTCCAACACTCTTTCTCCCTTTTTACCTTTTCTTTAGCCAGATTAAAGTTGTTTCCAAACACTAACCTTTTTCAGAAAGAGACAGCATTTTCAGGAATTCAATAAACCTGAAGCTTGAGCCTACGCTCTGCCTTTTGAAGTATTTCTCTGTTTCTCCTCGTCTCAGCATAATGAGATGTGTGTATGTGTCTGTGTGTGTGTGTAAGTGTGTGTATTATGAGCCGAGCAGTTCTTGAGGCTCTCCAAAGGGTATAAAAATAAGGTAACAACAGAAGAAACGGAGGTGCTTTCTATTTCTATGGCTACGATCACTAAAGCACCAGATCTCCTATTGAAAGTAGGACTGGTTTGGATCCCAGTGTCTGGTCTTTGATGGGCCAGAGTGGTGGGCTCACATCAGCATCCCGTGCTGATTTTAATGAAATATTTGACATTTTCCCTGCTGCTCCTAATACAGGCCCAGAAGCTTTGGCCAGCAGCTTCTTTGGGGGAATAGTTAGGCCATGTCAAGTTAGTGGAGAAAAGCAGCCTAGGTCAGGAAATCCAGAGGCAAGATTTTCATCATTACTTTTGCCCAGTTACACCATGAATTCTGGGTTCTCTTGCAGGACTTTCACATCCACATGTATAGCACCACAAAGAATCCAGTGGCTCCAAAACCCAACCACATCCCTTTGGGGAGCCTAGATTATGCTCCCATTGCATTCTGAACTGCTACATACATCAAAGTTGCCTCCTCCATTGATACACATTTGAAGGCATATATGTATGCAGAAGCCATCTATTTTGTACATCCTGGGAGAACAATGAAGAGTGTGTGGCACCAGAGTTCTATATTATGCATTGCCTTTCCACTTGTTTGCAGGTGCTATTCTAAGCATTGCCGGCCTCCCTTCCCCAATGCCCCATCGAAGCAGCTGCACTAGCCGATTTTGGCCCTGCTTTGCCTCTGTGGTGGAATTCCTTAGGGTAGATAGCTGGGGAAGCCACTGAAGAAAGCTCCAATCCCCGGCATACTATCAGTGCCCTGGTAGGTCAGGACATTGGAGCTGGGCAGGACACTTTTCATCTTTTTCTCCAAAGGTCCTGGAATCATTTTGCAAACCCTATGCTCCCGAGGTTAAAGATTACAAGGGGGCTGCCAGCAGGCCAAGAGTGAATGGAAAGAATTATGGGGACCAAAGCCCATCTGGGACCTTCAGAATTTGTCATTCTCAGCTTTACATTCTACAGTCTGCTCATTATTCCAGAGAGACCAGGGGAATTTGCCTTTTAAATGCCTATTGGTCTATGGTATATGGCCCTTCCAAAGTCTGGCCCTGAGAATGACACCATCGTTTGCATAAGTGACGACTTTGGGTCTTTACTGCTCCTGAGTGATTTCACTGTCCCAGGATTCATACTCTCCATAATTTCTAAGGTAGCTGAGACCTTTTTTACTGTGTGGTATGTTAAAAAAAATAATAATGCCCTACCACAACCCTCCCTAGTTGTTTACTGAAGGTAATGTCATTATTACATGGCAGATCTCATGGAAGAGGAGAGGAAGTTGATCTCATGGATGCCAGGAGTGGGGTTTTGATGAGGAGTCAGAATAGTAGGCAATTTTCCACACCATATGTACAGCCATAAAATCTGGTCGCCAAAGAACAGGTTCATATTGGCACAGAAGTGCCCCCCAGAATGTGTTCCAACACTATCGAGTGTAAGGGGGAGAAGGGGGTTCTTTATAAAAGGTTGGACTGGATTATTTAAGAATAGGGTCACCAGAAATTTAATTTATTCCAAAGAGATTTATTTAAAATTTATATACAAAATATAGAAAGAGTGAAGTAAGAAAATCAGAGAGAGGATAGGGTAACATATTTAGTCTAAGCACTAAGTAATTTACTCCAGACCCCTGGATCAACCTGGGCAGGGAGAGTTAGTCCTTATCTGGAGAGGCCTCAGAAAAGCTGAGGACCTGGGGATGCAAGGAGCCTCTCTCAAGAGGCAGGTCTCTTCAGAAAATCCAGGAAAGGAGTCAGCTTTTGCACTCACCACGTGTCAGTCCAAAGGAAATGATTCAAAGATAGACTTACCAGGAACAGGGTCTCAGGTCCAGTCAGCAGATTCTTCACCAGCATCCAAGTCGAACTCAGAACTCTACAAGAAGTTAAAGTCCAAGTTCAACTCCACTCAGGAAGTTGTAACACCCTTTTAAAGATACTTTCCTCTGTGTCACTTCCTGTACCTTCCCCTAATTTTATATCTATCAATCACAGTTAAAGCTTTTCTTAGGACGGTCCACAGGGCAGACAGTTTGATTCTGATTCGTCACCCACTATTGCACATGTGGGTCACAGACCTCCCCACTTAATGATTAAGTGGGATGTTTACACTTTTGGTGATTAGATCTAAAAATGGGCAGGGGAGTTAATTTAATTTTCACAATCAGGGGAGAGTTAATTAATTTCATTTTCATTTCACAATCAGGGGAGAGTTATATTTAATCTTCACATCTAACTGCTGCTGTGGCCATGGATGGAGGAAGGAGGGTAAGAAAGGTCCAAGAGGCTACCCTCTGACTCATATATCTGGGAGAATCTCAGGGTTCCTGCTTCATTAGGAATAAATTGGACTGAGGGGATAGAGGTAGATTCTACATTGCTGACTTCTA
The DNA here is from genome assembly GCF_027887165.1 of Monodelphis domestica. Taxonomy (NCBI): domain Eukaryota; kingdom Metazoa; phylum Chordata; class Mammalia; order Didelphimorphia; family Didelphidae; genus Monodelphis; species Monodelphis domestica. Next base: position 237,295,438 of record NC_077230.1, read on the forward strand.
CTTTGTCTGCTCCTAGCCAGACCTGAGAAAAGTGATTTCTTGCACCAGAATGGGTACCTAGGAGACTGGCACAAGAGGAATATAATTGTGACTGAAGAGGCACTTAGGTCACTTGTGGCTTCAACAGGAATCGCATCCCCAGGGCCAGAAAAATGGTTGAAGAACACAAAGTTTGTCTTCCACACTTTCATTGTATCCCTCCTCTCCTCCTCTATCAGCACACCATAATTTAGCATCTGCTGCACCAGTGATGCCCAGAACTCTCTCCATGATGATGCTTCACCAAGGCTTTCCCATCTCTGGAAACAACATAAAGCCCTTTGCTCCTAACACAACGGTCCAGTTAAATATCCTATTCTCTTAGGGCCCTATTTTTGGCTAGAAAATTGATAAATGAATCTGAAGATTAGAAGCAATAAAAGCTGACTCCTATTGCACTAGAGATATAGTATCTAAAGATCCTGTTCAAGTCTCACCTTTTGCACAAGGCTTTTCCTTGTCCCCCAGATGCTAGAGCTTTCCCATCCCAGATTACCTACCATCTACTCTCTCTATATTTTACAATCTTATCTGTGCTTACTTATTTGCATACAGTCTTTCCCATTAAAATGTATGTTCCCTGAGGGCTGAGACTGATTTTTGCCCATCTTTGTAAGCACTTTAGCACAGCCCCAGGCTAAGCACTTCATAAATGCATGTTGATTGACTTTCTAATCCTCAAAATTACCCCTTGAAGTAGATATCTCAGTTTTCATTAACTAGATTTTTAAAAGATGAGGAAATTGAAGTTAAGGGAGATTAAGGGATTTGTCCTTGATCACACTGATAGTGTCAGAGGTGAAATCTGAACCTGGGTCTATCCTGATTCTAAGTTCCCACTATGCCACATGGCCTGTCTCATAAGAGATATATCTATATAGCTCTTTAAGGGTTACAAGAACGTTAAATGCATTTAAAATTGATATTCACAACAACTAAAGAGGTATTTATTAATATGTTACCTAGATGGAAAATGAAAGGAGGAAAAGAAGAAAGGAAGAATGGAAGGAAGAAGAGAAGGAAGGAAGGAAGAAAAGAAGGAAGGATAATGTCCATTAATAGAGAAAAGATAAAAGGAGTTGCATCATTTAACTTTTTGCCTTGTCAGTTATCATTGTACCATTCTACTAGCAGTCCTATCCTAGTCTTGATTTTTTTCAAGATTTTCTTAAATATGTTTAAAATCTTGTTTGTTATCCTTAGTATTCACCAGCAATTTTAGCTCATTTTTCAGGTTAGTTGTCCCGCTGATCTGTTTGATGAGAGATTATTCCTATCTTTTCTCTGCTTCTCTGATTGATGTCTTCTTTCCCAATATCTGGGGATGTATGCCAATCTGCATATGTCTTGCCTGCTTTTTTTTTTTAGCCACTATGAATAATATAATATTGTGATTTATCACAAGACTTCTGTCATTTATAGAGTCTGGTAAGCATTTAGATCTATAAAGAATCTTACAGGTAATTTATTCTAAATCATTCATTTTATAGGTGAGGCAAATGACTTGCCCAAGGTTGCACACACAAAAAAGTTATAAAACAAGCTCACATCATAGAATCAATTGGGAATAATCAAAGCATCATAGTCTACTCATAAATTTTAGTTATAATCTTTCATCAATGCATATATTGCATATCAGGATGTGGGAAGAGAAGAGAATAGACACATACTTCTAGAAACTCATGTGCCTGGAACAATTCATGACTGAACCATCAGTCTATATGTTCTTGGTTTCTTTAAGGAACAATCTGCACAATACAAAGTGGTTTCTCTGGTAACTTTCTGCTTCTCCTTATTCTCTTGTTGGGCAATATCTCTCATTTCAAGTAGATTAAATAGTGACAGGTTCTTTTTACTCATAGATACCTCTAACTAGGCTCTCTGCAAAGTGTTATGCCTTTTCAGTGATAAGGAGTGTCTTTACTAAAGAACTATCATAGACTTCGAATAGTCTGCAAATAGCTGGGAAAATTCTGATTTGTTCTATCAGCAATCTTTTCTCAGAGTAGGGAATAGCTTGAACCATAGAGAGCAGAGAGGTTAACCAGACACCCCTGAGATGTTTTCTCTCTCTCATGCCTTAGATGGTGCCAGATAGAAAAAAGCTTAGATAGTTCTGTATTGAGAAGTAGGACTCAGCTCAGAGTTCTCTCAGCTTATCCACCCTTTCTCTAGTTAAACAGCAAATCAATGTCTCTTCCAATCAGCAGATTCCCATGAAAGCAGTTGCAAAACCAGCACAGTTCCAGTCAAATTCAGTATTCTTTCCTCTGTAAGCATCTTCCAGCTTTCTCTGTTTTCTATCCCTGACTTCTTGTCACTACTAAGCTGAGCTTACTCTCCTGCTTCTTCTATTTATCTCTTTATATTTTTTTCCTGCTGGCATCTTAATAGCATCCAAAACCATAAATCACGATATTTATCTTAAGACATTAAACTCAAGAAATCCTCCAGGCTCTTTCCATAATCTCTAAATAATCACTTGGTTTATAATTTCTCAATAATAAACTTCAAAGCTCTAAAATAGACACAAGCAAATGATCTGATAGGTGATGATGCCCTATTGTCATTGTTATGTTAGTTGTTGCTCTAGCTTCAAACATATCCTCAGGCTATTATCATCAGAGGGTCAGTTTTCTATCCTGTCCTCACGAAAATCTGATATCTTTCCTCAATATTTTATGTGAGAGACTATGATTCTTCACAAGTTGGTTTCCTTTATTTTTTCTTAATGTTCTTTATTATTGTGCTATGAGAAATGATAAAACAGCTTCAGAAGGAACTGGAAAGAATTCTACAAACTGATGCAAAGCAAAATTAGAAGAACTAGGAGAGCAATTTATGTAATAACAGCAACACTATAGAGAAAAATAGCTTTAAAACACTTTCTTCATGAGTTGCTGTGACCAAAGAATTTATCACCTATTGGCTATTCTTTTAGTGATTAGTTTCTTTATATTTAGACCTTGTACTTATATATTCAATCTTTTTCTAGAACTATACTAGAACCCTTTCTTATACTCTACTACCATTTCCTTCAAGAGCCCAAGGTCACTTCTTTGTGATAGAGATATTAATCATGGACTAATTATAGCAATATAGCATATAATATAGTAGTAGTGGTAGTCTCTCGGTGATGGAGAATGACTATTGTCTTTGTGCAGTTTCATCTACGGTGTACCCTCATGTGGCTTTGGAGTCCAAAGGCTGAGGCGCAGAGTTTGTGGCACATGGGGCCTGGGACGCCAGTTGTTACGGGAGGTGCGGCTGTGGCCTGGTGTCGGCGTTCATGCGCAGCGGCAAGACGTCGTCGATGTCGCTCCTCTTCAAAGGTGGTGGCGGCATGGTTAATGTGGGTTCGCCAGCTGCTTCTGTCAGAGGCAGCAAGTTCTAGTTGCTTTGGTGTAATGCCAGCGCACTTCAAGTTGGACTTTAGCTGATCCTTGAATCTTTTCTTTGGTCGGCCTTGTTTCCTGAGTCCAGCTGACAGTTCACCGTAGAACACCTGCCTTGGTATTCGCTGTGGGTCCATGCGGATGACGTGTCCAGACCATCGTAGCTGGGTGTTGAGGACCAGGACTTCGATGCTGCTGGAGTTGGCTCTGTCGAGGACTTCCTGGTTGGTGATTTGGTCCTGCCATCGGATCCTCATGATTGACCAGAGGGAGCGTTGGTGGAATTGCTCCAGCTGTTTCATGTGCTTCCGGTACAGTGTTCATGTCTCACAACCGTACAGGAGTGAGCTGAGAACCACTGCGTTGTACACTTTGAGCTTCGTCGCAGTGCTTACACCGCTGTGTTGGAGGACTTTGCAGTGCAGCCGCCCGAGTGCCTGGCTGGCCTTTTGGATCCTGGCATTGATCTCATGGTCTAGGGACCCGTCGTTGGCGATGGTGCTGCCCAGGTACTTGAAAGTGTTGACGTTAGAGAGCTGCGTGCCATCGATTGTAATGCACGGCTGGTTCGTTGGCCTCCCTGGTGCAGGTTGGAACAGCACCTCTGTTTTGCTGAGGCTGATCCCAACCGAGGTGTACAAGGCCTTAAATGGAAAGGCGCTCCAGGCATTCCACATAGTGCTGACCAGCATATGGGAAAAGGAAGACATGCCCCCAGAACTCAGAGATGCCTCCATCGTAGCCCTATACAAGAACAAAGGCTAACTAGCAGCCTGTGACAACTACAGAGGCATCTCACTACTCTCCACTGCTGGAAAGATCCTCACCCGTGTTATACTCAACAGACTCCTGTCATCTGTTTCAGAGCAGAACCTGCCTGAATCGCAATGTGGCTTCCGACCAGATTGCAGCATCATCGACATGGTCTTCACAGTGAGGCAAATGCAGGAAAAATGCCTTGAGCTGAACCTGAGTCTCTACATTGTCTTCATAGACCTGACAAAGGCGTTCGACACAGTGAACAGGGACGCATTGTGGGTGATCCTCAGCAAGCTCAGTTGCCCAGCAAAATTTGTCAAACTGATCCAGCTCTTTCATGTCGACATGACAGGGGAAGTCCTATCTGGTGGAGAGACTTCCCATCGCTTCAACATCTCCAATGGCGTGAAACAAGGCTGTGTCCTCACTCCGGTAGTATTCAACCTATTTTTCACCCAAGTATTACGACATGCTGTGATGGATCTAGACCTGGGCATCTACATCAAATACTGACTGGATGGCTCACTATTTGACCTTCGCCGCCTGACTGCAAAAACAAAGACAACAGAGAGACTCATCCTGGAAGCTCTCTTTGCAGATGACTGTGCTCTCATGGCCCACCAAGAAAATCATCTCCAAACCATTGTGGACAGGTTCACCACCGCAACAGCATATAATATAGTCAGTCAATAAAAACTTATTCAGATTCTATTATTCCAGGCACTGTTAATGAAGAGAGACAGAAAGAAGGTAAAAAGTAGTTCCTGTACCCAAGAAGGTCACAATCTAAAGGGAGAGTGAGCATATAAATAACTATATAAGCACAGGCTATATGTAGGATAAATTTGATATAATAAACAGAGGGAAGGCACTAGAGTTAAAAGAGATTACAATAGGCTTCTTGTAGAAAGTGATATTTTATCTGAGACTTGAAGAAAGTCAAGGAAACTAATAGATAAAGATGAGGAAGAAGAGCATTCCAGTCATGGGGGACAACCAATGAAAATGATCAGTGTTCAGAGATGGAGTGTATTTTGGGGAACAGAAAGGAGACCAATGTCACTGGATCTTGTTAAATTTATTTGTGGTTGGACTCTGAATATATAATAGGTGGTCTCTAGGGATTTAAATTTCTAAATCCCAAATGAATTACTAAAGTAAAATAAATTTATGGTAAGTTATTTACACTAGAGGGAAGATATTAAGGAATGAGAGAGAGAGAGAGAGAGAAAAACAAAACAAAACTCTGGCTTCCTCTGAGCCAGTTAGAAATTTCTAAGGCCCAGCCAGAGGAAAAGAGTCTCAAGACAATAGGTCTTTCCTGGAAGCTTCATGCCTCCTTTCACTCACCAATCATGACCATCTAAATGAAAAGGAGTCTAGGTATCTGCCTTACTGTCACTCCTTAAGTGTCTGTCTCCAGTCTCTCCTCCAAGTTCAACTCTGAGTCAGAGATCCTTCATCGAACTTGAAACTTGAATTGACTATATCTTCTTCTGGCCTTTTGTCCTCTTTTTAAAGAATCTTTTTCTCTTGTGTCACCTCCCCTAAATTTCACATCTACCAATCACAGCAGACACTTTTCTCCAGGACTGTCCACTCTTTAGTTCTCACCTTCTTTGTTTAGATTATATCTTTTGGGGTTACTTAACACCTTTTTGTGGTTAAAATGGGTAGATGTACTTAAAATACTGAGTTATCACCTTTTTGTAGATTAAAATCTAAAAATAGATTGTGGATTACAATTCTAGTTTCACTATAAATGAAAAGCTAAGTACCTTCATTGTTACAATTAGGAGATTACAATTTTATCTTTAAAATAAAGGAAGAGCTAAGTATCTTCATTGTTAGTCAGGAGATAGCTAAATCCAATCTTCACAATCTCAAAGTATGTGGTGGGATGCAAGTTGTATGAATACTGAAAAAAAAAAAACAGAGGGTCCATGTTCTGAAGGACTTTGAAAAATGAAACAGAGAATTTTATATTTAATCCTTGAGGTGACAGGAAACCACTGGAGTTTGAATAGGGGAGTAACATGGTCAGACATGTACTATAAGAAAATCACTTTTATAGCAGAATGGAAGATGGCCTGGACTGGGGAGAGATTTTGGGGAGGCAGACCAATCATCACACAATTATAATAGTCCAATCATGAGATAATAAGGGCCTGTACCAGGATGGTGGTAGTGTTAGAGGATGAAGGCAAAATCCACAGAGTTTGGGAATAGATTAGATATGGTATAGAGGGAAAAGAGATAGTGAAGAGTTAAGGAAGGCACCTGGGTTGCCAGCCTGGATGACTAGAATAATATCAGTGCCCTTGACAACAATAAGGAAAAGAAAATGAGTTCAGTTTTATACATGTTCAGTTGTCTAATAAGCAATTGGAGATGTGAGACTAGAGGTCAGAAATGGATAAGTAAATTTGAAAACTGTCAGTATAGACATAATAACTGAATCAATGAAAGGTGATGAGATCACCAAGTGAAATAGAACAGAGGAAGGAGAGAAGAGGGTCCAAGACAAAAACCCCATGAGACATCCATGATAAGTGAGCATGAAGTAGATGAAGATCTAGCTAAAGATAATGAGAAAAAGAAGTCATATAGATGAGAGAAGGACCAGGAGTGTCACAAAAACCTAAAGAGAAGAGACTATCAAGGAGGAGAGGGTGAACAGTATAGTAGCAAAGGCTTTAGAAAGGTGAAAGAAGATGAAGATTGAGAAAAGACCATTAAGAGGCCATTAGTAATTTTGCAGAAAGTAGTTTTGGTTGAATGATGATGTAGCAAGCCAAATTGTAGAAAGTTAAGAGGAGAGGTGAGGAAGTGGAGGAACCTATTATATATGGCCTTCTCAGGGTGTTTAACCACAAAATGCAGATCATAGTGATTTTTTGAGGATGGAGGAGACATGGATATCTTTGTAGGCATTAGGTAAGCAACCAATAAACAGAGAGTTTGAAGATAAGTGAGAGGGTAAGGATAAGAGAAGAGACAATCTCTTGCAAAAGATAAGAAGGAATAGAAAAACTTGTGCATCTGAAGAGTTAGCCTTGGAAAAGAGAAGGATGGTCTCTTCATGTAATACAGAAGTGAAAAAAATAAAAAAGAAAACAGTGGCAGAAGATATACAGATTATGTGAGATGAAAAGAAGAAGAGAAGAGGGCAGTTTTGGTGAATAGACTCGATTTTTTCGATTAAAACACAAGTCAGGATTCTCAGCTGAGAGGGTGGGGCGAGGAAGAGCTTTGGGAGGTTTAAGGAAAGATGGGAAAATTTAGAAAGTGGCAAGTAAGAAATTATATTGATTAAGGAGTTGTAAAAGAATTGCCTTGCAGCAGTGAAGGCCTAGATGAGGTTATAAAATATAAATTTGGTTTGGTTTGTAGATTTTTTTCTACTTTTATTCAGCAGCATGGGCTTAGGAGCAAAGATAGTGAATGTTGGGAGTGACCCAAGGTTGTGGCTGGGCAAGATAATATTGGCAATATGATTTGGGGGCAATGGACTCAAGAGAAAAGGACAGTGTAGAGTCAAAATTGTTTACCAAAGAGTCAAGATGAGCAAAACGAAGTGAGTCTAGTTAGTGCAGAGGTGATGGCCAGGGAGAGAACTGGGAAATCAAGGATTGGAGGTCATGGTATGGACAAAGAACAGAGTTTAGTTTTATAAGGCAGAGGAAAAGGTGGGATAACAATAGATTTTGATCCAATAAGTGAACTTCAGAGTTCAAAAACATGGTAGTGGTGCATTTGTGGGTAATGGCATGATCAAGAGTATGACCCTCTTTGAGTATAACTGAAATGGAGTTGGAAGAATAAGCTATAGAAAGTGAGTAAGTTAAGAAACTGTGAGGTTAAGGGTTTGAAGGCATATAATATGTATTGAGGTTCCCTAGTATGAGGGCAGGAATTGGGGAAGAGAGAAAGACTGTAAGCCAGGCACTGAATTCATTGAGGAAAGAGAATATTCTGGAGGTTGGTGGAAAACAGTTCCCTGAATTTTTATTGAGTAGTAGATATGAATTGAGTGAACCTCAAAGGAGGAGAGGTTATGGAGTGATGAGTAAGGGGAGAACCTGGAAGTGGCAGTGAGAAGTAAGAAGTATTCCAACCCCTCCATTTCAACCAGGGAATTAGGAGAAGGAATAAAAAGTACAGCCAACTCTACAGGGTAGCCCAAGAGTCTCTGTCATCACAAGGGAGCCAGGTGAGAACCAGAAGATAGGAGTAGGAAATGAAGATTTACTATGAAAGCTAACATGCCTATGGAGCAGTCACTGCAGACAGCACAGGGGAAGGGGTTGCAAGCATTAGGATGAGAAGTGAAGGAAAATGATAAAAAGGGATTGAACAGTGTGAGGGCAGGCAATGGGGTTCAATACACTGAAAAGGGGAAGACATAACCATGGAGTGGAGAGATGGGGTTTATTAATCATTAATGTATTAACTAACAGAATTATACCTTGAGCAGCAGTATGACATAGTAGATATAAGGATATTGGACTTGGAGTCATACAATCTAGATTTAGAGGTAAAATAGAGTTTAGAGATCATCTAGTCTAACCCTCCTACCAATGATTAATTTTATAGATATGGGAACTAGGCCCAGAGAGATTAAATGACTCTCTTTAGGTCACAGAGCAGCAAAAAACAAAGCTAGAATTCAAATTCAGGCATGGTGACTCCAAATTTAGCACTTCGAGTTCAGGGTTTTGTTTTGTTTTTCTTCTTCACTAGGCTATCTTCCCTAGACAGATTGAACCAATTTACTAACTCCCTGAATAAATGAATTTAGCATTTGCTTAGTATTAATTTTGTGCCAGGTACTGTGCTGAGCACTGGAGTTACTACCCTCCCCAAAGGGTGGGGAAGATAGCTTCTACCCTTAAGGCTCTTTCAATCTAACAGGAAAAGACACATAGGTCTATCTGGGAAGTCACAGGGATGGTAAGTGAAACAAAAGGGCCGTCAAATGTCACTGTTCTTCTAAAAGCAATGATGGTATCATTGATTTAATTTCATTTCTCAGAACAAGATGTAGAAAGGTAGAAAGGGCAGAGGCTAGACTTTATGAGCAAGAGGTTAGGTAGGAATATCACTAGGTTGAAAATGGTAGAGTCTGTGAGACAAAAAGATATGGTGACATATGACCAATCAAGACAGTCTGGCCCAAGACAGTAATTGTACACCTCTTTTGGGGGATGGTCTCTGGAGGTCTGATAGGACCAGGATCATCAGATTAGAGAAGGGCTGAGGTGAAAAAGCATGGACCTGGGCTCAAGACCAGGCTTTTAAATTAGCAGTGGCATCCTGGGTAAGTGAATGACAACCTCCCAGTGTCTCAAGAAATTCTAGGACCTTACCTATTAAACCATAGTTCATGAACTCCGTCATGGAGGCCAGAAGTTCTCCACAATGATGAAGTGTAATTCACTTGTGTACTTACCCTTATATTTATGTAATTCTTTTAATGGTTCATGTAATACTTTCATAGCTTTTATCCTCATGACAGCCTTCTAAAGTTTTTTTTTTCCTTCTTCACATTGAACAGAGAGGCAAACTGAGGAGAGAGGTAAATGACTCAGCGTACCACACAGGTCATTAGGAACAGAGCCAAGACTAAAGCATGAGTCTCCTGGGTCTCAACATTTCTCTCTCCCTTGCATCTTGAGGCCGCTTTCCATAAGGTTCTGCCTGCTGACGAGAGCATTCCTTTCCCAAGCGCCATCACATCACATGGATGCATTAGAAGTCTCTCTGGGCAGACAGATCCTGGGGCCACCAGGTAGTTTTCTATTAATAAAGTAAAAATACAAATTAGGCTGGCCTTGTAGTAATGTGGGAGCAGGAGCAGCACCCCCCCCCCCAGGAATCCACAAATATGTTTTTAAATAACAAAAGAAAATTGAATACCTGATGCAGTTAGCATAGGTCCCTGGAGGTGGGGAGCCTTGGAAAAGAGTCTATTATTTTGCACCTGTCCTGCCCAATAGCCCATTGTGCAGCAGTATTTACTTAAAAAGCAGAGGAGGAAATCATTATTTGCTTTTAGGCCTGAGATTCCTGCAGCTCTTTGGAGGAAAGTGTTTTATTTCCCTTCTCTCCTTTATTTCCCCCTCTCTCTATTCTCAGAGTTGCAAGAGGTAGAAGTGGTCCGTGCTTCATGCAGAAGAGTTGGAGAATTAGCTCTCAGGCCAGGCCAGGAGCTTGCCATAGAACTGATCTCCCTTTTCATGTCTGGACACCTTCCTGTCTGAATGACTGACTAAAAGGAGCTATGAGAAGAGATGTTTATGAATACACGTGGGTGTGTATGTGTTTATAGGGACTATACGTAAAATTTCATTGCTACAAAGGATTCCCTCTGCTGATACATGTCAGCTCCTTTTCTGAAGCATATATAATCCTTAGAGAGTTACCCCGACACTAAGAAGGTGTGACTTACCAGGGTCAGAACACGAGAATGTTTCAGATGCAGAAATGGAATCTATATATTCCTGATTTTGAGACCAACTCTCTATCCTCTACACCATGTTGTACTTTCCCCACCTCTCTCTCCATACATACATACATTTGCACACACAAGGAGGTATACATTCTTCTAATATGTGCATGTTTCGTTTTTCTTCCTAGAATAAGTGACAGTGAAACACTAAGAAATTTACAGCCTGAAGTGGAAGAGAGAAAAACAAAGTTCCCATTTTAAATGTTATGAGTATCTTTTCTTTGCTAATGTCTCTCCCTCCAAATGGCTATGTTTCTCCAGCTGGAAATTGGCAGCAATCAGCTTTACAAGTGTTGGGGAAAGATTTACTTGGACAGATGAAAGAAAATCATTTTCTTCTAAATGCTGGCACCCACTGCCAGATAATGTGGCTCTCCCCAGTTCTGCATAGGGGTGGCAGATTTGAAGGGGCTTGTTTTCTTGGAAAATATAGTCATTGGGCAAGGGAGGCAAAAATATGGCCAGGCTGGTAAAAATGCTATTGTTAGAGGTAATAAGGTGTTAAGGGTAGTGCTTTAAAAGTAGAGAGAGTTTTCCAAAAGCTTTAGGAATAGAGATAGGTGGATAGATAAATGACATTGGGGAAAGAGGAGTTGGGGAGAAAGAAGGGGTGGGGTGAATGTGTATGAGTGTGTGAGAGAGGGGGTCAGAGGCAGGAGAAAGAGAGAGAGAGAGAGAGAGAGAGAGAGAGAGAGAGAGAGAGAGAGAGAGAGAGAGAGAGAGAGAGAGAGAGAGAGAGAGAGAGATGAGGGAAAGCTGAGCGGAACATAGCTTTCTCATATTCACTTAATTTTGTTTTTTGCAATCTCATAAAAATCTAAAGAGAGGCAACATACTATAGTGGTAATGGAGGATTGGCTTTGGAATAAAAAAGACCGGTTCAAATTAAAATTTTGATACATATAAACTTTATGAGTATGAATTAGTTACTTAACTTCTCAATACCTCAGACACAGAGCTCTAATTAGAAGTTACACAGAGTTCTAGAAATGTTGACAATAGTAAAAAGACACATCAGAAAGAAATTAAAGGCATAAAAAGCAAAGAGGAGAAAATTATCCCCATTTCGCAATTATGATTTTCTTAGAAAACCCCAGTGAATCAACAAAGAAATCAATCAGGTGACTAATAGTTTCAATAAAGTAGCGGAATACAAATCAAATCAACCACACACACCTATATATTCTTATCCATACCCACAAAGACTAGTTAGGAAGGAAAAGAAAGAAGAACACAAGAAAAAAAAACTTGTTTTCATTTAGGGTTATAAAACAATTTCATATATTGCCTACTCTATGAGATCATTAGCATGAGTAGTATCGTCTCAATTAAAATAAAAATAACCCTTACCTTCTGTCTTGGTATGAATTCTAAGATAGAAGAGTGGCAAGATTTAGGCAATAGGGGTTAAGTGACTTGCCTAGGGTCACAAAACTAGGAAATGTCTGAGGTCAGATTTGAACTCCAGGCCTGACACTCTATCTACTACTATGCTATCTACTGTCCCTATCTCCTTTTAAAATAAGAAAACAGGCCTGAAAACTTTGATGATTTACTCATGGTCCCACAGTTAATCAATGGAAGGTCCAGGTCACATTGCCTCTTCTAGGAAGAAAAGGAGTAAAGACACAGAAAGAGAAAGGAAAGAGGAATGTATGGGAAAAAAAGTAGACACAGAGAAAAAATAGATAAAAGGGGTAGGGGAGAAGAAAGAAAAAGAATCCAAAATGGGGTATCAGGTAGGGTCTGCTAGAGTATCACTCTATTGATATCAGTACTATCAGCACTTTAGCTTGTCTTTTCCTGCACTAGCTACTGAGGAAAATAGGTGAAAAACCTCTAACAGGTTAGTAAAGTAGTCAATCATGATTTAAATTCTTATTTGGTTTATTTTCCAGCTAGCTATTGATGTTATGCCCACTTCTCTGAGACTTGGTGATTCCTGGAGGGAAGGAGAATTTTATTAGTAGTCACTCCTATCCCACCCTCAGGTTTTTAGTTACTCTCATTATTCCACTCCTCTTACTCAGCAGATCATAAGTAAGTAAGACTTTAGGAAAATCTAAATCTGAATTTGAGTTTTGGAACATTATAGCTATGCATATAGGCAAGCTACCTTCCCTACCACTTACTCTCCTCATGTTGGGAACAGATTGATTTATGAATCTTCATGTCTTGTACATTAAAATAAGTTATTTTTAAAAATATCATCACTAGGTGACAAAAAGCTAGTCTCAGAATCAGAGTCCAAGTACTGCTTCTGGCACAAACTAAAATGATTCGGGACAAATCATTTAACCTCTCAAGGGTCCAAGCAACTTTTAAAGCCTCCACAGAGTAGAACAGTTGCTTTGCTGATATTTAACAATGGAGTTTCCTCAGGTCCCTACAGAAGTGAGTCCAGAAAAAGATTGAGGAAGGTTGGACCTCTACCTTGCCCCTCAGGCAGGGCTATTAATAATTGCCCTGATCTTAAGTTAGAAGCAGTGACAACCTGAGTGAGAAACAGGAGATAGTAGGTTCCAGGCAAAACCACCACTCTTACCTCGACCACCATCTCTCAGATGCTGAAAGAGATAACATTACTCTTTTTTTAGAATCTTACCTTCTGTCTTAATATCACTTCTAAAACAGAGGAGTGGCAAGGGCTAGTAAACTGGGGTTAAATGACTTGCCCAGGGTCTCACAGCTAGGGAGAAAAAAACATTACTTTTAGCATCATGCCTCTAGTTATCATCTTGGAACTCAACAGCCTTACCAATGCTACAGCAACAGCTACTAAAGAATCAGAAAAGGAAGTTCTTGCCACCAAAATTCTTGGCATTAGCAAATGGTACAACATCAGAAACTGAAATTATTTTATTGGTGGCAAATGACATTAAAGAAGAGGTATTACCATCTGCTTACTACTGCACCATAAGGAGTAGTGGACCTTTGCATCTGAATTGCAACTGAAACCTTCCTTAAGTGTTGACTCTTCCATTAGAATGTGAGCTTCTTGAGAACAGAGACTGTCTTGCTTTTCTATTTATATCTCCATCACAGAGCTTAGTGCTTAATAAATGCTTTGTTCCTCCATTAATTCAAATTCACTGACGTCTATACTGCATGTAACTGGGCCCTACTGGCACTCATCAGTTCAAATTGTTGTTTTCATTGAGTCCAGAGTGATGTGGGTTTGTATGAGAGAGATAGACAGACAGACAGAGACAGAGAGATAGAAAGCATAGGATAGGAGAGGCTATGACTATGGTTGTGGTGGCTATGACTTCCAGAGACATAAACAAATGGTAATTGGGATCATATGGGGAAAATTGAGGTCTCTGTTGTCTTGATTCTTCAGCAACATGAGCAAGAGGTAACCAGAGGCCAGCACTGCAGGAAAGGTACTGATTCTAAAAGCAGAGAAGGGTACTGGGAGCCATAAAGAAAGATCCAGAGTTGCTAAGACTGGCTCAATATAGATTAAGCATTGTATTGGGCTACTGCTTTGGGAAACTGATTTTCCTCATTTTCCTAGCTTTCTCTATAAAGTCTCTTCTCTTTTCCCTTGACTCATAGATGTGTATTGCCAGTCTCCCAGTTTTCCTTCCAGTCCAAATACTATACTACAACCAGAGACCTGGGAGGAGGTTTGGGAGATGGATGGAGGCAGAAGCCTCCACATCCAAGTGCTTGACTTTTTTTTTTGTTATCTTATTTGTCCTATGTAGAATAAATTTATCTGAGTTTATGAATGCCTTAGAAAAGTGTGAGGAGTCCTATTAATTATAAATGGTAGAATTGAGATTTTAATATTCAGAATAATATTCTATTTCATGTCATTGATTGATTAGGTGCCTTGCCAGCTAGGGTTAATTTAAAATTCTTAATCTAGCCACTGAAGCACTAGATTTGAAGAGGGGGATAGTATTCATCCCTTTAGGAATGTTTCAGGGAATTTCCCACAGAGAAACTGATAAGACCACTGGGCTGGTATCTCAACCTGAGCACCAAATGGTAGACAACTCGGATATTTCACTTCCTTGAGGAATGTTTAATTCAGTGACATGCTATCTTCCTGAAGGCTTAGGAAAACAACATTCAAGTTGTAAGATTCAAGGACCCCAAAAGGGAGGGTCCAGGTTCTCAAGTGTCACATTAAATAATGTTTCCACTACTTACTTTACCAGGTGCTTCTAAGGAAAACACTTAGAATTTTTAATGTTATTTGAATTTGATTTATTATTAGTAATAGTTATAATTTAATAAAAATTGACTTTCATCATTGAAAATGTTGGGAACTTCTTTCCTTGGATACAAAAGTGGGCCCATCACTCATTTGGCTAAATATTTTTCCAAATCTCACACTTGCCCATTGTGAAATGATCCCGTGAGCCTTCCAAAGATTAGTCCTTTGCTTAGGATTCCATGAAATGGGAGCTTCAAGGAATAGAAACAAAGAGAAAAAGAGCAAGGTGCTTTCAAAAACACCAACTGGGTCCATAAGCAGCTAGAAACAAGTCCTATGACTACAGTTTTTTGGATTTAAGCTACAGGGGAATTTCCACATAGGATTAGAAACAAACCCCTTCCAGTGCTAGCTATATAATCAATTCCCAATTCATCTGGAGAAGAGCATGTCAGAGCCATACTTTATCAGAACAGCATTCTAGGAAAGTTTGTGGTTGATTCCATCCTCCACTGTCTATTTTCCTCTGTGTTATAAATCTGGGTCAGTGCCTTGGATTTTGGTTGAGTAGAGATGTATTTGATCCCCTATTCTACTGGAAGTGAGTCTGGTAAGGAGTCTGGTTGGGGAGAGATGTATCTGGTCCTCTATTTTACTGGAAGTGAGTCATGATAACCCATAATTGGGTCCTTAGGTGGCCAATCAACCAAGATTTGGCAGCCTCTGATGAGAGCTGACCTCTGGTGAGTCCATATGCTCATATGTTCTGAGACTTCTCTCTCCTTCCTAACCCTTTTTGCCCAGCAACAAAGGGAGTCACTAAAAAAGATTAAATATGTTCACAAAAATCAGTGCCTAGGGATTCCTGAGGAGCCAGGGGCAGCTTCTATATTAGTTCCATCCAAAGCTGGCCTTGGGCTATCTAGATAGTGGGTGGATGGGTGGAAGGATATCTAATGAAACCATTTCCGTCATCTATCATCAATTTTGCCATAGTTCTCGTCCATATTATTGCTCTGTTACAACTTTATTACTCAGAACAATGTAGTCTCAAGACCATGGACCACAGTGGGCTCTCTGTTATGACTGATAGTAATGAGCAATCTGGAAATTATCATTATTTAGTTTCCTCTTGTTTATTGTCCTATCATTGTCTAGACCTGGTTTCCTGAAGTCAAAATTTTCTACCTCTTATTCACTTCTCACTTTGACTCATTTATTTTTCACAATTTTCCCCAAGACCTTTTGACACTTTGAAGTGTTTTACTTAGACACAAACCTGCTCTTTCACTTTGTGTTTCTTCCTGTCTTTCCTTCTCACTCTTTATTAATAAGTCATAAAGAATCTGTTTTCAGGCAAACATCAGTCACAGATTAGTACAGCCTAGGGGTGGAGCAAGTGAGCAGGAATAAAAAGGGCAGGTCAGGGACAAAAGGCTGTTTCCCTGGGTCTTCTGAGTAATTATGATTCCTTACTCATGCTACGTGAAATTGTGAGAAATTTACAGAAATGGTAAAAGAACAAAGTGGTACAGGGATTCTTTATGCATTCCGCTGGGACTTATTTAATTGCTACCTATCCTGGTGGATAGAACAGAAATTTCTATTAGAGGTGGCTCCAGACCTAGCTCTATCCTTGACTATCCATGCAATTTTGGTCCAGATATTTATTTGGTCTATCTCTCTTGGGGCACGAATCTAGGAATGTTTAAAAATCCTTCCTTAATGTTTTCAAAGAATAAAGTTAACTTTATCTATAGAGGAGGCTTCCTTTTTCTCCCTCTCTCTCTCCCTCAAAACATCTCCCATTGAATGACATCCTTAAAATTCTTATAAAAGGAGAAAGAGCCTTTTAGTGATCTTGAAGCATCTTTTAACTTCTCTGAGCATCAGTTTCTTCGTTTATAATATGCAGAAAAGAATGGATTATTTTATAAAGCACATACATTTTATGTTGAGTTTAAGATTAATTAAAGGATTAATTAAAACAAAGAGAAAATAGAAAAAGGGGTATCAATTAGGAAGCTGTCACAATTGTCTAGGCATAAATGATAAAGGCCTGAACTTTATAAGTTGCCATACTAATGGAAGGTGACAAATTTAAGAAAAATTACATCAAAAATTTATAAGATTTGATGACTGCTTTCATATCAATAGCCAGATGAAGGATCATATGGGCTCAACTATATGGCAGCTAAGGTCTATTCCAGCTCTTGGGTTCTGTTTCCTACATGTATTATCTTATTTTATTCTCTACCAATTCTTGTCACCCATGTTTTAAAGAAAAAGAAAGAGCAACAATGAAGCTAAGTGACTTGTCCAAGGTCACACAGATAGTGGTAGATGTAAGAATCAAATCTGGATAGTCATATCACAAGTTCAGTGCTCTTATATTTATAACTAAATCATGTTTATCTTACTACCTCACAGCACTGTTGTAAGGATAAAATGAGACAGTCAATGGATTTGAGAACATTTGCATTCTTTTTACTGATATCTTTTGTTCTAACATCACATTAATTTCTTTTTGTTTTATTTAGAATAGTTTTCTAGGGTTATAGGATTCATGATTTTTCCCACTCCTCTTCCCTTCCCACTCCTGGAACTGACAAGCAGTTCCACTGGGTTATACAGGTATCATTGTTCAAAACCTATTTCCATGTTCTTCATATTTACAATAGCATGATCTTTTAACATCAAAACCCCAATCATATCCCCATTGAACTACATGATGGATCATATGTTTTCTTCTGTGTTTCTGCTCCCATAGTTCTTTCTCTGAATGTGGGTAGTATTCTTTCTCATAAGTTCCTTTGGATTGTCCTGAGTCATTGCATTGCTGCTAGTAGAAAAGTCTATTACATTTGATTGTGCCAGGATCTCTGTATAATGTTTTCCTGGTTCTGCTCCTTTCACTTTGCATCAATTCCTGTAGGTCTTTTTCCAGTTCACATGGAATTTCTCAAGCTCATCATTCCTTTCATCACAATAATATTCCATCACCATCAGATACCATAATTTTTTAGCCATCCCCCAACTGATGGACACCCCCTTATTTTCCAATTTTTTTCCACCACAAAGAATACAACTATAAATATTTTTGTACAAGTCCTTTTTCCTTATTGTCTCTTTGGAGTACAAACCCAGCAGTGGTATGGCTGGATCAAAGGGCAGACAATCTTTTAAAGTCCTTTGTGGAGAATTCCAAATTGCCCTCCAGAATGGTTGGACCAATTCACAACACCACCAGCAGTATATTAGTGTCCCAATATTGTAACATCCCCGCCAACATTTATTACTTTCTTTTGCTGCCATATTGGCCAATCGCTAGTTGTAAGGTGGTACCTCAAAGTTGTTTTTATTTGCATTTCTCTAATCAGGAGGGATTTAGAACATTTTTTTCATATAATTGTTGAGGGTTTTGATTTCTTAATGTGAAAACTACCTATTCATATCCTTTGACCATTTGTGGATTGAGAAATGGCTTGATTTTTTGTAAATTTGACTTAGCTCCTTATATATTTGGGAAATTAAACCTGTGCCATAGAGTTTTGTTATAAAATTTTTTCCAAGTTTGTTTCTTTCCTTCTAATTTAAGTTGCATTGGTTTTGTTTGTACAAACCCTTTTTAATTTGATATAATCAAAATCATTCATTTTACATTTTGTAATGTTCTCTATCTTTTGCTTGTTCTTAAATTTCTTCCTTTCCCACAGATCTGACAGATATACTATTCTATGTTCACCTAATTTACTTATGATTTCACTCTTTATATTTAAGTCATTTACCCATTTTGAATTTATCTCGGTATAGGGTGTAAGATGTTCATCTAAATCTAATTTTTCCCATACTGTTTTCTAATTTTTCCCAGCAGTTTTTGTCAAAGAGTGCGTTCTTGTCCCCAAAGCTGGGATCTTTGGGTTTATTGAACACTAGCTTGCCGAGATCATTTACCTCTAGTCTATTCCATTGGCCCACCCTTCTGGCTCTTAGCCAGTACCATATTGATTTGATGACCACCATCACATTAATTTCTGAATAAACCCCTCCCTTGCTTATAAAACCATACCTTATAGGCCAGATTTTAAAAGAAAGAGAAAAGAAAATAATTCAGCAAAACTTACCAATATGTCAAAGCATATCTAACATTATCAATGACATTCTACACCTGCAATTCCTCAACCTATAATTAATGGAAGGAGTACATGTTCATAAATACACATATATTCATACACACATATACACATATATACACATTATGCATGTATACAAATACACACATGTTCATATATATGATGAAGGGGATGCATGTTCACATGGCTATATATTTATATACACATCTATGTATATGTGCATAGTTTCTTTCTGGAAGTAAATTTATACATGTGAGTCTCCAGAGAGGGTAACTAGCATATCATACCATATATAGATCATACAGAAAAGCTGGGGATGTTTAGCTTGGGAAAATTAAGATATGGGATGACTGTCTTTAAGCAAATGGTAGGTTATTATTACCTAGAAAAGACATTCCACTTATTCCGCTTGGCCCCAGAAGGCAAAAATATCAGCCATAGATGAAGTGGAAGAGAAGCAGATTTAAGATTCATGTAAGAAAAAATTTCCTCACAATTACAACTATTCAAAAGTAGAGTGGGCTGTTTTGAGAGATAGCAGATTCCCCCTCATTGGAGGTTTTTAAGCAAAGGCCCATTGGCCATTTCTTGGGTATGAGGGGATTCTTTCTTTTCAGGTATATTTTGGACCAAAGGTCCTGTAAAATCCTTTCCAATTCTGAAATTCTGTTATCTTGTGATTCTATGTAGCTCCAAGGGCCTTCCTAGCTCTAAAATTCTGTGATCTGTATTTCAAAGCACCAGGAGCTCTGGATCTCTGAATCCTGAAAGGGCATCCATTATAAACTGCAGCTGTCCATTGTTGAGTGGTGCTGATCTGATTCTTTCCCTTGATTTATTAAGCCTGGGCAAAGGTGTGACTTTCACACACTGAAAGGGAGAGAAATATCAGCACTCAATCTTTTTCCTTTGTTCATTGAACCACATTGCTTACAAATTTTGATGTCAAACTTAGTTGGTTCCACTTTTTCTTAAGTACCAAATGGGGATGTGGAGGAAGGATGATAATTAAGGAGACAATTATACTTATCCCCAAGGTGGGCTTACTATCACACTCAAAGAGCTCAGCAGACACAAATCAGATCAAAACTTGAGACTTGGGTGCTGTTTAAGATCTAACTTGTTTTCCATGCAGGTTTATTTAAACAGACTGAAGCTATTAGCTTACAGGTTTAGAAAACACCTTCCTTTTCAAGCCTGGTTACCTAGGGCTCTCCAGTCACCTTCCTTAGAGAGAAAACAAACCAAAAATACTTCATAGGCATAGATTAAACATTTAAAAAACCTATTCTAATTCATTTCAGCCCTACCCCACCATGTTTCAATCCTTTTCTACCTTCCTCTTCCATAGTGCCCTCAGTAACCCCTTTTCTATTTTTAGCAATTTTTTTTGTATTATATCTCTTCCTTTCATATTCTTTCCACTTCCTAGCAGTTATGGAAGCCTAGATCTGCCCAGCAAGCATTGTATCCCTTCTATCTTTCTCTATTACCTTCTGCCTTGCCCTATGACACATTAAGTGATGGTCATGCTCCTTACTTATCATTACCACTTCCAGATACTCCTGATGACACTATTATTCAATAATCCTCCTTCTATTAGATATATCAGACGATCTAAGTTCTGATCTTTGTTGATTGAATGAATGGTGACCTTTATGTCATACTCCTTTTCTTCTTCTTTTTTAAATCCTAGTCTTCTCTCTTAGAATCAATCAATGTGTATTGGTTTTAAGGCAGAGGAAAGATAAGGGCTAGACAAGGCAGGTTAAGTGATTTGCCCAGGGTCACATAGCTAGGAAGTGTCTGATGGTAGATTTGAACACAGGACTTCCCATCTCCAGGCCTGAATGTCTATCCCCTGAGCCACTGAGTTAACAAGCTCCCAATCCTTTTCTTCTCAAAGAGCATAGTACTTGACTAACAGTCTTTCTCTCAACTTGATACTGGCCTTTTTTTGGGGGGAGACTCTAATATCCATACTGATACCCCCCTATCAAATATCCTAGTTTGCTGGATAATTGATCTCCTATCCCATGATCTGTAACCTTCACTTTTATTTTCTCCACAGATGGCATAATCAGACCCTTTATCTCACCATCACCCACCAATGTTCCACCTCTGTATTCCAGAACTATGAAATTCCTCTATCTCACCATAATTTCTTATGTTTTAGTGTCTCCCCAGTGTCTTCTATTTTTCATCTTCATTACAATTTCTAGAGACTTCACCTCTTCCCAGAATTTCCGCTCTCTGAGACCCCTGCTCAGTACCTGCTTTCTTCCTTCCAAATATCTCAATATTATTGCTAACCAGTTCAGCTTTCTATTATCAGCTTTTTATTATCATCCGGGTTGGTCCCTCTGTTCTCTTTGTCCTTAATGTTCATCTATTTCTGCATGAAATCAGTATATCCTATTAATTTTATATCTTTCTACATCAAATGAGATAACACATACCATGTTTTGTGAACCTTAAAGTGCTATATAAGTGTGAACTATTATTATTATCAATTTCACATATTCATAACTTCCCACCCACTCTACTCCTGCTCACTTGCTGCTGAACACAGCTAGAGTCACAACCATGTCTTCACAGTCCTCATAATCTGATGTCAGTTGTATCTTCCCTCTTTCACTCTTCTATTCTTTTCACAAACCATCTACAACCTTCTCCCATTTTTTTTCTCAGCAGAGGAATTTGCCTCATATTTATGGAGAAAATTGAGGTTTTCTGTTTTAAGCTCTTTCTCCCTAAACACCTGACATCCTCTCAACATTAATTCTTAGTCTCTTCTTTGTTCCAGCTTTCATGGAAGAAGGTAGTCCTTCTCCTTGCCAAGGCTGTCCTTTGTTTAACCTCACTACCCCTCAAGATATTGTCCTATTGCCCTCATCTCTTATTACAACCAAACTCCTTGAAAAACCAATAACCTCATGGCCTCAAGTCATATCTCATTCACTACTGAACCCCTTGCAATCTGGCGTTAGACCCTAGCACCTAAAATTACTCTCTAATGGCCTTTTTTTCTCAGTCTTCATCCTTGTTCACCTCATCCTGTGTGGCCTCTGTAGTATCTGGCACTATTAGTCATTCCTTCCTTCTGGATATGCTCTCCCCTCTTGTTTTTGTCACACTCTTCTCTACTGGATCTTCTCCTACCAATCTGACTACTTCTCAGTATTTTTTGCTGGATCTTGATCGTTCTGCCATTATCTCTGGGTGGATATATGTCTGGGCTCTGTACTAAGCCTTTTACTCTCTTCTCTATAATATTTCTTGGCAATCTGATTAGCCTTCTTGGGTTCAATTTTTATCTCTAGGCAAATGCCACTTTTAGCTCTCAGTCTATGTGACCCTGAGACCTCTTTCTTCATTTTCCTGCATAATCAAACAACAGTTATACATCCTCTACTTAGATCTCAGATTAAACATGACCAACATGGAACTCATCTTTCCACCTCAACTGATTACCCTTTCTAAGTTCCCTCTTTCTATCAAGGTAAACTCCATCTTACCAATCACTTAGTTTAACAATCTCAGGGTTATCCCTGACTCTTTTCTCTCCCTTATGCTTCTCATATCCCATCAGTTGTCACATCGTATTGATTCTATTTCCACAAGTGCTAAGCACTTGATAAAAATATATTGCATTAAATTGAAATTCATTTTCTTATTTGCATACCTGTTGATTGCAGGACTGACTCAAGTTAGAGCCAAAGTAAGGGCTACAGAGTTAGGATTTGGGCCAATATTAGAGTTAGGGTCCTGTTGAGAGCCAGAGGTCAGGGTGGGGTTGGGCTGTCGTGTTTGTTCTTGAGGCTTCCGTAAATTGCAGATGGAAAATTCTAGTGGACTAGAGCCTAAAAGGGATAGGAATTTAGAACACATTCTTCAGTGGTAGTCTGAAAGGGTAGCAGAAGCTGGGAGCCCCATCTGAGAATCAACAAGAATTGACCCAGAAGCAAGGCCTACCAAAGAAGGGCAAGTGAGTCCATAAGGATAGCAATTGGAAAAAGATGACAACCAGGACAGGGGTCACCACCCAGGAAATGGAGAATCAGTCAAGTATATATACCAAATGTCAGCAGTTATTGTAAGGAAATACATTTGGAGCAGCTAGGGGCCAAAGAGGATTGAGTGCTGGGCCTGGAGTCAGGAAGATCTGAATTTAAATCTGATTCTATACACTTAGGAGCATTATGACCTTGGACAAGTCATTTAACATTTGTTTGACTCGGTTTCCTCATCTGTAAAAAATGGAGATAATGATAGCACCTATCTCCCAGGGCTGTTGTGAGAATCAAATGAGATAATAATTGTAAATGCTTAACCCAGTACCTGGCACAGAGTAGGTGCTATGTAAATGTTAATTATTATTATTATCACATAGTATAACACATGGCTCTGCCAGACCTCCTTTAAATGGTGAATTGAAATGTCCTTCCCTCCATCTCTTGCCCACTTCTTTATCTTATTTCACCACTAAGGTCATGTGATTCTGGCATTATCCAGTCAACTCCAACCACCTGACCCTTAATCTTCACATCCTAGGTACCAAATGTGTACCATTTCAGGAAAATATGTTAATTTCCAAGAAGGATGGGGGTGGGGGAGAGACCCAGACAGAGACAGAGACCAAGAGACAGAAAGAGACAGAGACCGACAGAGAGGGAGGGAGGGAGGGAATGAGGGAAGGAGGGAAACAAAGAAACAGACAGAAAAAGAGAGAGAGAGAGAGAACAACATAAACCTAGTCTTTTCCCCTCTGGGGTTCACAATCCAAAATAGCATCAGTAAAGTAGACCCACTGCTATATCTGGAGTCAGACGGTCTGAGTTAAAATCTCTACTGTGTAACTCTGGGCAATACGCTTAACTGATGCATTCCAATGCCTTCATCTCTAAAGTGAGAGGGTTGGACTAGGTGATCTTTAAGTTCTTTTCTAATTCTGATCGTCTATGATTCTAAAAGAATCAAGTGTGCACACATAATAAATGTATATGGACACACAAACACACACATGTACATATACACATGAAACACACATACCGATAGACATAGGTATGTGCCTATGTATATATGTTAAAATACATGTATACGCATATTTTCTTTCTCTAGATATCTCACACACACAGGCTAGCATATCAGGTCCCTAGTGTAGAGCTATTGCTTCTCCCTTTCAGGGTTTCTAGGAAATAACCCCGTGGAGGTGGGGGTTTCTAGTACTATCAAGCATGAGTCTCTATCTGGCGTTTTCCTTCCAAATCAGTCTCTCCCTAATACCAACTAGGCAGTTCATATCATTTAGATTTTTTTCAAAGGATGTTTGCAGAGAAGGTGTTTCAGTCCATTCATTTCTGCAAGCAGAATCCGTCTCCTCCTCAAGCCTGACTCTTCCCCAGGCTCTGCTGCTGGGACCACTGGCAAAGCTACTATGGACGCTAGTTACTAGACCTCTGGTGGTTCTTCTGACCTTTCAGAGCTTAAAAAGCCCTAGCCTGGTCTGTTCTGTCTCTGATACTCGTTCACCCAAAATCAATAACTAATCAATACGAGGACAGAAGGAATAGCAGCACCAAGAGTTTAGCCCAACATTGCCGCCTGAGAGGGGAAGATAAGGCAGTTGCAGTTATGCCTGCCGCTGCTTAAAGCCCACATTTCTTTTTCTTTGCTAGAAAGCACAGAGATGAATGAGAGAGAGGAAAAGAGACAGAGACAGAAGAGACAAGAGACAGAAAGTCAGAGACAGAGGAAGAGACAGAGGGAGACAGAAACAAAGAGGCAGAGACAGACAGAGACTCAAAGAGGGGACGGAGAAACACAAACAGAAAGACAGAGTCAGAAGGAGAGGCGGAGAAAGGCAAAAACAGAAAGAAACAAAGACAGAGAAAGTCTGGGAGCTTTTTATAAGCATTCAGCAGCCAATTCAAAGGCTTTTTGTTGCCGTGGAATAAACTGGAAGATGACCATGTTAGAGCCACTGAAGCAAGGGGCAGGATCTGTACATTAACACAGATTGAGAAGCTTCCACATGGGTTGCTCCCAGGCAGAGAATACCCAGCTCTTGCTATAAAGACTGAGTCCTCACTGGCTAGTCTATCCTCCCTTTACATCTACATGTACATGCATGTGTGCATGCATGTATATGTAAATACATGTTTAATATATACAATACCATTATGTGTGTTGCATGTAACTTGGCATGGGTTTGGGAAATTGAAGTTAACTTCACTAGGATCCCATAAATCATATGTGTCAGAAGCAGGCCTTGAACCGAACTCTGTCCGTCTCCCAAGGCTGGCTCTTGTATCCACTACGCCATGTTGCTTCTCAAAGCCGCTTCTCTGTTTGTGAAAAGATTATATGCCCAGCAACATTTTCTAACCACTGTTTGGTAGTAGATACCCGTTGTGATAATATGAACAGAGAAGTCCTCCGTCCTGCTGAGCCTCTGTGACCCTTCCAGCAGCTCAGCAGTCATTCACAGGTCACATAAACTTCAAGGTTAACATGCTTCTTCTCCAGAGGCCTGGAGATTTCAATAGCAAAATTGGTCGAGGACGGGCTGGATCACACGTGGCTGCTCTGCTTCCTTGAGTCGAGCTCCAGGCACCAAGACCAGCCAACCAAATGAGAAGAGGAGCTGGGAATTTTTAGCTGGAGGACGAGACTTGGCTGGCTTCACGTTGTTGAAGGGCTCTCGAGCGGATGACAGATTATACTTGTTCTGCTTGGCCCCAGAGGACAGAACTAAAGTGCAATGACTTCAGAGAGGTGGATTTTGACTAAATGTTAGGACAAACTTCCTAAAAGCGAGAGCTACCCAAAAGCAGAAAGGGCTTCCTTGGGAGGCGGCAAGTTCTTCATCGTGGCAGATGAGTAAGTAGAAGAAGGATGATCAGGTATAAAAAGGGATTCTTGTTTAGCATCCATGTGAGATGGACCAGAGCCCCTCTGAGATAAGGCACCATTCTGTGGGTGACCTAACGGATCCCCAAGTGAAGCTGCCCCTTAGGCTCCCAATATACTCTACACTAGGGTTTGCAAGTTCCTTTCCAGCTTCTGGGCTTGGAGTTTCTTAGAGACTCGTGTTGAATCTCGAAAAGTTAAGGCTGGTAGCCTGGAGAGGAAGAGACGAATTCCTGGTGGCAGAGGCCATGAAAGAGAGGAGAGAAGAATGGGGGGCCCCCCTGTCTTAGGGAATGTATTCTTAAGCTGTGCAGAGAGCCGGGTGAGAGGCTGCGCCTACTGTCACTAAGCAATTCTCCACAATGATCCCTGAGCTGGGCCCACTTTTCCAGAAGGCAAAACTTCAGTGTATTCCAAATTTCCAAAATAGAAATAATAAAACAAATCAGAGCAGATGTTCCAACATGTAATTATCAACTAATCAGTTTGGACTTTTTTTTTTTAATTCAAAATAGCTCCCAGATTTCATCAACGGCAGGCCTGATGGAGGGTTGGCTGAGCTCTACTCAGCATGGAGCAGTACCACTGTAGATGGCTGCAGGTGCCCATGGTAGGGGGTGGCCCTCTGGGCAGGAGGAGGGCATGGCAGGGCGGGCAGATGCTGTTGCTTCTGCTGCTCCTGGATAAAGCACGTGGGGAGCAGGAGTTGGCTGCAGGTGCCAATCCTGGGCAGCTGAGCTTCATGGCGTACAAACACAACCTGTGTATAAGGGCAAGTAGGGTGCAGTGGAGATGCAGTGTGACCATGCCATATGGGTACCAATCATCTAGATTCTCACACTTGGGTTAGATTCATGATCCCAACAGCTTTTCAACTTCTAACATGGGAAGGTTTGGTGGTATAGTGGACAAATGCTAGACATGAACTCAAGAATATCTAAGTTCATAATTCTATCTCAGACACTAATTGACTGTGTGACTGTGGATAAGTCACTTATTCTCTCTGAGCTTTAGTTTCTTCATGTGCAAAATAGGGGAGGATGATAACAACAACCACCTTACTAGGTATGTGAAGGCCAAATAGAATAATGCATCTGAAATGATATGCAAATTCTTAAGGAATTATATACATTATGATTATTATTATTAATGTCAAATGTGAGAATGAGGAATTTAACATGGACATCATGATTTTCCTAATTCAACCAGAAAAATGAAAAGGGAAATAAGGATTTGAATGCTGATGGCTAAGGGCCTCTGTGCCATGGAATGATCTAGCTATTCAAAAGAAATTGAGGCATTAAAAAAAACCTGAAGATAAGGAAATTTATATAAGAAAGTTTCTAACTATGCCCTCAACGCATACTTTGACCCAGAGATATTGCTAGTAGCCTTATGCAGAGTCCATGTGTACAAAAATATTGATAGCAGCTCCTTTTGTGACAGCAAAGAATTAGAAACTGAGAGGGTGCCTATCAATTGGGGAATGGCTGGCTGGGCAAATTATGGTATATGAATTTAATGGCATAATCATAATACTCTAAGAAATGATAAAGAGAATAGTTTCAGAAAAACTTGGGAAGACTTATTTGAGCTGATGCAACATAAAGTGAACAGAACCAAGAGAGGGAAATGTATGTAGTAATAGAAATGCTATAAAAGTAGTCAGCTTAGAAAGACTTAGCAACTCTGATCAACACAATTCCTAAGGACCTCCAGGTAGAAAGCAGATAGATTCAAAGTACTAATTGAAGCTTTTTTTTCCTTTTTTTTCTTTTTCTAATTTTTCTTTTTCTTTCCTTTGCATGTGGCTAATGTGGGAATTTATTTTACATGACTATATATATTTGTAATGGAATTTCTATTTTTCAATAGTAGGGAAAGGATTAGGGAAATAATTCAGAATAGAAAATTTTTTAATGTTCCTAAGAGGAAATGGACTATCTACTTAGGGTAGTATTATGATATTAATTTTAATAGTATTTTTTTACTTTTCTATACAACTTTAAGATTTATTTTCCCCACTACCCTTGGTAGGGAGCAATATAAGTTTTATCATCCTTATTTTACAGATAAAGAAATTGAGTCTCAGATAGGTAAAGTAATTTGCCTGTGATCACATAGTTTTTTTGTTTTTGTTTTTTATATCATCTCCCTCCTTCTTCCTTCCCCCCACTTCCTCCCCACCCACCCACCCCCACCCCTGGAGCTAACAAGCAAGATCACATAGTTTAAAGTAAGTTTGGAAGCTAGGAGTCCAACTCCCATATCTAGACTTTAAGTCAAATCTTCTTTTCAGATATACCTGACTTGATAATAATAATTCTTAGAAGTTCATCATTTCTCTTGGACTTTCTCCCTCACTGGCTGCATTCCAGGGAAAGAGATGATGCTATAAGGAGAAGGTTTTCAGGTCTTCCCCCACCTGAAGCCAACATGAAGCCAGTAAACATGGGCCTCCATTCTCTTCCTTTTTGTGTCTGTTCTGTCCTATCTTTATAGGAAGAAATTGGAGACAGATATGACATTTTGAACTGTGACAGGTCAGAATACTGAGTCATAACAATCCAGGGACTTGGAGTTTATGCTAGGATATGCCTAGAGCCAGATGCTAAGGAGCAAAGTCCCAGGTAAACTTTCCTGCCTGTTCTCCATTATGCATTTGGAAATGAATCTGCTGGAATGAATGCTATATAATAATTTCATTAAGTCTAGCCCACTTTCACCAGGGACTGAAGTCGGATTGTTGGTCAGTTGTTTCAGTTATTGTCTGATTCTTTGTGATCCCATTTGAGTTTTCTTAGCAAAGATACTAGAATCGTTTGCCATTTACTTCTCCAGCTCATTTTACGGATGAGAAAACTGAGTTAATAGGATTAAGTGACATGCCCAGGATCACAGAGCTAGTAATTGTCTGAAGCTAGATTTGAACTCATGAAGATGAGTCTCCTCAACTCCTATCGAGACCTTAATTCCTGGAGATGACTCTTCCACAATCAATATGCTGCTGAGAGTGAGGGTAGAGCTGCTAGCTTCAAGTAAGATAAAAGCTACAAATAGTTTCTGTCCTCAAGGAATGTATAATACAGAAAGGAAGAGGGAGAAAATGAGAGAGGAAGAGAGACAGAGACAGAGCAATAGAAATAGAAAGAAAGAGGGAGAGCAAAAAAAAGAGGAAGAGAGAGAGAGAGCTCTAGAACAAGAGCCAGAGAGGAAAAAAAAAACAGAGATAGTCAAAGACAGAGAAGAGGCAGAGACAGAAAGCAATAGAGAGAGCAGAGAGGGAGAACAAAAGAGAGAAAAAGAGAGTGCAAATGAGAGAGAGAGAGAGAGAGAGAGAGAGAGAGAGAGAGAGAGAGAGAGAGAGAGAGAGAGAGAGAGAGAGAGAGAGAGAGAGAGCTGGCTTTGTATTTTTTGTATTTAGTTGCATAGTCTCCTCCATTAATTATAAGCTTTTTTGAGCACAAAGACTGTCTTTTGCATCTTTTTGTAACCTTAGCACTTAGCCAGGCACATAATAGGGTCTTGATAAATGTTTATTGACTAACTGACCCTGATTGAGACACTTGACCCTCCTGGGCATCAGGATCCTCAGTTGAAGAATGATTTCTAGATGATGAACTCAATGTTTTCTAAAGTACCTCCTAGCTCTTAATTATCATGCTATGGAATTTCCTGGAATACTGGGTGGAGACATGAGCTAAAAAAAGTATTTATGAGAAGCCCTCACTACTGAGCCCATTGGTGCAAATTTAGAGCTTTGATCCTAGCCACAGGTTACATATGTTTTGTCCCCTGTACCTTGAAAGGACTTTCCTCAGATCTCTACTTATAGAAATTATGTTCTTTCAGGTAGAAGGAATCCATACTTCCTTTATACTTCTTTTGTCACTCTCTGTGGCCACTCCTCCATGCTAAATTGTATGGTAAATTTTATCATAATTATTTGTGTATGTATCTCATATATGTGACTACAGGACAGCTATTCTTCATTTCCCACTTTTGACTTTTCCATCATTCCCCAGGAACCTCATCCTACAAAATCCAATTAGCCTTAGTATACATATCTCTACAAAACTCTTTACCTCTCTGATTTGAAGGGTGTAGTTAAAAACTCAAAAATTTCTATTTAGAAGAGAGCCCAGGATAGCCATCTCATAGTTTTGCCACTGACTACAGTCTTTTAAGCTTTTCTGGACATCTTTGTCCCACCATCAATCTAGTTATCTTCTCTCTCCTCCCACTTTCAGCTTTCTTTTCAGTGTTCTTTTCCTTCATTAGATTGTAAGTTGTTTGAGGGCAAATTAAAAATTTGAATATGTATTCCTCAGGTTTAGCACAATGCCTGGCATGGAGTAGGTGCTTAATAAATGTTTATTTTCTGGCTGCCACAATTTCCTATTGTCTTGTAAGTCTCTTGAGGACAAGGACTCTGTCATTTTTTGCCTGTCACATAGCCCTAGCCCAGTGCCCTGCTACATAAAGGTGTTTAATAAATGTTTGCTGGATTGAATTGAATAAAAATATGGTGGCAATTTCTAAACAATGCCATATAATTATAATTCTTTTTAAATTAAACTAAACTAAACTAAACAAGTTCAACAACCCTCAGTCTTATCAGGTCTTTTTCCTCTATCTTTGTCTCCTCTCCTCTCTCCCTCTCTCCCTCTCTCTCCCTCTCTCTCTCTCTCTCTCCTTCTGCATATGATCAAAGGAAAAATAGGAATTAATTAACAGAAGGAAGGCACTAGAATTAAGAGAGTTAGGAAAATCTTACTGCAGAAGATGGGCTTTTAGTTGGTTCTTGAAGTGAACATGAGAAGGTGAAGCTTTCCAGGTATGAGGAACAGGCAGAGAATATTCTCAGAGCAGAAAGATGGAATGTCTTACTCACAGAATAGCAAGAAGGCCAGTGTCATTGGATCAGAGTACATGGTGAAGAATAATTATAAGAAGACCAAAAAGGGGTAGGTTATGAAGGGCTTTGAATGCCAAACAGAGGATTTTGTATTTGACCATAAAGACAATAGGAAGACACTAGATTTTACTGGGTTGGAAGGTGATATGATTGGATTTGTGCTTTAGGAAAAATCATGTTGGTGGCCAAATGGAGGATGGTTTGGAATGGGAAGAAACTTGAAGCAAGCAGACTCACCAGCAACGATTTGCGAGAGATGGTGCCATGGTGAAATGGCCAGACCTTAGCAACAAATTGGATATGAAGGATTGAGAGATAAGGGTTGAGATGACACTTGAGAGCCTGGGGGACTAGGAGGATAATGTTGCTTTCTTTAGTAACAGGAAAGGTAAGAGGTAGGGAGTGTTTGGGAAGAAAGATGATAAGCTAAGTTTTGGACATATTGAATTTCAGATGCCTACTGTACACCCAGTTCAAAATGTCTGAAAGGCAGTTAGAGATATGGGATAGAAGGTTAACAGAAAGGTTGGGTCAGGATAGGCAGATATGAGAATCATCAGCTGAGGTGGTAATTAAATATATGGGATTTAAGAGATTATTAAGTGAAGTATTATAGAGGGAGATAAAAAAGAGAGATTAGGACAGAACCCTATGAGACACCCATAGTTAGAGGATATGATCTGGATGAAGATATAGAACAGGAGACTGAGGGGTAGTCATATAGGCAGAACAAAAATCAAGAGAGTAGTGAGCTAAAAACCTAGAGAGATGATAGTAGGAATCAGACAGTTAGAAATCATCAGAAGTTTAATTTGAGCCCAGGTCCTTCAGAACCAAACCTTTCCACTGTACTATTAGTCTGCCTGTCTTCAGAATACATCTTATGAGTAGGTATTTACAAAACATTTTAAAATATTCTTAGTTCCTATGCAAGTATTCAGGCAAAAAATATTGAATATAGGAAGGCTTTATTTAGCAGAACTAAAAATGCAAAACAAAGTACGAGTACCTGATCTCATGAAGAATCAAAATCAATCAATCAATATTTCTTAAGCAACTACTATGTGCCAAGCACTGAGCTAAGTGCTGAGGATACAAAAAAAATTTCCTACCTTCAAAAAGCTCAGTCTCATTCTTCCTCCTCCATCTGACTCCTACCTTTTCCTACCAGTTCTCCACAGTCATAGTACTTCTTTTATGGAGGTTACCAGTTGCTGCTTGAATCAAATTTTCTCCTCTGGAGCCTGAACCATACATATATACCACATCATATGAGTATACACATATATTATATGAAAGGTGAGGAAGGTCAAGGCTTGCCCTTCCTAGTTATAGCTCTGAATCTCACTCTTCCTTAGGTCCCAAGTTACTCATCTTGACACAGGACCTTGAAATTGTCCGAACACTTCTCTTCTCTCTAGGATGGGTTCTTAACCCTTTTTGGGTCATGGACCTGTTTGGCATACTGGTGAAGTCTAGGACCTATCCTTATAGAATAATGTTTTTAAATTCAATATGATCATCAAGTTATTTTTTAAATGAACCCCTTGTGGGTCCCATAGACCCCAGATTACATAGTCCCGCTCTTATGAGGTCTGGTTCAAGAACCGAGATGTTTCTCTGGATCACTCTGTCTCTGTCTCTCTGTCTCTCCCCTCTCCCTTTCATTGTCTTCCTCTCTCTTTGTATCTCTTTTCCTCCCCATCTTCTCTCTTCTCCCTCTTTCCCCTCCCTCTCCCACTTTCTGTCTCCTTTTCTCCCTGTATCTCCCCCCTCCTCTCTCTCTAACTCTCTCCTTCCTTCTCTCCTTGTATCCTTCTCTCACACCCTTTCCCTTTCTCTCCCCTTCACAGATAGACACCAATTAAAGCAGAAATGGCAGTTTGGCTCCTGAGCTGACATCTCTGGAGCTGCAGCAGTGCTCACTGTTGACAGAAATCCTTGGCTCCCTTACCTCCTGTGTGCTGTGTGAAAAAAATAGAAAAAAATACTGCAACCCACTAACCCTTCCTGGGCTCCCCTTCCCCCATTCCCGTCCTCTGCTCTATGAGCCCTGCTCAGCCATTTGCCCTGTTTCTTCCTGAACACGATGAGAAACGGTATTTGTACAGGAAGGTATTTACATAGTTATTTTGAACTAATGTGAGCCTGCTCTGCTGTCCTTGCTCCATGATGGGTGGAGGTGCCTTCCAAGTCGAATTTCAATTAGGGATTTGAGAACAACCACATTCTAGCAGAGCCTGGTCTCCGGGAACTCCCTTCTGCCTACTTGCTATTCAGAAATGTCAGGTTTTGTAGTTTTACGTTTTTCGATACTGTTCACTAACGATTACATTCTGAGAACATTACCCTGTAAAGCTGCAACTGGAAATCCCTTGTTTTCCCAGCCTTTCTGTTGAGCCCTATCATCTCTCCTGGTATATTGCTTCTGTCCCACCCCCACCCCAGCCTATCCCAAGGTGTCCTGGGCACAGTAAGTAGAGTCATCCTATCCTGTTAGTCTACTCTTCCCACATCCTGTCCATTCTCATCAACCACCTTCCGGAAACTGCTGCCTCCCTCCTCAATAACTTCAGCACTGAAAATATTCTGTTTCTCCATATTATCTCCTGCTGTCTTCTCCACAATTTCAGAATTCCGTGCTGACAACCCTGATCGCATCATTCTTCTCCTTTCTTTGTGCTCTATCGACCTTTATCTCCAGTCAGTAATGTGTTGGTCAACAAGCAATTATTCAACACCTATGCAATGTCAGCATTATGCTAAGTGCTGAGAATTTTTAAAAAGGCAAAAAATGATCTAACATGCAAATAACTATGTGGAAAGAAATAAATCTATTAATAAGCATTATTACAAGTTAGGCACTGTGCTAAATGCTTTATAAACAATGTCTCGTTTGATCCTTCCAACATCTAGGAGGTTAGGTGCTATTATTATCCCTATTTTACATTTTTGGAAACTGAGGCAGGCAGGGTAAGCAGCTTGCCACTTAGAAGTCACAGAGCTAGTAAACATATGAGGTCAAATTGGAATACACATTCATGAATACACACACACACACAGAGTTTGAGAGAGGAAGGTACTATAGGGAATGGCATGGGAAAGGATTCCTGCAGAAGGTAAGAGTTAGGCTGAATCATGAAGAAAGGCAAGAAAGCTATGAATCTAAGTTAAGAAAGGAGAGCATTTCAGGAATGGAAGCTGGCCAGTCTCAAAGCCTGGAGTCTATATTGTGTGTGAGTATTAACCTAGTATAGCTGGATTATAGAATGCATAGAGAGGAATAAATTGTAAGAAAAATGGATGGAATGCCAGGTGTGGAGTTAGAAGGACCTGGGTTCAAACCTGGCCTCAGATATGTGCTAGATGTATGACCCTGGACAAGTCATTTAACCCCAGTTGCCTTGCCCTTACCACTGCCTTAAAATAGATAGTATTGATTCTAAGATAGAAGGTAAGAGTAAAAAAAAAAAAGAATGGAAAGATAGTAAGGGACTGTTATAAAGGGCTTTAAATGCTAAGCAAAGGAGTTTATATTTGACCCTGAAAGTAGCAGAAAGCCTTCAGAGTTTATCGAGGTTGAGGATGTAGGGATAAGTGATATTGTCAAAACTGAATTGTGACAGAAAAAAATCACTTTGACCACTTCAATCTATCAATATTATCGTGACCGTGGTCCTTGTCAGTGTAATAGCACCCACAAGACCTCAAATTCCGTGGTTCTTCCTTTTTCTAACCACAATGTTTACTCTCTTCCTCACCTATGTGAGGATCCTGCTTCATCCTTATTGTTTCTGAGGAAGGCATCTCCTTTGAAGCCACTTCTCGCCAGTAGATAACCATCCCTAGTTATTGGACCAGTTTAATCTCGTTGCTTCAGATAAACACAGCCTTGCAGAGCTGCTGTCTAGTGATCTCTTTTCCTGGAAACAGAGAAAGCTGATGTCTTCCAGGAAAAATCCCGAATGGGGAGATCTGGAGGGAGGTGCACCAACCCACCCAACTGCTTTGTTGATAAACAGTGCAGTGTTATATAAGTGTGAGTAACTATTATGGAAGTAATGTTTGTTGAAGGAGCAGAATCCCAAAACATTGAATGAAAGCAGAGAATTCTCAGGGTCACATGATCCCATTCAAGCTTCCCACCTATTGAACCAGACACAAATTAACTAAAATAGTTTGATTCACACTACGACATGGTCAGAAATAGTGTTAATTTCCAAACTGATGATTTTTTAAAAAGTCAGTTATTATTCATTATCTGACTGACAGTAACTCTGTATATATGCAGTAAGTGCATAATACATGCACGATACTTAATTGTTTGGATGAAAAAATCATATGCAAAGAGTTCAAAAGGTTCAAGGGTTCAAAGAGGGGAAGTAGGACCTAGTTTTCTGAGAAGAGACTCCAGCTATGCTGCCCCAGTGCTCATTGTCCTATTCACTCCTGGTTATGCTCACCCTCAGAGCATGCTGCTGACTCTCCTTATTTGATACAAGCTCAGCTATTTGTTATTGGGAAGTAAGTGTGACTAAGACTGAATGTAGGCAGGCTTGTTTATTCCTGTCTGATGTCTCCATCTTGGCTGCCCAAGACTTGTGCCGACGAGAACACTCGACCACACTTGGTCTCTGCTCTTTCTGGTGCTCTTTTGAATGTATAAATTCTGTTTCCTTTATATTGTTGGTCTCCTAACATTGTAGCTATACCTTGTTTAATCAAGCATTGGAAAGTACCACAGAAAGCTTGAATTATAGGCATTCAGAGAAGAGAAAAGATCATTATGGACTAGAGCAGTCAGAAAAGCCTTCTTGAAAAAGGTGAAACTTGAACTGGACCTAGAAGAATTGCCTAGTGAAAGAATTGGAAAGATAGAAAGGGATCAGCATGCTTAAGTAGGGGGATAGCATGGAGGTAGGGACAGAGAACAGTATGCATAGGTATTAAAAGGGATTTATCATCACTCAGCTCTGCCAAAAATGTTCAGACTTTTGCTTAATCTAGGACTATTTAGAAGAAGAAAGATCTTAGCTGGAACAACATGCATGAGACTGGAGAAAGGGACTTCACGAAACGGAGATGGAATTCTTGGGTCAGATCCAATGGAAGAAGAATGATACATGGAATCACATCCCTAGCTGGTGGCTTTGCTTTCAATTTCTTAAAGTCCCTGTCTCTAGCCTGCTACAAGCAATCTTCTTACCTTACCCAGTTCAAGTTTAGAGGAAAATTTGTGCCATTTAAGCTAGTCTTCTATAATCCACAAGGCCATACCTTCCTTTTATGATGCCTAGAGAACTTCAGGGAGCAGAGAATATTCAGTGACTTGTCTATTGAATGAAAGAGAAGAACAGAGAGAAGATTTATAAAAAAAAAAAAAGCTCAGTTGGAAACTGTTATTCCCATCTCTAATCTTTTGGAAGAGTTGGGATTTGAGGTCAGCTCTGATTTTATCCTGGTTCAGTCTTCCCCACACTTAGTATTATTTCAGGAAAAAAAATACTCAGGATATGAAAATGAAAAATGGCATGATCTATACCCTCAAGGATTCCAAGTATATTATGCACAAAAATACATAGAAAAAGGTAAAATATAGTGCGAAACAGCTTGGTGGCATAACAGTTCTAGACCCAGAGTAAGAAAGACTCATCTTCTTGAGTTCAAATCTGGCTTCACACACTTACTAGTGATCCTGGACAAGTCACCAAATCCTGTTTGCCTCATTTTTTTCTTATCTGTTAAATGAATATGAAAAGGAAATGGCAAACCATTGCAAGTGTCTTTGCCAAGAAAACTCCAAATGGAGCCATAAAGAGTCAGACATGACTGAAATGACTGAACAACAACAACGAAGGAAAATAAGAGGCAAAGAGGGAGCTGCCCTTATGTTCAAGGAACAGAGATAATCATCTAAGACTTCACTCCAGGGTACTCAGCAGTGCCTAGAAACATTCACTCAGTGTCTGCTGAGTGACCAGGGGTAGGGCTTCAGACCTTTGCTATCTATTGTAAAGGCAACCCCGAGCTATAGTTTTTCAAGATTTCCATGTATTTGACTTTTCACTAGTATAAGTATGTAAGATAGTACTGTGTCCACGCAGTAAGTGTATAATGCCTACATGGTGCTTAATTGCTTGGATGAAAAATTGAATGCAAAGATTCAAAAGGTTCAAGGGTTCAAATAGCTCTCTAAGACTCAAGGATAGATGTGATGTTGCCAACTTTGGACTTTTTCCAGTCTCTCTGTTGAGATGCCAGAATACCTCTACTGAGGTGAGGTAGGATAAGGAAGGGAGAGTATTAAGGGAATCCAGAGACAAGAAGGTGCCTCCTGGAACATCCCCAACAACTCTGTAAGGAAACCTACCTCTATGGTTCTGTACCTTAGGAATAGTATGCAGTCAACATGTGCTTCAGTGTGTGTGTGTGTGTGTGTGTATGTGTATGTGTTTGCTGATTCAGAAACATCTGTTTGCAAGATGAGCCTAACTCATCTTTTCTTGGCCCCTTGTGGGAAGGATGGGGAGGGACCAGGGATCTGATTTATGGGGAGGTACCTGAGAGCTGAAACCTAATTTGAGACCCAGACAAATACCTCCCAAGCACGCCAGAGATGCCAGAGGGCGGCTCTTGCTGCACACAGATGGAACCTGTGATTACACCTCTTTGATTCTAACCACTGGGTGGATACAGTTGCTTTGTCTGGTTTAGTTATTCTTTCCCATAGCAGGCTTTCCCAGTGATGAGCGCTGCAATTACTGCCAATCGGGGCATAAATAAGGATCAGGATACTCTGGAGTCCATGGGGCTGGCATTAATGAGCGCAGGGGAGAGTGAGATGTACTGCCCCTTGGGAGGGCTCTGAGAGGATACCTCACTCACCGCCTGTCCCTCTCCCCAGGGGTGCCAGGACTCAGCTGGGGCTTAGTTATTTTTAGTCTCTGCTCTGATATTTCAGGTGATTACCTTTCAGATCTTAAGTGTTAGGTCGACTTTATGGAAATAACACTGCAAACTAATTGCAGGTTCCATGGTGCATCTATTTTTTTTTCATTATTTCTTTCCCCACTTCCACATGTATCTCAGCACCAATGAATACCACCCTCTGCCCTTCTTTTTTTCCCCAATGTATGGAAGCAACTGGAATGCTAATAGCTCAGAAGAAGTGCCACTACCTCTAAGAGCCCCCAGGAAAGACCATCCACATG
The DNA here is from genome assembly GCF_027887165.1 of Monodelphis domestica. Lineage (NCBI taxonomy): Eukaryota > Metazoa > Chordata > Mammalia > Didelphimorphia > Didelphidae > Monodelphis > Monodelphis domestica. The sequence continues at coordinate 237,333,487 of NC_077230.1, forward strand.
AGAAAAAACAGTGTTGCCACCTAGGAGTCATAGTGTCTAATGCTATGGATGTTGACAAACTGGAGCATGTGAAAAATTGGACTTTCCTTTACTAATGGTAGGATTTGAGTATGGGTAAGAAGCCCTCATTTTGTCTCATTTGGACTACTGGAATTGTATTTCTGTTGGTTTCTCTGTTTTCAATTTCTACCTTTACAAATTCTCTACCCAGCTGTCAAATAAATCTTCCTAAAGCATAGGTGTGGTCATATCCCTCTCTATCTCAAAAACTGCCTATGGTTCTCTATTGTTTAAGTAATATAGAATAAAAATACCTCCATCTGGCATTTAAGGCCTTCCTTCAACAACTGACCTTCTCTCCAGACTTTTGTTCATTCTATTCCCTTTCACAAACTCTGTGCCAGCTAAACTGAGTCATATTAGCTATATATTTGCATAGGCTTTTCCTTGTGCTTAAAAGACCCTCTCTCCTCATTCCTACCTCTCCAGATTCCTGTCCGTCTTCACAACTCAACTAAGTGCTATCTTCTTTCTGAATCGTTGCTGGTTAGTGCTCCTTCCCTTCTAACTGTATCTTGTATGCCACTTATTTGTAAGTACATAGTACCTTCATTACAGCAGAATATAATGCCTTTGAAGGCAGGTACTATTGTGTTTTTACCTTTGTATTCTTTTGAGTCTAGCAGATTTCCAAACAACAACATCTAGAGATTACTGCCCTCATACCCTTTTCTGAGCACCTACTCTCAAGAATAGTGACATATTGGAAGTTATCCAGTGTGTCTAGACGCATGACCACGGACAAGTCAATCAACCCTAGACATAGAGCTGAAAAGAACCATAGAGGACATCTCGTCAAACCCTCATTTTACATATGAGGAAACTAAGGCTTTGGAGGGTTAAGAAACTTCCCCAAGATTCACAGTAAGTAAGTGCTGGAGGAAGGATTTAAGCTATGGCCATCTGATTTTTTTCCACTGTATATGCTCTGACTTTTGTTTTTTTCATCTCTAAAATGAGAGGAAATACTACTTGTACTATCTACCTTACAGGGTTCTTGTGAGCAACGTATTCTGCAATCTTTAGAGTGTTTTGTCAATTAACTATTAGCTTGTTGTTGTTAATAATGATGACTTTAATGGTGTTAGCATCAAAGGTGAGTGAGGGGTACATGCTGAAGCTATTGGCTTGATGGTAAGTAAAACTCTAAGATAAAACAGAGAATGAGAAAAGTCTCTATTGTCTATTCTTTCTGAAATTCCCTTTCCACACAGAACATGGCCAGAAGATAGTGATAAGAATTGTGAAGGGGTTAGAAACCATTCCATATGAGGAACAGCTGAAGGAATTAGGCATGTTTAGCCAGGAGAAGAAAAGTCTTAGAAAGAACAAGATAAGTGTCTTGCAACATTGAAGAAGTATTACTATAGCTTGAAGGGACATGGTATCTGAGGATTAATTGATTCTATGAGATATAGAGGAGTGAAGGTAATGGTGGAACCTGGAGAGTAGACAGGAGATGAAAAAATAATAGAAAGAGCTCAACGTAGACTATAGGGGGGTGGTCTTGGGAAATGAGGAGAAATAGCTAGAAATACAGTAATATCAAATGCTGGCACTGTCGTTTGGGTGGGGAGTAACAACAAATAAAGACAATTTACTTCTTTAGGACTCTGCCACACTAAGAAAACAACATATTCCAGGATTGTCTCAACTGCCTATACCACCAAAATTCCCACTATTGCAGGACAAGATTGATGTACAGCTAAGAGGACTCTGAATGTACTATGCTTTGGGAGTAGGTGAGGTACCATTGGGAAACAGAAAGGAAGAAAAAGGCATAATCCAGATTTTAGTCTTAAGAAAGAATGTTTCCTCCCTTTTTAGACTCTCAGATCATCCATGTTAAGTAGCAGTAAGAACACAGGTGAAGTATTCTGTTTTTCATCTATCTAAAAACGTGTTTCATTTTACCTCATTCTTCAAGGACTTTCTGTTTATGCCCAATCTAGCTACCCTTAGCTTAAGACCATTTCTTGTTTTCCCTTCTAAAAATGAGACTAGATCGTCATCATTCTCTAAAGAAAAGACCACTATTCCTGTTTTTAAACCAAATAATAATAATAATAAGCACAGAATCTCAGAGTTGGAAAAGACTCTTAGATGTCTTCTAATCCAACCTATATCTAAATAGAAATCTCCTCTGAAATAGCTTGTACAAGTGAGTAGCCACCCTCCACTTGAATTGATGATAATACTGCTTCCTTTTTAAAAATTAGATTGTACACATGCATATAAATATACACACTATACACACACATACACACATATTTGTTTTAATCCATGCAGTTAGGAGTATTTGTTTATCCACAACAGTCATTTATACCAAGGTATTTCTAATAGTCCCCAAAAACAACAAGTGAAATGCCCATCTGAAACTGTAGCGAAAGAGAAAATGAAGACTTTGGAATTATGATCAGTGTATTCAATGATTTATAATAACTTTGCCAGTGATGTACAGTTTGAGGGTGAAAGTTGCTGTGGTTGCATTACATGAGACAAACTGTCCTCTACATCACATGAAATTAAACAATATTTTATATGGTTTAAGTAAACCAAGATGCATCTATCTGGTCACCTAGTTTACAAATTTTGAATTATATTTATTGAAACATGATGTAACTGTGCTCTTAGCCTATACTTCAATTGTATTTTGTCCTTTTCCCCCTTCCATTTTCATGTCTTGTCTTGTAAATACCTTGCATAGACTGGATTCAATTCCAAATAAAGAATTGTAATGATAAAAAAAAATTAGATTGTATTTTTTTTAACTAAAAAGCATTTTTTTTCTCTCCCTTCCACTCCTGCCCAGTAGAAAGAAAAAGAAAACCCTTGTATCAAATATGCAGTCAAGTAATACATATGCCCAAGTTCAAAATATGTCTCATTCTTTTTATTTAGTCATCACTTATCTGTAAGAAGGATGGTAACATTCTACATTAATGGTTCTCTGCAGTCTTGGTTGATTATTGCTTTGATCAGAGGTCTTAAGTCTTTCAAAGGTTTTCATTTTTACAATTTTGTTTTTATGTTGTAAAGTGTTCTCATTCTACTCACTTCATCCTTTCAATTCATAGTCTTCTCAGATTTCTCTAGTACCAATCCTTTCATAACCAAAATTTAGAGTTTTCATCTAAAAAGAAAATAGAATACAAACAGCCAGAAAGAGTTCAAATACTAAGAAATCACAGTCAAGATCACACAAAAGTCAACAGCTACACAATTTTTTTAAAAAGCAGCATATAGAAAAGGGCAAAGTATATCAGCTTATAGCTAAGAATAACTTACACAGCAAAAGAGAGTTCAGTCCTTCATGGGGAGGGGGGATGTGCCTTTAATGAAATAGAATACTTCAAAGTATTCCTGATGAAAAGACAAAGGCTGAGAAGAAACTGAAATATGAAGAGAGAATTAAAGAGATCATAAAAAAAAAAAACTCTTGAGGCAACCTATTCTACTTAAATTATCTCTCCTTATCCTAAACCAAAATCTGCTTCTCGGTAACCTATAACCATTGCTGCCCTCTGGGATTAAATGAAATAAGCTGAATTCCTCTTCCACATAGCAACCTTTCAAAAACTTAAAAATAGTAATTATGTCACTGCTGAATTAAATTGTTTATATTTATTTTTTGTGGTTCTTTTCTCTAGCAGTTTATCCCCTTATGTCATCTCAATATCAAAATAAATTGAGGGAATCCTCTCCCAACCCCTCACTCCCAACCTAGGATTTTTGGTGGAGCTTCTGTGGCAAATTATGGCAAAACGTGGACAGGTTGAACATCAGGGGCAAGCATGGTTGGGTTAAAAATTTCATCCCTGACAACAATGCCTACATTGTTGAAATTGTATGTCTATTCTAGTACCACTTAAGTAATATTTGACACCCTTTTAAAATTCGACATGTTTCTTTAATATTGTGTGACCACATAAGTAAGCATCCTGGTCCCTACTCTGGTCAATGATGATTAGTTTCAAGACTGAGAACATTTTGACCTGAAAGGATCACTTTGATGTTGAAGGGCAAAATAATCTTTGATCCTTCAAAACCAGAGGAATACTTTAGAAGGGACGTCTTTCTGTCAGGTCCTAAGATTACCATGCCCTGTGTGCCTTGATAAGTAAAAGTGTTTGGGATTCATAGAAGCATCAATCTGGACTGAGAGGGGACCTTAGAAGTAATCTAATCCAACCTCATAATTTAAAAAAATTTACAAATAAGAAACTGAACACAAAAAGATTTTGATTTGCTCAAGATCACACAGATAATGAGTGACAGAGTCATGATTTCAACCCATGTCCTCTGTAAGTCCAGGGTTTTGCTGCTATACCATGTGTAGTGTTGGCCAGAGTGATTCCTGTTCTCCTATAGCCCTGCAGCTTCTAGGCTACAAATTCTACTGTACAGAAAGGTCAACATTATTGGTATATACAGAACATGGGTGTCAAATGATCCTTCGTCAGAAGGTTAATAAAAACTGAAGATATTTACCACCCAATGACATTTTTATATATATAAGAAATGTATCATCCTTTTTGGTTTGGGGTTAAAAAATAGGGTCAGAATCTCTTACAGGACAGGATCATCCACTGGTCTTCTCCACTGAAGAACTTAGGACTGGTTCTTGGCAAGAAAGTAGTACCCCGTTCTGAAACTTGTGCTGGAAATGACAAAGAATTGGCTCCCTTTAGGTAGTGAACACCTTTTGGAGAGAATTCTAGGCTCCTTGTGAACCTTCATATTGTCAGACTCAGAGAAAACTCACCTTCATAATAGACAAATTAAGCTAAATTTCAGGGCGCTGAAAGAACTTGTAAGGTCATATTGCCACTGCTATTAATATCTGAAGAATGATAAAAGTGAGAAAAGACTCAGAAACTAGAGATGGATAAATATTCTAATTTTCCTTACATTTAGTAGTCACTTAATAAATGCTTATTTCATTGACTTTCAAAGAAGAAAAAAAGATAAATGCTAGAAGTTACAGATCAACAAAATTTACATTGGTCCCAGCATAATTAGAAATTTTTAGATAAATTATTTATAATTGTGGGGGAAAGTACTCTCCTGGAAGTAGCATAAGTTCATTTAGAGTAAGTCATAATCACACTAAATTAATTTCCAAAATGGATAGATTTATAAAACTCTATAGAATATCAGGGGAACAACAAAGACATAAAATAGGTAGATTGTAGTAAGACATTTGACTAAGACTTTCATGAAATCCATGTGGATGAAATGGAGAAATATGTATTTTAGGGTGCTGTAGTTAGATAAATTCACACTTAGTTGGATGACTACATACAAAGATCATTGCCTACCTGAAAGGTAATGTCTTGTGTGGTGTCTGAGGGCTTTGTGTCTGGCTCTGTCCAAATATTTTATGTAGAATGTTGATGAAGATATAAAAGGTGATACTATCAATCTTGCATAGACAGAATCCTTTTGAGGAATACCTAATGAGTTGAATAATAGAAACAGGATTCAAAATGCCCTATATATCCTGAAATTATGACATGTAATAGGGGTAAATGTAAAATTCTGCACATAGATTTTAAAATTTTATCTGCAAGTACAAAATGAAAGATATATGGCTTTCTCATAGTCTATGTGAGGGAAAAAAAGACAAACAAAAAGCTACAGCTTTTAGTTGACTTCAAGCTCAATATGGGTTAACATTGAACCCTGGCAGCTACAAAACAAAGGAAAGATAACTGGGTTGCATTAATAGAAATATACCATTGATATCAAAGGAGGCAATGTATACTCTGCTCTGGTTAGTACACTTCTAAAATATCTTTTCTAATTGCAAGTCACTTTAAGAGAGTCACAGACCAGGTTCAGCATTAAGAGTTCAGAAGAGAGTAATCAGGGTGGTGAAATGTTACAACCATCACCCTAGGGCAGGCTCTCAACACCTCTGACCTGGACCATTGCAATTGTGTCCTAACTGATCTTCCTATGTCCCTTCTCAGGGCTTTCTAATTCATCCTCCATAAGGCATACCACTCTTCTATTCACTAAACTCGCTTCTTTAGGCACAAATAGAAATTCCTCAAGCTGACACATAAATCCCTTTTCCACATAGTCCCAATCTATTTATATAGCCTCATTCCATATCATTCTCCTTCATATCTCTCAACCTTATTTTCATCATCTCTAAATGGGGATAATAATAGTATCTACTTTCATAGGGTTATGGAAAGGATCAAATGATATATATGTTAAGTCCTTTACAAAACTTATCTAAATGCAAGCTATTATTAGGGATAGAGATAGAGTCCAGGTTCGTGATTGCTTTGGTAAAAAGAAATCTTGGATGAGTTCCTCTTCCCATACTGGTTGACACCCTCTCTCCAAATTAGAATCATAAGAGTTTCCTAGAATACTGAGAGGTTAAGTGACAGAAGTGAAACCTGAATTTAGTTCTCCTGATTCCAAAACTAGATATCCATTTACTTCTACTCCACTCTCCAATGTTGCCTCTTAGCTATTATTATTGTACTATACAGTAGATTGCATAAATGATAACAATAGTATGAAAGTTTATGAACAATAATAGCTATTATTGTTGATTTTTTGTTGTTGTTATTTGTGCATTTTATTGTCCAGTCAAGCTGACCTTTGTATTAAATTTGTATACGTGGCACTCTATCTCATCTCTATTCTGTCTTCTTTACCTGGAGGACACTTTATCCTTGCCTCTTAGAACCCCGACTTTCCTTCAAGCCTTCTTTCTAGGGTCACTTTGTTGCCTTCCCCGGTGCCCAAACTACCCTCCCTTCTCTGACTTGTATCTATTTTATGTTTATCAGGACATATTCTGTCCAGTAATAGAATAGAAGCCCCTTCAGAGCAATTGTTTCACATTTGTCTTTGTGTCCTCAGTACCTAGCATAGTGCCTGGCCTGTTGTGTGTGCTTCATAAACGTTTGCTGAGTGAATGCTACTATTCCCAATAGAGGTTGTTAGGGATACTGGGGAAAAAACTTAGGGGGTACATAGTAGATATCCCCAAACACTTGAAGAACTATCATGTTGAGGAGGAAAGTAATTTCTACACTTTTTCTCTTAGCCTTGAAGAGATGTTTCTTCACTGAGAGATCAGTTGATTAGATGGCACCTAATGGTCTTTAGCATTGTAAGCATCTAACATTTTTTAAAAACCCTTACCTTCTGTCTTGGAATCGCTAGACAATAGGGGTTAAGTGACTTGCCCTGGGTCACAGTCAGATTTGAACCTAGGACCTCCCATCTTTAGGCCTGGCTCTCAATCCACTGAGTTATCCAGCTGCCCCCAGCATCTAACATTTTAAGACAATAAGGGGCTCTGAAAGAAGGAAGATGAGAAGTAGCAGGGCTCTCCTCACTAAAGGAGAGCAATCCTAATTCATCTGGCATCTATGCCATTTCTACTTTTCCTGATAGAACTTCAAATGGGAATTCCAAATGGTCTGCAGTTTCCCCATAGTATTATTTTTTCCTGAAGTAACAAGAAAAGACACTAAATGTTAACTGCTTCTTGAGGTTGCATGAGATCAGATTATAGACTGAGTGGAAGGAATTCAGTCCAGTTCCCTCATTTTACATCAAGAAAACTGAGACTTAGAGTTTGTTCAAGGTCACACAGTTATTAAATGATAGACTCAGAATTTGGATTCAGGTCCTCAGATTCCAAATAGAGGCAGTAGATTCCTTTTCTATTATTTTGTTGTTGAATCATTTCAGTCAGGGCGAACTCTTCATGATCTCATTTTGGGGGTTTATTGGTTTATTATTTATTATTATTTGGGGGTTTAGTGGTTTGCTATTTCCTTCTCTAGCTTATTTAATAGATGAGAAAACTGAGTCAAATAGGATTGAGGGATTTTCAGGGTCACATAGCTGGTAAGTGTTAAAGGTCAGATTTGAACCTGGGAAAATGAGTCTTCCTGACTTCAGGCCCAGAACTCTGTCCATGGCACTACCTAGCTTCACCTTTCTATTGCATCATATTGCATAAGCAGGCTACATTATGAAGAAATCAGAATGTCTGCTAATAGCACCTTGAGCTCATGGTACTCAGTTTAAGTTTCCTTGTCCCTTTATCAGAAAAAGTCTCATAGTGAGTAAAGTCGTAGAGGGAGATTTCACAGACTTTCATACCTAACCATAATCTTCTGGCAAGCAAGTGAGGATGAGTGCTATATCTACTTCCTTACAAAAAAAGTGGTGGACTTACTTGAACTAGATCCTGGAGTGATCCTTAGATTTTTTTTCTTAGGATGAAAGTGAATTATAAAAGGGATACTTGCTCAGGTATGGGTTGAACTCAATGGCCTTTAAGATTCCTTTCAACTATGAGATTCTGTGATTCTGTGATCTGAAGAGCCTAGAAAGTTCCTGCCCTTCATATGCCCTTTAGATTTGCCCCTCTCCATTGAGAGGGATCTTAGAAAAGGTAATCCAACCTTCATCCTCCTAACTGAAACAGAGGGGATGGATCTTAAAGACCCTAATTAGTTAGAATATGATTTGGAAGTTGATATCCACATTGTCATAACACTTAACATATTTAGGTTGAATCCAAAGACAATTTAATTAGCAGGTTTGGGCCAATTTTTTTTTGTCAGTACCCTAGAAAATGTATGTTTAGAAAAGAGTCTCTTCTATTTTCTTTATATGGTGAGTTAAGAAGAATAGAAAATCAGATTGAAATTATTGTAGCAATTACTGCACTGCTATGTGGACAATCAATAGCAACTTACAAAGGTCAACAGGCTTGTAGTTAATGTCTCTGTCCTGTCCTGAGGGAAACCCTCAAGTGGCCTTGGCGGTCAGAAGAAGATGCAGTGCGTATCTTTGCAAATTCATGAAGTAATAGGCCAATAAACATTTATTAAGCATCTACTATGTGCCAGGCACTGTGCTAAGTCCTAGAGATACAAATAAGGGCAAAATGGCATCTCTTCAATTTCTTTTGCTGGATCACCATTATTGGATTTAATATATATCATATAGCAGTGTCATATATCACCAAGAAGACATGTCTCCTAATCATGAGTATATTCCCTATGATGGGAGATGGAATGTCCCAAATGATGAACAAAGAGAAAGTTAGTTTGACTAGATCACAGAGTGAAGTAAGAAGAATAATGTCCCAAGAAAGCTAGGATTGTAGTTTGGGGCAAAGTTGTGAAGGTCTTCAAAAACCTTGGAAGACTAGAAGGATGATGAGAAAAATGGCAATGTTTGAAAAAGGGAAATTTTTAAGAGAAAGAGAATGAGGTCATGTTGCATTTAAGATGCTCCTGGGACATTCATTTTGAAATATCCAATACACTTTGTTGATGTGGGACTGACTGAGAGAAACTATGGCTGAATATACATATATGTATATATATGTGCTTTTTGACTGAGGAAAGGGTGGCCAACAATGCAAATGCCAGAGAGAGATTAAGAATAATTGGGATTGAGATAAAATGAACAGATTTAACATTTAAGAAGTCCTTGATAGGGAATAACTTTTTCTATGGCAAGAATTTCTAGGAAAACCAGAATGAAGTCTGGAAAAAATTAAGCTTAGACCACCTTCTTAAACCATACACCACAATAAAGTCAAAATGGATTTGTGACTTAGATATTAAGGATCATACCATAAATTTTTTAAAATAAAAACTACAATACAGGTATAAGTAGGAGACATATTTTTAATACACAAGTAAAAGAAATCACAAAAAATAAAATAGATAATTGTAATTACATGAAATTGAAAAGCTTTCCTAGTAAAAAAAAATAAAAGGCAGAAGTTGGCAAAAACTATTCATTTCTGATATTTCTGATGAGATATCTCTAATATGATTAATACTCATGATATGTGAGTAACAACAGTAATATATAAGTCCTAAACCCATTTCCCAAGTGGTCAGAGGATATAGTTTTCAAAAGAAAAAAATTATAAACTCCTTAACAATCATGTGGATCATTATTCCAAATCACTAAAAATAAGAGATATTAACTTTAAAACCATTGTGAGCTTTAATTTGCCCCTAGATGATTAGTAAAGATGACAAAAGATGGGGAAAATTAATGTTGAAACCACTAGAGAGAAAGAGATATACTATTTTACTTTTGGTAGACCTTTGAATTGATTCAACTATACTGAAATTTTTTGGAATTATGCTTTTAAAAAAAAAGTGATTAAAATGTTCAAACCAAGCAAGCCAATTACACAACATGGTCCTACATATTCCAAATGTTTATAAGCAATACTTTTTTGTATTAGTAAATAACTCAAAACAAATTAGATATCAAGCAAATGAATGACAACAAATTGGGGTGTGTGAATGTGATGAATATTACTTTGTAACATACAGATGAGTGCCTAGATGAATTGATGCAAAAAAAAAAATAAGACAAGACACAAAAACAATATACACAATGATTACAGCAGTGTACATAGTAAGAACTATAGGAAAACAAATGAAACTGAAAACTATGAAATTATTAAAGGCAAAGTTTGGCTTCAGAGAACAATATATAAGAATGAAAATTCCTCTCCTTCTTTGCAAGGTGGAACACTTTGGCAGTGGAACACTGATTATAATACCTGACTTGGTCAATAGATCAATTTTGCTGAACAATTTTATTTTTCTCTTTAAAAAAATCCTCTGTTAGGATTATCTAGGTGACTCAGGGGATAGAGAGCCAGTACTGGAGATGGGAAGTCCTGGGTTTAAATACAGCCATGACCACTTCCTAGCTGTATGACCCTAAATAAGTCACAATCTCAATTGCTTAACCATTGCTGCTCTTTTACCTTGGAACTGATACTTAGAATCAGAATCAATTCTAAGAGAAAAAGTAAGGTTTTTTTTTTTAATCTTTATTAGCCATAGAAATCTTTTAAATTTTTTTTTAAATTTTATTTGGTCAATTTCAAACATTATTCCTTAATTACAAGAATCATATTCTATCCCTCTCTCCCCTACCTCCACCCTTCCCATAGCCGATGTGCAATTCCACTGGGTATTACATGTGTCCTTGATCAGAACCCATTTACATGTTGTTGGTGTTTGCATTAGGACTATCATTTAGAGTCTACATCCCCATCATATCCCCCTCGACCCATGTAATCAAGCAGTTGTTTGTCTTCTGTGTTTCGACTCCTACAGTTTTCCCTCTGAATGTGGATAGTGTTTTTTCTCATAGATCCCTCCAAGTTGTTCAGGATCACTGCACTGACACTAATGAAGAAGTACATTACATTCGATTGTACCACAGTGTATCCATCTCTGTGTACAATGTTCTCCTGGTTCTGCTCCTCTCACTCTGCATCAATTCCTGGAGGTTGTTCCAGTTCCCATGGAATTCCTCCAGTTCATTATTCCTTTGAGCACAATAGTATTCCATCACCAACATATACCAGAGTTTGTTCAGCCATTCCCCAATTGAAGGGCATCCCCTCATTTTCCATTTTTTTGCCACCACAAAGAGCGCAGCTATGAATATTCTTGTACAAGTCTTTTTCCTTATTATCTCTTTGGGGGTACAAACCCAGCAATGCTATTAGCCATGGAAATCTTGAAGGACTATAGAGGAGGGATATGTTGGAAAACTTTAGTGACATAAAAACAAATTACATCAATATAGATTTTTTAAAGAGATTAGTAAATTTGGGGTGAACCATTTTACTTGAGTTATGTGTTTAAAAGTCACATTGAAAAGGTTTAAGAAGTTAATGAGAGGAGGAAATAGAGATAAGTGCAGGGATAGTTTTTCTAGAGAATTGGTTGAAAAAGAAAAGAAAGATATTTATGACATCTTGATGGGATAGAGGATATAGTGAAGATTTTTGTTTCTGTTTTGTTTTAACAATGGAAAAGACTTGGGAAAGTTTGTAGGCAGCAAGGAAGGAAACAGTAAATAGGATGAGAATAAAGACTAGAGAGGAATCAATGACTATGGAGCAATCTTCTGAAGAAGATGGGAGGAGAGAGATCCAAGGGTTGACTTCTGTGAGGGAAAAAACTTCTTTATGAATAGAAATGGAAGTAAAAGACATATTGGTGAATAATGTCAAGAAGTTCCAGATAAAGAGAAGCAGAGATAAGGGGACTCTTAGAGAATGGTTTCCACTTACCTAATAAAATATCATGTACAAAAGTACTCAGCTGAGAAGGGGAGGAGATGAGGAGGAGGAGCTTTAATGAGAGAAGAGAAGGTTTGGAACTATGTCCAATCTATCATTCCAGAACCTTCTGATCCTATGATTTCTCTGTCCTCTAGATGCCTAAGGTTATTTATTCTGTACAGTTACTGTTGCCTCCCTCTTTTTTCAAGGGGATTGTTGGATATGCCTAGTATTTTACTCTGTAAGCTGATGATTTTTATTTGGGTTCAGTCTTTTCCCCATCACTGTCTTAAGAGGTTGGTATGCTCATTGAATGTGCTTGCTAATTTCCTTCTCACAATGGGTGGCCCCATCATCTGGACCTCCTGTGTATCTGTATATTTTGTGTTTCTAAGTTTTCTTTTTGCCATTCACCTTCTTCCTCACACCAAAAGTAGCCATTGCTTTAAAATGGTCCACATTTCATCACCTTCTCATAGATCTATGAACATTATACTTATGGATCACTCCATCCTCTGATGTATTTATTGAAAATCCTATTTTGCTTAATTCTTTTTCTAAATAGTAACTCAGTTAGCCTTTCCTATGCTTATCTCTTCCTGGCAGTCTTAAATGGTGTGACCAATTTTTGCTCAGTTCCTTCTCATCTTCTCTATGTCCACAACAGATGTTTCCTTCCCTTACTAATTATCAAAAATATCCAAATAAAGGGTAAAAATAGTATGACTAAGTTTCTCTTCTTTATCAGTGATCGTTAAAGCACTTCTGTCTGTTCCTGTTGCTAAGAAAATCCCTGGGTAGAAAAATTAAAAAAAAAACCCACTGAAATTACCCATTTATTTAATTACAAGGCGCTCTCTTTCACAAACCACGTTTCTGCTGCTGAGAAGATTCTGACTTGGCAACAAAAGGCAAAAGCTATTTCTAGTGAGACCAGCAAGGAAGCAATGTTAGCATTGCTGCTGTGTATGGGAAACCTGTGGTGCAGTTTAAATGGCTCTCTACCTTTCAGGGAGGTGGGGAACAGGGGGAGGCAGGCACAGAGATGGAGAGTCAGAGAAAGCCAAGGACAGGGAGATCAAGAGACAGCAAGAGAAATCTAATCCAACAACCATTTATTAAGCACCTACTTTGTGCAAGGCCCCATGTTAGGTGCTGGGTATATAAAGACAAAAAAAAAGTTCATGTCTTTATGGAGCGCATATTCTACTGGATACGGAGAAGGAGCCAGAGTCAGAACAAAGACACAGAAACCCAGAAATTGAGAGAGAAAGTGAGAGATGGAGAAAGCAATGGATGGAAAGATCAAGAGTCCCGAGAAACCAAGAAAAAAAAAAACAAAGATGAAAGTATTTTTTTAATATTGTAGATACAGTAGGTGGTCTCTATAAAAGCTTGTTATAGCTTACACAAGTCAGAGCTGCAAGACATAACCCCTAAAGTTGGGTTAGTTCTTCCTAATATCTATGTAATTCAATGTATTTTTCCAGGCTTCTAGGTAATGATGCTTTCTTGTAGATCAGAATAGGCTCAATGAGTACTATTTCTAGCATCCATAAATCATTGAGAATCTCAGAAATCAATGCATGTGAGTTAAGATCTTAATTTGTCACTTTATGTCAAAAGGTCTATTAAAATAAAAATCTGAATTAGATAATCTTTGTAAAAGCTAAATCTCTCTAGAAGTAAAAGTTAAAGAAGAAGAACTACCTAGGCATAGATAGGTGCTTGACTAGTTAGCATTCTTGAAGCAAGTTAGTTTAAAAGGATGTTATATATATTGACTCAAAACAGGTTACTCTCTGGGGGATAAGTAGTGTTATGTAGAAGCATAATTTTATCATAATCAAAATATACTGGAGATGGACACCTTAAATATCCCTCCTCTCTTCCTCCTGGTGCCTCTCCTATTTTCCTTTCTTGCAGGGCCTTGTTCTCTCCAGGAGTTCACAATTGCAGGAAATGAACTAATAATAACTAAAATGTTCTCTATTCCAGGGATATAGCAATTATAATGGGGGACAATGGAGGTTTAAGGGAAAAAAAGGTTTTTAAGAACCAAAAAGGATCTGTATAATAGAGCAGAATGGATATTGGACTTCAGGTCAGGATAGACTAGGGTTTAAGGCCTGGCTCCACCAATTACTCATTAAGAGGTTTTGGTCATGTGAATTTACCTCTGACTCAATTTTCTCATTTTCAAAATTAGAGAATTGGAATATATAATCTTCAAGGCTTCCATTTTATTATATTTTATGAATCTATATCAATTTTTAATGCTTAAATTTCAAGCATAGGTTCATCCCCAAGAGCTAAAGATATCTATATTTGTATATATATATATATATATATATATATATATATAAAGTAAAAACATCTCTGCTCTCTAGGAGCTCACAGCTTACTAGGGGAGAAAACATGCAAGAACTATGTATAAACTATATATATATATACATATATAATAAACTGTAAATAATCAATAGAGAAAAAGCATTAGAATTAAGAGTGTTTGGAAAATGTTTCTAATAGAAGGTAGGATTTTAGCTGGATCTTGAAAGAAGTCAAGAAAGCTGGGGGACAGAGATGAGGAGGAAGAAAATTCCAGGCATAGGCAACAGAAAGTGAAGATGCTAGGAGTTGGGAGATGAAGGGTCTTATATTGGATAGAATAGCAAGTAGACCAATGTCACTGGATCATACAATAAATTGGGGCAAACAAAATATAAAAAGACTGGAAAGGTGGGGAGAGCAGGGTTATGAAGGACCTTGAATGCCAAACAGAGAATTTTATATTTGATCCTTGAAGTGATAGGTACACATTATTGGTGGAGTTGTGAACCACTGATCCAACCATATTAGAGGGCAATTTGGAATTTTACCCAAAGGGCTTTTAAAAATGCTTACTTTTCAATCCAAAAATACCACTACTAGGTCTGTATCCCAAAGAGAAATGGAAAATGAAAAAAATGGAAAAGGACGTGTTTGTACAAAAATACTTTTATGGTTCTCTTCTTTGGGGCAAAGAACTGGAAACTGAAGGGATGCCCCTCAATTGGGGAATGGCTAAACATATTGTAGTACAAGATGGTGATGGAATACTATTGTGCTATAAGGAATGATGAACAGGATGATTTCAGAAAGAACTGGAAAAATCTTCATGAACTGATGCAGAGTGAAATAAGCAGAACCAGGAGAACATTATGCACAATAACTGCAATATTGTGGAATGATCAAATGTGATAGAGATTGCTACTAACAGCAATGCAATGATCCAGGACAATTCTGAGGGACTTTATAAAAAAGAATTCTATCTACCTCCAGAGAAAGAACTGAGTATAAATGCAGAGGAACACATATAATTTATCACTTGTTTATTTGGGTATATGATTTAGGGTTTTGGTCCTATAAGATTATTCACTTTCAAAAATGAATAATATGGAAATATGTTTTGTGTGATAATACATGTATAACCCAGATTGAAATGCTTGTCATCTACATGAATAAGAAAGGAAGAAGAGGGGGAGACAACATGGATCATATAACTTCAGAAAACTTATATGGAAATTTGTTATTAAATTTTTTTAATTAAAAAAATTAATGAAAAAAGGCCATTAGATTTATCAATAAGAGATCATTGGTGGTTCTGGAGAGAGAAGTTTTCAGTTGAAGTTTTCGATTGGAAATCTGACTAGAGAATGAAGTTTTCTACTACACAAAGCAAAGGCCTTTTCTAGATTCTTGGTGATTTCATCTTGCTCCAAGGCTCTTTTCAAGATTTTGCCTTCCCTTAAAAACTTCCAAAGTGTTCCCCACCTCCTCTATCAGTAAATGTTTTTGCTTCTCAATTTACTGAGAAAATAGAGGCTATTTTCTATAATCTCTCTTTTTTCCTATCCCATCCCTCAAAACACTTCTACATCTTTTTAATTCTCTCCTTCATTATTGTCTCTGAGGAAGAGATAGCCTTCTTCTTTGCCAAGCACCCCATGTACTTGTTTGTGCCTTCAATTTCATCACCTCTTATTTCCTCCTACAACTTGCTCATTCCCACTGAGCACTCCTCTCTCTCCTCTTTAACTTCTCTCCATATATGGAATATGTTCTTCAACTTAGGTCTTATTTGTTCTTAGAAAACCTATATACTTGACCCCACCATCCCCTCAAGATATCATCCTTTATCTCTCCTCCCTTTTTCTGCCAGACTCCTAAAAAAATCATACACATTCCTAAACTTAATGCTGCCACTTTCTTGCCACCCACTCACATCTTAATTCTTTGCAATCTGGCTTCTGACCTTAACACTCAACAGAAACTGCTGTTTCCAAGGTTACCAACAGTCTCTTGACTGCCTTTTCTTAGTTCTCATCTTTGTTGACCTCTCTGCAGGTTTTGATACTGTTGACCACCTGATCCTCCTGGAAACTGTCTACCTTTGGCTTCAGTAACAATGTTTTTTCCTAGCTCTCCTACCTTTCAGATTGCTCCTTCTCAGGTTCCTTTGTTGGATAAGCATCCTGTCCCCTTACTGTGAATATTCCTAGGGCATTGTCATATTGTAGGCATTCTTCTCTTTTCTTTCTACACTACTCCTCTTGGTTATCTTAGCTTCTATAGGTTCAAGTATCATCTTTGCACAAATGATTCACAATTATGTATATATGTATAAATTTATAATTTAGGCATTTTATATATGTAAACATATAAATACATATTTATGTAGCTCCTTTATTTCACTCTTGAATTTCAGTGACATAGGACCAACTATCTGCTTTACATCTGCTCTGGAATGGCCCACTGAGTAGCTTTTTATCCACTACATTTCTTTTTAGCAGTTGCATAGCTAGTGTCAATTTCTCTAAACCTATCTTTCCTTCCAACTTCTTTTGTGGGAATTATTATTTTCTTGCTCACCCAGGTTTAGAAACTTGGTATTCTCCTGGAATTTTTCTTTTTTCCTCATTCCTCTTTCATAACCAATCTATTGCTCTGTTTTGTCAGTTCTCTCTCTTCTATTTGTCCCTTTCTCTCTACTCACATAAACATTATCAACTCTTTTCTGGACCACAATATTAGTCTCCTAATAGATTTTACTGATTCCTGCATCTTTCTTCTTTAATCCATTTTCTATATAACAAAATTAATTTTCCTAAAAAGCAAAGATCTGATGACACTTGGGGCAGCCAAATGCATAGTGGATAAAACACTGAACTTGGAACTAAGAAGACTCATCTTCATGAGTTCAAAACTGGCCTCAGACACCTACTACCTGGGTGATCCTGCACAAGTCGCATAATCCTGTTTGCCTCAGCTCCTCCTCTATAATGAGTTGGAAAAAAAAGGGCAAATAATTCTAGTATATTTGCCAAGAATACCAAAAAGAGAGTCACAAAGAATTGGAACCAAATGAAATAACTAAAAAACAACAGCAATTAGCACCACTTCCTTAACTCAAACACCATACATCCCTCCTCATAACTTAGAAAATAAAATACAGACTACTCAGTGTGATATTTAAAGCCCTCTACAACATATTCATATCAACCTTTTCATCCTCATTTCATTCTGCTCTCCTTCACACACTTCAAGTTCCAGACAAACTGGATTATGAATGGCTCTTTGAACTCAATACTATTTCACCTTTTGTTCAGTTCTTCAGTTGTATTCAACTCTTCATGACTCCATGGACCATACTGTCCTTGGGGTTTTCTTGGCAAAGGTACTAAAATGATTACCATTTCCTTTTCTATCAGATTAAGATAAACAGAATTAAATGATTTGTCTAGGGTCACATAGCTAGTAGTTGTCTAAGGCCAGAGTTGAAATCAAGTCTTCTTAACTCTAGACCAGTGCTCTGCTCACTAAGCCAGCTAGCTCTCTCCTAGGCAGCAGTTAAGTGACTTATCCAAAGTCTGTTTTCAGTCATGTTCGACTCTTTATGGTCCCATTTGGGGTTTTCTTGGCAAAGATACTAGAATAGTTTGCCAGCATTAGTTCTCCAGCTCGTTTTACAGATAAAGAAACTAAGACAGTTTCACATATCTAGTGTCTGAGACCAGATTTGATTTCAGGTCTTCCTGACTCCAAGCCAGGCGCTCTATCCACAGAGCCATATAACTATCTCTTCTTCATCCCTTACCTCTATGGATTTATACAAACACTTTCCATTCCCAGAATAAATTCATTTCTCTCCACTGCCTCAGATCCTTGTCTTACTTCAAGGCTCAGTTTAAGTCCCACCTCCTCTATGAAGTCTTCACCAAACTTCCCAGATTAGTTCTCTATTCAAAATTTTCCTGGAACTCTACACATTTGTATGTTTTTCTTGTCACCTAAAGTAGAATGCAAACCCCTTGAGGGCCTGGACTATTTCATTTGAGTCTCCAGTACAAAATTCAGGACTTGGTATGTAGTAGGTAATTAATAAATGTCTATTGACTTGGATTATTGTTGGATTACAGCCTAAAGTTGTTCCAGGCTACCCTAGCTCAGGCTCTCATCACATCTTCCCTGAACAATGGTGATAATTTCTTACTCTGCCCCTGACTCTTCCCTCTCTAATCCATGTTTTAAATAGCTAAAGATATTCCTAAATACCATCTGCTCATCTCTTTCTCTTCTCTCTCCTCTCTTTTTTCTCTTTCTCTCTCCTTTCTCTTTCTCTCTCTCTCTCTCTCTCTCTCTCTCTCTCTCTCTCTCTCTCTCTCTCTCTCTCTCTCTCTCTCTGTCTCTCTGTCTCCCTCTCTGTCTCTCTCTCCTCTTTCTCTCTTCCTCTCTCTTCTCTCTTCCTCTCTCTTCTCTTTCTCCTTTCTCTATCTTTCTCTCTGTGTCTCTGTGTCTCTCTCTATGTCCCTCTATCTCTCTCTCTGTCTCTCTCTGTCTCTGTCTCTCTGTCTCTGTCTATCTCTGTCTATCTCCCTCTATTTCTCTCTGTCTCTCTCTCTCTGTCTCTCTGTCTCTGTCTGTCTCTCTCTCTCTCTCTCTCTTTCTCTCATTCCAGTCACTCCCTATTGCCTGTAGGACAAAATAAAAACTCTTCTACCTGGCATATGAAGTCCTTCACCACCTGACCTCATTCTGACTTCCCAACCTTATTGCCCATTATTCCCCTCTATCTGCTTTGCAGCTGAGCCAGTCTGGTCTTCTTGTTGTATTTCCAATCTCCCCACCTTTTGTCCTGGCCTCTTGTAACTTCCAAGAATCCTTGATTTTTTTCTGGAATCAGCTCAGACAAAACCTTCTGCATCAGGCCTTTGTTGGCGTGTCCAGCTGTTAGCATGTCTGTCTCCTCATATTTATCTTACACATGATTTATATATGCCTATATGCATGAATGTTATCTCCCTTATTACAATGTAAGTCTCTCAAGAGTGGAAACGGCTTTTCTTTTGTCTTTGTGATTCTAGTGTCTAGCCTGGTACATAGTAGGAACTTAATAAATTGATTGCTTGATTGACTAAAGAAGTTGCCGGTTATATATGCACAGGATTTTGGCATGCAAAAGCAGACCGACTTACTGACCAGGATCAAACCCTAAGGAAGAAGGACTGTTTCTGTACTATATCAGCATTCGTTGAAGTCGATGATAAGGTGAGAAAAGGTGGCTTGTGGGTGGAACAGTGGCAGAAAGAGGAGCAGAAAAGAAGCAAATCCTTCTTTCCTTCTTACCAGCAGTATCTACATCCAGCCCTCCTCTCCCCCACCATCCTCTGCTTGTAAGGCAGATGGCGGGCAGAAAGGAGGCACACTTTCTCTTTGCCACTTTCCCCCCTTCCAGCATTGTGCAGTAACTAGAAGTTCCTTCTGACATTCAGCCTTTCCCTTCCTTACGGTGAAAAATGCCATTGATTACAGACCTATCAAATTAAAGCTTCGGGAGCCTTAAGTGAGCAATTATTATCAGCTACAAAATGCTGGAAATTGTTTATTAGGCCGCCTCTCGTTGTTTACTCTGACAGCTTCCTGTAGAGCTCTCTCTGAGCAGTGTGGGTGAGGCAGGGGGACTGTTCAGGAGCAGTCTGATTTGGCTCCTGAGTGCTGTGCCAAGGCAACGCTACAAGCTTGAGGCGGAGAATGAATCACAGATCCGTTGGGATAACTAGAAGTCAACGCCTCTATCCCCCCCATCTCTAAACAGTCTTCATTTACACCCTCATAGAATGGGGAAATGAGGGAGAAAGAGAAGGCGGTTCCTCTAATTTGAAAAATTCCCATGATTAAGAGCATTGCAAACTACCTTCCAAGGTCTTGTGTGACCAGAATATCTTCCTTGTGTCCTGCCTCAATTTTTCATGGTATATTTTAAACTCAGCAATAAATGTAATGGTCAAGGATATTTATCAAAAAAACAGGTTATAACATACTCAAAGGATCATATAGTTAGACATATAAGAGACTTTCAAGGTTAACTAAATCTCTGAAGGAACTGAATCCAAAAAATAGGAAAGAAGAAAGGAAAAATGGAGGTTGATTGATTAAAATCAACGCAATGACTCGTGTTTATACAGTCAAAGATGACAAAGTGTTTTCCTATGCCTCTGAATTCTCTTGGTGACTCTGATATAGGCGGTGCAAGAATTATCAATGGAATTGCTTGTTAACTCTAGGAGGGGGGAGAAAAAAGAGGAGGGAGAGAATATGAATCATGGCATGGAAAAATATTTGTAATAAAATAAAATTTATATTAAAAATAAATAAGAATTATCATAACCATTTTACAGATGAAAAAACTGAGGTTCAGAAAAGTGATAGGAGAGGTGTCAGGTCACAAATGTAAAACAATGGGAGATTTGGGACTTAACACTACAGAATTACAGGCTCCACAAGACTGGGGAAGGGCAAATGTCTTGATTCTTAGAAAAGGGAAGAAAACAGTCAGCAAAGTATAAGTCAGTGAGTTCAACTCTGATTCCAAGGAAAATTCTAGAGGATATCAATAAAGATGCTTAGGGAAAACCCAGAAATAGAAGTGATTTCAAAGACCCAATATGACTCCATCAAAAAGAGGTCATGCTAGACTAATTTCACTTTATGCTATGAACATAGTTTATCTAAATTTTAGCAAGGTTTTTGATAAGGTATCTCATGCTATTCTCATAGAAAAGATGGGGAGATAGAAATGAAACTCGAAAGAATCAGTCGTATGATTGGTCTCAAATAGTTATTAATGGTCTAATGTCAACATAGTAGGAAGCCTCCAGAAGGAAACTCTGGGAATCTATCATTGGCCTTTTGCTGCTTAGAATTTTTATCATCAACTTACATAAAGACATCGATGGCATGTTCATCATTTTTTTTCATATTATGTAAAGTTGAGAAGGGGAGCTAACACAGGAGACAGAATCTAAGATTCAAAAGGATGTTGACAGGTCAGAGTAAATTCAATGCAAAGTTTTGTACCTAGATACAAACAATCAGTTTTGCAGGATGAGAAGACATGAAGAGGTAAATAGTCTTTCTAGAAAAATATTTGGGGCTTTTAGTGGAATACATGCTTGGTAGGAGTCAGCAGTGTGGGGTGGTAGCCAAACCTTGGATTTGGGCTGCAGTAAGAGGGACATAGATTCTAGGAATAGAGGAGAGATCGTTTTACTGAATTCTGGGTACCTGATGTCAAACTCAAATAGAAATTGAGCCTTGATGATAGCACAATTAACTTTGTTGTTGTTCATTCATATCCAACTTTTCATGAACCCACTTGGAGTTTTCTTGCCAGAGACTAGAGTGGTTTGCTATTCCCTTCTTCAACTCATGTTACAGATGAGGAAACTGAGGCAAAAAATTAAACTCAAGAAAATAAATCTTCCTGAAGCAGCTAAGTGGTTCAGTGGATAGAGAACCAGACCTTGGAGTTGGGAGGTCCTGAGTTGAAATATGACCTCAGACACTTCCTAGCTAATTCTGAGCAAGTCATTTAACCCCCATTGCCTATCCTTTACTCTTCTACCTTGGAATCAATACTTAATATCAATTCTAAGACAGAAAGTAAAGGTTTAAAAACAAACCAAAAAAAGAATGGATCTTTCTGAATTCAAGGCTGGGGATTCTATCCTCTGCACCACCTAGTCTTGTGCTTGATATTACACAGCTTGGTCTAGTGACAGCCAAATTGTTGTTGCTCTTTCATTTCAGTCATGTCCAACTCTTTGTGACCCCATTTGGGGTTTCCTTGGCAAAAGATACTAGAGTGGCTTGCCATTTCCTTTTCCAGTTCATTTTACAGATGAGAAACTGAGAGAAACAGGGTTAAGTGCCCAGTCCCACAGCTGGTATGTAGTGGGAACTTAATAAATGTTTATTGTTTGATATATTTGTATATTTGTTTGTTTATGGATATATCAGTCAACAAGCCTTTATTAAGCCCTTCTATGTTAACAGTCTATGCTAAGTGCTGGGAATAGAAAGAAAAAAAAAAACAGTCCCTTGCCTCAAGGAGCTTATATTCTAATAGTATGGACAACATGTATATAAATAGGCTTATAATAAGACACATTGAGTAACTGGAAGCAATCCTTCAAGGAAAAGACAACTGGAAGCTGGGTGGGCACTGAAGAGGACAGAGATGGGCTTCCCACAGAAGGTGATGCCTGAATTTAATATTGAAAGTCTCCAGATTCCAAAGGACAGAGATATAAATGTGAGAGCAGCAAAGTTAGTATGAAAGAAAGCAAGTCGTCACCCTCTTGAGCCAGTTGTTTTCTCTAAAAAATGGGCATAATAATATTGGTCTATTTCACAGGTTAGCATTTTAAATTTTAATTAGATGATTGTGTCACCTCATATTGCGGGGGAAAGCTGGAGGTTAATGTGAAGGGCATCTGAGTCAAGTGAGGTGTCAAGGGGATGAGTTCCCAGGAGTGAGGGGCTACCAGGTTGCCTATAGAGGGGGAAATCTGACCAGATTGGAAATAGAACAAATTAAAATGCCTGTGCCAATCAGTAGAGGGATCAGACCTGTGAGTAGCTCCTGAATTCCCAGCCTGGGTGAGTCAGGGAGATCTAGACTTTTTTTTTAATAGTGGAATGAAATAGAAATATGGATTATTATTATTGCTGTGTCCTCAGGGAAAGGGGAAAAACCTATGATTTCATTGATATAGGAATAAACTCCCTCTGCCGCTGTAGGTCAGCGCTTCCCTATCATATACAGCCATATGGAGTTGCTTAGACTTGAGGCCCTAGAACACTGAAATAAGTTAAGTGACTTATCCAGAGTCTCACACAGTATGAGTCATAGGAAGAACTTGAATCCAGGGCTCTTCTTAGCTCTGAGACCTACTCTCTTTCTCCTGTGCCATTCTCTTTTTTTTTATTAGTAATACTAGTATTAATGCTTATTAAAACTAATTAGTAGTATTAATACTGTATTTGTAGTAGTGATATTCTGTATGAAAAGAGGGTTTTAGACCTGTGATTTTGTTGCTACAGGAACTTTAAGCTCCCTTCCAATAAAGATGAGCAAATCTTATGTACTAGCTTGGCTTAGTAAGTTCCTTGGAACAACAAGAAGTTCAATGATTGCCCCTTCGTCACATGTGCCTGGTATATGTCAGAGGCATTGCTTAAATCTGAGTTTTCTTAACTCCAAAGGTGGTTCTTCATTCACTATGTCATCTATACTCTCCTTTTATTATCTTTATAAAGCAAAAACAGCCCCTTCCCAGAAGGAGCTTATCTTCTAATGACACCGTGCACATATAGAGAAGATGGAGGCTAACATTAAAGGAAAAGTAACTGGCAGCTTCTTTTATTATCTACATCTATGTGTATAATATATCACTGTATACAAAAGTCACTCAAGTGATCAAGAAACAAGGATTTACTAATCACCTACTATGTGCTGGGCTATAGTAAGGTCTCCAGATACAAATAAAAAAGAGTGAAACAAGACAAGAGAGAATGGAGGTTCCCATATGAACTGTGACCACCCACTATGAACATTCACTTCTCCTTCCCTGACTATCATGTCCTGCATGAATGTATCTCTTCTGGGTATTTCTGACCTTCCATCATCTTCTTCTCTCCTCCACCTCAAAAGTCAAATCTCCCACTTTTCCCTGACACAGCAAAGTCTCCTCACTCTTTCCTACAGTCCTCATTCTCTTTATTCCCACTAATCCCTTTACCTAGATCTCTTAGGCAGCTAGGTGGTGCAGAGGATGGAGTGCCAGGTCTCAAGTCAAGAAGACTCGTTTAATGAATTCAAATTTAGATTCAGACCCTTATTAACAGTGTAATACTGGGCAAGTCCCTTGCCCCTATTTATTTCAGTTTCCTCATCTGTAAAGTGAACTAGAGAAGGAAAGGGCAAACCATTCCAGTATCTTTGCCAAGAAAACCCCTAATGGGGTCATGAAGAGTTGGACCCAACTGAACAACAACAAAACTACATTAGTCACAGTCTTCCTTTTTTCCACATTCTTTTAAAAAGGAAGATCATTATTTTATTTTTCTTTCTACCTGGACCCTGATTCTTCTTTGTTTTTTAAAATTAATTTACTTGCTTGTCACATTTAAAATTCCCAGGTATTTCCTTCCCTCCATCTGCTCTTGGTATCAGAGAAGGCATTATTTGGAAAGAAGTTATATGTATATAAAACTATGTCTTGCTTGTTTTATTTAATGATTTTTTTCTCGGGGGGTGGGGAGGTGGACATATACAAGTTAGTTCTTTAAATAATATTTCTGTTGCTCTTTGAGGTTCATTTTAAGTCCCATATTCAACTTGAAGCCTTCCTTGAAAATCTTAGCCATCATTGATCTCTCCCTATATTGATCTAAGGAAGCACTTACAGTCAGTACCACACAATTAGCATTTAATTATATACTGTCTTATAGTGTTCTCTAATTGTTTCTTTTCCACAAGCTTTGTCTCATAGCCAAATTGTAAATTCCTCAAAGGCAAAGACTATGCCTCATATTCTGTCTGTGTGTCCCCACAGTACCTAGCACAGTGCTAATCTTTCTTAAATATTAATTTTGCAATTTATTTTACTTTATATATTGATATTGGAAGGGGGGCAAGCATCAATTCCCTACTATGGTTGTTATCGACTAACTGGCTCTATTTTCCATTATCAATTTCTATTTTAGAGTCATATCTATGGGCAGGAGAATAACAGAGGTCACCATAAGGGGAATTTTGGCCCCCAAAAGCCAGGCAAGGATAGGTCAAGGGCATGATATTATTTAATTTTGGATGTAAGCCAGAAGTCAAGGATACAGTTAATAGTGATGGAATACCATTGTGCTATAAGGAATAATGAACAGGATAATTTCAGAAAGATCTGGAAAGACCTACATGAACTGATACAGATTGAAATAAGCAGAACCAGGAGAACATTATACAAAGTAACTGAAATATTGTGGAATGATCAAATGTGATAGACTTTGCTACTAACAGCAATACAATGATGCAGAACAGTTCTGAGGGACTACAGATGAAAACATTATTTATCACTTGTTTATTTGGGTGTATGATTTGAGATTTTGGTTCTATAAGATTATTCATTTTTATATGGAAATATATCTTGTGTAATAATACATGTAGAACCCAGAAAAAAAGAGCACAGCTAAGAGAAGAATCAAAGAACATGAAGTTATATGAAAAGGAAGGAAGGAAGGAAGGAAGGAAGGAAGGAAGGAAGGAAGGAAGGAAGGAAGGAAGGAAGGAAGGAAGGAAGGAAGGAAGGAAGGAAGGAAGGAAGGAAAGAAGGAAGGAAGGAAGGAAGGAAGGAAGGAAGGAAGGAAGGAAGGAAGGAAGGAAGGAAGGAAGGGAGGAAGGAGAAAATGAGAGAGGGAAGAGAGAAAGAGGAAGAAGGGAGAGAGGGAACATTTATTAAGTACCTACTAAGTGCCAAGCATTGGGCTGATTGATAAACAAATACCTCATTTGATCCTCACAACCCTGGGAGGTAGGTACTATTATTATTCCCATTTTGTAGTAGAGGAAACTGAGGCAAATAAGTGACTTGCCCAAGGTTCCAAAGCTATTATATGTATAAAGTACAATTTGAACTCAGGCCTTTCTGACTCTAGGCCCAGAACTATCCATTTCTTTGCATAGCTTCCTCTAAAAGGGGTGATTGAAGTGAGTTTCTGATACTTGTATTAGCGGGATATTGGCCTGAATAGGTATATGCCACTTTTCCAAAGAGGCTTCTTTCATTCATCTTGGAGTAGCTGGACTCCAAGGAGAGTCTGCTTCTTTCCCCTTCTATGGCTATAAACAGAAAAGGCCTTTGAAGAGTATGTGGAAAGAATGCCAGCACTGTTCAGTGAAATACAAACACCCTCACAAGTGAAAATATGAAGGTTTTTCCCCCTCTCCCACACTGTTTTTTTTCTTTTAAAGGGAAATCATTCAGTTGTCGACATTGGTGAGGGTTAGTCATGTTTGACTGAAGAGGTAATTTGACAAGATGTGTCTTCACTGTCATTCAAATAGTGGGAATAGAGCATCTAGCACACTGGGGGCTGTTCTCTCCTGCCACCTCCATCTCCTGTTTGTGTGGCTTTGTCATCCCCCTAATACATCCTGTTCCCTTCAAGTGACTTCTGTTTTTTCCCCCATGAATAATCCTAGGTGTCAAGAGGGCACAAAGGAGAAATTACAGTGAGACATGGAGCACTTGACACTTGCCCAGGAAAAGGTGTGAACCTGAACTTGGATACTTCAAATCCAAAGGGGCCCTCCAGAAACCTGGATGGTATAGGGTGTCAAGGACCAGTGTGATTTCTCCTGGCAGCAGCACCTGCCTGTCTTTATATATCAACTCAAATGAGTTAATTTCTCATAAAAGATGATGAATGAATAGTTACAGGAGTTGGCACTCAGCAGGTCTTGGTCAGGATCCAATATGGTTGCTACTACTGCTTTGTGACATCTCAGGAATGGGGGTGAGAAGGAATTAAGAGTGTAAGGGGGCATAAATGTTCTGACCTTTCTCCAATGTGTTCTTCCAGGGAAAATTTTACAGGACCAGCGTGTCCTGGAGGCAGAATTTCACTGGGCAAGGGTATAGCGGTGGATTTGAAGGGAGGGGAAATTGACTTGGTGCCAAATCTAGCAATGAAGGAGGTGGGAGCTACCACAATACTTTCATTGTTGTTGTTCAGTCATGCCTGGCTCTTTAAGACCTCAATTTGGGGTTTTCTAGGCAAAGATACTATAGTGGTTTTCCATTTCCTCCTCCAGATGAAAAACTAAGGCAAACAAGGTTAAGTGACTTGCCCAGAGTCACCTAACAAGTAAGTGTCTGAGGCCAGATTTGAACTCAGGAAGATGAGTCTTCCTGACTCTAGGCCCAGTTCTCTTTCTGCTATGCCAGCTCACTGCCCCTACCACAGTACTGAGGAAAGTGGAAATAAATGACTATTACTGCCTTGTCCCAAACTGCACCCAAGGTTTCTCTGGAACTAAGAGAGAATGAGACCTGGCATTCCAGATGTCCTGAGAAAATACTAGTTATGTGTCAGTTTGGAACAATTTAAGGCATTTGGCCTCATTTTCCTGCTCCACCTACCTATGCTTGTCTTCGTTTCCTAGAACGCAAGTTTCTTGAAGGAATGCCCTACCTTGTATTTCCGTGCTTGGCAAAGTGTCTGACTCATCAAAAGTACTTCATAGATATTTCATTCATTCATTCTGTAGATGGAGAGGAGCATCAGTCCTTTCTAATCCTAGACTCATAGAATTTAGAACTTGAATTTTAAAGAACATTTAATTCAACTCAATTATTACATGAGGGAAATTAACTGAAAGCCATCAAAGTCAAGCAACTTACCTAAATTCACACAGCTAATTCAGAACAGATTCTAATCCAACTCCTTTAACTCCAAATCCAGTATTACTCCCCCTACACCACGTCATATATATATATATATATATATATATATATATGCATATACATATATATGTATTTTTTTAACATTTAGGTTTTTTGAGTTCCGAATTCTCTCCCTCCTTCCAGCCCACCCATTGAGAAGACAAACAAAAAGATACCTATTATACATGTGAAGTCATACAAAATATGTTTCCATAAGGTGTTTTTTTTAAGTAATAAAAAGCAATAATGAAAAAAAATCCTTTAAATTCTACTTATCTCTCTGGATGTGGATAGCACTTTTGATCAAAGGTCTTTGGAATTATCTTGGATCATTGTATTGATCAAAATAGCTAAGTCTTTCACAGTTGAACATTGTTACAATATTGCTGTTATTGTGTACAATGTTTTTCTGGTTCTGCTCACTTTACTTTCCATCAGTTCGTAGAAGTTTTCCCAGAATTTCTGAAACCATCTCCCTCATTATTTCTTATAGCACAGTTCCATCACACTCATATACCATATCTTATTCAGCCATTTCTTCTGTTGATGCAGTGGTGGCCCAATTTTCCACATTCCTTCCAGAATTTGTCGTTTTCCTTTTCTGTCATATTAGCCAATCTAATAGATGTGAGGTAGTATATCAAAGTTGTTTTAATTTTGTAATATATTGTTAAAGGGATAGTTACTGAACATGAAGAAAACAAAGATATAATCATACAAAGCTAAAATGATTTCATCTATAAGAAATCATGTCTGATTAAATTAATTTCTTTCATTTTTGGACAGTTAACATAAATCAACTATTCAATAAGAATTAATTAAGAGCCAGTCACCATATAAGATATAGAGAACAAAAAGATAAAATCAAGACATTCCCTACCCTAAAGGAGTTTATGTTCTACTCAGAGGATGTATGTCTGCAGATAAATAAACACAGGGCATGTAAACATCAATTTAAAGCAATTGGGGGATGGAAAGGAAGCTAGAGTTAAGTTGATCTCTGAAGGCAGAAATGTGTTCCTAGAGGCAGAAATAAAAAAGGAAAGTATTCTAAATACTGGATTCAACCTATGCAAAATCATGAAGAAGAGAAATGGAGTGTCATTTATGGGATATATCAAACAGGCCAGTTTGGCTGGACTGTCATACATTTGGAGTAGAATTCAAATACATTTATCCTGGAAATATAGGCTGAATCCACATTAGGATAGGATTTAAATGACAGAGAAGTGTGTGTTTTATCCTAAAGGCATGAGAGAGCTGAGCTTCTTGTGTGGAGGAGTAAAGTGGCCAGATTTGCACTTGAAGAATATCAATTTGGCAGATACGAAGGATGAATTTGGAGAACAGATTAAAGAAGAAGATATAAAAAGAAGCCAATAAGTACTCTATTGCCTGAAATATGGTAGTTATGGCATTAATCAAAAGGCAGAGTCAGCTGTTACAGTTGTTGAAGAGGTAGAATGGATAAAACTTGACAATTAATTGGAAATAGGCAGGGTGAGACATACTAAACTCCTGTAGATAAAAATTACCGAATTTTTGTACAGCATTTGACAAAATCTCTCTTGCTATTCTTATATGGACCCAAAGAATAACCTTTATCATGCTTGGGTTTTATGTCAGCTAGGAAGGAAGTCTAGTTGGATTGCTTTAAGGATCTTTTCTTGGTTCCATGTTTCCCAATTGCATATAAACAAAGTCACGTCTCTACCATCCTTTAAAAAAGAAAAAGCTCTCATTAGATTCTACCATCTCTACTAGCTATTTTCCTCCATTATTTTATGGCTAAAGTACTTGAGAAAGCTATCAACATTTGTTGCTTCTACTTCTGTCCTCTTGTTCAATTTTAAACCTTTTGTAATTTGACTTTGACCTCATCATTAAACTGGAATTGTGCTCTCCAAAGTTACCAATTATCTCTAAATTGACAAATCTAATGAACTTTTCTCAGTAATCTTACTTCTTGACCTCTCTACAGTCTTTGATACTGTAGATGACCTTTTTCTCCTGAGTATTCATTCCCTTCTATGTTAACACTTTTCTCTCCTGACTCTCCTCCTACTTGTCATACTACTCCTTCTCAGGCTTTCTTGATGGCCTTTCATCCAGGTCATACCCACTAATCATACATGTGCCCTAACTGCTTTTCCTGGGCCCTTTCCTCTTTTTTCCTTTATACTATCTCTCTTGGCGACCTCATTAGCGTCTGTGAATTCCATTATCATTTCTTTGCAGATGATTGTCAGATTTATTTATCTAGCCCAAATATTTGACCTGAGCTCCAGTGTCATTATCTCTAACTGCCTTTTGGACATCTTTAACTGGATGTATTTATGGATGGCATAACAGCATCTCAGTTTCAATGTACCCCAAACAAACTACATTATCTTCTTCCATTTCCAAGCTCTCCTGGCTTCTGTGTTTCCCTATTATTGCTGATGGCACAGCCATATTCAGGCTACCAACCTGGGAGCCATCCTATACTCTTCACTCAGATTCACCCTCAATATCCAATGTGTTCAGTAATCTATATATGAGAATGGTTTGGGGTATATACTGACAGTTTTAAAATATGATATTGTCTGTGTTTTATTATATTTGTATTTATTTTGTTAGATATATCCCAATTGCATTTTATTTTGGTTGAGGCAGCACTGAAGAGTGCCACCATTCATGTGTTTGACACCTCTGCTTCACAACTTAGTTCCTTGCTACCTTTCCAATCTCCAGGTATTTTATTTACCCCCCTCCAAACACAATATGATCTAGCCACAGCCGCCTGCTGTCTATTCCTCAGAACACTCTGATCTCCAGACTCAGTGCCTTTACGCTGCCTATCCTCCATGCCTGGAATCCTTTCCCTACTCACCTTTGTCTCTTAGCTTCCCTGATTTCCTTCAAAATTCACTTCCTATCCCACCTTCTGCAGGAGCCCTTTCCTTGCCCCCTCTCGATTAGTGCCTTCTTTCTGGTATGGCCTTCATTTACATTATATATGTCTTATATACCCAATTGTTTGTGTTTTTTTGCCACTTGTCTCCTCCATTAGAATGTGAGCACCCCGAGAGCAAGGAATATGTTTTCTACTTCCTTTATATCCTTAGTCATGGCCCTGGGCCTGGATTGTAGCAAGTTGCCCTTAATAATGCTTGTTGATTGTTCAATATTGTCAGGCATAGGTAGATGGCATCTTTTTCAAACATGCAGATTAAGCAAAGCTAGAAGAGTTAGAATGCTGAATTTAAGAAAAACAATTGTAACAAGTGACTTAACCAGGGTCACAGAGCCAGTACATATGAAAAGTGGGAGAAGAACTTAGATGAGGTATTATGATGTCCATTTTTCAGCTTAAGGAACTCGGGCTTGGGGGCCTTAGGTGAGGTGCACAACTAGCAAGTGTCTGAATTGGCCCATAAAGCCAAAATGTCTAGCAAAGAGTTAAGAGCTCTTTCCTCTATACACCATACAGGTTCAGGCTTTTAAAAATAAAAGATCACTGTGGGAGCACAGAGGTGATTCAATGGAGAGAATGCCAGGTCTGGAGTCAGGGGGACCCGAGTTCAAATCTAACCTCAGACACTTCCTAAATGTGTGATCCTGGTCAAGTCATTAAGTCCATTTGCCTAGGCTTTGCCATTCTGTCTTAAGAGTTGTTATTCAGGGGGAGCTAGAATTAAGAGCCAGGACTAAAGACTAAAGGTCCTGGGTTCAAATCTGACCTCAGATACTTTCTAGGTGTATGACCTTGGGTAAGTCACTTAACCCCCATTACCTAGCCCTTACTACTCTTCTGCCTTAGAATCCAAACATAGTATTGATTTTAAGAAAGAAGGTAAGGATCTTAAAAAAAATAAGTTGTTACTAATTTGAAATAAGGATTTTAGAAAAAAAAAAGATTGTTGTGGTCCTGGGGCAGGACAAGGAGGGATTAAGCAGGACAAAGAGCTCTGCAGGGCTCTGTGCATTTCCCAGATGTTAGGCTGGGACGCTGCCCCTAGGACCTCATCCAAATGCATCCCAGGCATTGGGAGGGCTCACCTTCCTTCTCCTCTCTCCTGACAAATCTTGAAGAGGTTTTGACTCAGGATTCTAACTTCATTCCCCCACCAAACTCCAGCCTGCTAATGACTGAAACCTCTTATGTTCTAGCAGAGCTGACCCTCCACTTTGCCCTTCCATCGACTGCTGGGGATGCACCCTTGTTAAGCCCAGTGAAGAGGCGGCTTAGCTGTTTTCTTTGTCCTTGCACTCTTGGGCACACTGCGCTGCCTGGGCGAGGGCACTGGCTCTATTGACGTTATTGATGTTTCTGGTGGAGAGGAAAGGGAGGGGCTAATGTTGCATGTTCAGGGTAAATGGCTCACACTCCTAGGTGGCTTTCTCTCCTCTCTCCCCTCAGCCCGACAGCCTTCAGTGCAATGAGGGTCCCAAAGCCCCTCCGTCTAAAAGTCCTGGGACCCAGAGGGGTCCCATCTTCCCTGGTCTCTCAAGGAGTTGGCACTGACGATAGCAGAGGTGAGTACAGGTTAAACCTGTGACCTCTGTGCATTCAGCGGGCTTGAGACTTGTCATTAAATATCAAAGATTTAGAGCTGCAAAACTGGAAAGCGGGTTCATAGGCTATCTAATCCAATCTTCTCTTTTTAGAAATTAAAAAAAAAAAACACAGGGCCAAGTTGGTCAATGACTTGCCAAAGGTCTCACAAATAGGAAATGGCAGATAAGATTTGAACCCACGTCCTCTGACTCCAAACCTAGTTCCCTTGCCAGTGTATCAACATTAACTTGATTTGTTACAAAATAAAAACCTGTGGGCAAAGAAAAGCTGAATTTTCTGTCATTCCCGTGTTTATATTTTTTAAAAAGTGAAATTTAAGTATCCTTTCTCCTGCCCACCCATCTGTTATGTCCTGGGCAGCTCTCTCCCTCGTCTGTTCCTGTAGTTCCATTCCTAATGTAGATCTATTGAAAAGAGACAGGGACTGCTGAAGAATACTTTGGACAAGAGGAGGCATAGGGCTGGTGAGTGACCATGGGAGAGATCTGGAAAAGACATAGCTTTCATCCAGCATCATCGGCCCTTCTCTTCTGTTTGGCTGGCAGATTTTCTCTGGGTGAGGTTATACAAAACTGAATAAACCACCTACTTAATCAAACTTATTTTGTTGAAGTATTTATAGAAAGAACTTTGGCTGCCTGATGTTATCCTGGTTTTCCTGTGCTCCCCCACCCAAGATTAATATTTCAACGGAGTGCCTTTGACTCTCAGTAAATATACCAGGATCAATTGTTTGCTAGAGCCCCTGCTCAAATCTGCCTTCGACAGTAATATTTTAAAGTTGATTGGATCTTAAAATTGTAAGAGGTCCCTGGTGTCTCGACTTTGCTGGCATTATCAGCTCAGCTGTTGTCTTACAAAGCAATCTCCTGTTGAACCAGGATATTCTCTCCTGGGCTGCACAGAGGCCAGCAGAGAAATGGTGCTGGGGACCCAGAGAAGCTCACTTAAGGCTTAAGTGATAGTGAAGAATGAGGACACATCACGCCAGCCTGCGTGACCTTGGCAGTAGGGAGATACCGTCCTTGTACCTGAGTAAGCCTTGTAGGTTGTAGTTTTTTTCCCTTTTCCCTTCTTTCTCCTTTCCCTTCCTGTTTCTTTCTTCTTCTTTTTTTAATGTCTGTTGACAGTGTCATCCTTCAACTTGATAAACTTGTAAGAGGGAGAGCTGGCAAAGTACAGCATGGAGGTTGAAATGATGGCTGAGTGTTCTTGGGCCACCACCAAGATTCTAGCCAGAGAGTGCAGAAGGTAGACTCACTGGGTTATTAGCTCTTGGAGTTGTACAATGGTGGATTTGGTGAGTGGTGTTTTCTGAACTCCCACAATGGGGTACCTTCCCTGCACCCAGATCCCAGAAGGCTAGGATAGATAAGCCCAAACTTCCATAAACCTGGTAGGAGGATGAATGAGTCAAGTGAACACTTGGAAGCTTGTTTGGGAGGGGGGGAGCGGCAAGATTGGATTTGCTGATGAGGATGGAAAGGGAAAGATTACTCATTTAGTAATACATTGGCCTTGATCTCCTTGACACAAAAGTTCCACATGCCCTGAGCAGGGAACTAGGCTCGGGGTAGTGCTTCCTGCCCCTGCCAACATCTCTGAAGAAATAGGTCTTCACCGAACCCTCCATGAAGGAAGGAGTGGATCCACTGCCCTTTGCTGATATGTGTGCCAATGACTTCTCTCACTTCCAAGGCTATCTAATTGTGTAACAAGTGCCTTCCAATCATCTCTGAGTGAAGAGAACACATCCTGGGGAATGTGTTGACGATTTGGGGCCAAGCAACTTGCCTCACCTGGGAAGTACAGTAATTGCTCTCTGGTGCCCTGCCCAGAGTGTGATATTTATATTATAAAGTGGAATTTAAGGCTAAAAATAAAGAAGGTTGTCAGAGCTCTGGAATATTGATACACATATGAGTGACAACACTGACAGGTAATCTGGAAGGCTCTCGTTGTGTCCAGAGTTCTAAAAAAGGAATGAAGATAAAATTAATAAATTAGGTCATTTACAACACACATATACCCAGAGAGGAAATTGTCTTCTCAGCTTGCTGGATCACCTACTTGGCCTGTATATGGAGTACAATGAATATGGAAAGCACAGTATAACTGGATAGAAAATTAGACACAGAGACAGGAAGACCTATGTCAAACCCTATCTCTGACATTTCTTTGAGCCTCAGTTTCTCATCTGTAAAATGGCCATCATGATCCCCCAAGGAACTATTCAATTGTGATGTTTAAATGAGATAATGCATATAAGTCATTTCTCAAACTTTCAAGCACTTGATAAATGTTTAAAAGTAAAAAGAATAATTTCATTTATACA
Organism: Monodelphis domestica; assembly: GCF_027887165.1. Taxonomy (NCBI): domain Eukaryota; kingdom Metazoa; phylum Chordata; class Mammalia; order Didelphimorphia; family Didelphidae; genus Monodelphis; species Monodelphis domestica. The sequence goes on from NC_077230.1 coordinate 237,368,379, forward strand.
CATGCCACACCACGCCTAGGTATAAAATTTTCTTCTCTTATATAGTCACTACTTTCTTTCAGGCCCTCAGATATTCATGCCTGGACTACTAGGATAGCCTTCTGCTTGGTCTCTCTGCCCTAAGTTGCTCCCCATTCTAATCTTTCTTCCACTTAGCTGCCAAAGTAATTCTGCCAAGGTACAAACTTGACCGTGTCACACCCCTGGTGTTTCTATATTCTCTCTAAGATAAAAATATTATTATAATAATATTCATTTGTTGTTGAGTCATTTAAGTTGTGTCCTACTCTTTGTGATTCCATTTGGAGTTTCCTTCTCTGGCTCATTTTATAGATGAGGAATCTGAAATAATGCAGTGAAGTGATGTGACCAAGGTCACTCTGCTAGTAATTAAATTTCTTCATTTTATTAGTAGTAGTATTTTAAAATAGTGATTAAATTATTTTTACAGTAACATATAATAAAAAATAACTAGTATTTATCTAGAACTTGATGGTTTGCAAATTATTTCATATAGAATGTCTCATTATCCCCATTTTATAGATGAAGTAACCATGGCTGAGAGTTTAGGTGACTTATCTAAGATCATTCAGCTAATAAGTATCTGAGTCAGGATTTTGAACTCTGGGCTTTCTAAATGCTGGTCCAACACACTATTCACTCTGTCACCTACCTTTGTCATAAAGTCATTAAATGCTTTGGCATTTAAGCTCTTCCTGACTAGGCTCCTTCCTACACAGTCCTCTTATTTTATTTATTCATTCATTCATTTATCTATCTATCTATCTATCTATCTATCTATTTATTTGTTTATTTATTTATTTATTTTTGGTCACCTTCTATGCAGTCCACAGTTCAGGTACAGCAGAAGGCATACTTACCCTTCCTCATACATGATACTCTACCTCTCCTACCCTCACTCTTGTCCTGGCTAATCCCCCTGCCTGGAGTCCTCTCCATCATCACTTCTGTGTCTTAGTCCCCATTGCTTCTCTAAAGATTCAGCTCCAGTGCCAACCTCAGCCTTTCTCAGTCTCTGAAGCTGCTCTGAGATTACCTTCCATTTATTTTGTATAACTCTTGTGCATACTTAATTATTTTCATGTCATTCACACATTAGAATGTGGGCTTCTTGTGGGCTGGGGCTTTTTTAGCCTTTCTTTATATTCCATTTACTTAGCATGGTGTCTGAAGCATAGTGGGCTTTCTTTCTTTGTTTCTTTCCTTTTCCTTCCTCCCTTCCTTCCTTCCTTCCTTCCTTCCTTCCTTCCTTCCTTCCTTCCTTCCTTCCTTCCTTCCTTCCTCCCTCCCTCCCTCTCTCTTCTTTCTTTCTCTCCCTCCCTCCCTCTTCTTTCTTTCTCCCTCCCTCCCTCCCTCTCTCTTCTTTCTTTCTCCCTCCCTCCCTCTCTCTTCTTTCTTTATCCCTCCCTCTCTCTTCTTTTTCTTTCTTTCTTTCTTTCTTTCTTTCTTTCTTTCTTTCTTTCTTTCTTTCTTTCTTTCTTTCTTTCTTTCTTTCTTTCTTTCTTTCTTTCTTTCTTTCTTTCTTTCTTTCTTTCTTTCTTTCTTTCTTTCTCTTTCCTTTCTTTCTTTTCCTAAACCTCTTGCCTTCTGTCTTAGTATCAGTTCTAAGACAGAAGAGCAATGAGGTCTGGGCAATTGGGGTTAAGTGACTTGCTTGGAGTCACATAGCTAAGGTCTAGTGCTCTAGCCCTGGACCACCTAGCTGCATCTCATAGTATGCTTTTAATAATACTTGTTGCCTGCCTGTCTGACTCATGATACTCAATGTATATATGTGTGTGTGTGTGTGTGTGTATGTGTATATATATATAATAAGCTCTGTTATCCAAAATGTTCTAAAAACAAGGTCTCTTTTGACTAATCAAATAGTCTTTTAAGGGTGGTTACTATTTATGGCATGTATAGAGCATCCATTTTCAAGGAATTAAAATATAATAAAAGGCAGTTAGCTCCAGAATTGTAGTAGAAAGTAACACAAAGGCCACTGGATCAAGAACTATGATCCCTGGCTGATTAGTTGGATTTACACTCAGAGCACCTGGGTTTGAATTCTATTTCTGTGACTTACTAGTTCTGTGTTTAAAGGCAAGATAATTCATCTCAGTTGGAAAATGAGGGAGATGGATTAAATGATCTCTAAGATTCCATTAAACTCTAAATCCTATGATCTTATGACCTTGGAAAATCATTTTGCCCTCTCTGAGCCTCAGTGTCCCCCACTGTAGAATGAAGGGGTCATTCTGATCAATCTCTAAAGCCCCTTCTTGCTCTATTGTGGCTCAGTCATTTCAGTTGTATCTGTACTCTTCGTGATTCCATTCGGGGTTTTCTTGGCAAAGCTACTATAGTGGTCTGCCACTTCCTTCTCTTTGCTCTAATTGACCCTTATTCTATTTTAAACGTCATCTCGTAGGTGCTAAAAGCACTTCAGCATCCTGCAGTGCCTCTGGGCCATCATTATGAACATCAGTTCCACTGTCCTGAGGAAAAGAACAGGCATTGAGAGCTCTGGCCAAGAGAATGCCAGTTATTGAGAGCTGGCTACTGTAGTTTTTCTTTCCATCAGTGGCATTCCCTCCACAAAGAGCTCAATGCCATTGGTCATCGTCTGCTTGCTTTCTCATTTCCTCTTCTCTATCCCCGCCTCCAGCAGGGATTTTGGTTTTTCATTTACTCTCACAGCAGGTGACAATCCCACCTCCTTCCACCCCAAACAATATGCTTTATACAGTTGTACAAGGTGGGGGGGAATCCTCCAAATTTTCTCTGCTGCTATAAGTTTTTGAAAACTTTTTTTTTTGTAGGTCTGCAAAAGCTATATCTGGCCAGAGCTATCTGATGGTGTCTCTGCCTCAGAGAAATCTTCCAGCTTTTCTCCATTTCAAAGCCCAGGGGTCCATACAAATGCTCTTGGAGAGGGAGCTTTCCTCCCCTCTCCCCTTAGCAAAAAATTCAGGTCTGTCACCAGGAAAGAAGAAGGCTTTTTTTTTTTCCTGTGGAAATCTTCCTCACGCTGGTTTTAAAGCCACTCACATCTCAGTATGAACACTGCTAACTCACCCTGTTGTCTTTGTGAGTGAGAAGTGAAATCCACACAAAGATAGAAAGAGTTGATCCATATAAAGATTGCAGTCTGGATTGCCATTGGGCAGCGGCTTTCTGATGACTGCATCTTTGCTAGAGACAGCTGTGCAATTGAGACAGCAGCGGGGTTCCAGATGTGCTGTGGCTTGCTAGGCAACAGACTTAGAAGATTGGCAAAATCAGTCCCAGCCAACCCCTAGGGAAGGAAAATATGAGGGTCTGGTCCTGAGCCTTTGTGTAATTCTGTGTCAAGGACTGATGGGAAGCTTATTGTGTGTCATGGGAAGTAGGAGGGGGGACTGGGGGGGAGGCACAATTTTCGACATGGGTTAGCAGGTGTCCTTCAACCACAGGTGAGGTCTAAGATCAGATCTCCAGGAGAAGGCATTTGGGTCCCCAGGTACCCAACATGGATGTGTCACGACCTGTTATTTTCTCAGTACGGGGAGTCCCTGGCGAGGAAACTCCCTTTGCCAATGCCAACATAGAGTCTTCTTACCAAGTCACCGTGGCACTGAGTTAGTTAAGTGAATTTCCCAGGGTCGCCCAGCCAGTATGCATCTGAAGCAAGGTTTGAATCCAGTTCTGACTTAGAGGCTCTCCCCTTCATCCACTAAGAGCAGCTGCATTTGAGCCATTGTTTTTTCCCAAGATCACTGGGCTCTCATGTTCCTAGGAGTGGTCCTTACACCTACACAGGGAGGAAGGTAGCCTGTTTTTCTCCATCATACACAGACCTTCAGAGAAGAATTCTGTTTGAGCAGCAACAGGAAAGATGCAGGTTAGATATGAGGAAGACTTTCATGATGGAAGAAGCTCCGAAACCTTTGATTCCAGTGGCTGTGGACAGTGACAAGAGATCCCTGGGAAGGCCTGAACAAGCTGGATCTGCTCTGCTATGAGCCAGCTACAGTAGAAATTGGGGACTTATTTGTGCTGTTCCAGCCCCAACAATCCATGGGGAATACCTGAAGGCACCTTCACCTCTCTGGGGCAGCAGAGGATGGGAGAAGCAGATGGTGATGGAATGATTCCTGAGCTCTTGGGCATACCCTGGGAACTTCATTTTAACTTTGGCTTTTATGGTTACTTTAAGCAGCCACCAAGGGTAACCGACTAGTAGCAGCAGCTCTGCTTGGAGATGAGAAACACGTGTCATAAAACATGTTAGACATAAAGGCAGGTGGTTGCAGATTGACTGCGGGTTAAGAAATGGAAAAACCCATATTGTCGTTTGGGAACTTGCAGGGAATCAGGAGTAAATAATACTTCTCATGTAGCTTTAGCCCAGTGTTATCTTAATTGCAATCTATGGTGAGATTTGGAGTTATGCGTTTTTAACAAGCAAACCATAAAATGAGGTTTAATCTCCCCAGAGCCCTGGAGTTAATTTATCTGTCCACAGGCTAAGATCTTTTTAAAGGTTAAGAACACTAGGGTTGCATTCTCGAGTCTCTGGGTTGGTTGGATTGCCTAGTCTCTGGTCAGAGACTGGGAGGGGATTCAGTTATACTCAGATCTGTCCTATGGAATCTGGTGCGTCTCCAAAGCAAAATTCAAGTCACAGTCTGAGGAATGAGCCTGTGGACTCCTGGCTTTGCTAGGGTCTCCATGAGAGGACCTACCTCTCCAAAGCAAGGTTTCCTCTTCAGGCCCCAGTTGCACCCTCTTATATATTAGCCCTGAGGGGGTAGGAATCACAAAATCACAAAAAAGGGACATTTTATCTCCAAGTTGTTGTTTAGTCATCTTCAACTGTGTCCAATTCTTCAAAATGCCAATTGGAATTTTCTTGGCAGAGATAATAAAGTGAGTTACCATTTCTTTCTCCAGCTCATTTTACAGAGGAGAAAACTAAGGCAAATAACAGGGTTGTGACTTGTCCAAGGGCACACAACCAGTAAGAGTCTGAGACAGGAATTGAATTTAGGTTAACCTGGTGCTCTATCCCCTGACCATTGGCTATCTCTAGACAATGACTAGACTTTCACCTTCTGCCTAAGTAATTGCTATAGTCTCCAGTGTCTCCTTACTTCCAACTTCTCTTTCTGATCTGTTCACTTATCTGAAAAAAATTATCTTCCTCAGCCTAGATAACTGCTCAAGAATCTTTGGTGTCTCCCTTTTGCCTCAAGGATCTCAAGGATCTCTCATCTCGACATTTAAAGCTCTAGTCTACTTTCTGGTCTCACTTATACACACACACACACACACACACACACACACACACACGCACACACACACACACACATGTCTAGCAAGTGTTAATTTATCATCCCCATTTCTGCCTCTTGAAATCCTTAGCATCAAATAAAGAATATTCTGGCTGCTACCTGCTATCTGAGACCTTTCCTGATCCCTCAGATAATTGTTAGTGCTCTCACTCTCTCTTAAAATTAATTTAACTTTGCATTTAATTATCCATGTATATGTTATATCCCTCCCACCCCTGAGTAGAAGGTAAGCTTCTTGAGGGCAAAGATAGGAGAGTTTGGGGTTTGCCTTTCTATCCCCAAAACCCAGCCCAATTATGAGCACAAAGGAGGTGCTTGGTTGACATTTTGGTGTTGGCCAAATCCTTTCCAATTCTTAGTCAAATTCCTCTTGTATGGTCCTGAGCATGTAATTACCTTCCTTGCTCAGGGCACTTTTGGTGCATTCTGTTTCAGTAAAACACAAACTCCTTCATTTGGTACTCAGGTTCTTCCATGTCTGTCTTCATTGTGTCTTACTTCAGTCTGCCTCTCCTCATAGAGTATGATTTCATTGGTACAGGAACTTTGATGATGAGAAAACTCCCTTCGCCTATGCAGAGCATTAACATCTCTGTAATTTGTAGTCTTAGGTGACTTCCTGGATAATTGAGAGGTTTGGTGATTTGCCCAGAATGAACACAAATATTTTATGTTGAACCTACATATTCCCGGCGCATATTCAGCTTTTTATCCATTATATAAGACAGGTCCAAGTAGCCAGCTCTTCCATAATAGAGCCTGAACCATATTAAAATGCAATTGAGAAATGTTTAACAAAATAAATAAAAATACAACATAGATAATGTTAAATTGTGGTTTTCTAAGTCAACATTCAAGTTTATCCCAATTATAGCTTCTACTCCCCAAGGTTATTGTAAGGATAAAATGAGATAACATAATCAAGTGCTATTGAAGTGGTAGCTAATATTATTATTGTCTACCTGAAGCCTTCTTTGACCCATTCCACCCTATCCCTGTCAGAGATGTTCTTTCTTTCCTCTATGCTCTCATAGTACCTTATTTGTATCTCTTATGGGCTTATCATGTATATTTTATATTAAAGTTATTTGTGAATATTACATCTGGCTTATTATACTGTAAGTTCTATAAGAGGCTTTTAAAAATTTATCTTCTTATCTTCCCCATAGCCCTGAAAATACCTTGTACAGAACAAGCTTTTAATAAATGTTCACTGAATTTAATGGTTCAAGTCAATAAACATTTATTTAGTGCCTACAATGTAACTGGCAGCTAGGTGGCGCAGTGGAAAGAGCACAAGGTATAGAGTCAAGGAGACCTGACTTCCAATCTGGTAGAAGACACTTTCTAGCTTTGTGACTCTAGTCAAGTCATTTAACCCTTTCTCCCAAAATTGTAAAATGGTAATAATAATAGCACCCATCTCCCTGAGAGTCCTGTGTGTATGAATAATTGTAAAATAGCCCAATACCTGACCCATAGTGCTATGTAAAAGTTAGTAGTAGTACTAGGAGGAGAAGGAGGAAGAGCAGGAGGAGGATGAGGAAGAGAAAGAGGAAGAGGAGGGGGAAGCAGAAGAGGAAGAGGAGGAAGAGGAAGAGGAGGAAGAAAGAAAAATTTTAAACCCTTACCTTCCATCTTGGAATCAATACTGTGTATTGTTTCCAAGGCAGAAGAGCAGTAAAGACTAGACAAAAGGGGTTAAGTGACTTGCCCAGGATCATGCAGGTAGGAAGTGAATAAGGCCAGATTCTGAACCTGGACCTCCTATCTTTAGGCCTGACTCTCAATCTACTGAGCCACTTAAGTTGCCCCAGATATTATATAAATTAATGAAATGTCTAATTGTCCTGATCCAAGACAGTATGAACCCCTTTACCTTCTTTTCTATTGAAGTAGAAGAGTTCCTTAAGATGAGGGGTCATGGGACCCTCTTGTACAAAAATAATAGAATTCTGAATTGGGATCCTGGCTTCACTCTTTGCGTTGTTACTGTCCAAAGGTATCTATCTGGTGAGAATTAGAGGAGATCAAGAAGGGAAAGAGGAAGGAGAGACAACTTTTTAGGGACATTATGATTCCCTATTGAACATTGTAGGCTCCTATTTTATCTAGCACTCGTGGTTGATTAATATTGCTATACTTATACTTCTCAAGACTCACAGGAGGGAGTGCAGTACAGTGGGAAAAGTGCACTTACAGAGGAGGAGGACCTGTGTTCAAATCCTACCTGTTAAATTAATTATCTCTGTGATCCAGATTAAGTTATTTAACCTCCATTGTTTTAATTTTGTTGTTTTTTAGTAATTATCAGTTGTGTCAAATTCTTGATGAACCCATTTGGGGTTTTCAAGACAAAGACACTGGAGTGGCTTGCCATTTCTTTCTCCAGCTCATTTACAGATAATGAAACTGAGGCAAATGGAGTTAAGTGACTTGTCCAGGATCACACAGCTAAGAAGTGTCTGAGACTGGGTTTGAACTCAGGAAGATGAATTTTCCTGACTCCAGGGCCAGCATTCTATCCAATGTATCATCCAGCTGCCCCCAAACAACAGACTTTGTTTCTTCATCTCTAAAATCAGCACTTTAGATTAGATTACCTCTGAGATCTCTTCTTGTGTTATATTTAAGATCTTAGGACCTTTTATTTGCTGCATCCCTCCCACAACAACCCCAAACTGATCACCTGAGATGGCTTAGCTTTCCCTTCCCAACAATCTATATTTAGTAGACACCTAGCTTTGTGAAAAATAACCCTTTCCAGGAACAAATGAACAAATATTAATTGAATACTTACTATATGAAAAGTACTGTGCTAGGTTCTGGGGATACTGTGATTAGAATGAAAGTTTTCTTACCCTTAAGGAGCCTTACCTTAAGGATTCCTCAGGAGATTAAGACATATATAGTATAATTTTTCTGTTTCTCCCAGGGTCTAGAGTCTTCCCCTCCCAGGTTATCTTCCTTCCACTCATTATGTTACATATCTTATTTGCATGACATTGTTTGCATGCCATATTTTCTATTAAAATATAAGAGCCTTGCGGGCAGGAACTATTTTTGCTCTCCTTTAAATCCCCAGCTTAACACAGTGCCTGGCATATATTCAGCATTTCTTGATTAGTTGAGTGATATATACAAGTACACATCTGGAGACGGCCCGGAGGTTTCAGAAGGGAGGTGACATCAGAGCTGAGCCCTGACAAAAAATAAGTATTAGTACAAAGAACATAGGGTCTGATGTCAGAAGAACTGGGTTTAAATCCTGATTGTTAAGTCACTCAACATCCTTCCATCATTCATCTATAAAAGGTGGGTAGAGTTGGGAGAGATGGTTGATTCCAGCTGAGGAGGAAATGAATGAATGCCAGAATTTGGGAATAAGGAATAAGAATGAGGAGTCCTAGGTGAAGGCCTATGGGTGGGTAAATGGAAGGCCACATTCTTGGACTAGTTCATAGTATTCTTTGCCTGAAAGCCTTCTTAGATTAACACTAGATGGTCTAGAGAGTCTTGGTAAGCATCTATTATGTGTCAGGCACTGTACTGAGCCCTGTGTAAGGAATTAAATTAAGGGTTTGACTAAATATGTGAAAATTCTAAAACAATATGGTGGTTGCTGATTTAAAATATTATAACTCAAGTCAAAATGACTTTTAGTAGTTTTTATTTACAAAGATGTAGAAAGAGTGAAAGTAGAGAAATGTAAAAAGAGGGTAGAGAAGATATCTAGCCTATTACACTAAATATTGCTCTGGTGCTCAGCTCAGCCTGGCAGGGCTTGTTAACCCTCAACCAGAGGACCAGTGTTCCAGTCATGTGGCCTCCTCTAAGAGGGGAAGGCCTCTCTCTAGCTAATCTTTCTTCAGAAGCCAGGAAAGGAAGGCCAGCTACACACTCACCCAAGAACCAAGGTCCCAAGTCAAAGCTGACCTCCAAAAGGCAGATCACCAGCCAAAACCCCCAGCCAAAGACTTTCAGGACTTTTAATAGTCACCTCCTGTCCCTTCCCCTCTTCACAGGGGCCAATCACAGCTTCCAAATTGCCTAGCATTACCCAAGGGGCAGTGTCTGTGGGATCCACCTCTCATTTTCTGAAGGTGTCAACTCTTATCATAGGCCTCTGAAGGTGTCAACTCACAGGATTCACAAGTTTCTGATTGATTGGGTTAATAGGGTGGAGCTCTCCAAGTAAGTGACTGTAAACTCCCTTATTTAGTATTAAGTAGGAGTTAAGTAGGGGTGTTTTCAGTTTTTGGTTGATTAAATTAAAAGTTGCTGATTGATAGACAAAGAAAGTATGATTCACATTTCATACTTGGGGATGAAAAGCAAAGCAATAATTGGAAACTGCTCTCAAGGAACACAAAGTGCAAATAAAAATATACAAACAAGCCATGTACAGTATAAATTAGAGGTAATTAACAGAGGAATGGCCCTAGAATTATGAAGTATCAGCAAGGACCTCTTGTAGAACGTGGAGTTTTTAGCTGAGACATGAAGTCAGATATGGGAAGTAGAAAATGCACAGAGTTGGGCAGCTAGGTTGCTCAGTGATTAGAGTTCCAGGCCTGGAGTTGGCAGGATCTGTGCTCAAATTCTGACCCTAGACACTTCCTAGCTGTGTGACCCTGGGGCAAGTCACTTAACTCCAGTTACCTAGCTCTTACTACTCTTCTGCCTTGGAACAGATATCTGTTTCAATTTAAGATAGAAGGTAAGGGTTTTTATTAGAAAGAAAGAAGGAAGGAAAGAAAGAAAGAAAGTGGAGGTGAAGGAGGGAGGAAGGGAGGGGAGGGGAGGGAAGGGGAGGGAAGGAGCCAATCACAGCTTCCAAATTGCCTAGCATTACCCAAGGGGCAGTGTAGGAAGGGAAAGGAAGGGGACGGGAGGGGAGGGAAGGGAAGGGAAGGGGAGGGAAGGGAAGGAAAGGGGAGGGGAGGGAAGGGGAGGGGAGGGGAGGGGAGGGAAGGGAAGGGGAGGGAAGGGAAGGGGAGAAGGGAAATAAGGAAGAGAAAGGAAGGAAGGAAGGAAGGAAGGAAGGAAGGAAGGAAGGAAGGAAGGAAGGAAGGAAGGAAGGAAGGAAGGAAGGAAGGAAGGAAGGAAGGAAGGAAGGAGAAATTAGTGACATGAATGAAATCCATGGGAGCTGATGAAATCACCAAATAAAATAATATAGGAAAGAGAAACAGAGCTAGGGAAGATATCCATGGTTGTCAAGTGGGAGCAAATAGGTAGAAGGAGAATCAGAAGAGAGCAATATCATGAACACCTGGGGAGAGGTGAAAATCAAGAAGACCATGATTGATAGTGTTAAAAGTTATAGAAGTCAAGAAGGTTATCAACTGGTAATTTTCTTTATTATTTTATTTTTTAAATAATATTTTACTCTGTTCCTCAATTATATGAAAAATATTTTAAGCATTTTTTAAAAGTTTGAGTCAAACTCTCATCCTCCTTCCCTTTCTTCCCTCCCTCCTCCTTGAGACAACAAGCAATCTAGTACAGATTTTATGTGTATAATAGAATAAAATTTTTTCCACATTAGTCATTTTGTGAAGGAGAACTTGAAAAAACAAAAAATAAGAAATAAAGTTAAATATAGTATGTCACAGACTGTATTCAGATTCCTTCATCTCTTTCTCTAGAGACAGATGGCATTTTTCATCACGAATCCTTGAAGATTATCTTGGATCACCGTATTGCAAAGAATAGTTAAGTCATTCATAAATGTTCCTCAAATAACTGTTACAGTGTATAATGTTTCCTGGTTCTGCTTACTATACTTTGCATCAGTTCATATAGGTCTTTCCAGGTTTTTCTGAAATCAATCTTCTTATCATTCTTATAGGATAATAGTATTCTAATACAATCATATACCACAACTTGTTTAGCCATTCCCCAATTGTTAGACATCCTTTTAATTTCTAATTCTTTGACACCAGAAAAAAAAGCTGCTATAAGTATTGTTGTACAAACATGTCCTTTTTTTCTTTTTAAAAATATCTTTGGCATACACACCTATTAGTCTTTTGGGTACAGACCTCTAATAGGGGTATTGCTGGATCAAAGGGTATGCATGGTTTTAAAGCCTTTTGGGAATAGTTCCAAATCCTTCTCCAGAATGGTTGGATCTGGTCACAATTCCACCAACAGGGAATTCATGTCCCGATTTTCTCACATCCCATTCATCATTTTCCATCATATTAGACAATCTGATAGATATGAGGTGGTACCTCAGAGGATGGCTAATAACTTTAGAGAGAACAGGCTGACTAGGTCCCAGACCCTGAGCAAATCACTTAATCCAGTTTGCCTTAGTTTCCTAATCTGTAAAATGAATTGGAGAAGGAAGTGGCAACCACTCCAGTATCTTTGCCAAGAAAACCCCAAATGGGATCACAAAGTCAGACACAACTGAAACAACTAAACAATAAGAATTTTGAAGGGAACAGTTTCTGTTGAATAATTAGGTCAAAAGCCAGACCAAACAAAATTAAGAAGAGAATGAGAGGAAATAAAGTAGGGGAATTCTCAAGAAGTTTTGCCATAAAAGGGAAGAGAGATATGAGATGAACTAGTAGGGATGGCTGGTTAAAAAGAGGGTTTTATGAGAGTGGGAAAGACATGAACATTTTTGTAGGCACTGGGAAAACTGATAGCCCATGCGGAGAGATTTAAGATAAACAAGAGGGTAGGGATTGTAGAGGGGACAATCTGCTAAAGAAAAATGGGTTGGGATGCAATCACTGGTACATAGAGAAGGGTTAGCCTTAGTAAAGAGACTTGAGATGAGGAGGAGGGAATAAGCAAGCTTTCATATTTTCTTTTGGTAAAATATGAGCCAAGGCTCATTGCTGGGAGGGTGGGGAAAGTGGAAATCTGAAAGGTTTGAGAAGATATAAAAAGGTTTGGAAGCATTACTGTGGTAAGTAGGCTGAGGAGTCAATTAGGGGAGTAGAAAAGGATTGCATTGCCATAGTGAGGACCCATTTGAAATTATAATATAAATTTGTAGTGGATCCATTTCTTGATTCTTTCCAGCTTTGTTTGGCAGCACATGAATGGAAGTGAAGTCAAAGGAAGCTGGGAGTAATTCAGGAATGAAGCTTGGCAGAGCAAGCTCAATAATAAGGTAAAAGGGCAAGGGATTCAAGAGAAGAAGACAGGGAGGAGTTGAGCTGGTTTACTGCAATATCAAGATGAAGAAGAGAGGAGAGTATAGCCAGTGTGGTGATGGCCTGGGAAGGGAGAAAAAACAAAACAAAACTAAGGATCTGAGAGATTGGAGGCCACAATGAGGATGATGAACAAGTGTTGGGATTACAAAGCATAGAAAAAGGTAAAATGATAATAGATTCTGATTGGATAAGAGGATTCCAGAGTACATGAACATGAAGCCTTTGTAGGTGACAGCAAGATCTAGGTTATGACTATCTTTGCATATTACTGAGGTGGAGTAGAGGAGTAGATCATGGAAAAGGAGTAAGTTGAGTAACTGGAAAGTTAGGATGTTTGAGGGAATGTCAATATATATTTGGGAATCCCCTAATATGAGGACAGGAGTTGAGGAGGAAAGACTATGTACTAGTTACTGAATTCTTCTCAGTACTTAACTACTAAATCTTTTTGATCTCCTTTCAAATCTGACAATATGGCTCTTTGGGACTACAGAGTAGCCTAGGATGTGATGAGAGGGAGAACTGTGATTCTTGTTGGAGAGTAGGGCATCCACTTCTATTTCTATTCCAAAGATGGTGTGGCCATTATTCCTGCAGCAACCACAAGTTAAATGTGGCTGGGGGTGGGGGAGGCTGGCCCAAGTACTGGCAGGTTTTACCAATGTTTAAGGGTTTTTCTGAGCTTTGTTTCCTTGAATTGGAATCGGTTTCAAATACCCAAAATCTTGGTGAGAAAAGGTCAAGTGCCAGGGATGGAGGGAAAGAAGGAGGAGGTAGGAAAAAAAAGAAAGAAGAACACGTAATATAATCAGAGAACTATACTCCCTAAGTCAGGCTCTGACTGTGCTACCATCCCTACTGTCTTCCCACCCACCCCACCTCCCCAAACCCTACTTTAGCATCACTTCTCTCTCTCTCTCTCTCTCTCTCTCTCTCTCTCTCTCTCTCTCTCTCTCTCTCTCTCTCTCTCTCTCTCTCTCTATCTCTATCTCTCTCTCTCTCCCTCCCTCTCTCCCTCTCTCTCTCTCTCTCTCTCTCTCTCTCTCTCTCTCTCTCTCTCTCTCTCTCTCTCTCTCTCTCTCTCTCTCTCTCTCTCTCTCTCTCTCCCTATTTGGCTGATGTTGGAGGTGAGGTCTCCTTTTACCACCACAGCCACTGACAATAGAATAGCCTGCATTTTGCCTCCTGCCTCCTGCCCTCCTGCCTCCCTCAAGCACTTCTCCATCCCCCAGCCTTTCCTACACTGGTCTAAGAATGAGAATAATTAAGTTGCCAAATGAAGACCTATGAAATAGGGACTGCATCCAACTGCCACCTCCCTAACAAAGCTCCTGAAAGAGAAGCAGTCTTTTCCCTCTGCTGTTTTCTGGGGCTTTGGACCTATTTGGGAGATATCTTGAGATCAGCTGGAGAAACAGCGATGAGGAAATTACAGTTTAGAGCATATGCCACTCTGGGGTGGTGGCATTTTGGGAGAGGAGAATTAGGGCATACCTGGTGAATTTTCTGACTACCTACAAAGAAAACAGTAGGTGTTACAACACATATGAGCCACAGATAACACAGTGGCCCTACTGTTTCCCTGGTGGGTTTTCCTAAGATGCTGGTTTGTGGGCAGAAGACAAACTTCCTCCTTCTTTCCCAAGCTTTTCTAGTGTAATCAGGGAGATTAAAAGAGAGGAAGCCTAAGGACAAGGGTAAGTCACAAGATCAAAGTCTAGAGTTACCATCATCCCACTCTCTGAAGAGTTTCTAAGTTAGAGAAAAAACTACTCCTACTCCTTTCTCCTCCCAGTTTTATCTCCTGGGTCTGGAATTACCTTAAGGATCTTAACTTCCCTTTCTTCCTTGGCTTCTGGGGCCTGTTGTATCCCCAGGAACCAGTAACCCCTGGACATAATCAAAGCCTTGGGAATATCCTCCAGAAATCAGAGTTGATGGAGCCTCCGTATATCTGCAGTTTCTTTCATCAGAGGATATCAAAGCACTTAGCAAAGTGTCGTTAATTAAGCTGAACAATCCCCAAGAGAAAGTGAACTCCCCTCCCAATCTTTGCCTTGCAAGAAGGGAGCAAAGTTCTTTCCCAAAAGACATGTCTTGAATGAGAAGCAATAGAGCAAAGAACCCAGGCAAAAACAATCCAGGAGTTGAGTCTCCCAGCTCCACCATCTTCCCTTCCCTTCCTGTCTCTTTGACCCCACTTGCCCACCTTCCAACATAATTGTAATTTTTCCATGGCCCATCTGAACCACAGGGGGCAAGCCAATGGTACTTTCTTTGCCTAAGAAGCCACTGGTGCCTGAATCCCACTCCAGGCAGACTTGACTTTGTGATAGCTTGCAAAAGTTAAATGCTCTTCCCTTCATTATCAGAAAGAATTTTATTCTGACTGAAGTGAACAATATGAAGAGACACTACAGAGCTCTGGCGGAGGATGAAAAGTTCCTTATATTCATAGACACTTCAAAGTGTCCTGTGAAAAGGTTCCACTTTAATTAGGGGGAGGAAATTGCCATGTAACTTAATTAATATCAAAAACATTTCTCTTAAATACAAAAAGAAAGAAAGAAAGATTGCTACATAGATAGGGGAAAAGGAACTGACAGAATCTGGACAAGCCTACTCGTGGAAGGCATGATAAACCTGGATTTTAATTACTCTAAATGTAAGTCTTATGTACCATCAAGAGGGTCAACATCCACAAGGATTTTGGGTTGTTGTTTTTTTTTCTCTGTGGAGGTTCTGAGCCTCCACAACAAAGATTATCTCTTGCCTCTAAAGTAAAGTGGAAAATGGAAACAAAGGTCTAGATAATTCAAAGGAAGACAAAATCTGACTTCCCTTAGTTATCCAAGTACTTCATGCAGAACAGACTCTACAGGATAGGTCATTGGGATTCATCTTTCTCTACTTACTTTGTCAGTAGAAGTGTGACTGTAGAAGAAAGATCTGGGCCCATTGACCATGGAGGTACACAGGATAACCAGCTCAAACAAATTATAGACTCTGCATCTTCAGAGGATAACCCTGGTCTTGTCAGTCAGATTGGAAAAGAACTCTCTACTGAATGAATAGTGGACTGAAAAAGAGATCTAAACTTCTTATCAATTCTCCTACCCACCCTCCAAGCCCCTGAAGCCTCCTCAATGTCATAGGATCATAGATAGAGAACTAGAAGGGCCCACAGAGGGAATATCACTTAATCCCTTCATTTATACAGGTAAGGAAATTGAGACACCCCCCCTCTTCAAGAGATTAATTGGCCTGTCTAAAGTTACAAAAATAGAAAGTAGCCTTAGCTATGATTTGAACCCAAGTCTTCTGAATCAAAGTCTTACATATTTTCCACTGTGTCATATTATCTCCCATCATTAATAGAGGTTGAGATTGAGACCTACAGGTCATTATGACCTAGGGCTGAGATTAGGTGGGGGGAAAAGTTATTCTCTCTTTTAGGAGAATCCCAAGCCTTAATCAATCACTTCAGGCAGGATTGAAGAGGCCTCTTAAAAGGCCGTCCCTGATAGATTATATTATGAGTTAAAGAAAGCAGAAGGAAAAAGAAATTCAGCCCCACCTTCCTGACTCTGTCCTGCTACCCGTGTCCTGGGTTTCTCTGAATTTGGGGACCATGACTTATAGCTGTGGGAGACCACTGCAACCACGTTCTGGGGTTTGAAGGACAGGTGTGTAATTGACAGTATCTCTGCTGCCCTTGAAGGGGCTGCCTCGAGCCAGAGGTCTCCAACAGCAAGGAAAATCTTCTTAACGTCCTCTTCCTCACAGGGCACTGCCGTCTGTTATCAGCCCCAGATGGAAGTCTCCACAGCCTCCCACTCTGGAGTGCCGTGGAAACAGGCTTGGCAGGTGGACAGAACAGGCAAGATGACAAGTGCTGTTCAAAAGCAAGAGTTGGTTGGCTTGTTGTGACACAAGCTTTGGAGCTCTCCTTCTCTTATGGACTCCCTCCTGCATGGTCTGAGAGGCTTGAAACAATGAGGCAGGGGAGAGGAGGAAGGAAGAAAGGAGAGAAGGAAGGAGAAAAGAAACAAGAAGGAAGGGGAAGGAGAGAGAGACAAAGAGAAGGATGAAAGGAGGAGAGGGAGGGAGGAGGAGTGAGAGAGGGGAGAGAGGGAAATGAGGAGAGGAATGGGGACAGCCAATCCTATTTTTGTAGATGCTGACACAGTGACCCTCTGGCCCAGATCTCCATTTGCCACAGCAGAAGCCACTGTTCAGAAACATCTCTGCGTCCCCCTGAGCAGTTTCCCTGAAAGATCCATCTTCTGTCAGAAAACCCCAAGCCTTCCCAGAAGGGGAGTCAGCGTGGAAGCTTTTGTCTCAGAATCCATGAGAATATCCTTGGAATGGAAGCAAGCATCTTTCTCAGACTCTTTTCCTACATTAGATTTCAGGAACCCAGCCAACTACCATTCCCTCGAATTGCCCAGGTGGTCAAACAATCTATGGCAGGTGAAGAAGGCTAGGAGCATTCAGAGTCCTCTTTGGGTATCTGGGGAAATGTGCAAGTTATGTGGGTTGGCAAGTTTTCAGCACTTCAGTTTAATTTACTTTTTTTTTTCTTTTGAGACTAGGATTTCTTATCTCAACAAGACAAGTGCAGGGGCAAGTGCTGACCTGGCCCTACTCTCCTTACCTGCTCTATTTCCTACCTAGGCCAGGTACTCCTCTTTGGGCAACCTAGTAGCTCCTCACTTTGGGGGACCAGCTAGGCTTAATGCTGAAGTTAGTCCTGACACTTAATCAGTGTATAGTCCATGGCAGCTCAGACCTTTCAAGATCAAGTGTCAGCCTTAGTTAATTTTTTTTTTTTAATGGAAAGACCTGTATGACATTATGAAGAGCCTCAATCTCCTGGCTTAACAGGGATTCCAGGTGTTTGTTTACCACTACCCCCAGCAAGTTTGAAGCTCTTGTTTGCATATTATCTTCTTCTGTCCTTCCTATTACTACCCAAATCAGCTACCTTTAGAGCCAGTGCCCTACCTCTTCCCTATTTTCTCCTCTCTCCAGTCTTGGTCCCCCTGTTCTGTCCAAGCAGGGGCCACCTCTGGCTGCCTCTTATTTCACAGCTCCATATAGCAAGAAATATCCAGTTTGGGGGAAGCATATCTGAAGGGAAACAGGAGCTTTAGGAAGTTCAGGGGGAGCTGAGGGCCAGGGTTTCTGGGAGGTTAACAGCTTAGCAGCCACCCAGGACAGAGCAAGTACACAAAGTATGTCTTGCACCTCATTTCATCAGGGCTGGAGAGATGTCTGTCTCTAGTCACCACAGCATCATCTGCCCAGCTGTGGTACTTACTGTAATTTCATACAGTTCTGTAGACAGATATTGAAAAGGCATCTGGAAAAATTGATAGCATATCAAGCCAAAGATTTCGTGAAAGTCATTTTTTAAACGTCCAGCCATAGGTATCAGAATCTATTCTCTGCACACACACACACACACACACACACACACACACACACACACACACACACACACACACACACACACAAACAATTCAACCCCTAAGGCTTTTTTCTAATCCTAGAGCTCCCCCTTTGGAAAGGCTGCTCCTACTGCAGTGCAAATGGGCTCTCAACCTCTGATAGTGGGAGAGGACTAAGCCTGCTGAAATAGCCCTAAGAAAAGGAATGGAACTAGGCTAAAGTTATCTGCTGAATGCCCAAGGAGGGAATCTATCAGTTCTCTGCTAGATTCCTTTGAGAGAGCTGATATGACTTAAATGGGGAAAGTTCTAGATGTTCACAGTTTCATCTACAATCCCTCTTTTTTGTCCTTTGCATTATGAAGTGAACATTTGTTATTCATAATAAAGAAAAATTTAGGGAAAGGAACATTTAGGAAACCTTTCTTGTAAAAAGAGTGAGTGGAATGCTTCAATTAAGAATAAGTTTATTTGAATAATAATAAAGAATAATTAGTTTATTAAAATAATAACATTTGCTTTTTTGCTTTGTTCCTAACTCCATCCCAACATTCCAAATGGGTACCTTTCAGCTCTGAGACCCTGGGTTGTGCCTTCCAGTGAGAATGAAAAAGTCACTATACAGAAAGCCAGGAGTATCATGCATGGTTTCCTGCACTATGGTTGCTACTACCCAACAAATACTTTTTGAGTTGAATTTGGAGATAAGATGGGGTAAGGATGTAGAAGAACTTAAAAGAGTCTTGAGGCACATGTACATAATGCAACCTAAAGGAATTAGACAGCAGATTATTCAGGTAGTTATTTTACAAAATGATAGTATAATTTAATTTACTTATTCTATCCCTTCTGGATCAGGTTTTCCTGAAACACAGTTTGGTAGTCAGAATTTGCTCAATGCAGAAGAGCCTCCATTGTCTTAGGGATTTAGGGAATAGGTGGAGGGGATGAACTAACCTGGAAGATGGAAGGAGTATATCAGCCCATGGAATATTGGAGATGTCAACAATATTTGGGTAGGAGTATAAGAGGATACCAAGGTTTAGAGAAGATTCCCAGGAACGATGCTGTTTTTAAAGTGTTTTTCAAAGGTTACATGACTGGCAGGGCTGCTTCCCTTTTCTGGTTCACAAAGGAATGTAATTCTGGGCATCTGTGTCTCTTACATGAAGTGAGGCCAAGGACACCACCTCTGGCTCCTCTTGGATCACCACGGCAAAGATAGAATCATAATTTGTGCTTCTGAGATCATCCCACTCATCCTCTGCCTCATCCAAAGATGCCTGGCTGTATCCAAAGTATCCTATATTTGTTATTCCTTGAATTCAGAGAAGAATTAGAAAAGGGAGCTAACTCTATAGTCTCTCATGAGTCTTGAAGAACCACGAGGAAAACAGAAAGAGGCCAATTCAACATCCCAGTTTACTAAATAGTGATACAGATTCAGCCTCCTATCACCAGGACCAGAGTAACTGATGAGGCTGAGACTGACCAGAGAAATGATTCTGTGAAGGTCTTCAGGGAAGCCAACTTCCTATCTGCAATCAAAGTATTAGGAATGATACCATCTTGGTAACTATTTTCAATTTGAAGAACTGTCATTGATGAAGTCTATAGCAACAGAGGTCAAAAGCCTTAATGAGGTGATGTATCCTGGATAGAAAAGCCTAGGGAGAACACAGGAAGTTTACTAAGCAGGCTTTCAGGAACTGAAGTTGATTCAAAATTCTATGGTCCTTCATAGCAGCCCCCTCCCCACCTCACCCCTCCTCACATTTGTTGTTCAGTCTGTTTAGTCATGTCCAACTCTCCATGACCCCATAGACTATAAGTTATCCTTGGGGTTTTCTTGGCAAAGATCCTAGAGGGTCATTTCCTTCTCCAGCGAATCCTTTTGTCACACATATACAGACACCAATATTCGAAGGGATGAATAATCAGGCTTCTAACTACCTATGGTTATTGAATGGCTATTCCTCATCCATCCATGTGTTCCGTCAATATTCATGTGCTATGTATGGTACATTCACTATGGGACAAGGACAGGCTATCTCTATCAACCCCCTGCCTCAAAATGCTAGTCTCTCCTTGAAATTACTTTGCACTTATTTGTATATGTATGTATATGTATTTTTTCACTTACTTATTTGTCAGTTTATCAATAGATATTTATTAAGTGACTACTATGTGCTAAATACTAAGTTCTGGAGATGAAAAAAATGTAAACAAAATCTCTGTTCTCAAGGAACTCACAATGCAATGGAGGTGGCAACATACAAATAACTGTGTACAATTAAGCTATATAATCAAAAATAGTCAACAGAGGGAAGAACCTAGAATTAAGGGGGAGTCAAGAAAGATTTTCTATTTTTAAAAAAGTGAGACTTTAGCTGAGACTTGAAAGAAACCAGGGAAGTAAGAAGCAGAGATAAGAAGGGAGAGCATTCCAGATTGGGGGGAGGGGGACAGTGAGGAAAAATACTTAGAGTTGGGATTCCCTCAAGTGTCAACCAGAAGGCCAAAAGTGTCCCTGAATTATTACACAGGGGCAAGGGTGTGTGTAAAATGTAAGAAGCCTGGAAAAGTAGGGGTCGGAAGGAAAGGTTTGAGGGTAGAGGGGCAATTTGAACACCAAAGATTTTATTCTCCTCCTGCCCAACCAAAAAAGAAAAAAATCAAATTAGTTCTTTGTGGGCAGAAACTCACTTGCTTTTGTCTTTGTATCTACAGCACTGAACACAATGTCTAGAATATAAGTGCTTATGCTTGCTGAATTGACTTGCTTGTTGAGTGATGCAATTAGAGAATTAACTTAAAATCTCAGTTTCCATTTAGTTAATTGGGCAAATTGAACCAGGCTAGTTGAGTATGAGCCACCTGATATGAATAAGATGTCTCTTCTATGCTGTTCTAGGCCAACTCCATCCCCAGCAAACTCATTTAGTCAAATAATAAAAATAACAGCATACGTCCATTTTCACTTTATAGTATCAAGAGTGCTTTCATATGTCCTTAGTATGTATCTTAGTACCTACCTCACCAGGTGGCTTCAAAGATCAAATGAGATAATATATGTAAAGTGCTTTGTAAATGTCAGCTATTATTATTCAGCAATTCAATTAAATCAACAAACATTCATTAAGTCCTACTATTTGACCCATAAAACCTCCCTGTGACTTAGGTACTTTTTATTCATGAAATGGAGCCTCTAAGAGGTTAATCAACTTTCCCAAGATCACATGGCAAGTGAAGGACAGAGCCAGGACAGGAACTCAGGCCTTCTGCCTCCAAGTGCAATGTCCTTTCTACAATATTATGCTGCAGATCAAAGGTGTGATCCCTACATGGCTCAGTCCATTCATCCACTGGGGAAAAATGGAGCTTAGGTCATAGGCAACTAAGCTGATCCCTACCCTAAGAAAAATCAAAAACAAATAAAACAAACAAAAAAAAAACACCAAGAGAACTAGGCAAGAGTACAGAGTACCTTGAGTAAACTCACCAGCACAATTGGATAAACAACTCAATATATTGAACCCATAGCAATGTCATATTTTTTATTTTTATTGTTCTGCAAAACACACTTCTGTATTGGTCATTGTTGTAAGAGCAAAGTCATACATGGCAAAAAATCCCCAAATAAAACCATAAATATACTGCATGTGAAAGATGACACCAACATTCTTCCTCTGGAGATGCATAGCATTCCACATCATAAATCTTACAGGATTGTCCCAGATCATTACAAGCAATATCATCTTCATAGATACAGAATAGTATGAAGCTTCCTGTTACCTATGCCCGCACCCCATACCCCCTAATACTATCTTCTACCTCCCTGGCAACTAACCATGGCAAGGACAGAGCATCGAGGGCATTTTCTAATCTCCTCTATTTTAATTGGCGAGAGAAAGTGGTACCACTCATCAGTGCTCCAAGTTGGAGGGATTTAATTAGATCTAATGACCAGATAAATGGAGAATTTTGAATAAGGACCTTTGGGAACTGTATGGTGTG
Organism: Monodelphis domestica; assembly: GCF_027887165.1. NCBI lineage: Eukaryota > Metazoa > Chordata > Mammalia > Didelphimorphia > Didelphidae > Monodelphis > Monodelphis domestica. Next base: position 237,390,372 of record NC_077230.1, read on the forward strand.
AAGAGGATTATGTTGTTATATTTCTCTACATTTGTCTCAGTCCCTCCTCTGCGACCACAGTTTGAATGAAGAGGAAGACGCTAATGAGAATGTAAAGACAACCATAGTGTTGAGAGGACAGTTGGAAGAAAGCAAGACAGACCCCCTAAGGGCCGAGCTGAGGAGCCTTAGCACCCCAAAGGCCCCATCATCATCTCTGCAATGGAGGCTCAGCCAGGAGATCATGGTGGGGAGCCTTGAAGCTAGGGAGCAGCTCTCACTACTTTGATCCCTCTCTTGGGATTCCCATTTTAGCAAATGCCCTTCAGGGGTGCCTTTTTTCTGTGTCCCTATGGACTCACCACAGACAAGTTCTAGCAGCTCAAGACAGCTACAAAGAAGAGAGGAGATAATGGATAAACGAAACAAAGAATATCCATTCAGAGATTATCTGAAATTTTAACTCCCAAGTGATCCTACCTCTCCGAGGATCCTGTCTCCTAGGCAACTCTGCCTCCCAGGTGATTCAGCCTTCCAGGTAAGCCTACCACCTGAGTGAACCTGCCTCCCAAGTAATAATCTCTCCCAGGTGAGCCTTCCCCAGGTGAGCCTTCCTGGCTTTTCTCACAGCTCTGGGAAAGTCCATGCTCCCTGGGATGGGTAAGAACCCTAAGAAGGGATAGATTTTTGTGTGGTGAGGTTGAACCAGGTTTATCCCCTTCTGACAAGTCATCTTTATCACAATGAGTGGCTTCATTTTTGAATGTCCTTGTGTTGTCACTTATATTCCTGAGTGTCACAGAGATTTCTTTCTCCTATGAACTCACCTGTCAGAGTTATAAGTATTCTAGTCCTAGTTGCCCTGAGGGAAAACAGGGACTATAAAAGTATCCTGGCACATCCTGCTCTCTTGGGAGCAATGCTCAGCTCAGGCTCTTCCTGGGCTATGACTCTGATACAGGGAGTGAATAGGACCTACTTCCTAATGCAGGGTCAGCAAAATACACTGAATCAGAAAGATGGCATTAAGAAATATCCCGTCAGCACTCCTAATCTTCTCACTGCTGCCTCCTAGCCAATCTCCTCTGGTGAAAAGAGAAGCCACTGAGCATGCCTTGTATCTTCCAACTCCTGCTAGGCACAATGTCTCATGAGGGAAGGTGGCAAGCTCAGCAAGGTGTCTTTCATCTGCCCCATAGCAATGACTTCTGTCTCTGCTAGCACAAAGTGACCTCCTGTTGCTAGCCCAATTTCTCATCTAGGACATGGAGAACCTTCAGAGCAAAGAGGAACAACCTCCTCTTTGACCTCAGCCCTTCCATCCTCTGCTGTGCCTGTCCCTTAAAGGAAGAGGAAGCGGAAAGTTGGTGGGCAATGGGACTTCTTTCTCTTCCTATGTAGATTTGACTTCAAACTCTTGCTGCATTCTTTTCCTGAGTAATCTTCAGTCTTCGGAGGGAAGAGGAAGGCTCCCAGCTGACCATCTCACCAGGTTCCTCCCATCTCATATTTCACCTCTCTCAAGCCAATCTTCAACATCTGTTAGGCAGAAGTATGGCACCTTTTTGCTCAGTGATGGACACTCTCACACCTGATCTTACCTTTCACGCCTCAGTGATTCTGACCTTCTGTAGAATATTATTCCATGGATTTAATTACCATCTCAAATCTATCTATCCTGGCCCAAACTCTCTGCAGACTTCCAAGCTCGAGTCTCCAACTACCTTTCAGACATATCAAATGGGATTTCTAGTAGACATCTTAAACTCAGCAAGTCCAAAACTGAATTCATTCTTTCTCCCTAAGCCATCTACCCCCTATCTGCAAAACGACACCATCTTTTCAGTCCCTTAGTCTCACAACCTAGGAGTCATCCTGGATTCCTAGCCATCTCACCTCCTCCATATCTAATGTCATCAAGACCTATCAACTTCACCTTTCACATCTCTCTAATAAGCCTCCTTCTTTAATACTGTTACCAGTTTTTGTCACCTCACCTCTAGATTATTATAGTTGTCTGTTGCCTGCCCCTAGTGTCTCCTTGTTCAAACCCATCCTCATTCTGTCACTAATGTGATTTTCCTAACGCATGAGTCTGACCGTGTCACCCTACTCCACCCCAATAAATTCCAATGACTCCAGGATCAAATACAAAATGCTCTATTTGGCATTCATATCCTAGCCCCCTCCTTCCTCTTCAGGTTTCTTATACCCTGCTCCTTGATACATATTTTTTTAATCCAGTTACATGAGTCCTTCAGCTGTTCCTCAGAACATATACTCCATTTCTTGATTCTAGGATTTTTCTCTGGTTGTCCCCCATGTCTAGAATATTCTTCTTCCTTAGCTCTGCCTACTGACTTCTCTGGTTTTCTTTAAGTCCCAACTAAAATTCCATCCTTTACCAGAAATCTTCCCTAATTCCTTTTAATTTTAATACCTTTCCTCTGTTCATTATTTCCTACTTATCCTGAATATACCTAGCTTTGTATGTATTTGTTTGCAGGTTGCTCCCCCATTGGTTTAGTTATTTTTATTAAAAACCCTTACCTGTTGTCTTAGAATTGATATCAAGAATTGGTTCCAAGGTAGAAGAGCAGTAAGGATTAAGCAAGTGGGTTTGAGTGATTTGCCCAGAGTAACACAGCTAGGAAGTGTCTGAAGCCAGATTTGAACCTAGGATCTCCCATTTCTAGCCCTGGCTTTCTATCCCCTGTGCCACCTAGCTGCCTCATTAATTTATAAGTCCCTTAAGGGTGGGGACTTTCTTTTGCTTCGTTTTGTGTCCCCAGTGCTTAGCAGAGTACCTAGTACATAGTAGGTCATTAACAAATGTTTATTGATTGATTATTGATTTATTGTCCTCATGATATCCTCTCCTTTTCAATGAAATCCTTTAGGAGTATCTTTACCTAACTGGGCATCAGTTTGCTCGACTGTAGAATGGACACAATGCATGACTGCAATTAGTGCAATGTTTTGGGATGAAAAAAGAGCACACTATAAGTAGAAGCTTTGCCACCAAATCCTGCTGAGCAAAAGTCATTTGCTTAGAGATGCAGCCCATATCTCTCTAAAGCCAAAGCCCTGCAGTTGATGATAAACAGAATTTAATGTGATGTTAACTATATTTATATGGCTTTCTGCCCCAGGAGATGGATTTACATATGTGCTAAATGTATTTCACTGGGATACATAACAGTGATGCTATATTTCATTGACTCTAGAAAGCTGGTGGCAGCCCAGGCCATTAAAGAAACATCACATACACACATACAATATCTACTACAGCCACCAAGGGGAATACAGGCAGAGCCAGAGATGGATGATGGCCTTCAGATATCCTGAAGAAAGGGCTCCAAGGGAGTTCATCTTGGAATCACTTGGGGCATCCAACTCACCTTGGAGTTTTGCCTTGGTTTACTGATCCCTGAACATGGGTAATCATAGAAATATGAATAATGAACCATTGCTTGTGACCAATAGCAAGCATCTTCTTTGCAGTGCTAGAGAGGTCATTAAGAGGTCATCTCATCCATCCCCCTAACACCTACACATGGTGGTGCTGCAACTTGGATGATTCAGATGAAAAAAGCCATATGTAGGGATGCTTACAGTGGGGATTACTTGGATAAAGAAGGTAACAGCAATAATGGGGGAGTCTGGTTGCAGTGCATTCATGTCTGAGGAGGAGCTGGCAATCTGTCTAGGAGTATGGCCTTTGATATTTTTTATTTCAATTTTTAAAAATCAATTAATTTGTTTGCTACATTAAAGTTCCTCCCTCCCCTCCTTATGCCAGAGAAGATATCAGCTGACAAAAAGATATATGTATATATAAAGCTCTGGCTAACTTGTTTCTATTTATCATTCTTTCTCTGGAGGTAGACATATACAAATTATTTTTCAAATAATATTTTTGTTGCAATACATAATGTTTTCTTGCTTTTGCTTATTTTGTTCTTCATAATTTTGTTTAGATCTTTCAATTAAAAAAAATTAGCCTGCTTGTCATTTCTTAAGGCACAGTAGTATTCCATCACAATCATATGCCACAGCTTGTTTAGTCATTTCCCAACTGATGGGGATGCCTTTGGGCAGTGGGGAGTGGGATGGCAATGGCCCTCTGGGATTGAGAGCCTAAAGTAGCTGTGCTAAGCAGTAGTGTGTGTCAACCGGGGACCATGAGGTGAATTTGGAGGATGGCAATAACAGCTTGAAGGAAATCTACTCCCTGGGGAGCAAATATCCTTACATCATATCAGTGCCTTGGAAAGGCCCTTTCCTCCCTATATTAGTTTCAATTCTGAAATGAAATTTCAATGCTGAGATGAAGTTCAGGCCTAAACAGTCTGCCATGCAGCTTCCAATTGACAATTTAGTTTGGTTTGGGGAACCTGCCCATACAGTACTTTTTCAGACTGAAGGTCAAAACACATTAGTCAGTCAAGCAGCCCTAGAAGCATGTTGACTTCCTAAGCAGCTTGGTACCCTGCAGGGTAAGTGACAGGAAGGCTTTAAGGGAACTGAACAGAAGTGGGGGAAAAGAAGAATAGGATTTGGGAAAGCTTTACCTGATAATTTAGAATTTCAACTTCCTCCTATTATTCAACCACAAGCATTTAAGGCTCTGTACTAGGTTCTGTGAAGAGACAAATGAAGAAAGGAGAAAATACTTTCCTTGAAGTCTGATTCAGTGGTATATAAAGAGAAGGATACAAAACATATGATTAAAAGGAAGTACTGGGCCAATTCTAGCACCTCACAGGTAGATACACTACTTCTACCTAATAAAATATTGTTAGAATTCTGAAGAACCTTGGAGATCTTTGCCCAAGCCCCTCATGATAGAGATAGAAAATGGATAGAGAGAACAATAGGAATGAGATGAGATAGACAGACAGACCGACAGACAGACAGAGAATTTGTTAAGTATTTAATATGTGGGGACATCTAGGTGGTACAGCTTGGAGTGAAGAAGATCTGAGTTCAAATCCAGTTTCAGACACTTACTAGCTGTATGACCCTGGAGAAGTCACATAATTCTATTTGCCTCTATTTCCTCATCTGTAAAATAAACTGGAGAAGGAAATGGCATACCACTCCATTATCTTTGACAAGAACCGCCCCCCCCCCCCATGAGTGTTGAAGAATTGGACACAGCTGAAATGACTGAATAACAATGGACATATGGTACACTTGTTAAGTGTGAGGGATACAAATACAGTCCAAGTAAACAGTATAACCTCTAACCTCAAGGAATTTATACTTTAAAGTGAGGAACAAAAAATGAAGATATGAAGGCAATCTGAAAAGTGTGGGATTTGGGGTAGGGACTGAGAAAGTAAGACTAAAATAAAATGAAATCTTGATTTGAGGAAACTAAGGTTTGAGGAATGAAAATTATTTACTCCAGGTCACTCAAGGAGGGACAGATCTGGGACTAGAATACAATTCAATTCAATAAATATTTCTTAAATAATTATAAGAATTCAACAAATATTTATTAACTAATTAAATTCTATAAGACACCATAAAAGCCTCTAGGGATAAAAAGATAAAAGTGAAATAGTTCCTGCCTTCACAGAGCTTACATTCTCTTAGGCAGCTATAACAAGAGAATATATAAATCCATTTCAAGTAAAGAAGTAAAGGGACAATAGGGAAATTAAACAAAATCCTTAAGGAATATTTGAGAAGGGAGAAAACACTAATGGGGGGGGATCATTGTAGGTTTTGTGGAAGAGGTAGTCCTTGAGCTGAGCCTTGAAGCAAGAAAAAGAACCTGAAAGACAGAAATGAAGAGTAAGTAAATTCCAGGCATAGGGGGAGGCAAGGAAGGTGTTTCCTAATTGCATAGAGGTAGGAGATGGCATGTAATTTCAGAGAACAGCTCACTTCAACTGGAACATGGAATTTATAAGGAGAATAATATAAATAAATTTTTCTTAGAAAAATAAGCAAGAATCAGACTGAAGAATCTAAAATGCCAAAATTGTGTTGTTGTTTTTATCTCGAGCAGGGAGCAGCAAACTGCTCTTTTGCTAATCTAACCACTATTTCTGTGGGGTCTCAAGAACTAAGATTGGTTCTTTAAAAAGCTTTATCATATTTTAAAGTGCAAAAACTACTCTTATCTCAGGGACTTGTACAAAAATAGGCAGTGGGGTGGATTTGTCTCTTGGGCCATTGTTTGCTAACTTTTGTTTTTAGAGAGAACACAAGTAGTCACTGAATATTTTGAAGCAAATGGCTGCGAAGATCAGACTTATGCTTTAAGAAGATTATTTTGGCAGTTGTGTGAAATATGGGTTAGAGAGGGGAGAGACCTTTGTCAAGATCAAGCAATACAATTGTCTAGACAAGCAGTAATGAAGGCTTGAAGTAGGGTGATGTCACAAATAGAGACAAAGGAATGGAGGTGAGAGATGGAGTCCAAATGGTGGTATCAATAGGTGCTGGAACCTGATTGGATAAATGAGAATATGAGGGGGGAAGACAAAAGAGCATTAGGTGACTCCCAGGTTTCAAACTTGAGTGATTAGCACAATGATCGTTTCTTCACAATATATAGGGAAGTTTAGAGAAAAGACATTTTAATGGGGCAGATGACAAGTTCACTTTAAGACCTATTAAATTACAGGTGCCGGCAGAATATCTAAGTGACTTCTGGCAGGCAAATGTTAATATGATACTAGTGGTCAGGAAGGAGGCTAGGACAAAGAGGTGATTAATGAATCCATGCTCATGAGAATTAATGACATCAGTAATAGAAAGGATGTTAGAGAGAAAAGAGTAGAGGATCCAGGACAGACACCAAAGGTGTGTATATAGCCATAGACTGAGTAGACTGGCACATCATTGGAAAATGTTACCATTGGGTTTACAGTCAACAGGAAAGGCCATCCAGAACATTTCTCCAGGATGTAGTTGGTCTACCTAGCCCACCCATACTTTAGGGACATTTATGAATGACACCCACCTTCAAGGTATGGGAAATGGATGATGAATAAGCAAAATAGTTTAGAAGGATCAAAGAGGGAAGAGAGGAACAAGAGAGAATATTTCTCCTGATTCTTAGGTTCCTGTCACTATATTTTGCAGAGGAGATTTTAGATTCCATTGGCTTCTGAATTTTAGGGAACAAATTTCTCTTTCCAGAGGATTTCAAGGAGCTCATAGTCTAATGGGAGAGGAGCATGAATGCATGACTCCAGTAATTATGACACAACGAGCAATGAGATAAGTCCAAAGGAGAGTTTCATGCAAAAATACTGAGACAGTTGAGATTTGAATAGGGAGAGATCATTTGGGGGTTAGTGGTCCGGAATAGTATATTTTTTAATCTAATGGTGGATTGTCTTGGCAGAGCTCCCAAATATATGGGACTAAACTGATTCCTAACTTAGAGAATTCATAGCAAGAACAATCAGTATCAATTGAACCATATTTTAGAGGAGGCAGCATTTGAGGTAGGTCTGGCATGAAGAGGGGGATTTCCATAGATAAAGATGAATAGGAAAGTATGGTGGATTGGAAAATAGAAAAAAAAAAGTCTATTCCAGACATGGAAGATGAAATTGACAAAGGCCAGGAGATGGGAAAGCATTACCAATTCTCTAACTTCCTGATTGTTCCTTCTCAGTCTCCTTTGCTGGTTCTTCATTCCTGTCACAAAAATTAACCACGAGTGTCCCCAAAAGATCTATCTTGGTTCCTCTTCTTATTTCACTTTATACTATTTCACCTTGTTATAGCATCAGCTCCCAAGGGTATAATTGTCATCTATTCCAGATGGTTTCCTAAATCTATAAGATTCAGTCCTAAGCTTTCTCTTGAGTTCCTGTCCCACAATCTCAACTTCATCTTGGACATCTTGAACTGGATATCCTGAAGGCATCACAAACTCAACATATCCAAAATGGAACTCGTTAATTTCCCCTCCAAACCCTTCCTTCCTCCAGATTTCCCTATTATTATTGACACAACCCAATCACCAAGTCACAACCTCAGGATTTTCCTGGACTCCTCAATCTCCATCATCTCAAACATCCAAATCATTGCCAACTATTATTTCTTTTATCTTCACAAGAACTCTCTTATATGTCCTCTTCTCTCTCTTCATATACTCACAGGTATATATGGTCTTATACAGGTCTTAATGACCTCTCTAGTACTGGATGAATAACATTCTAATTGGTCTCTCTCAATTCTTCTACCACTCTAATCTCTTTTCCACTTACCAGTGTGGAAAAGAAACTAGATTGACAGTTGGTGGGGGGAAGGGGCAACTGGGAGTGGCAGTAATTTTCATAAAGCAAAGGTTTATGTCTTCCCTTTAAATAACCTATTTTACTGATTCCCTGATAACTTTAATATCAAATGTAAAATCCTGTTTGTCATTTAAATCTCTTCAAAGCCTGAACCCTTCCTACCTTTCTAGGATTAAACTGTACCTTCCATGTATTCTACAACACAACATTTTTAGTTCTACAAACAGAACCTTCCATATCCTCTCTTTGTGCCTTTGAACTGACTGTTCTCTATGTCTAGAAAACTTTACCTCTCTAACTTTTCTTCTTAGTTTTCCTAGCTTTTTTCAAGATTCAATTCAAATCCTACCTTCTTCAGGAGGCCTTTTTATATATCCCAGGTACTAGTGCCTTCCCCCATCATATTACCTTTACATATCTTGTCTGTATTCTGATACTTATATGTCATCTTCCTCATCATAATGCAAGATTCCAAAGGGCCAGGACTGTTTGTGTCTATCTTTGCATCAGCAATGCTTAGTACAGAGTCTGAAAAATAGTAAACACTTCATAAATACTTGTTGACTGACTTATTGATGACTTAAAGTCAGAGGACGAGAATGAGTCGTTGGATAGCAGTTCAATTTGGCTTGGAATATAAAATACATAAAGATGAATAGAATATGCTGACTGGACTGAAGGGTTAAAGGCATAGAGTTTATACTTTATTTACCAGTCGTTAGGGAGCCAATGAAGTTGTTGCTGTTAGTTTTTAAGAAATGAGTGACACAATCATATTATTGAATTAGGGAAATTAACTGGGCATCAATATGAAGGATGATTGATTTGGGGCACAGTAGAATATTATTACTTTGTGGAGAGTTTACTTGCTATAGAATTAGAGGACCTAGGTTCAAATTCCATCCTAATACTTAATACCTGTATAAATTTGAACTAAATGGCTTCTAAGTTCTTTTGAAGCTCTAGATCTCTGACAATAAGATCCCAGGGGGAAAAAAAGCAGAAAACTGAAAGCAGAAAGGGAAGGCAAATGGTTATCATAATAGACTAAATGAGAAAACTAGAGGACCTGAATTAAGGTAGATGGAGTAGGAATAGAATAGAGACAGTTGATGTGAGCTACTATGGAAACAGAAATATCAGGACTTTGCACATGATTGGATGTGTGGGATGAGGGAGAAGGGAGGATAAAAGTTGATTCCAAGGTTATAATCCTGGGAGAATGGAAGGCTTGTGATGCAAACAACAGAAATAGTGAAATGAAGAGGAAAGAAGGATTTAGAGGAAATGATGAGTTTAGTTTTAGACATGTTGAGATAGTTCTAAGATAGTTTAAAGTGCTGGCAGGATAGCTAGGCAGAGATATGCAGAAGAAAATCGAAAATGCAGGAATATAGGTCTGGAGAAAAGTTGAAAGCAGAGCAACACATATAAGACTCATCTGCATGGAGATAACTGAAGTCACAGGAGTAGATGTGATCACTGAGAGTATAGTGAGAGAACAGAGAGTTTTATCACAGTAGGTACCTAAAAGAATAATGATATGTAAGGGGCAGGAGGAGGCTCATGATAGATAATAATTGGATTTGGAATTTCAGAGGTCACTATTGACCTCTGAGAGAATAGTTTTAAAAGTAGGGCATAACCTAGAATTTAAGAGACTGAGGGAAGCAGCGTAATGCAGTAGAGAGATGGACCTGTACTCAAAGGATCAGGTTTCAATGATTCAATCAGCAAGTATTTATCAAGCACCTTCTGGATGCTAGGTACTGTGTAGGCTCTGAAGATACAAAGAACATAGTGGTCACTACTACCGAAGACAAACATACACAGAACAGATGTGGAGAATAGATATAAATAAATTCAATTCAAAATGGTCAAATACAAAGGACTTTGGGAGGTAGGACACTAGAAATTAGGATCAGTAAAGACTTCCTATAAAAGGTGATGATTGTATTAGATGGGAATGATGAAGAGGGAATATATTACAGAAATGAGGTTCAGCCAGGACAAAGGCACAGAAATGGGAGATGCTATGTTGAGTGTCAGAGAAAGAAAGACTCGTTTGACTGGATCACCAGGTATGAAAGAAGATGTAATGTCTAGTGAAGCTAGAAAGATAGGATGGAGATATTGTAAAGAACTTCAAAGGTAATTTATCCCAAAGGCAAAAGAGAGACAATGGAGTTTACTGAGTGAAGGAATGACAATTCTATGCTTAAAGAAAATAGCTTTGACCTTGAGGTGGAAGCTAGACTGGAATGTGAAACAGCTTGAGACAGGGAGACCAATGAAAAAGTTGTTGCACTAGTCCAAGAGTGAGCTGATGAGATCCTAAATTAGAATGGTGATTGCATGAGTAGAGATAATGGATCTGATGAAAGATACATTGTAGAAGTAGAAATGGTGAGATTTTGCAACTATTTGGATACCTGGAGTGAGGGAGAGTATGGTGTTGAGGATAATCCTGTGGTTATGAACCTGGAAAACTAGAAGAATGCCTTCTATGAAATGGGGAAGTTTAAATAGAGATAGGATTGGGGAGAAAGATAATGCATTCTGCTCTGAACATATTGAACTTCATAAGTCTTCAGGACACCCAGTTCAAAAATGTCTAATAGGTAAATGGTGTTATAAAACTTTAGCTCAAGGGAGAAAATGGGGCTAGATACAGGGATTTATGAGAAATCTATGGAGAGTTAATAATTAAATTAATAAGTATTTAATATTAAGAATGAGAGTGTCAAGAAGAGAGCCCAGGATATAATATTGAAGAATACCCACAGTTATAAGATGTGATATTGATGAAAATGCAGCAAATAGTCAGATAAATAAAAGGAAAGACCTGAAACAGTAATGCCACGAAAACCCTGAGATGAGAGAAAATCCAGTAAGATCAGTAATTGTTTCAGATGCATTATTTAGGAAGACAAGGATGAAGACTGAAGAATGACCATGGTTTTTTTTTTTGTTTTTGTTTTTGTTTTTTTATTAATTAGCATCATTGTTAACTATGGAGAGAGTATTTGTTCAATGAGTTCAGAAACCAAATTGCAGAGGGTTGAAGAATGCATGAAATGATGAGAAATAAAGAATCTGAATACAAATTCTGCCAGTGACTATCCAGATGCCTTTGGGCAAGTTGCCTAACCTCCATGCCTTAGTTTACCTATCTATAAAATTAAGATGTCAGATTTGATGATTTTTTCTCTTCTTAAATATATGATCCTACATTCCTATGTACTGTAAATACCAAGAACATGACTATCATTGGTCCCCTTTGATGCAAGAAGGGACATATTCCTATCTAGTTGCTCACTCCAATGTTTGGCATAGCCACATAAGCCCCCCAGCCCCCATTGATTCATGGGATGGATTTTTCATTTCAGCTATTTTATAATTCCCATGTGGAATGCTACCTTTTAACATTGTCTTCGTGATCTTTTGATATTTTCATAGAGAAGATATTTTCTTATGCCTCTATGGCTTTAGGTCATTTGGACATTTCAACTGGTTTTAGGAGTAAAAAAGTGGGATTCCTTAATCCATGGGTTGCCCTATAAATAATAGATATTTATGCATCCATAAATTTTTGGTGTGTGAAATCTAGACTGTGAAGTCCCTCAAAATAGATCAACAGAGTGCTATGAAAACTGGTACAACCTTTCACTGACAAACAGTGATACCCTTTCAGCTAGGGGACTGTCAGACTCCTTAGATCTGTAAATAGCAGGGAATTCTGCTTTGTCCAATCAACCTCAAACCTCTTATCACAGCAAAATACAGCTTAACACAAAACAGATGTGAACCTGTTCCTTCTTTTCAAACCAGAGGACAGTGGAGAGCAACATAGGGTCCCCTTGAGAGATTTTCCTCCTCTCAAGAAAAGAAGTGTCACCAGAGACCAAACTCAGTAGCTCTTCACATAATAGCAAAATTCAACTTTTAGCCAATAAGATTTCAAAAGATGTTCCAGTCTTTCCCCTGACAATGAGTAAGGTAAAGCTTCTCTTCCAATCATCAAGTTCCCAACAAAATAGCTGTAGAGTGAACTGTTTCATCTGTAAGCCTTCTATTCTTGTCTTATAGCTCTTCTCAATGTTTTTCATCTTCCTGGTTTCTTATAAGTTTTTAATTGTCTCAAATCAACAAGTGACTCGTGATCTTTATGACTCAGTCTTTATCCTTTTTGACCTCTCTGCAGCCTTTGATACTGTGGATCATCCTCTTCTCCTTGATACTCTCTTCTCTCTAAGTCTTTAGTACCCTAGTCTCTCCTGTTTCTCCTCTTGACTATTTGGCTGCTTCTCAGTGTTCTTTGCTAGATCCAGGCCATGCTGGTTAACTGCAGGTGTTCTACAGGATACTGTCCTGGGTCCTTTTCTCTATATATTCCATTTCACTTGGTGATCTCATCAGATCCCCTGGATTTAATTAGTAACTCTGAAGATGATTCTCAAATCTACTTGTCTAGCCCCTTTCTCTCTGTTGACTTCCAGTCTTTCATATCTAACTGCCTTTCAGACATCTTGAACTCTATGCCTTATAGACATCTTAAACTCAGAATGTCTAAAATTGAACTCATCTTTTTCACCAGCCCCCTCCCTTCCAGATTTCCCTACTACTCTCCAGGGCATCACCATCTTCTCAGTCACCCAGTCTCAAAAGCTAAGTGTAATCCTTATCTCTCATCCTCCTCCCAATTCAATGTTACTAAGTCCTATAGATTTACTTTCATAACAACCTTTGTATATGTCCCCCTCTTTCCTCTAACACTACCACCACCCTGGCACAATCAATCATCAGCTCATACCCAGAATTTTGAAATAGCTTGCTGATTGGTTTTCTTACCATAAGATTCTTCTGATTCCAGTCCACCTTCTCTTGGCTTCCAAACTGACTTTCTTAAAGTACTGGCTTGACTATGTCATTCTCCTCAATAAACTCCAATGATTTTCTGTAACACCCAGAATCAAATATAAAACCTTTTGGCTTCAAAGTCCTTCATAACCTCAACCTTTCCTACTTTTCCAGTTTTCTTACATTTAACTTGCTTCTGTGTGTACAGAGATCCAAAGACAATGGACTCCATGCCATTCTTTTCACAAGATCCTCCATCTCCAGACTCCCTGTTCCTCATGCCTGAAATTCTCTCCCTCTTTAGCTCTACCTCCTAGTTTCCCTGGCTTTCTTCAGATGTCATCTAAAATCCTACCTTCTATAGGAAACCTTTCCAAATCCCTCTTAACTCTACTACTTTTGCTGTATCAATTATTTACAGTTTATAATATCTATATCTTTATCTATCTACCTACCTATCTATATGTGTATATGTATTATTTTTGTATGTGTATGTATTTGTATATATCAATCAGTTATATATAGTTGTTTGCAAGTTGTCTCACCATTAGGTTATATGCAACTTGAGAGCAAGAACTGTCTTTACCTTATGAAGTAAAACTCAAGAAACCCATCTTTCTCTTAGGTTTGAACCCAACAGAAATTATAATCTCTCTGTGGGTCCCCCAAAATATTTTTAATTTGTAATTTTGTGAGTTATATACTTTAAAACTCTAAAACAGACTTTTGCAAATGAGCTGATAGATCACAATGCTCTACAACCAATGCTACCTCATTCATTGCTCTACCTTCAAATATCAATACTCTTATCTACCTGATCTTCAGAAAGCCTTTGTCTCTCCATTACAAGTTATCTGAGAAACCATGTTTATTCACAAATGGATTTTTATCATTTTTCCTTACACAAATACTCTATTTTTACCACATTTTGGCAAACTGTTCATTTATGAAAAGTGCAGTACCTTACACTTGAAATCTTTAGAGAGACATGCACTTTCAGTACCTCTATACATACACACTTCATCTCAGGATCTTAGCCTAGCAACTTTTTGTATCACCTGCCAAAGGCTCCTTACTTTGTCCCTATCTGCTTGTAAGATTGGATTAGATACAAGGTTGTAGTCTTCTCTAGGTCTGCCGGAAAAGTGAAAAGAAGGGAGATCTAAGCAAGGTACAGAGAATTAACAAAAATAGAAAGATCTTTGTCACAGTTTGGTTCAATAGTTAGTCTTACTTTAAAAATAGGGTTCTGCTTAATAAGGGAATATTGTAATTACAGGATCAGACCTCGCTACTCATTTGGTTATAATTTGTCCCCCAATGCAATGCATAAATTTGTCACTTATCTAAGCAGAGGGAATCACTGAAACTATAGGCAAAAGGCTGAGGTCAGAATCACATGGTAACCCCACAACCATGGTTCAGGGGAGGAAATATAGTCAGGAAAGCAGACAGACCTAGAAAATTCAGTTCCATGGAAGTCAAGAGTGGAGAGTTTCAGGAACTCTAGTTAACAGGGTCAAACACTGCAGAGAGGTCAGGGAAGAGGAAGATATGCATTAAATAAAAGGCCATTTGATTTTCCAAAAAGGAACAGTTTCAAGAGAGTTATTGGGGCAGAAGCCAGATTGCAGGGGGTTAAGAATGGTGGATAGGAAATGGAAACATCAGGTATAAATGACACTTTTAAAGTGTTTTTGAAATGTTTGGCAAGAAAAAGAAATGAGAAATATTGAATGGTAGTTAAAAGGGGAAGCAGGGTCAAATGAAGATTTTTTTTTAAGATGGAGAGAACTGGTCCATTGCACCAAAAGCAATCAAATCTCATTTGCTCAGGCAGGAATGAATTCCCTGCAAAATTTGACTTGGGTCCCTGTTTTACTACTTTTTGAGCATATTGCTCTCATGTCCATTCTTTTTTTCAGAAGCAAATGAGGAAACACTAGGAATCCTTATTTTGGACTTTGTTCTAATCCAAATAAGGAAATGGTAGATAAAGTAAAAGTGATATGAACTTTGGGAGAAAAAGATCAGGTCATTGTAGAATTTTCAGAAAGCTAAAAAGAAAATACTAGTCTTTGTCATTTTTGTTCCTTAAACTATTAGAAAGCAGATTCTGATTTGTTAAAAACAAATCTTTAGTATCTCATAGCAATAGGTTATAAAAAGGGGGAAGATAATAGATATAGAGTTAAAAAGGAACTTAGAAATCACTGAATTCAACATCATTAATTTATAGATAAGGAAACTGAGGCACATAACATTTAAATGACTATCTCAAAGACACGCTGATATTAAGCAATGGAATTAGGATTTGAACAAAGGTCATTTGATTTAACATTTAGCTCTTTTATCATGGCTCTTAAGGAAAGAATATCAAAAAGGACTAGAAAGAGTGAAAAAGAAGAATAAGAAATTGTGAATGAAGGAAAGGAAAAAAAGTATTATATTTGAAATCAAAGGGCCTGGGTTTAAATCCTGACCCTGACATCGTACTACATAATCTTAGATAAATCTTTTAATCTCTCTGGGTCCCACTTTTCTTAACTGTAAAATTGGCAGGGATTCAGTTGGGGTGGAAGCCAGAGCACTAGATGACCTCTGAGGTCCTTTCACAATCTGAATCACAATAATCCTTAAATCTAAAGATCCAAATGTGATCACACAGAGAGCTCTCTAATTAGTTTTCTCTTTAAAGGGAATATACAAAAGGTGGGAGGTATGGACTTATAAAAAGTAATTTTGAGAAGGCTAAATGCCAGGTTAAATAAAGCCTGTGAAAAACCATAAGAGCACCAAAACTGATCAATTTAGTGAAGTGCAGAGTGAGAAGGAAAAAAAGGAGAAATAGACCTACTGCTTGGGACAGATGGTATAATATTAACATATCAAGAAAGCAGCCAAACTACTTAATTCCTATTTTGCTTCTGTCTTTATCAAGGGAATGAATTTCAAACTGGAAAACTTAGAACAAACATAGTTTAAGGGAGAATTGAAGCTTGGGATAGGTAGAGATATATAGAGAGATAATGTAGTTCCTTTAAATGAGTTCAAGTCACCTGGCCCAGATGAATTAAATCCCAGGGTAAGTGAAAGAACTTTGATCAAGAAGCTGCTGTCAGTAATCTTTGTGGCTGTGTGGAAAATAGGACAGATTTCAGGAAGACTGGAGATTGGGGCTGTTGTATCAATTTAAAAAAAAAGAGGGGAAAAGACAGATTTTGAAAACCCTGAACCAGTCAACTTGATGACAATTCCTGACCAAATTCTACAGGGCTTACTGAAACAATGGTCTGTGAGCAGTTAAAAAGGGGAAGTCATGATCACTAGAAACCAGCAGGGGCTCAAGAAGAAGTCATGCAAAACTATAGTCATTTTCTTTTTTAAATTCTTACTAGACTGCTAGTTGGGGAAATTTGTAGACACAGTATATTTGTATTTCAGGGAGGCATCTGTTAGAATCCTATGATGTCCCTGTGGACTAGAATGAAAAATATAGATTCGAGCATGGAAATTCGCTCAGTAAGTGGACTATGACTTTTCATCTAAGGGTCTAGGTTTTGAGTCCCTGTTCAGGTAATCTTTTTGAGATGACAGAATGATACAGTGGAAAGGTCACTGAATCTTGGGTGTAAGGATCTAGGTTTGAATCCCAGTTCTACTACGTACTAGCATTTGTAAAAGTTAAATTTAGTCTCTAGTAATAAAAGTATTATATTTTTTGAGGTTTACTAACGATTTTTAGAAATCAAGGATACAAAATAATAAGCCATGTGCCTAGGGCTGATTAGCCCATTTACAGACTAATTACTACATGTTGCAATGTTTCAAGTTGAGGAAGAGAGATGCCGATGTTACAGCCAGTTAAAATACAGGTTGTGTTCTCACCTAGGTAGGGACCCAGGTGAGATTATAGGGAATTCTGGGAAGTACCAAGGACTTCTGGGGATTGAAGTCTGGGGTTCAAATCTCCATTTTTATATTCCCTCTTTGATCGTTATTGGGAAACCAGTTTCCCCAAAAGGATCATGAAAGCATAATCAACTTAAAGATTACAAAATTTTGAGTATAAGAGGAAAAAAAGAACAAAACCAATAATTGCTAGACGCATTGACAAAAAACCAGTTAGGGGGCAGTCCCCTTTGGCATGACAGTATAGATACAAATAAATGTTCAATCAACCACACCCAAAGTTCATTCTTGATCTTCTTGTACAGCTTGTGGTCTGGAGGCATCTTCATGGTGTCTTCTCCAAACAGTTCAATTTCTGGATTCAGAGAGGTAGCATGTTTCTTAACCTAAAATTCTTCTCAAAAGGAATTTAAACTTTGCAATTGAAAATAATAATATTTTTATATTCCCCCTTGAAGAGGGTGATTGAAAAACACAGGGATCATTTAGGGATGCATGGCTGAGTTATGAGGTATATGAATCAATTGGCAAGAGAAATTAAAAAGCCATCAGAAAATCCAAATAAAAAAGATAATTTCTAGATGAAAATATAGACTATCAAAGTCTTATGTGTAAAAATTCTAAGTAAAGGAAAAGTACATCTATAACAGGTCCTTAAATCAGGGCCCAATTAAAATGATATAAGCAATTAAGCATTTATCCAGTCAGTAGCCAGGACTACAGAAAGTTGCCACATTATGAAAGACAGAAAAGGGATTAGGTTATAGGAGCCAGGAAGGAGCCAAGTTTGAGATACTTGTCTGTAAGTATTTTCACAAAGAGTGTGGATACAAGGAAGGCCTATGTCTTAATGTATGTTAAGCATCACAACCGTGAGTCTTCACACTAGGTTCAAGTCCTTTGTATTGGCTTAGAATTTTTATCAATCCTTCCTGGATTGGTTTCTTCTTTTTTTTTTTGACCTATGTGTTCTCTTGCCACAATTCAGGTTTGCCTTTGTGCTTCTTTGGCCCTGTGCAATGGCTCTTTTTGTATTATCTTGTCCTGGAATCAGACAGAATCATTAAGCAAAGTCCAATAATTTTTTTAAAACAATTAGTGGCATCATTTTTATAGTCTCATGCTTTTGGGTCATGCATTGACATTATAGCAAATGTATTCTAAACTTATATTACTGATAAATCAAAAAAGTTAAAGAAAATCTTAATACTGGTGACATGTGCTTCAAATATAAAAAGGAGAGAAAAAATAAAAGACTGAAATAATATATTGCTCATGCAAGAAAAATATAATAATAAAAGAGTTTTAAAATTCAAAAATATAGCTTATAATCATTGGCATACTGTATCAGCTAAGAAAATATAGAATACAAGGCTTTCTCACCAAAAATGAGATCAATTTCCTCTTCATATCTGGCCATGATTCACTGTGAGTAGAAGCAAATGAATTTTACAAGGTAAAAGGTTTTTTTATAAAGGACAGTAGTACAAATATGTAGGTATCAATATCCCAAAAATTCTCAATAATCCAGTTAATTACAATAGGAAACCAACCCATTATCATATTTCACATAAGTTGCTATATGACATTTAAAGAAATGGATACTTGTCACAAGTTTTTCAGGTGTAGCAATGCTTCAACCTTGGCAAACATATTTTTAAACAAAATGAAACTTATTTTGGGTCTAGAACATCATCAAGAAATCCAGATATAATTACAAAAATGTGTCAGAGGAGTCTAGGAAAAACTTAAACCTCTGTACTGTTGATGTTGGGTAAAGTGAGCTGAAGAGTTAAAAATGAGAGATGCTCCTCTTTTGGGAGTGCTCCAGGGGTACTAAATGCCCTGGAATTAACTTCCCAGCTCCTTGGTATGAGACTGTGATGTCCCATCCATTCACATTGTTATAAATGTGGGAGGTGGGGATTATAATTGTATTTTACTTCAGCTACTAAAATGGACCTTATCTCATGTTAGAAACAGGCAAAATGATCAGGGATAGTTGAAAAAAATCTAAAAATCATGTCTAAAAGACCCTTTAAAATAAATTTGAGATATTTAGCTCATTAATTTTCCAAAGTTTGTTATACAATTGTAGTAATGTTTTGATGGAGTCCATCTATCCTCTATGTGACAATTTACAAAGTCAAAACAGAAAAAGCTGTTTTTATATATGGGCTTATTCAATAATATTTGTTCAGTATAGTTATTGGGGAAAAGCAACATAATATACCAGTAGTTAATACCCAGTACATTAAAATGATTCAGTGTAATAGAATAATATTGAATGCATTAATATATGAACTTAAAACCAACAAAATTAAATCTTAAACAAAGCAATCAGCAAAATGCAATAAAATACATTTTTTTAAATAAAACATTGGAGTCTGAAAAGCCTTAGAAATATAACCTCCAGTCTCTTTAATGTTCATTGGTTTTTTTTTTTAATTATCCATTTAGATGCCTATTGTCAGAAGGCAGAACATTGGTAAGGGGTAGGTGATGGGGGTCAAGTGACTCGCCCAGGGCCATTCTAATCTGTTGGAACCCAGGACCTCTTGTCTCTAGGCCTGGCTCTCAATCCACTGAGCCATTGAGCTGCCTCCCCATAGTGAGAATGGGTTTTTGGAATCTCAAATTGGGCCAAAGAGTTGCAGGGAGCTGAATTTTTCCCCTGAATTAACAGAATCAGTGCACTCAAAAGAAATCCTTTGAAATACCCCATGCTTGTAATCAACTTCCTGTTTGGAAAAGTCTCTTCCTTCTCCTCTTTCTCCCCCTCTGTGATCCCCTGTCCCCTGCCCCTGCCACGTGGAGGTTAATTGTAGTCTAAAGAAAGAACACCTCTGTTTTTACCAGCTGGTTTTTGATCCTGAAGAAACTGGTTCTGCTACCAGCAGCCTGGGGAGATCTTCTATCTGGCTTGGAGGCCAGAGTTGCTGGGGCTGGATCTGGAGCCGGGTGGGTTGGGACTGGGAGAACAATTTGGGTCCAGATTGCAGGAGCACAGAAGCAGGCAGGCAGTAGCTGGTCAAGAGGCTTTTCTGAAAAGCCTTGGAGAAACACGGCTTAAAATAAATTTATACAGGCTATCCTTTTTTTTTTTTAATTGAGAGTTTTTCTCTCATCCTGTTTGGTCGCCAGACTGTAAAAGTTAAATTTAGTCTCTAGTAATAAAAGTATTATATTTTGTGAGGTTTACTAACAATTTTTTAGAAATCAAGGATGCAAAATAATAAGCCATGTGCCTAGGGCTGATTAGCCCATTTACAGACTAATTACTACATGTTGCAATGTTTCAAGTTGAGGAAGAGAGAGGCTGAAGTAGGCGTTGCAGCCAGTTAAAATACAGATTTTAATACAGATGTATTCTCTCCCAGGTGGGGACCCAGGTGAGATTATAGGGAATTCTGGGAAGTACCAAGGACTTCTGGGGATTGAAGTCTGGGGTTCAAATCTCCATTTTTACACATTGTGATCTTGGGAAAGTCTCTTAATATCTCTGGTCTCACATGTAAAATTAGAGCAGTGAGCTAGATGGCTACTAAAAATCCACTTATCTCTAAATGTGTGATTCTTTGATGAATAGTAGAGAAACTCCAGGTTTAATTCAATAAACATTCATTTTGTTTAATGAACATTAATTAATATATTCTATTGTCATTCAGTCTTTTTTTCTATTATGTAAGACTCTCCATGACCCCATTAAAGTTTTCTTGGCAAAAGATACCAGAGTGGTTGACCATTTCCTTCTCCAGCTTATTTTTACTGAGGAATGAGGCAAATAGGATGAGGAAACTGAGGCAAATAGTATTAAGTGATTTGCCCAGTGTCACATAGCTAGTAAGTGTCTAAGGTCAGTTTTGAACTCATGAAGATGAATCTTCCTTATTTTAAGCCTAGTGTTCATGTCACTGTGATAAATATTAAGAATATAAAGATAAGAACAAAACAAAACAAAACAAAACTCTATGATCCTTGACTTAAGAAGGCTTATAATGCTTTGAGGTGTTGGGAGGAAGGGTGAGACATATGCAAAAAATAGATTTAATGCAACTTAGAAAATGATTAAGTATATGGGGGCCAAACAGAATGCTCCTCTGAGATTCTAACCAGGAGAGTACTTTTAGCAAGAGGATTTGGGAAAGCTTTAATGGATGAGGTAGCACCTGATCTGAGACTTAAATGATAAACCAAATTGAACAAGACGAAAAGCAACAGTTCAGTAGAAATACTGAACATAGGCTTATGAAATCAGCTGCTTAGTAGCAATTCACTTGAAATTGCTCGAGAGGTATTTTTCCAACAAATTCATTGAATCAATAATATGATGTGGTGATCAAATAATCTATTATAGTCTGACTTTGATATTTATGACTCTCTAATTTTGTCAGTATGAGTCCTAGAGCCATTGATGGAATAGAGGGGGAAATGATTTATTAAACATATACTTTATATGAAACGCCAAGCCAAGAGCTGAAGAAACAAAGATGTTCCCTGCTCTTGAGAAGTTCACATTCTGAGGGAAAATGATGAAGAAGGATTCATGTTTACTTTTATTTCACTGCTGCATATGGAAAAACTAGATAGGATATAGCTAGGGAAAGTGGCAGAGTGGCTTGCAAAGCAACAAGAACTTTTCAGACAGGTCAGGTAGTCCCCTATCTAGAGGACAGTGGGTCCAAGATTAGAGCAACATATGAAGGAGATTGTAATCTTTCTGTAACTTAGTCAGTTCTCAACTTTCTTGGGGGTAACATTCCTACAAAATGACATAAAAGTTAAAAATGTATATGTTGACACATTGAACCTATGGAAAATAGGGAATTGGGTTCCTATGACCACCAAAACCTGTAACCTTTCACTAGAGATTGCTGAAAATATACTTTTTTGCATATAATTATTTATAACAAAATATTAATTCTGATAATATGTGCTTTTCCTAGCATAGTAACCCTGAAATAACCCATAAATGCAGAATACAACATAAAACTGGGGCAACTAAGTAACACAATGGATAGAATGCCAGGCCTGGAGTCAGAAGGAGTTCAGATTTGATCTCTCCTAGCCATGTGACCCTGGACACATCAGTTAATCCTGATTGCCTAACCTTTGTCACTCTTGTCTTACAATGGATACTAAGACAGAAAGTAAGGGTTTAAAAAATAAAATAAAATCGGCAACATGCAAAGCATTTTTTCTTATTATCCTAGAATTTTGTGACCTTTTATATTAATATTTCAATTTAAAAAATAAATTTCAGACAATATTCATTTTTCATAACACATGAAATCTATAATACCATAATACTATACAGCAAATAAATTTCTTAAAACTAAGAGGTTTTTTTTTAATCCTCATTCTTACCTTCCACTGTGTCATGAATTGGTTAACAGCAAACTTGGGGCTCACATTCATTTCACTTAGATCATCAGATTTATTGGTATATAGTTGGGCAAAATAACTCCTAATGAGTGCTTTAATTTAATCTTCATTTGTTGTGAAATCACCTTTTTCACTTTTGATACTGGTCATTTAGTTTTCTTCTTTCATTTTAAAAAATAAAATTAACCAACAATTTATCTGTTTTGTGTGATTTTTCCCCATTAAACCAGATCCCAGTTTTATTGATTAATTCAATGGTCTCCTTATCTGCTCTTTTTCTATTTTGTTGATATAATTACTTAGAGATATAAATTTTCTTCTAAGAACTGCTTTGGCTGCACCCCATTGTAAAAGGAATTCTTAATCCCTTTCTCTAATTTAACTGGAGACCTGGAGGTCCTTTTACCTGGAGACCTGGAGGTCCTTTTACCATAGAGATGTGTAAAGATATACCAGCCCACAGTGAAAGGAAGTATAAATCAGAGAGACAGGAAGTGAGATAAGAAAGGTATATAAAAGTCCAACACAAGGACTGAGATGGGCTTATGGACCTTTTTTGGGGCTGGGGCTTTTTGACCTTCATTGGGAGTTGGGAGTTGGAGATTTGGGTTGGTGATTAATTGATGATTGAGAGAATATATAAAAATTTTCTGCCTGGTGAACTGAGCAGAAGAGTGATCAGCTGGAGTTTTTTTCTAACAGCAGTTATAGACAGTTATAGATAGGTATAGGGTAGCTAGTTAGGTATTAGGAAATTTCTTTCTCTACCTCTTTCCTATATTTCTCTCCTTTACTATATTCATTGCACTATATTCTTTTACTATCTCTATTTTAATAAAACTAAATTGTTCATTGTTGAAAGCTGCTAGAAGTTTTCTTTTCTTTGGCTTAAAGGATAATATTAATTTACAAGTCTACTATATTCTCATTAAAACTTAAGTTATTAAAAGCTGCTCTCTTATTTTGTCAAAACTCCTAATTTAACCCTTACACCATAATTTTGGTATGTTGTTTCATTGTTGCATCCTCTTTAATGAAATTATTGTCTCTCTGGTTTGTTCTTTGACCTACTAATTCTTTAGAATTTGGTTATTTAGTTTCCAATTAATTTTTAATTGATGTTTCTACATCTTTTTATTGAATATAACTTTATTGCATTATGGTCTGAAAAGGATGCATTTAATATTTCTGCTTTTCTGCATTTGATTGTGTGGTTTTTATGCCCTAACACATGGTTAATTTTTATGAAGGTGCCCAAAGAAACATTTATTAAGCACATTACACACCAGGGATAGTATTTGTGACAGTAGAGATACAACACCAACAAAAACATTTTCTGTCTTCAAAGAGCTTAACTTTTCCCCAGGTGATACAACATTTACATAGATAAAATACAATTCAATTTTGACAAAGGAGAAGTGAATAGCAAGCAGAGGGGTAAGGAAAGACTTCCCATAGTAAGTGGCACTGGAGATGAGCTTTGAGGAAGTTAAAGAATCCAAGAGGTGATGAGAGGAAAGAAGCTAGTCCATTCTGGTGAAACAGAAGTGAGAGTTGGAATGCCGAATTCTGGGAATGATAAGTAGGCTAGGGAAGGGGAATAAATAGTATGCAAATAATCTGAAAAGGTAAATTCTATTTTGTGTTCTATTGTGAGAGTTCTATTGTGAGAGACTCTAAAAGCCAGTAGGAGAAGCAGGGGATGAAGGGGAAGGGGAAGAAAAAAAAATCAGTTTGTTCATTGAAAAAAGGTGGTTTTTTTTGTTGCTTTTTTTTGTTTGTTTGTTTGCTTGCTTGTTTCTAGTGAAAACCTGGGGAGTTTATATTTTATCCTACAAGAAAGCTGGACATGAACCCACTGAAGCGTCTTGAGCAGGAGACTGGCATAATTAGACATCTGTTTTGGAAGGATTATTTTGTTACCTGAGTGAAAAATATATTGGAGGAGGGAGAGATTAAAGGCGGAGAGACCAATTAGGAGGTAATTGCACTAGTACAGTCTAAACTACGGTTGTGATCATATGAGTTGAGAGCAGATGTAAGAGACACTATAAAAATTAAATCCACTGGCCCTAGCAGTTGCTTAGGTATGGGCAATGGGGAAGAAGAAGCAAAGGATGATTCTAAGGATGGGAAACTGTGTGACTTGATGGATGGGGGTAACTTACACAGAAATCAAAAAGTTTAAAAGATAGCTGGGTTAAGGAGAATAGATAATAAGTTTTATTTTGTAAATGTTGAATTCAATTTTCTTATAGGACATTTTGGGCAGTTAGGTAGTGCAGTGGCTAAAGCACTGTGCCTAGTCAAGAAGACTGGAGCCTGAGTTCAAATACAGCTTCAGATAGTTACTAGCTGTGTGACATTGGACAAACCATTTAACCCTGTTTGTATCAGTTTCTTCATCTGTAAAATGAGTTGGAGAAGGAAATGGCAAACCACTCCAGCATCTTCACCATGAAAATCCAAAATGGAATAAATGAAGAATCAGCATGACTGAACCAACTAAACAACAACCAAATAAGACATATAGATAGAAGTGATTAGTAATATAACTTTTGATGATAAAATTAGAGCTGAGGATAGAATTAAGGGATAGATATAAAAATCCAGGAGTTATTAGCACGGCAATGATAACTAAACTCTTGAAAGCTGTTGAATCCACCAAGAAAAAGAGTATAAAGAAGACACAGGATAGAGTTTTGCAGAGCATCACAGTTAGGGATGAGTAATAAATGATAATCTTGCAAAGAAGACTTCAAAAGGATAACCTTACAGGTAGGAAAACAGCTAAAAGAAATCAGTGTTATTACAAAAGCTGAGCATGCAAAAAAGTTGGTTCAAAGTGTGAAAAGTATGCATGCCTTTGTCCAACTAGAGTTAGTCCCTCCACATAAGACATCTTCCATGGTAATTATAATTTATGTGGGCTGCCACATAATCTAGTAGACCAACCCCAAAGATAGAAAAGAAAAGTGAGAGCTTCCCTGAGGTACCCACTTTCCCTAGGGTACACATACATGTAATATTCATCTCATATCCATATCTCCCACTTTGCTCCCCAGTTTCAACTTTACAAATAAAACACAGGATACATAGGAGTCACCCAACTAACACAGGGGATTGATTTATTATGACCATGACTTATAACTCTAAAGCCAGACTAAATCCAAAAACTATTCCCAAGCAGGTCTAGAATAATGTTTCTCCTATTCTGTCTTCGCAGAACCAATGTCCAGTCTCATATTGTTACTAACACTATGGTTCTCTGGACTGTTTTGTGTTGCCAGTAATGATTTCTGAAAATGAATAGGGTGGTGGTGAGCTCCTATCATTGTGGTGAATGTCTTCTGTATATCAGTATGTGAACCACTCCATCATAGCAGGTTAAATACAAATGTGGGGTGATATGGCTATCCTGGCTCATGCTGCCATGTCTACTGATACTCTCTGTGCTTGGACTTACTCAGAGTATATCTGGAGTATGCTGTCATTAGTTCTAGGTTCCAGACTTTCAGAAATGTGTTGACAAAATGGAAAGAGGATGGGAAGGAGACATGAATTTATGCCTTATTAGGAATGACTGAAGGAATCTGGGGGTATTTAGACTTGAGAAGATTTATGGGAGAGAGTTGGACTTGATACCTATCTTCAAATATAGCCTTAGAAAGACTCTCATGCTAAAGAGTACAGCCTTAATCTATGTAGGTCAAGAAGGCAGAGATAAGATTAATAGGTAGAAAGTAAAAACGGTAAAAAGAACTTTCTAATCATTAAATTTATACCCCCACCCCTAAAGGAACTGGTTACCTTGGAAATTAGTAAATTTTGTTGACAATGAAGATCATCAGTCAGAAATTGAATCACCACCATCATGGGATAGGTGATTAGATTAGATGACCTCTAAAGTCCTATCCAGCTCTACTATGATTCTATTATTCTATTTTGAATGTTAGAAGGTAGGAGGAAAATAACCCCTGGAGAGGGGAAGACTGAAAATGTATGAGAGAGAAGGAATAATTTATGGTAGAAAGATCTGAAGGGAAGTGAGAAGGTAGTGAAGGTACCGAGAATAAGTGAAAGGGCTAGCTTTAGATAAGAGAGAGATTCTGAGGCACAAGGGGCCCTTTGAAAGAGAAGAAGCTTCATCTGTTTCAGGGAATGATGATGGCACCCCATAGATAGCACAGAAAAGATGATATCTAATACTGGTCACTGGGAGAAGAGATGATTCTTGGTTCTGGACAATATCTCTGCTGAGAGGCATTAGGATGGCCACATTTGACTTAACATATATAATCAGGAGGTATACTGTCTTTCTGGGACATTGAGAAAGGAAGCTGCTAGGGCTGAAAGAGGAATTTGCCAATGATAATAATTTGCCAAAGGATAAGCCAATGATGCAAAATAATAGACCCTTTCATTTGGTATGTTTAAAGAAAAAGTTTTATGACCTACATAGAAACATCCAAGTCTGGGAATAGGAAAGGAAAGACCAAAAGAGGAAGGACACTAGTATAAAATACTAACTCCACAAATTAGGGCAGCAGCTGACAGTTCCAAAACAAGTAAAGGATAAACAAAGAAACAATAGGAATATTTCCATTAGACCCAATAGTCATCAGGCAATGGTAAGCGAAGAAAGTCAATGATGGTCCTATAAAAAGCTACCTCTTGGGCTTGACACATCATTACAAAATAATTATGTCAGTTTGATGAGTGAGACTCTTGAATCTATTATCAATCCATGCACAAATGGATTGTGCTTAGATGTGCTAGGATGCTTAGAAAGTCCAGGTATTTTATAGGTCGGATGTGATCTCACTCGGGATCTTATAAATTCACTTTCTATCTCTTATGTCTCAGGTGAGGAAGTGCCAATCAGTGAAGTTGCATGGCATATGGGAATCTCTAGCATAGGTGTTTCCTGGAAAATTTTTGAGAAAAGAAACAATTGTCAGGTAAGGGGGACAGGCTGAGTCCTGAGTAGCCTATTGATAGAAAGATTATCCCCAACCCTCCAAAAACCATAGGTTTTTTTAGACAATAATATATATATATATATATATATATATATATAAAATGTGATATTAAGCCTCCTAAAACTTGACAAATCTAATTACAAATTCTAGCCCTGGAAAGAACCTACAAAGTATTTCTTTTTTTTTTTTTAACCCTCACCTTCCATCTTGGAGTCAATACTGTGTATTGGCTCCAAGGCAAAAGAGTGGTAAGGGCTAGGCAATGGGGGTCAAGTGACTTGCCCAGCGTCACACAGCTGGGAAGTGTCTGAGGCCAGATTTGAACCCAGGACCTCCTGTTTCTAGGCCTGGATCTCAATCCACTGAGCTACCCAACTGCCCCCCAAAGTATTTCTAAGGACTATACATTTCTGGGCAAGTAAATAAAGTCTTTAGGGAAATGGTATATTTATTATTTCTGCTTAATGAAGGCAGAGACCTCAACAGAGAAAGACAAATATGAAAAGTAAATGATTGATTAAGAAGATTGGGGAATGCAAAGAGATAAAAAAAAAAGAAAGGCTAACTTTAGTTATATGAAAAAATGCTCTAAATCGATATTTATCAGAGAAAGGCAAAAATTAAAACAACTCTGAGATATCACTTCATACCTCTCAGAAATGGCAAATGTTGGTGGGGAGGAAGGGAAAATAAAAACACTAATGAACTGTTAGTAGAGTAGTGAACTTGTCTAACCATTCAGAACAATTTGGATCTATGCCCAAAGGGTTATAAAACAGTGAATAGGAGACAGCTGGGTGGTTCAGTGGATTGAGAGCCAGGCCTAGAGACAGGAGGTCCTGGGTTCAAATCTGGCCTCAGACACTTCCCAGCTGTGTGACCCTGGGCAAGTCACTTAACCCCCATTGTCTAGCCCTCACCACTCTTCCGCCTTGAAACCAATACACAATATGGATTCTAAGATAGAAGGTATGGGTTTTAAAAACAAACAAACAAATAAATGAAACAGTGAACACTTTTTCCCCAACAATGTCATGCTAGGTCTATATCCCAAAGAGATCAGAGAAAAAAGGAAAAGGACCTACATGTATAAAAATCTTTATAGTAACTCTTCATGTGGTAACAAAGAATTGGGAAATGAGGAAGTGCTCATCAATTGGGGAATGACTAAATAAGTTGCAGCATACGAGTTTAAGGTAGTACTATTGAGCTGTGGTAAATAATGGTGATAAGTGGTTATAGAAATAATGGCAAGACCTGTAGGAACTGATGCAAGTGAGAACTGGGAGATCATTGGGCATGGTAGCAACAATGTTGTAATGGTGATCAGCTGTGAAAGACTTGGCTACTCTGATCAATATAATGATCCAAGACTATTCCAAAGGACTCATGATGAAAAACTGCATCCACCTCCACAGAGAAAACTGAAGAACTCTACAAACTGAAACATAATTTTCTTACTTAATTTTTCATGCTTTGAAAAATATATAGCTAATATGAAAGTGTTTTGCATGATTTCACACATATAATTGATATATTGCTTGCCTTCTCAGTAGGTGGGGGAAGGGGAGGGAGAGAATTTGGAATTCAAAATTTAAAAAGAAAAGAATGTTAAGAAAAAGCAAATAAAAAAAAGTTTTTTTTTTAAAAGGAGGAATGATAATGGGCTTTATATTTCAGGACCACAGCCTCAAATATAGAAGGAAGATCTTCTGACTAGGAAAGGAATGCTATCTAATGAGAAACAGGGAAAAATATATCTGATTGGATATTTATAGATCTAATGAAAAGGACTTCTCTCCAGCTGCCTGTGTGATTATTCAAACAAATTGTTTTCATATGCCCATTCCACTGTGAGAAGTTTTCACAAGCTTGGGGTAGACACTCCTCCTAATGCACTTACGGATTTGAGGCCTATTGGTTACCCTCAGTCTGTTTTAACCCATTTGCAGAGGTGGTAACTTCACATGTGACAGCTTCTTGGAGTCACAGGTGGGAGTTGGGTGATATATGGACACCAAAAGTGAATGAGCAGCCCTGACAAGGGCTCAGCAAACTCTCAACTAGAAGTGCTAGTCTCCCATGAACACCCTTTACATGCCAGTAGTTTGATTAAAGGGATGCTTGATTAGTTTCATATATCAAGTATATAAAGAGATAGGAGTTAGAACAATCAATAGATGGATGGATGGATTGATAGATAGATAGATAGATAGATAGATAGATAGATAGATAGATAGATAGATAGATAGATAGATAGATAGATGGATGGATAGATAGATAGATGGATAGATAGATAGATGGATAGATAGATAGATAGATAGATAGATAGATAGATAGATAGATAGATAGATAGATAGATAGATGGATGGATAGATAGATAGATAGATAGATAGATAGATAGATAGATAGATAGATAGATAGATAGATAGGTGTAATGATATATGTTTATATCTATAATGTGAGAAGAAATTCAGGAATTAGTATCATGAAGCAATGGATAGTTTAGGGATGAATATCAATGAAATAAGAAACAGAAGTGAGATTGTGTAGGAAGCATACCAAAAACCATCTAGGCAAACAGAAGAAATGAATAATTTCTTAAAACTGAGAAAAAATCTGGCAGGGACATATGTAGTAACAGAGAACTTTAAGTATCTACTTATTTTATTTACACTATTGGCATTTTTATTTTTTATAAGGTAAAGGAAATTATGAAGGGATTTCTATTCTGACCAAATCTGACCTGATTCTAATGAAAAGCTGGTTGATTTGGTTGAAATGTTAGGGATTTTAAGACAAAGTGACCATATTATCTTTAGAGTTCATGAAAATTTTAACACAAAATATTGGATTTTGAATGAGCAAACTGGGTTTGAATAAGGAAAACTACCAAAGATGTGTGACTATGGGTAAATTGCATCTAGGAGGCTCAATGGATAGAAAGCCAAGCCTGGAGTCAGGGAGACTTATCTTTGTTGTTGTTGTTGTTGTTCAGTTGTGTCCAACTATTTATGGCTCTACGGACTCATGGGCTTACCAGGCCTTTTCGTTGCATCCCAAAATCCATCCAGATTCATATTCATTACTTCTATGATACTATCTAATCATCTCATCTTCTATCATTCCTTCTTCTTTTGTCTTCAATCTTTCCCAAGATCAAAGTCTTTCCCATTGAGTCCTGTCTTTTCATTATGTGGCTAATGTATTTAAACTTCAGCTTCAGTATTTGACCTTCCAATGAATAGTTGGAATCAATTTCTTTTTTTTTTAGGTAAAACATTTCTCCATATTAGTCATTTTGCGCAAAAGATTTCATTTATGCTTCAGTCTGCATTTAGACTCCATCAGTTTTTTCTTGGAGGGTAATTGACATTTTTCATAATGAATCTCTGGGATCATCTCAGATCACTGCATTGCTGAGAATAACTAGGTCATTCACAGTTCATTAAGAAATATTGCTGTCACTACGTACAATGTTCTGGTTCTGCTTACTTCACTTTGCATCAGTTTCATGTAAGTCTTTCCATATTTTTCTGAAATCATCCTGCTTGTCATTTTTATAAGCACAATAATATTCCATCACTATTATTTATCACAACTTGTTTCAGCCATTCTCCAACTGATGGACAACCCCTGTTTCTTCTTTGCTAACACAAAAAGAGCTGTAATAATTTTTTTTTTGTACAAATAGATTCTTTCCTTTTTTTAGATCTCTTTGGGATTCAGATAGTAGTGGTACAGATGGATCAAAGGATATGCGTATTTTTAGAATACTTTGAGCATAGTTCCAAACTGCCCTCCAGAATGGTTGGATCGGATCACAACTCTACCAACAGTATATGAATGTCCCTATTTTCCTGCATTCCCTCCAACATTGATCATTTTCCTTTTCTGTCATACTAGTCAATCTGATAGGTGTGAGGTAGTATCTCAGAATTGTTTAATTTGCATTTCTTTAATCAAGAGCAATTTAGAGCATATTTTTCATATGAGTATAGATGGCTTTGATTTAAATTAATTTCATTAAGTATTAACTGATTTGACCTCCTTCCTGCCTAAGGGACTCTCAAAAGTCAGCACCATAATTCAAAAGTGTCAATTTTGCAATGCTCAGCTTTCTTTATAATCCAGCTCTTAGGGCTATACATTGCTACTAGAAAAACCATAGCTTTGACTATAGAGAGCCTTGTTGGTGTTAAAAGTAACAATTCATTTTCCTGCTAAAGTCATACAACTTCACATAAACTATCATAGCCATCCAAGTTTTATTTAAGATAGTATAGTAAGGAAAAAAGAAAAAGAGGGATTGGGTCTCCTCAGAGCAAGCCAAAGAATTGTGAGATTTTTCAATAAGGTTGAGAACTCACCATGGAAGTGAGATTTAATCTGTCTTACAAAGAATTCTTCTTTTATAGATAATCTACAGATGAAGTTTGGGAGCTTGTCAGGATGATGATCTGGAGAGTTCAGAGGTCATCATCAGCACTGAATATGGGGAAGTCTAGAGTTCCTTATCTGGTCAGGACATTTCAGTTGGGCTTTGTCTATAACTAGTTGAACCAATCTTATCAGTGGCTGTTGGCTTCTCACAAAAGTCATGCATGGGCCTCTGCCCCTGAAATTTAAGAGTGGCATTCTCCTTTATTCCAATTAAATCCTATAAGTAATATCTATTTTATATGTGTTTAATATCTAAAGTCCACAATCTTATATTTATCCAAAGTCCTCACTGGCAAGGTGATATCTCTGTATACTGTCCAGATTTGCCATTATTTCCTTCCAAGGAGCTAGCGTCTTTTAATTTCATGGCTACAGTCACTGTCTTCAGTGATCTTGGAGCCCAGGAATATAAAATCTGACACTGCTTCCATTTCTTCTCCCTTTATCTGCCAGGAAGCGATGGGACCAGTTGCCAAGATCTTAGTTTTTTTTTTATGTTAAGCTTCAAGCCAGCTTTTACATTCTCCTCTTTCATCTTCTTCAAGAGGCTTCTTAATTCTTCTTCACTTTCTATCATCAGGGTGATATCATCTCCATATCTGAGATTGTTGATATTTCCCCCAACAACCTTAATTCCAACTTTTGATTTATCCAGCCTAGTATATCAAATCATGTACTCTATATATACTTTAAATAAATAAAGTTAACAATATATATCCTTGCCATATTCCTTTTCCAATCACATACCATTCATTTATTCCATGATTCTGTTTTAACTGTTGCTTCTTGACCTATATAGAGGTCTTCAGGAGGTAGGTGAGATGATTTAGTACTCCTATCTTTTTGAAGACTTGCTTTGTTTTGTTTTGATCCATACAGTTAAGACTTTAGTGTAGTCAATGAAGCAGGAATAAATTTTTTCTGCAACTCCTTTGCTTTCTCCATAATCCATTAAATGTTGGTAATTTGGTCTCTAGTTCTTCTGACTCTTCAGAAACCAGCCTGCTCACCTGGTAATTCTCAGTTTACATATTTCTGAAGCTTAGCTTGCAAAATATTAAATTCATCTTTCTGTGTTGGGCAGGTAAGTGGCACAGTGGATGGAGTGCTGGGCCTAAAGTCAAGAAGTTATCTTCCCAAGTTCATATCTCGCCTCAGACATTTACTAGCTGTGTGGCCTTGAGCAAGTCACTTAACTGTTTGCTAATCTGTAAAATGAACTGGAGAAAAATATGACAAACCACTATAGTCTCAAAAACCTCAAATGGGGTCAGAAGAGTTGGAAATGACTGAATACACAGTGCACAAGTCACTTAATCTATTAGAATCTCAATTTCCCCATTTACAAATAGGGGAAAGGATACTTATGCTACCTATTGTGTTGTGGTGATGACTTTAAGATATGAAGCATATTTTTAAAAATATATAATCAAAAGAAAACATATCAAATTAAGAAAACTATGTCTAGAAAATATAAAAATAAAACTTAGCATTTATAATAGATAAGAAATTGCTTGAAAATTTACAAAGGCAACTCCTACTCCCTAATGGATAAGTGGCTAGACAATTTTCAAATGGATAAGTGGAACAGACAATTTTCAAAAGAAGAAAAACAAATTAGTAATAATCACTTGACAAAATAAAATGCACAACTTCATTAATAACTAGAAAGATGCAAAGTAAAACAACTTTAAGAGATCATGCCCATCAAAATAGCAAAAAATAAAAAATAAAAGTGATGAACCTAGTGCTATTGGGATTCTATAAACAGACATTCATTTGCTTCAGGTCAAATTGCCAACAACAACAAAATTGGAGACCAATCTGGCTGTAGGAAATAAATGTTCCCGAAATATTCCTATCCTTTTACCCACTACTTCCAGTTTTAATAACATATCCTGAAATTGTTATAAAAACAACAAGTAAAGCTCTGTTCAAACATTTTTATAGCCTATTTATTTTTCCACTTTGGAAAATTGTCTTTTCATGTCCTTTGACCATTTGCTCATTTGTATTTGAAAAAATGGGAAGGCACCTAAGCATCCCACAATGGGGGAATGGTTGCAATTTTTAAAAAAGCAAGTCTGAGGAATGCAAAGAAATATGGAAAGGCCTTTATGAAAAAAAAACCAAACAAACAGTGGAGGAAAAGACAAAAGAATAGACTGTATATTAACTGTTACTGTATAAGAGGAAAAATGAATGGGCATGAATGGGTAAATAAATCATCCTGACAGAGACTTAGAGTGACTGAAAAGTTGTTATGACATTTTATTTACATGTAAATGGTTAGAAAGCAAGTTTAATTGGTTGTATTGCAATGTAATATTAATTTCATTATGAATCCTTTAATGGAATTGCTATATAAATACAACCTACTAATTTGACAGCGATCAAGGGCAAAACCAGGCACTGTTTAATACACAGTTGTTTGGGGGAGTAGAAATTTCATATAGTACAGAGAAATGTCCGCTAAGATTCTATGACCTAAGATTTTGCAGAGGAAGTTGGCACAAGAGTGATGAGTTGTTCTGAAGAAAGAAATTCTTTTGACAAAAACAGGAATAATTCCAATAAGAAAAAAAGAAAGGAAAAGGAAGCTGTCTACAGAGACTAATATGACTGCATGGGGAAATCATCACCCAACTCAGAGCTTTAAAAGAATGGAACCAAGGGCAGGTAACTGAGAGGGAATACAAAAGAGTGGCAAGGATACTTAGGATTATTAAGGCCCAGAACAAACTGAGGTTTGCAGTCAATGACAGCGGCCTAAAAAAACCTACAAGGTTGAGAAAGATCAGAAGAGTGACTTGCCTAATGGCAGCTACATGGTTCAGTGGGTAGCTTTAGAACTGGAATCCAGAAGGTCTGAATTCAAATCGAGGCTCATACACTTATCTGGGGCAAGTCTTTTAACCATAAAATGAGTATAATATCACCAACTCTCAAAGTTATTCATAAGTGAATGTTTGTAAAGCTCCTGGCACATGGGGACATGTAATGATTCTCTCCTTCCCCCTTTGCTTCTTGCTTATTTGGAAAGGTGAGAAGCATCACACAAAAGAAGAAAGAGAGCTGGCCTCGAAGCTAGGCAACCTGCCTCTGATATTTCCTGGCTGTGTTATCCTGGACAAGTCAGTTCACCTCCCAGTGGTTGCAGAGAACATCTGCTGGCCCCTATTCATGAAAGAAGTTTCTTCACCCAGGAGTTCCCCATCCTAATGCAACCACAGATCCAGTCACTATCCCCTTGGGCAGATGTTGGAAAAAGAAAGATGGAAAGGAAGCAAATTTTCAGAGATCATCTATTTCAACCTCTTAACTTCAGCATAGATTATTTTTATGAAGTATGCTCCCCTCCCTATCCTAAAGTGGTACTTTAGCCTTCATTTGAACCCCCTAAAGAATTGGGAAACAAGTTATTTTGTTCTCAAGAATCAATTCAATTTTTTAAAGTTATGATTGTTTGTGTAGATGGGAACTTTGGGGAGGATGTGTTTCCACTTCTCCATCACTCCGACCTAGCATGATGGTCACCAAAGTGTTCTCATGATTCCCCTATAGGCAGTAGTAGGTCATAGTGATTTGTCATCTTTGTGGGATTCTAACAAATATCAGGGGTTATTTTGTAGACAGACAGATTACTGAGTCAACAAAAACAATAGCTAGCATTTATATATCATCTACTATGTGCCAAGTCCTGTGCTAAGTGCTTCATAAATATTATCTTGTTTAATCTTCATAATAACCTGGAAGATAAGATGCTATTATTACTCCCATTTTACAGTTGAGGAAACTTATGGATATAGAAATGAAGTGACTTGTCTAAAATCACACAACTAGTAAATGTATAAAGTCAAATTTGAGCTCAGGTCTTTCAGACTTCAGGCTCAGCTCTATTCACTGGACCACCTAGAGAGCTTTTAAATTTACCCAATACTTCAACAAGTGCATATAAATTCTTCATCTATCTTGAGTTTTTCTTTTTTCTTTTTAGTTTTCTTTCTAGACACTTAATTTTTATACAACTCTTCTTCTTGTATAGAATTCCTGACAATACATTTGAGCCTTATACCATTGCTTCTCAACTTTTCTAAACTGAGACTAGAGAAAGACACAAGGCCTAATTCAATTCATTTTCAGCCAGAAAATGGGAAAATTTCTAGTTGTGAGTCTTTCCATCTTTTCCATCTTCTGATACTCCACAGAACAGTTCAAAAGGCAAACATGGCTGTCATCCAAATATCAGCAGGTGGAGAAGAAAGTTTGTTGTGTTGTTCTTGGTGGCATTATATGAACACACTAGAAATGCCATATGTCGATTCCATCAAGCCTTCTGCTCAGACCTTAGGGTCCCCAAAACATTCAGCAGCATGTGATTAAAATGCCCTGGCTGCAGGTCTTTTTCAGAATATTATTCTAGTTTAAGGTACAGTTATAGACTTTTAAAATCCTGCCAACTCCCTGGACTTCCTAAGTTGCTCTCAAAGTCCTTTCCTTTATGAGAATGAATGTTGGAAGGGCAGCCATGTGTATTTCAGCCACCCCACCTTGACTTGTGGAGAAAATTTTGGGTTCCCAGAAGCAAAAGCTGTTCCAGTCTTAGCATAAAGTCTGAGGTCTTCCGTCTCTCCTGTTACTCCTAAAAGTAGGGGGACTTCATAAAAGTGACCTTAGGGCTTCTAGCACTTAAAAATGGACTACCTCGCTTCTACAAACATTCAAGTACCACAACTTTGGCAGATTATATTTTCAGTGTCCATACAATATCAAGGTAATATCCTTCGAGGCTCTGTAATCATCACAGAAAAATAGATCAAAGATTTAAACCTAGAAAGAGACTTGTCTGCAATGCAACCATCTACCTTTCACCCATGATAGCCCAACTTCCCTCCCAAGATGTAAAAACTTTCAACTTCCCTCCTTCCCACTGGGCGAAATCTCTGAGTACATTTACGAAGTGTCACCTAGGCACTCACAGTATTGGCTGGACAAGTAACCATTTGCCTTTGTTTGACCTGACAATAGACATAAATGTTCTATAATAATAAAAAACTATTTAAAAAAAGCTTTAGACATCCTGTCATTCATGAATGTATATCCCTGGCAAAATGTCAGAAGATGATAGGCCAGTGGCAGGCTATGGGAATTAAGGGAGACATTCTATTCAAAGCTTTACTTAGGCCTGAAACTTTTGGTGGCCAAGTCTGTGATGTCTTAGAAGGCCTTATATTTTCGTTAGACAAGGCCTTATTCTGATTCCTAAGACTTACTTTATTTTTTTTAACTTTAAAAAAAAACTTTTACTTCTGTCTTAAAATCAATACTATGTATCGGTTCCAAAGCAGAAGAGTGGTAAGGGCTAGACAATGGGGGCTGTTATTTTCCCAGTCACACAATTAGGAAATGTCCAAGGTCAGATTTGAACCCAGGATCTCCCATCTTTATACTTGTCTCTCTATCCACTGAGCCACCTAGCTGTACCTTGAAGCCTACTTTATAAATTGAAGTGTTAATGATGTATGCATTTCTACCTGTAAGAGTCAAGCTAAATGATAGCTGAAGGCAGTATTATTGTTGTTATTGATTGCAGTTATTATTTTCATTATCAATGTCTACTGAAACTACAAGTACATACTTCCATTTCAGGAGATTCCTTTCATAAATGGAAGAAACTATTGTATTTTTTAAATCAGGAATATTTTCATACAAGTGAGTTGTTTTCTTTTGTTTTTGATTTCTTTGGGCTACAGACCTAGTCGTGGTTTTGCTGGATCAAAGGGAATGGACAGTTCTATGGTCCTTTGGGTATGGTTCCAAATTGTTCCAGAATAGTTATATTGCCCTTTTTTGTATCCCCTGTACTTAGTAAAGTGTCTGTCATATAATATGTGTTCAATAAGTGTGTGTTGACTTGACTGGTTCAAGGACCTCCCTAGTTAAGCTCAGAGACACTCATCACCAGGTTAACCACACATGTGGTAATGCTTTGGACAAGATGAGGGCTAGCTGTGTGGCCTTGGATAAGTCATCATTCATTTGCCTAGCCCTTACCATTCTTCTGCCTTAGAACTAATATTTAATATTATATGACAGAAATCAACAAAAATAAGCAAGATAACTATTCTGGAGAACAATTTAGAATCATACCCAAAGGACCATAAAACTGTCCATTCCCTTTGAACCAGCATTACCACTGCTGGGTCTATATCCCCACAAGGCTAAAGATAGAAGAAAACAACCTAGTTATATAAAAACATTTATAGCAGCTCTTTTGTGGTAACAAAGAACTAAAAACTGAAGGCATGTCCATCAACTGGAGAATGGCTGAACAAGTTATAGTGTGAGATTCTAATGTAATGCTAATGTGCCATAAAAAATGACAAATAATCATCACAAAAAATCCTGGAAAGATCTGTATGAAATGATGCAAAGTGAAATAAGCAGAACCAGGAGAATGTTGTACTCCATAGCAGCAATAAAGGATGATGATCAATGTAAATGTCAACTACAATTAGAAATGCAAGGATCCAGGACAACTCCAAGAGACTCATGAAAAACACTATCCACCATCATAGGAGGAACTCAACACAGACTGAACCATACAATTTTCGCTTTTTTTTTTCATGAGATTTTTCTTTCATAAACAACCTGTGTCTTCCTTCACAACATGATGAATATGGAAATGTATATTACTTAATAGCACCTATATTTGCCATCTCGGAACAAGGGTGGGAGGGGGAGAGAGAGAGACAGAGACAGAGAGACAGATAGAGATGGAAACAGAGACACAGAGAGAGAGAGAGAGGAAGGAAAGAAGGAAGAGAGAAAGGGGGAAAGGAAGGGAGAAAGAGACAGAGAGAGGGCGGGAGGAAGGGAGGAAGGAGGAAAGGAAAAGAAAGACAGAGAGAGACAAAAAGAGACAGAGAGGAAGGGAGGGAGGGAGAGGGAGGAGAGAGAATATGTATCTCAAAATGTCAGAAAATGATTACTAAAAATTATCTACAATTAAAGAAGGGCAAAAAGCAATTCTTGATTTCAAGAAGTGCAAAAGGGGGAGAAAATCTGTAAGTAATTGTGTACACATAGAATATAAACAAGATAAATTGGAGATAATTAATTAAGGAAAGCAACTAGCTATAAAGGAGACTGGGAAAGGATTCTCATAGAAGATTAGATTTAGATAAGACTTAAAGGAAGCCAGAGAAGCCTGGTGGCAGGGAGGAGAAAAAAGAGAATTCCAAACATGGAGACAGTAGCCAGTAGGGAAACAGAAGAAATTAAGTTTATAAATAGATGTCTTGTTTGAGGAACAGAAAGAAAGTCAGTGTCACTAAGCACAGGGTACATGAGAGAATTATAAGGTATAAGAAGATTGAAAAGGTAGGAAATGGCCGGATTCAAGAGGGCTTTAATAGGTAAACAGAGGACTTTATATTTGACCCTGGAGGTAATAGGGACCACTGAAGCTTATTGAATAGGAAGGTAATGTGGTCGGACCTGTGCTTTAGTAGGATTCGTTTGATAGCTGAGTTAAGGATGGCCTGGAGAGTCCAGGAGAATTCAGGCAGTCAGACCAGTGATTGCAGTGGTCCCGATGTAAGGTAATGAGGGCCTCCACCAAGGTAGCACCAGTGTCAGAGGAAAGAAGGGTGGATATAAGAGAAATGTTTCAAAGGTAGAATCAAAAAGACTTAACAATTAATTGGATATGAGGTGGGGAAGAAATATTGAGAGTAAGGAATTGAGGATGCCATCTAGGTTGTGAATCTGAGTGAGTGGGAGGATAGTCGGGCCTTTGATATAATAGGAGAGTTAAGAAGAGGTAGGCCTTTAGGAGAAAGATAATTAATTTGGTTTTGAACAGGTTGAATTTAGTATGTCTCTTGGAAATCCAGTTCAAGATGTCCAATGGGCAGTTAGAGATGTAAGACTATAGGTCAGAAAAGCATTTAGGGCTATATATATTATGCTACCAGTCCATACTTGGTACTTTTCTAGCTGAATGAGTGCTAGGAGAATTACTGCTCTTCTAACATAGATTTGACAATCCAGGGTCACCTCCATGCCGTGAATGAGAGTACTTTAGTACTTTACTGGAGGACCAGTCTAATAACCCTGTCAGAGTTGGTAATATGGTTAATTAGGTATGACTTATTCTCAGTGATCCCATGCTGGCAGGTTATTAATAATAATAACAACAACTCACATTTATATAGTGCATTTAGTGTGTAAAACTCTTTACATACATTATCTCATTTGATTAATTAATCTTGTAAGCACCACTTCCATTCCTCATTCATTTAATAATTCAGTCTAAATTTTGTTTTCTAAGAATTAACATTAAACTCATCAGCCTATAGTTTGTAGAATCTGCATTTTGTCTGGGTTTGAAAATGTGTACAATTTGCCCATCTCCAGTCCTGGGGTACCTCCCCATTTCTTTATTACCACTGTTTGGATATTTATGGCTCCAGTAACTTCCTCCAAACTGCCCCAATCTCCTGTGACCCTTCACATTTCAGAATGATTGATTGCAGGAAGAATTTACTTCTAAGAAAAGAATAAAAATATAAATTTTTTTATATAACACTTGATAACCATGCCCAGAGCACAAACAAGATGATTTGCCCATTGTCTGAGATGGTGAAACTGAACAACTCTCAAGCTTGCTAATTTCTTTTAAAAAATCAATCTTTCAGATGCTTGTTGATTTATTTTTATTTTGTTTTTTTTTTTTAATTTATCTATAAGTGTTCCAGCCTTTCCCCTCATCACAGTAGGCATCATCCAGATTATGTCTTTCATACAAATTATGTCTTTCATATTTCCGCCTTTCAGCTCACTCTCTTGAAGATATCATTCACAATTTATTCTTTAAGAATTAACTTGGGAACTTTGTATAATGTTCCATTGGTTAAGCTGGTTAATTTTAAACTAAAATATCCTTAAGCCCCATGAACTGACCTTCCATCTCCATAAAATCTACCTTGAAGCTTTCATTAGGTAACAAAGCTTGTCAAAAATACTAATTCACTCCCTTTTATCCAAACTATAAAAATGAAGGTTCCTCTTTCCAAGACCCTATGGATATAGGACTTGTGTATAACCAATTTCTACTTTTCTAGGTTTTAAAAAAATTTCCATTACACTCACAGTCATTTCAGAAACCATCCTAATCATCTATTCATGATCACACAGTGTCAGAGATAGATTTTGAAACTAGGCCTTCTAAACTTTAAGTCTAATACTTTATCCACTTAACCATACTAGATTAAGGAAATATTATGTGTACTTTTATAGAAGTTACTTTCTATGGTAATTGTCTCTTTATTAATAGTATCTGCTTAATAAATTCTTGTCAACTGACTGGCCATACTCTTGATACATTCAATTGAGTCAAAAGATGTTTGGAAAGAAGAGGTCTGTCTGAATGAAAGCAATGAGGATGTCAAGTATTCAGGGAAGAGCCATATTTCCATTATTGAAGAGTAAAGAGGCAATGGGAAGAAGGGAGGAATAGGTTTAGAATAAAGTCAATAATCTGCTTATTATAAAATGGACTAGGCAGGCAACTTAAACTAGATAAATCAGTAAGCACCCTAAAGAAGAGATCACACCCTTTTGGAGATAGCTTAGGACACTGAGTGCCAAAGCCCTGGGACTAGGAGCACCCTTCAGAATATAAATCTTGCTTCTAGTATTATCACCAGCAGTCATCATAGATGGTAACAATCTCTGTGCAAACGACCTGCCACCCCCAATCAACATCAACTTCCAATTAACTATTCCAATGAGAAGATAAGCTTGAGCTTCAAGAAATGCACCATCCCCTGCTGGATTTGTACCCCAAAGAGATAATAAGGAAAAAGACTGGTACAAGAATATTCATAGCTGAGCTCTTTATGGTGGCAAAAAATTGGAAAATGAGGGGATGCCTTTCAATTGGGGAATGGCTGAACAAATTGTGGTACATGTTGGTGATGGAATACTATTGTGCTCAAAGGAAAAATGAACTGGAGGAATTCCAGGAGGACTGGAACAACCTCCAGGAATTGATGCAGAGTGAGAGAAGCAGAACCAGGAAAACATTGTACGCAGAGACTGACACACTGTGGTACAATCGAATGTAATGGACTTCTCCATTAGTGGCAATGCAGTGATCCTGAACAACTTGGAGGGATCTACGAGAAAGAACACTGTCCACATCCAGAGGAAACACTGTGGGAGTAAAAACACAGAAGAAAAAACAACTGCTTGATTACATGGGTCAAGGGGATATGGTTAGGGATGTAGACTCTAAACAATCATCCTAGTGCAAATACCAACAACATGGAAATAGGTTCTGATCAAGTACACATATAATACCCAATGAAATTGTGTGTTGGCTGCAGGAAGGGGGGGGGGGACAGGAGAGGAAGGGAAATAATATAATTCTTGTACCCAAGGAATAATGTTCTAAATAGACTAAATAAATTAATTCAATTGCAAAAAAAAAAGAAAGAAAGAAAGAAAAAGAAAAGCAGTGTCCCCCAGGAAAACAACCTTTGGGAAGACTTAGTCTAATACCTGAAATATAGCCTGCTTCTGCAGGTCCTACTTGGCAACCATAACTACAGAAAACCTAAAAAAAAGTATGTGTTGATACTAAAGTCCTTGGTTAAATGGTTCAATATCAGAAACAAATGTAATTTTATCAATGAAAATTACCTTAATGGAGATGCATTCCAATTTTATGTGGAGAATGCGCTCTAAGGACCACTAAACCTTTCCACTTGACTTTCCACTACTTTCTCCTACATATATTGCCTCCACCCTTAGAATGTGAATTCCCCAGTGTCAGGAACTGTACTGCTCTTCTATTGTACCCTGAGTTTACTATGCTTTGCACGTAATAGACAATTAATAAACGGCCTTTTCATTCATTCGTTTGTTCTGAAGGCCTAGTTGAAGAAGGAAGTAGGTGAGAGGTGATGTGAAAAACAGGGGTGGAATAAGGTGGGCAAGACTGAGACAGGTATCATAGCATAGGTAGATGAAGTCAAAGGTAAAGGTTTATGTCCAGAATGAGAGAGGCAGTTGTGAATGAATAATGGGGTAATGGAAATAGTGGGATAGAATAGTGGATGGAGGACAGCTTGGGGAGACATAATATAATCTCAAGGAAGATGAACAGTGGGGTGACATGCAGAGTGTCAGATAAAGTGCAGGCTCTGATAACCAAGCAAAACATAAAGGGCTTCCTACTTTTGTTTGTCTGTATTTAGATAAAGATAAATACAGACAGCTGTGGGTACAATTGGAAAGTCTAACTTCAGGTTCTTAACCTTCCTTTTCTGCTCCCTTTCCCTGATTAGCAGAAGCTTTTCTCCAGTTCCAGACACTCACTCAGTGCCCTCTCCGCTTTTTTCTTTTGAACTTGTATTTTTAAATTAATAAGTACATATTTTCTTTCCTTCCTCTCATTCCCCTCATTGAAAAGAGAAGAAAAACAACCCCCCTGTAACAAATATGCATAGTCAAGCAAAACAAATTCCCATATATTGTCAATGTCTGAAAATGCATCATATATTCTGCATTGAGCCCATCACCTCTCTGTCAGGAACAAACAAGAAAGCATCTGATGTTGCCCTGAGATTTTGCAATCCATTTCTAACAATGTACAGTCTTTCCCAGAGGAAGATATATTTAAAGATACAGTGTACTTTAGTGAAAAGAGCACTG
The DNA here is from genome assembly GCF_027887165.1 of Monodelphis domestica. NCBI lineage: Eukaryota > Metazoa > Chordata > Mammalia > Didelphimorphia > Didelphidae > Monodelphis > Monodelphis domestica. The sequence goes on from NC_077230.1 coordinate 237,433,930, forward strand.
AATTAGTGCTGAGGGCAGAAGTCTCCATTCTGATTAGGATAGGATAGGATAGGATAAGATGGATAGGATAGGATAGGATAGGATAGGATAGGATAAGATGGATAGGATAGGATAGGATAGGATAGGATAGGATAGGATAGGATAGGATAGCACATCCAGCTGTGTTAACCCTGAATAAGTTACTTGTCACTGGACAAGTTTCTGAGACTTAGTTTCCTCCTCTAAAAAATGGGATTAATGATCATTGCACTATCTTCCTTCAACCTGGGTTTTTTCAGTTATGAAATGGAGGAGATAGATTGGACACCCAACTAGGTTCCTTACTGTTCCAGATTTATACTTCTATCATTATTCTATTAATTGACATCACTGGGTTGTTTTGAGGAATGTGCTCCATAAATAGTAACTTAATTATTAGAACATTATTAAACTTTATTTGTCTGTGAAAAAAACAACATAGCAAAGTGGATAGAAAACTAGTTTTGGAGTCAGAAAGATCTGATTTCAAATTTTGCCTCAGATACAACCTGGCTTTGTAACCCTTGTTAAGTCCCTTAACCACCCAGTGACTCTCCTGAATATCTGTCTAAGACCATAAGTTACAGAGAAGATATGGACCTACATTGGTAAAGGGAGTTTCCTCATCTGGAAGTTCTTATCCAATCACTCATTGTAGAGTGCAAGTCTCTATTTTTTTTATTACAATAGAAGGCAGTTAATAATAATAATAATAATAATTCATTTCAATTTTACTTTAAGGCTTACAAAATGCTTTTGATTATTTTTGTCTCCATTTTATACATAAGAAAACTTTTGAGGCCTCCCTTTTTTTTTTCTTCTAAATCCCTTTTATTGGCACTGACACTAGGACCTGTCACATTACAGCAGTCCATGCTTGAGGGACTATGCTTGGCATGATAAAGATGTTTTAAGCCTCTACTTTGGAGCTGGCATCAGGCCCTTGCCTCTCTCCTTGTTGGGGTGGCACCTGCATTCAGGGTTCAAATGAGTGGGATGGAGCTTACAGAACAGGGAAGGGAGAATCATTCCTAGTGTGCACAGGGGATGGATGAGCAGCCTTCAATATGCCATAGGTGAATACTTTTCCAAAGGCCTGGAATAAGATAGGGATGAGAAAAATGCCATGACACACTAGATTCTATCACCTCAGGGCCAGACATCTCCCACATATTTGAAGCTCACATGGTAAGCAAAGTTCTCTAGATTGTCACATAGCTTTTTGAAGTAATTAACTGGTTCAAGCACATCAGTTTTCCATAGGTTACAAGGGTCAACAGCTGGAATTGAGTTGGGACACAAAACCAGGGCTTTTGATGCCAAGTCTGGTATTCTTTCTTTATTTTTTTCCTTCCTGAGCCCAAGCCAAGAATTTTCAATCAATTAATTAATTAATTTATTTATTTTATTATTTATTTTATTTAACCTATAAATTATAACACAATGCCATTTTTATTTTAAATTTTTGTGTTACATTAAAGTTCCCAAACAACTCTCATCTTCATTCTCTCCCCTCCCTGCAATAGAAAAGACATCATTTGACAAAAAGATATATGTATTTATACATATATATAACTATGTCTTGCTTGTTTCTATTTATAAGTTTTTTTCATTATAGATGGACATATACAAAGCATTCTTCAAATGATATTTCTGGTACTATATATAATTTCTCTTGGTTCTGCTCATTTAATTCTTTATAATTTTATGTGGGTCTTTCCATGTTTTTTAAAACAATGAATATGTCATTTCTTATGGCACAAGAGTATTCCAGTGCCCTTTCCCAGGAGCCCAGTACTCTTCTACAAGGCAACAATTTACATTGTAATATTATAATCTAAATTAGCATTCACCACCACTACCCCCTCACATATGGCCCTCAGAAGCAACCCTAAGTTTGAGGAACTCTTTGGATCAGTATTGACAGACAACTATAGATCCCTAAGATTCCACCCATATATTTACTCTTTCAAGTCAGCAGAGGACTTGCTAGTTCAAAGCAAAAGATAATAAAAAATATAGCAAATAACATGACAATAAAAGATTCCCTCCACAGACACATGAAATATATTCTTCCACAGATTAATATATCACTAATCTGTGACGATACACATTGAAGAACACATGTATCCAAGGAAAGGGGGCAAAGGGACATACATGCTGGTTACCTATGCATATATAGTACATATATGGGAGGAACCTATGTAGGCCACACATGGAGGGAGATTTTACCAAGTACTGTCACAACACACAAGATACCCAAGGAAGTTAGAACAATGATACTTCCCTTAAAGCTATCCCTGATGGGCACTATACCAAGGAAGACATACAGGGACATCCCCATGTTAGGGAAACCTCCAAGAAACACAGATAATGAAGCTGTGTCCTTTCTCAGTTTTGGAGCCTTAGCTAAGTTATTCCCTTGGGACTAGATAATATCAAGGCCTATATTCATTACTAGGAAGGAAGACGGTCCAAGGGAATTTCAAAAAGGGAAGTTTTTAGGCTATGGTGGGAATAGAATTCCATGGAGAAAAGACTTGGCCTATAGAGCAGATAGGATTACAAACCACCAAGATTGGGAGATTGTTGATAGATAGTAACCTCCTACCTATGTAGATACTAAGAGCATAAAGGTTTCTTTGTTTAATGTGTAACTGAAGGCTTTGTACTGGTCATGTAGTATCCAGTAGCTCTCCCTCCCTTTTTCCAGACATATAAAAATCACTTAGCTGAAGACTTGGTGTTCTTCCTACATCATGTTGGCACTGGCTATTGATTTGAATGTCCTCTCTTTGTGGGGAAGGGAGGCAAGAGGAGGTTTTAGTAGTTGATTGAATTGGAACCAGAAATGTAACTACCAACATGTATCCTTGGTCTGTGGCTAACATTTATGTCTTGATGATGATCATGGCTTTCAGATAGTTCAATAATTCTCAAATTGTTTCTCCTGGATCTATTTTTCAGGTTAGTTGTTTTTTCAACAAGATATTTCATGTTTTCCTCTGTTTTTTCATTCCTTTGATTCCACTTTATTGTTTCTTCATTTCTCATGAAATCATTAGTTTCTAGTTGATCAATTCTGATCTTTAAGAACTTATTTTCCTCTGTCAGTTTTTGCTTCTCTTTTTTTTTAATAGGCCCATATCTTCTTGCCTTGCTTTCATTTCTCTTGCCCATTTTTTCCCTCTGCCTTTCTTAATTGGTTTTTGAAGTCTTTTTTTGAGCTCTTCCAGGATCTGTGTCCAATCCATAATTTTATTTTGGACTTTGCATGTGCTTGCTTTGCTTTCACTGTCCCCTTCTGTGTCTGTACCTTACTCTTTGTCTCCACAAAAAGTCTTTAGAGTTAGGTTTATTGTTGTTGTTGCTGTTGTTGTTGTTGTTGTTTGCTTATTTTCCCTACCTTTTTATAGGTAGGCTCTCTTTTCTGGGAGGTTAGGTTACCTTATTAAACTTCAGTCTTTCCTTGATGCTACCCTTAGCTTATTTTGGGTATTTCTGCCAGTTTTGGTTCTTCCAAGGTGGTATGATGGCCTGAGGGCTGGGTGGTCTGAGGGCTTCCTCTCCCTGCTGATTCAATTAATCCTTGAGAAGATGATAGATTAAAGACTTGCCTCAGGCTTGGGCATAAGCTTTTCAAAGCTGATCAAATTATAGCCCCAGGCTTAGGCTCAATTGTTTGGTCTCACTGAGTACTTGATCCAATGAGCCACACACAGTTGATTGTCCTGTCCTGGAGCTATGCCCTGAGCTCCTGGCTAAAAGATCCAGACTCTCCTTGGGTCAATCAACTACACCAAGCTGGGACCTATGCCCATACCACAGGTTCAGAATGGGACTCCTGGCTTCCTCTAAGTCCACACAGATATGCCCACTTCAGCACAGACTTACCTAGGCAGGGATTCTGGACTTCATCATAGATTTGAAACCATAAGGGATGTGGGTCAGCTTGGACCTCTGTTTGCCTAGGCAGGGTGTAAGGATCTGAATGCTGACTTGGGCTTAGATTCTGAACCTGGAAGAGCATATGTGGAGGGGGGTGGGGCTTATTCTTGGCTTGCTTTTCATTCCTTGCTGTAGTTTTGATGACTGTGCTCCCCTCTCACTCCAGTGCCCCAGATGTTCTCTGCCTACCTTTTAAGTCTTTCTATTCTTGAGAGTTGTTTCTGTCAGTCTCCTTGTTGGTTCTTTTACTCCTGTATTCATTTTGTGGTGTTTTTTTTTAATATTGATTGGAGGGATTCTGATGTGACCTTAAGCTGTTCTGCCTTACTCTACTACTTTAGCTCCTCCCCTAGAATTTACCCAACTATGTCTTTATAAGCCAAATGATAACCTGATTTTTACTCTAGATCAACCATTTGCACTATCAGAATATGTCAGTAAATGACATCTTCCCAAACCTCCTAACACATTCTGGCTCCACAAACAACCAAACCACCTAAGAGCAACAAGTCTGTAACCACTCTAATCATCCACTGGCAACTGTCACCTTCCTTCCTGTTTAAATATACCAATTCTTATCAGCTCCCTGCCTTTGGGACCACTGTGCCATTGCTTACTATGTATTTCAACTGATTCTCTATACCTCTAAGGGATTTCTTTAATTGCAGTGCTAATAATGTGGTACTTTGCATGCTTTTTCCATTCTTACTCTTTTTCCTTCCCCTTATCCCATATGAGGAGGAAGAGACATATTTGATCTATTCACTGGTTTTAGGGACTTTGTGCATTAAGCTTTTTCAAGAGAATGCTTAGTTTTTAAAAGGTCCACATGTACCCAAAGGAATATAACTAATGATAGGATTGTAGATAAAACAACATGGTAGTATGGGGCAGAGCACTGAATTTGCAATAATGAGAGAACCAGGGTTAAAAATCTGTCTGTCTCCTCTTTATCTATATGACAGTGGACAAGTCACTTAGTCTCTATAAATTCTAGTTTCCTGCTTGTAAAATAAAGAGGTTGGACTCAATGGTCTATAAGGGAGTGCTCTCTTTGAATTCTAAATGTATGATCCTAAGATGGGTCATTTAGGATAATACAACTTTCCAGGCACTCTTCTCAGTATATGAACATGGCTGAATATCTATACATCAAATTGAACTTAGAGATGAGTGACCTCATTTGAAGATCTTGGAAAAGACATGGAGCAGATGAATTAAAATCATTTAAAGATTGGGGAATGAGCTCAGAAGGTGAGGTTGAAGGAATTTACATTCATTTTCCAAGATTAAGAAAAACAGGAGAAGAGAAGGAAGACAACTTAATCATTGTCTATATTTCTATATGTTAATCAGGGCAAGGATACAAGCCAAGGCTAAAGTGAAGGGAGAGTTGGTGTGTTACTTTCTTCCTAGATGATTTTGCACTCAATGCAACCTCTGAAACTGAGATATAGCAGAATATCAATTGATTCTCTACAGCTCATGCTAATTTTGACCTGACAATTAACACCAAGAAAACAAGTTCTCCATCAGCCAGTAGTGTACCGTCCATCCATAGAACAATCAGAGCAAGGGGAGAAATTTTTAATAGTTTGGATAAGTTCACTTACCTTGGCATACTTTCCATAGATGTCCCCATAGGTCATGATGTTGATGTACTCATTGCCAGAGCTAGCTCACTGTTTTGGAGACTAAAAGAAAATGTGGAAGAAAAAATATATTAGGTTGCCTATCAAATCAAAAGTCTACAAAGCCATTGTGCTGGTCTCATTACTGCCTGCCTGTGAAACTTGGACAGTGTACCAGTACCATGCCAGGAAACTGAATTGCTTCCATTTAAATTGTCTTGGGAAGATTCTGAAGATCACCTAGGAGGATAAAGTACTAGACACTGAGGTCCTTTCTCAAGCTCAACTGCCAAGCATTCAGACTCTATTACAGAGAGTTGAACTCTTATGGGTTGTCTACATTATTTGAATGTCAAACTCACCTTTGCGTAAAAGACTATTTTACAAGGAATTCATAAAAAGCAGGTTCTCATACAGAAATCAGAAAAAGCAATACAAAGATACTCTCAAGATCTCTTTGAAGAATCAATTGTGAGACAAGGGAAACATTGGTACAGGATATCCAACATGGAATGCTCCCATTGTGCTCTATGAGCAAAGCAGAATTGTAGTAGTCCAAAAGAAACATGAGATGGCCAAATTAAGAGACATCTCCATCCCAAATGTTCATATAGTTTATTTGTACCCAACCTATGGTAGAGCTTTCTAGAGCTCATATTGGTCTGATCTGCCACAATCAGACATATTGTATACTGACCCTGACATAGTGATGCCATCTTAGTCCTCTTCAAGTACAAAGGAAAAGGGTTCTTTTAGGAGGGAATTCAAATAGACAATAGGATAGAAAAGAAAGTGACCCTAAAGGTCATCTCTTTCAATCTCTACTATAATAGAAATATCTCTCTGAAGGGGTCAGACAACTTGAGAAACATAGATGGTGGAATTTCATTAATTCCTTAGGCAACCAATGAGATTATTTTGTACAATATCAATTTTTAGGATGTTGAGTAATTGTTAGGAATTTTCTTGTTGTTGTTGATATACATGTATACATACATATGTTTTATGTATATATACATATATGTATACATACATACATATATATCTATATAAAGGCTAAATCTACCCTTCCTTACTTTCTACCCAATTCTGCCGCCTGAGTCAATGCAGAAGAAGTCTAACCTTTCTTCTACGTGATAGAGTTTCACATTCTTCAAGAAATCCTATCATGTTCTCCACTAAACTGTCTCTTCTCTAGCCTGAATATTCCCATTTCCTTCAGTTGGCATAATTTTTACTCTCATAATCCTGCCCATAATTACTTTTTTGAATTATTATATCATTTATTTTTTTAAATCCTTACCTTTCATCTTAGAATTAATACTGTATATTGGTTCTAAGGAAGAAGGGTAGTAAGGACTAGACAATGGGAGTTAAGTAGTTTGCTGAGGGTCAAACAGCTAGAGAGTGTTTGAGGCAAGGGATATTACATTATTGATTGGTGTTGAACTTATGATCCACTAAAATTCTCAGTTTTTTTTTTTTTTACATATAAATCATTGTTTAGCTATGTTTCCAAGATCCTCTATTATGGAACTCACTTTTTGAACCCTGGTAGGGTTTACACAGATATTCATTAAATTTCTGATTATTAGATTCGATTCTTTTTCTGAGCCTATTAAAATAATTTTAAAGGCTGATTTTGTCACTCCCATTAGCCTTCCCTGCTTCATTCATTCATCAATGTATGTATGTATTTATTCATTCTGTTTACTGATTTATTTGTTTAATCATTCATTTATTTATTGGAAATTGAAAAGCATGCCATCTCTGCTTTCAAGTTGTTGATTAATATTCTGAAAAGAACAAGTCCAAGGAAAATCCTGGTAAAACTGCATTATTAACAATATCCCTGCAGGTTGATATTGAGGCTTTAATTACTACTCTTTGGATATGATCATTTAACCAACATTAAATCTGACTGACAGTATAATTTTCCAGCCCACACCTTCCCATGTTTTGTCCAAATATATTGTATGAGACTATTAAATGGCTTGCAGTAATTTAGACATACCACGTATAGAAGGCATGCCTTGAATCTATAAATCCAGAAAATTGTACAATGAAAGATGAGTTTCGTCAAGTACAAACTGTTTTCTTCTTTCTGAAGTACTAACAAATCATCCAGTTAACTATATAATCTAAGATTTTTACCAGGACTTAAAATTAACATCCCCACCCCATCTTTTCAGAATCAGCCTTTTTTTAGGAATCTGAACTCACATTCACATCTCCAGTTATACTATACCCTTGCCAATATCAGGCTTTTTCACAGATCATGTAACTAGTTGTTCAACAATCACCTCTGTCAGTTCTTTCAATATTCTGGGAATTCCTTTATCTGGGGGTGGTGTCTTGAACTCATTGAGGAAAACAAAGTGTTTCTTACCACATCTGCTCTGATGAGTGAAAGATTCTCTGGATATGAATAAAGGATCATGACATAAAGGAAGGATGGGGATGATGATGAAAGTTTTCAAGTACATGGAGATTCAATGAAAAGGGGAATTTATATAGACAATAGGATATGGACATTACCTTTCTGTGATGAGGCAGGAAGATGGGTATATTGACTTCAACAAGCCTTTTCTAGGCCTTGCAGCATGCGTCTGTGATTCATTTCTGGTTAAAGACATATCAGTAATGAGGAGGTTTTGAGAGAGACAAGAACAGAGAGATCAAGTGAGTCCACTTTCCTGAGCCAGATATGGGAAAGACATCCTTGTTGGGGGCCTTTGCTCTGGACAGACACCAGGGGTCACTGTAACCCCAGCTTCTTCAGTAAGGCAAAGCAACATTCTTTTCCTTTATTGCCTGTTCATTAAAAACACATTAAAAAAAAAAAAAAAGAACCTCCAAGAGCAAATTAGTTTATGAGGGCAGGTTTTACAAGCACTTGTAATTATGGTGTATGGAAAACAATTATTCCCTACTAAAATCATCCTTTTGCTTTTTACTTATTTGTCCTGTGCTGAATGTTAAACAAGCCTCCATCCTTTGCAAAATCTCTCAGACAAGCAAGATTTCTGTGTGTCAGGTACTAGAAAAACCACACACTCACTCTTGCATGCGCACATACACACACACACGCACACACAGACACAAAATGAGAATCTAGAAGGAATGCTAGGTTGGGAGGAGAAAGCTGTGGTGCCTTTTGACAAGTTTATCTTGCCCAAATGTCCTCATCTATAAAATGAATAATTCTAATAAATGAATAAATCTAATAATAACTCTCTGTACATTTTCTCACTTGAGAACAGAACTGTTCTCTGAGAAATAGGGCATAAACTACATTCTGTACCTGAAGAACATGAAGCTTGGGGAGGTCAAGATCACCCAAGTTAGAATGGATGATCTCCGTTTTGTTTTTTCTGCTGTAACATTGAATGCTATTATAATCTTGAAATTATTTCACATGTGTTTATAGAAAGAGATTCTCCTTCTTCTCAGGGAAAACTTAATGAGGATTCTATATTCAGTTTGATCCAGCTCAGTCATTCTATGAAAAAACAGCTGCACTGCAGCGTGAGGAGGAGGAAGACTTGTGTGAACTGATACAGAGTGAACAATTAGAAGAATTCTAATTCCTTTCCTTAGTTCACAGTCACACAGTTGAGAAAACCTGGAGGCGATCGATATCCCAGGTGTCGAGGTTTATAACTAGAAGCATCATTGATATCTCATTCTCCCTCATGTCTCTATCTGATCATATGTGAGCTCTTTGCAATAGATAGCACTTCTTGTATCCCTCCCTTGTTTCTCCATCCATATGGTGACCACCTTAGTTCAGTCCCTCATCTTATCTCTCCTGGACTATTGTAATTGCAATAGACTACTAATTGGTCTTCCTTTAGAGGTAAAATTTTAACTAAAATCTTCTGACACCAAAGCCAGTGTGGTCTTTCCACTGGATTACCAGTGCCTCACACAGTAGGAGCTTTAATTAATAATAGTGATATAGTTGGAGTTGTAATTAATAATAATAATAATGTTGTTTAGTTGTGTCCAACTCTTTGTGACCTTATTTGGGGTTTTCTTGGCAGAGATACTGGAATGGTTTGCCGTTTCCTTCTCTAGTTCATCTGACAGGAGAGGAAACTGAGGCAATCAGGATTAAGTGACTGCTTGGGATTCAACAGCTAATAGGTGTTTAAAGCCATATTTGAACTCAGGAAGATGAGTCTTCTTGACTCCAAATCAAGCACTCTATCCTTTGTGCCACTGAAGATCCCCAATAATAATAATAGTTAATAATGTTAGCCAATGGTGATCTCATTTATATAGTACTTACTATGTGTCTTAATGCCATTTGATTCTCACAGCAACCCTGGGAGAATAGTGCTATTTTACACATTTTACAGATGAGGAAACTGAAGCAAACAGAGGTCAAGTAACTTTACAGGATCACATAGTTAATAAATGTCTGAGACTGGATTTGAACTCAGATCTTCCTGACTTCAGAACCAGTGCTTTATTGATTGATTTGTAAGAATGATGACTTGATGATAGAAACTGAAATGAGCAGAACTAGGAGAATATTGTACACAGTAATAATGTAGGATGATTAACTGTGAATGCACTAATTATTATCAGCAATGCAAGGATTCAGGACTACCTCAAGAGACCCCCAACCAAATAGACTATCCACCACCATAGAAGGAAATGACAGTCTAAATGCAGGTTGAAGCACACCATTCTTCACTTTAATTCCTCCATGAATATTTCTATGGTTTACACAATATATTTCTTGTTTCAAAACATGATAAATATGGAAATATGTATTGTATGATAACATATGTACAACCTATATCATTTTATCTACCATCTTGGAGAGGGAGAGAGGGAACATGGATCACAAAATGTCAGAAAATTATCATTTAAATTGTATCAATATTTAAATTTTTTTTCAAGAAATAAGATCATACGAAAGTTACCCAGTGTCTACCACCCACTCCCAGAGCATCTTAATCAAAGAAAGAGAAAAGAAACAAGTAGAGTACAGAAACTAGGGCCATTTTTAATCACAGGATTCCTTGATGATACCATGGTACTTGGAAAATAATAATTCATATTTCTGTTGTACTTTACTTTTTAGTATACTTTCAATTAGTCAATTAATTAATGAGCATTTATTAAGTGCCTACAATGTGCCAGATGCTATGCTAAGCTTTGGAAAATGTCACTTTCCCACAACAACTCTTTAAAGTAGGTAAGGTAAGTATTTTTTTTCCTTGTTTTACAAATGGGGAAACTAAAGTCATGATAGTTAAATGACATATCTCAAGGGAGACAGCTGATCAGTTTCAGAACTGGGGACTTTTTCAAACTTTGAAACTTTGAATGATTCATGATTTCATGGGTTTGAGTAGCCCACTTTCCCATGAAGGCTACAGTTCTTTCACATCTTAGACAATTCCTCATGAGCTGTAATCAAGAAAAATCATCACTTTGTGATCAACCTTATAGAATTACATTGATCTAAATTGTAACCAGTTTAGGAACTTCTGAGATCATACCTGGGAATTGAGGTCAGAAGGAGGAGGAGAGGTCTCCTACTTTAAAAGAGATTCAAACTCTGGATTGGCTCCATGTCTGGGACTGAGTGAGGATGTCAGAGATGAACTCTCAAATAAATCTTCCCAACCAGGAGCAGTGACATTTAATAACATGATTAGGCAGTGACATTAAACAACTTCTCCGGCCATTCAGGAGTGATTAATAAGATTCAGAGAGAGGCCTGGATTCATTTTGTGATGTCCTTCTGTGCATGAGTGAGGAAGGATGTTTTTTGATTAAACTTTAAGGGGGGAGCTAAAAATTTCAAGAAAAGGTTGTTGTTATTTGATCATGCTTGGGCCTGAAATAATTGAAATCATTTCGATTATTAAAAAGCCCTTTCTTTTCTGGGAGCAAAGGAGATGCCACAACCAATGAGAGACAAGAATCTCTGGGGGATGAGCAGCTTGACAGATATGGGTGCTGACAACTTTTAAGACAGTCTTTTGAAGTTATTTGGCAGCTCAAATATGTCATTCTCTTTCCCCTTCTCTTGGGAGTGAATCTAAGAACTTTACTTCATGCTCATTCTTTTCCCTCCAACCCTTAGCTAAGGCAATTCCTTTCCCACATTTAATCAAGCAATCAACTGATATATTTTAAAATTCATACCATCTTCTTCTGTACTCTTGAACCAGAGGTCAAGGTGAGAATAGTGTATTTAAACTGATCATTTACAAGGTTTAGTAGTCTATGACATCAGAGTAGTGCAGTAGAGTGGAGAGTGCTGATGTAAACAAAACCAGAGGGGGGAGTAAAATCCCACCTTTGAGTATCATGCTATGTGACCATGAGCAAGTTGCTTACCCTCTCTTTGAATCTCCATTTTGTCATCTAAAAAAAGGGGATAATATACTTTGATGTTTATTTAACAGGATTGTCATAGGACTCAAATACAACATAGTAAGTACTGTATGAATGCCCCAGTCAGGTGATCTACCACGTAAAGTGCTTTGAATTATAAAGACCTATGTAAGTGTCATCTAGTATTTTCTGTCCTGAGTAAAATAGAAGATATTGGTGGAAGAAAAAACTATGCAATCCTCATGGTGCTGCTATAGAGGAGAGTTGAGGCCAGGGAAAATTATAATTATTCATAGAAATCTCCACACTGGAAGAGAGCACAGAGAAGAAGTCTTACACTATCCTGATAAATTATCCTCTAGCTTCTCCTTATGTATCTCATTGGGGGGGTATTTTGTATTACAAATTTTTTATTTTATAGATTCATTATTTTCTAATCCATATTGTTTTATGGTAGGACACCTTTAGCTAAAAAGTGTCCTCTTCTTCAGCTGAAATTGTGTTTCCTCCAACTTCTGCCTAATAGAGCCATCCATTCTCACCTTCTATCTATATTAAATACCTACGGTATATAAATGCACAGTACTGCACTCTTGGAAAGGAAAAAAAAAAACATAAATATGGTAATCCCTACTCTATGATCTAGTAGGAATGATGAGGCACACACATAGAGCCAAGTGACTCATTAGCGCAGTAGGCAATGTGTCATCCCAGAAAGGAGGGTTGTGATATAGTGGGAGAGGCTTCTGGAGACAAGAAGAATCACTTGACTTGGGCTTAGCCTCACCTAACTGGGATTGTCATTTACCTTAGGGTCCATTATTCAGTCTGAAACTGTTGGCCTGAGATTCTCTTCAGGGAGGCTTCTCACGGGAACAGGGAACAAGTACAAGCTTTGGGGTCTCCAACTTACAAGGTAACCCTAAAATGTGGGGTTCATCAGATCTTATTAGGCTACAAGTTTGGGGTTCCTAGATTCCATGTTGACACAATCATGTCCAACTCTTCATGACCTAATTAAGGTTTTCTTAGCAAAGATCTTGGAGTAGTTTGCCATTTTCTTCTCCGACTTATTTTACAAATGAGGAAACTGAGGCAAACAGAATTAAGTGACTTACTCAGGATCACACAACTAGTAAATATCTGTCCTCCTCACTCCAAGATCAGTTTTTTATCCACTGTTCCACCTACCTATCCTTATGAGCTCTATAGTACCTATTGAAAGAAAGACTTGGGAAAATTTCCCACCAACAACACTGTTTTTAGATTTCTTTGGACCTCTCTATCATGTCTAGCCTCACTCCTGGATCACTGCCTGGTAGTGGCAGAGGGGTTTAGTTAGCTCAATGAAACTGTGAGCTATGGCATCCAGGGTTACCCAAGACAGACAAGTCATAGTGGAGAGTTTTGACAAAAGGTAATGCACTGGAGAAGGAAATAGCAAACCACTTCTCTTTGCTAAGGAAACCCCATGAACAGTATTAAATGCTAAAAGATACAACTCCAGAAGATGGTCTGGATCACAAAGAGTCAGACAGGGCAGAACTGGACAACAGATAGGACTAGACAACAACAGTCATGACCCCATGCCAGGCAGGACCTTCCTCACCCTGCTCCAGAATTTCAGCTTCCCATTTGTTTGCAAGTATTTGTATCCTTAGCAGTAGAACACAAGAAATGCATGTTTATTGACTTTTGTGATTCAACTCAGCTGTAGCTAAGATGTGGCCTCATTAAATAAGTAGGCTGTATCCCAAGGTTATTGGCATGAACTTGAGGGGGTGGGGGTGGCAGTGCTATGTAGAAATGCATTAAGTCTGAGCCCACTCTCAAGGACACAAGTATAGGAAAGGGTGTGCCCCCAGGTGTTGTAAATATTCCTTTGTAAAAGTTAATGGCTGTTAATTGATTAAATGAAATTGGGACATTAATCACTGGCAGCTAACAATAGGGAGTACATTGAATGAAATGGGAGCTCAAGTCATTAGCCTCAAAGAGAGCCACTACCACCCTTAGAAACCCGAGAGGGAGATGCTGCTGCCCACTGGGACAGTCACACCAAGACAATCCTTGCATGGGTAAACTGGGGCAGGATTAATGGATTAATTCATTAATTTCACCAGGACTTCGGACCATATAAGCACCTCAGAACCCAACTGTTTGTGGAAGAAATGGAGCCTTCAGCTACTTCCTTGAAACTGAGTGATCTGCTGCCATCTTGCTAAGACTTGGATTACTCACTATAGCTGGCAGAGAAGCTAGGCATTTCTCTAGCAGGAAAGAGGAAGGAGATTATTTTTAGTCCAAGTTGATTTTTTATTTGAGGCGTGTTCCTTAGTTCTTTCCATGGTACTGAGTTCCTGAAAAAAATTAAGGAACACAATTCAAATGAAAAGGGCTGTGACTACTGTTGATTTTTTACAATCTTCTTTTGTTTCCTACAGGTGCCACCCACAATAATAATCAGGGTAAAGTCAACAGAAGCTAAGTAACCAGAGAGATGGTACCCCTGTCTACCTAAATCCATTCTCAGAACAAACATAGAGCAGATGGGACCTTCTATGGAAAGGGAAAATTTATTACATGCATTCTATGTGCCAGTCATTGTGCTGTGCTTTGCAAATATAATCTCATTTGAGTCTCATGACAATCCTCTCAGTAAGGAGGTTTTTTAAAGTTGCTTTTATTTTACTTGTTTTATAGACGAGGAAATTGAGGTAGAGGGAAGTAAATGATTTGCCCAAAGATTACACAACTAGTAAGTATAAAAACTTGATAAAGATGTCATTTATACTTTTGTCTGAGTTCCACAAAAGGCTCAAATGTTCCTTCTTTTCTTTTCTTTCTCATCTTTCTTCCTTTTCCTTCTTTCTTCATTTCTTTCCTTTCTTCCGTCCTTCCTGTAGATCATAATGCATTTGTTCTAGGTATTCATCTATTATCATTTCCATATCTTTTCATATATCCAACAGAAGGGGTTCACGCAAGATGTTAAAAGCATTTCTCAGTTTCTGAAGTTGGGTGGCATCCTTTTTGTCAGCCTACCATTCTTAACCACCATGTCATCAGTCAGTCTTCTCTCCCTATCATACTTTTCCCTGATAACACCTTTTACTCTTTTTTTAAACCCCTACCTTCTGTCTCAGAATCAATACTGTGTATTGATTCCAAAGCAGAAGAGTGGTAAGGGCTAGGCAATAGGGGTTAAGTGATTTGCCCAGGGTCACCTAGGACCTCCCATCTCTAGGCCTGATTCTCAAACCACTGAGCAACCCAGCTGCCCCCTTTTACTCCTTTTCTTCAGAGTTACTCATTAGTAATTTATTACTGCCTACTCATATCTGCCATGCACCTTTCCATTGCCTTCTGTATGATAATAATTTTCAATAATTCAGAACACCACAACCATAGAATGTTGTCATTAAAAAAAGGTGAACCATTGTTTCAAAAAGAAATTTCAGATAATTAACAAAACTTTAAAACATGCTAAAGCCATTCCAACTTGCTTTGTATCTCTTGTTTCATCCTGAGCTCAATTCATATCCATTGGTACTCTTCAGGATTATACTTATGGATTAATTCTATTGGTTGTTCATATAATTGCATGTCATCTATGTATGGGTAATCATCCAATTTCCTGTGTATGGATGATATGACCGAACTTTTTTAAGGCCAAAAGCTTGAGTGTTTGCAGATCTCTTCTAGAAATCTCTGCAATGATCAGTGGTCTGATGCAACTAGCACAATGTCATCCATAAACAGGAATATCTAAATGGCCTCACTATCCATAGAGAATTCCTCTTCAACTGAGATTCCATGCTTGATTTTCAATACAGTGTCGAACACTCTTGAAGAACATACATATCTCTGTTTTATGCCTCAAAAAGTTTATGACGAAAGAGTCACTGAATGGGGCTATTTTTGCCATTTCTTGTAAAGAATGTTGAAGGGTTTTGATATATAGGTAGAAGATACCTTACTAGAAGAAAGCCTTTAAAGTACATTTTGCTCTCTGAATTAAGTGCATTTCTATAATCAACAAACAATAAGCACAAAGGATTTTATATTCTACACAACTTTCAGTCAATTACAAAATGGTAAAGATATGAACCAATATAAAACATTGCTCACAAAACTTTAACTATTTTGTACTAATGCATTTATGAATGTCTTTGATTTCTGTACAGGCAAGTCTCTCAATGATTTTGTAGAGCTAGGGAAGTAGGAGTATAGGTTGGTAGTTATTATTCTCTCAGCTGTCTGTTTTGGTATTAATAAAGCCTGTTTTCCCCCCACACATTTATTATCTTCCCTTGGTTTAGATACCCTGGGAATTGATCCATTATTGCCCTAGTAATTGTATCACATCTTTTCTCTATACACCTGGCCAAATCTAGCTGCTTTACTACTCTATGTTCCAGACTGTCTTCTTTCATCTAAGTTATTGACTAAAATTGTTGATCAGCAAGGGCCAAGAACAGATATACATTTCCCTAGAGGCCTCCTGACAAGTTATCACTCATTATGTACTCCTCTTTGGATTTAGTCATTCCACTAGTTTTGAATCCACGTAACTACTATCAACTAGCTCATATCTTTCCAGTGTGCCTACAGGAATTCCTTGAATCTTTAGCAAACATTTTGCTAAAATAAAGATATATTACATCTAAAATATTCTCCTGATCCACAGATCTAGTGACCTTGTCAAATAATGAAAGTGAAATTGGTCTTTTATGTCTTGCTGCTCATGAAATAATATTGTCTTTTAGTGATCAATGCTTCCCTTTCTCAATGTAGTATGCCCTATAATTTTACCATTAATGAATGTCAAGTTTGACAAGCTAAATTTTGAGGATTTCACCCATCTTCTTCTAGTGCTGAAAAATCAGTACATTGTATACCCATCTCCATAACTGGCAACTCTTCCATTTTCAGTAATTTTTCTAAGATGACTAAGAGTACTTCAGTTAATATAGCTTCAGATCTTTCTGTTCTCTGTGGTGTAGTTCATTTGGTCATGATGACATACTAATGGAAACAGTGCTTTCTTTCCATCTCTTTACTAATCTTGAGTTTCAGCCACCTTTTAACATTATTATTCTATCCTTGGTATGAAGATCATTTTCCTTGGTAGAGTAATATTAGCAAGACATAGGAAAGTAGTGGAGTAAGATTGCACTGTAAAATTTCTCTTTAATATCCATTAGTCAATAATCAATCAATATTTGTTAATACTTTAATTTAATTTAAATTTCATTTAATTAAATATTACTAATTAATAAATAATTAATGAGTAAACCAATAAATGAAATATAATTTTATTTGAATAGATCCATTTATTGTTTAATCAATAAATAATAAAATTATAAACATTATCAATAAATTAATAAGATTTAGTATATATTTATTATGTATCAGGCATTTTGCTAGATTTTGCTTGGGATAAAAATACAGACACAGATGATCTTCAAACTCTGCCAAAGACAGTTCAAACAGAAGCATTTCAGTTTCCTGGCATGGCTCTGGTAGACTGTCCAGGTTTCACAGGCATACAACAATGAGGACAGTACAATGGCCCTGTAAACCTTCAATTTGGTAAGCAGCCTAATATCTCTTCTCTTCCACATTTTCCTTTGGAGTTTCCCAAACATTGAGCTAACTCTGGCAAAGAGTACATCAATATCATCATCTCTGTGTAAATTCCTGGAAAGCATGCTGTCAAGGTAAGTGAACTTGTCCATAGCTTTCAAGAGTTCTTCATTTGCTGTAACTTATGTTTCCACATATGAATGATGCAGTGCTAAATGCTAGCTGGTGCTGGTTATTTCCTTGATGTTAATTATCAGGCCAAAATGAGCACAAGCAGCAGAGAGCTGATTCATTCTCTGTTGCATTTCAGTCTCAGAGGTTGCACTGAATACACAGTCATCTGAGAACACTAGGTTGTACATCAACTCTCCCTCCACTTTAGTCTTGGCTTGTAGCCTTTACAAGTTAAATAATTTGCCATCATTTGGTACCTGACATTATGTTGTTTTATATCCTCATTGAAAGTGTCTGACAACATCACTGAAAATATCATGCTAAAAGGTACACAGCCTTGCTTCACTCCAGTGGTGCCTGGGAAAGCACAAGAGCATTGTCCATTATCCAGAACCCATGCAAAAATGTCACCATGGAATTATCATATGATATTAATGAACTTCTCCAAGCAACTAGATTTTGTCATGATCTTCCACAAGATCTCTTAACTGACCAACCTTATTCAGATCAATGATTGTTCTGTTCAGAAATCTGTTCTGCTCTTGGCATTTCTCCTGGAGTTGTAAGGTAGCAAACACCAATTCAACCATTCTTCAGCCCTTTCTGAAGCCACACTGGCTCTTGGGTAGGTGGCCTCTTCCAGGTGAAGGATTAACCTATTAAGGAAAACTCTGGCAAGAATCTTGCCAGCAGTGACTAAGAGAAAGTTCCTCCTTTGATTTTCACAGGATAAACTATTTCCTTTTCCTTTATAGAAGTAGACAATGGAAGTATCCCCAATTTCCTTGGGGAAGTCTCCTCTTGCCATATAACCCAGAAGATTTCAGTCAGCTTTCGTATGAGCAATGGACCCTCTACCTTATAAGTCTCTTCTGGAATGGAATTAGTACTAGGTTCTTTGCCAGCACTAGAAGAGCCTAATGGCTTTCAAAATGGTCTCTCATTCTGCACCTCACGGTCACCTTCATCACTCTCACATCCTATCTGTCTCTTCTCCTTAAAATGATATTCTATTAAATGCCAAGGGTACATCCCTAGAGTTTTATTGCATTTAGCTAAATGGAAGATGATTTTCATGATGAAGTCATGAAGCAGACAAGTTTTCAGTAATAAGTGACCATTGCTCTTGCTGTTTCCAACTCTGTTCTTTCCAATGGCTCTCTGCCATGTCTGATAGTCTGTGCCTACTCTAGTATTAAAGTCATCCAGAATTGTAAGCATGTCCTTTTTTGGCACACTATCGATGAGGGTCTCCAAGTCTTCTTAAAAATTTTCTTGGACCTCATCAGTTTTTGTCATGGTAGGGGCACATGCACTGATGAAGGTAGTATGCCATTTTCCTGTAATTGGCAATTGCATTGTCATGAGCCTGTTCATTTTTTTTTAGGGAAGCATACAACTTTTTGACCAGATTAGATTTGCGTGAATATTATGCCAGCATCATAGCACTCCTCTCCATGGTGACCACTCTGGAAAAAAACATGCATCCAGCTCTCACCTAGGTAAGCTAGCCTTCATTTGCCAGTCTTGTTTCACTCTAGGATACAATTCGGGTATCTGCTTGTCTTTCAGGCTTATTGGATTTCATGTTGTCAATAAGTGTGTTCATATTCCACATAACAATGGTGAGTAAAAGCAAAATCTTTTTGTGGATTTTGTGTGTGTGTGTATGTATGTGTTTCAACTACAAGGTAGGATTTCACATCTGCTACAGTAAACAAGCTAGGGTTAGGTGAAGCACACAGCATCAAGCAAATAATTTTAAGGCACCTTTTCCAGCCCCTTTCTTGTACCAGGAGATGAGTAGTATTGGTCTTAAAAGGGGCTGCTCAGACACCTAAGGAGCTGCCGAATCCCACTGCTACTTCCAGTGAGAAAATGAGTCTATGCTCTGGGCCACCTGTGTGAACGGTTGTGATTACAATTCCCAGTGTGTCCATACCTGCTGCTTGATCACTTGCCCATTGCCACAGGACTTTTGAGGTAGGAGAAAAATAATAAAATTATGGGATAGTAAAATGTAAAATAGTAAAATGGTCTGGGGAATGTCTTCTGACTCATGCATAAGTTGGATTTAAGTAAGTTGTCATTGGCTTCACTCTTTCTTCCAGTCATTGAAGTCCAGTAGCAAGACAAAAGCCATGAGGGCTGGTGATGACTCAGGATGTAGTGGAGGACCTTGGCTGCTTTAACATCTAACCAAATTCTAAATGCTACACAGCACCTACTTCTGCCACCTTCATGGCCATGTGACCATTCTGCCAAGGTAATGCCTCCATATGCTAGAGGTAAACCTCACCCAGGGGTTTGAGGTCTCATCAACCTGGTTTAACCTACCTGCCAAAATGGTTTTATTCAGGTGCGGCCATTCTGCATGCTACAGCTTCTTGCAGTCACAAGTGAGAGCTGGGTGGCAGGTGAACACTAAATAAGGAAAACAGCCCTAAATAAAAGGACTCACCAAGTCCTCACACCAGAGGTACCAGTCTTCCCTGAAAATTCTGTATACCCCAGAAGAGCAGAGGGTAGTAATGGAACCTTATGGGATGTAGAAGTTACCCAGTAATAAGCTTATTGTGTCATGCTGGAGATTCTTAACCTTTTTTATGTCATGGAACACTTTAGCAGTCTCACTCAGATCCTCTGAATACCTTCTCAGAATAACATCTATAAATGCATAAAACAAAATTCATAATATTACAAAGGAAATGAAAGGCTAGTGAAAATAAAGGTGTCATTTTTTTTTTACATCAGAATTCAAATGCCCTCTGAAATCTAACCATAAATCTCTTATGGGTCTGTAGAACCTAGGTTAAGAAGCCCTAATCTAGAATAATGATTCTTTGTAATGACTCATCCCTCTCCAACTGAGTTCCAATAAGAATAGGAAAGTCCCCATAATAATCTGTGAACAGAAAAGGATTCCCATGAATTCAAGCTGATCTGTCCTCCACTGGTCTTTAGAGATTGAAATGCTGAACATATGACAGTCTCTAGTCCTAAAGAAAGTAGACTTATATTATAGAAAGAAGGAATCTTTAACTTGACCTGAACAAAAGTAACATGTAACATTTAAAGACAGAGGTATTTTGAGAAGACTTTCTTGACACTCTTACTCTTCTTTTCCTGGAGCACAAAGCAACAAAGAAATTTTCTTCACTTTCTCAGAAGTGGCAGTAAGGTACTTTTTCTGAGAACTCAGAGGAAGTTATGAACTTTCTCTCTCTCTCTCTCTCTCTCTCTCTCTCTCTCTCTCTCTCTCTCTCTCTCTCACACACACACACACACACACACACACACACACACACACACAGAGCTTATTTTTTCAAAATGCTTGTGTTGTATAGTGAGTTGTATTCACTAGTGGTAGAAGTCATTTTGATGTATTTGTATCTTTGTACTCTGTTAGAAATGTCACACAAATCTATATGGCTAGTTGTGCCCATTAAATCTCTCTCTATCTTACTCAAGCAAAACTGTCTATTTATTCAGTGATATGCAACTTGTCAAGCATCCTACTATAAATTGCCATAAAGATCTCAAGTTAAAGACAATTCTGGTCAATCACAGTTTCCACTCAAGGAAAAGAAGCCATAGGATTTTCAAATTAAGAGAATTCATCTCATTTCTGGTAGAGAAAAATATTGAGCAGTGTTTATATCAGTTAATTGGTTTAGAAATACGGTCAGTCTGTACTTTCCAATGTTTGTAGCATTTCCCTATAAGTCTACGTGTTCTAATATCATTAACAGAATTGTAAAACAAGCAAGATCATAGAACCCTTGGGACACCAATGGAAATACCTTAATCAATAAATACTTTATAACTGTGATCAACTCATCACAACATAATCACCATAAAAATATAGTATTTATTTTTCTAAATGACACAAATGAGCTTGTGTGACAAAAGGAAGGATTATACAGAATTTGTGCATTGTACATTAATGGGGGAAAGGGTGCAAGGTAACAAATGTGGAAAGAAAAATGTCAGTCCTTGAATGAAATTTCTATTAATTAATTAGTGATCAACAATCACTTATTATAAAGTACCTATTACATGCTAGACACTGTATTATGACATAATAAGCAAATGTGTATTAGAGGAGAAGTGAGGAGATGAAATTCAATTTTTCATAAATGTTATTGAAGTAATGCCATAGTAACTTCCTTTAATGGTGTGGGTAATGTGTATATTAATAAAATAATGAAAGTTTCAAGTCAAATTTAAAAATGTATGTAAATGTAATATTGAATGTAAAAGAACTGAATTCCTTTATAAAATATGTTATAGAATTAATTAACACAGCCCAAAATGTATAACATCTGTGAAATGGATCTAATTCCAAAAGATATGCTTATAATTAAGGTAAACTATAAGTCCTCATGCTTTAGCCAACTTCCTGCCAGCTGTTCCTGTCTAATAACTCTATTGTATTGGTTCAGAACAAAATTTTCTAGTATTGGACCTGGTTAATTCTGAAATGGAATCCTTGGCTGTAATATTTTATATCATCAAGTATCAAAGATATTTCACTGAGCAGTGATTTAAATCAGTTGGGGCCCTCTTGGAAAGATATGGATAATGGACCCAACTCTCTCATTCCAGAGTTTTGAAAGAGAAATCTCTGATCTTAAGTAAAAATATTTTGGTTCTAAACACTAGAAAGTGGGTGTTCAGACTTTAAAACATTCTGAAGGGAATGCCTACTGTCAAGTAGAAAAGCTTGACCCTGCCATCTGTGATAGACATGTCAGCCATCAAGCATTTACTAAATACTTGCTATATGCCAGGCATTGTGCTTAGCATTAGAAAGATAAAACCAGAATCCCTGCCCTCAAAGAGCTCACATTCTAATGAGAGAGAGAATATGCAAATAGCTGTACATACAAGATCCATACAGCATAAATGGAAAGGAAAGATCAAGAGATAGTAGGAGAAGGAAGAGCAAGAAAGTCCTCTCCCAGAAGCCAGGATTTTGAATTGAATCTTGATGGAAGCCCAAAGGAACATCAAGAAGAGACTAAAGAATAAGAAAACTGAAAATGTAGGAAGGTTGAGGTTAGCATTTAATTTAAACAGATTTAAATGCCAAACACAGCATTTCATATGTCCTGGGCTAGTTCATCAATCATCATTTTTTGAGAATAGTGAAATTGAACAAAAAAGAAAATGAGATATATTAGCTGCAAGGGTTGGTGATGGGAACAAAAAAAAACCTGAACTAAAAAAAAAGGAATATTTATCTTTTTCTCAGTGGGATACCTTCTATGTCTACACCTAGGCCCCATCCCTCATGCCTATTGTGTAGTTCACAAAAAAAATGTCTGAACATTTCTGAGCAGGGGCAAGTCAGAGAAGGGTAAGAAACTAGTCTGGAATCCAATGAAGGGATCTAGGGGAAGGTGGAGGTTAAGAAAGCTTTGATTTTCCCCTTCACATCCCTGGGAGTTGGAAAGCTGGTAGAAGCGTCTGGGTATGTGCCCAACTGATTAGAATTTATTTACCCATCATCTAGAAGAAGTGGAGAAACCTGTGGGCAGACATGATAAGGAAAATCAGAATGAGCTTTGGAAACTATATCATGTTGTTGGAAGGGAGGTGACATGTATTCTGTTTCATATCTCTTATCCTTTATGGATTTGGTCCCAGCTTAGCCCCATTAAGTGTAAAAATCCATGAGATGAAATTGAACACTCACAGTGTTTGGCTCATCTGTAGCAATAAATCCCCTTTATAAAAAAAAAAAAGAAAGAAAGAAAGAAAAGGGAAACTGGAGTTGGGACAAGCGGGGAAATTACCAACTGAAAGCTTTCATTCAGGTCAGGAGTTGGGATGGAGCAGGGTTGGGGAAAGGTTCTACTTCCTGGGAACCAGACTTTGACCTCAATTGTGGAGATCCTGTCCCAACTGAAGATGGAATGTGATGGAAAGTTTGGTGATGTGGACCATTTTTATAATTCCTGCTGTAGCACATGTTTTTGTAGAGGGCAAAGGGTGATAGATGGTAGTGAATTGAATCAAAAAAATAATACCTCCCTCCATGCTCTTCCCACTCCACTAGAGAACTTTTATAGCATCTGTGAGAATGTAAACAGCAATTGGGGCCAGCAACTATCCAACCATACCTTTTCCTCTTTTGCCCTGGATCCCTAGAGAAATGAGAAGCCTTAACCAGGTGTCTGGACCTGCTGAACAGAGATTTGTACTGCCAGACATTTTTTTCTAGGGGGACATGCTCTTTCAGATGCAACATTCAAGACATTTAAGGCAATCACGATATATGGTAAAGGGGAAGCTTGTTTGGGTATCATTTGAACCAAATGGCCTCTGAGGTCCCTTCCAGTTCAGACACTCTGGAATAGTAGGTATTTTTCCTCATTTCCAGCCATCTGATGAGCCTATAGAAGCCCATAACAGACCTCGAGGTTCTGATGAATTAGAACTTCAAAAGACATATGTGGATAGAGGAATAGGCACCTTGTAGTTGTGGGACTTTGCTCCCTTTTTTATTAATATCATCAATCAGCATTTTACAGTTCTGTGCCAAATGTAGCAAAGAGACAGAAATGGTGGAATGGAAAGTTCTGGAGTTTTTGGAGGGGGAATTGAATGATAAGACTTTTCCCAGGAATTGCCAATCAATAATAATGAGTCTGTGGGCAGGTAGTCCTATAATAAATTAATGGTGTTCACCAGTTGTGTGAGGTCTTTCGCTAGACTCAGCTAGTGGTGGATTGTGGTTTCCCCATTATAAAATTCAATTTCACTAGCAATTTTTAAAAATTGCCTACTGTATGGCAAGCACAGGTATTGGTCAAAAGTTAAGGAGGTTATATTCTACCAGAGGGAAGATAACATGTACAAGAGCAGCTAGGTGGCACAATAGATAGAAAACTAGGCCTGGCGGGAGGACCTGGGCTCAATTCTAACCTGAGACACTTCCTAACTCTGTGGCCCTGGGCAAATCACTTGACTCCATTTGCCTAGCCTTTGCCCTTCTGTCTTAGAATTTTTACTAAGACAGAAAGTAAAGATTTTTTTAAAGAAAGAAGTAAAGAAAATGAAAAAAGGAAATTATGTGCACACAAGTAAACGAATACAAAATAGAAGTGAAATAAATGCAAAGTATCAGTGAGGGAGAAGAATATTGCCAATTTGAGGAACCCCAGTCAATTAACATTGGTAAGTAGAGCTTCTGCCTACATAATTCTTTTTTAAATTTCTTATTTTAATTAAGAATATTTTCCCATGGTTACATGATCCATGTTTCTTCCCTCCTCTACTCCCTCTTCCCTCCTGTAGCCAATGAGCAGTTCCATGGGGTTTTACATGTATCATTGATCAAGACCTATTTTCATATAATTAATGTTTTCAATAGAGTGATCTTTTAGAGTTTACATCCCCAATCATATCTCCATTGAACCTCATGATGGATCATATGTTTTCTTCTGTGTTTCTCCTCCCGAAGTTCTTTCTCTGGATGTGGATAGTGTTCTTTCTCATAAGTCCCTCAGAATTATCCTGGATCACTGCATTGCTGCTAGTAGAGAAGTCCATTACATTCAATTGTGCCACAGTGTATCAGTCTCTCTGTATAATATTCTCCTGGTTCTGCTCCTTTTTCTCTGCATCAATTCCTGGAGGTCCTTCCAATTCACATCACATATTTCTTTTTAAAAAATCCTTACTTTCCATCTTACTTAGAATCTTCCATCCTTACTTAGAATCTATACTAAGTATAGGTTCCAAGGCAGAAGAGCAGTAAGGGCTAAGCAATTGGTGTTAAGTGACTTGCCCAGGATCACACAGTTAGGAAGTATCTGAGACCAGATCTAAACCCAGAACCTCCCATCTCAAAGCCTGGCTCTCTATCCATTGAACCAGCTAACTGCCTCTGCTTACATGATTCTTGAAAGGCCCAATCCAAAAGACTCCATGAAAAATGGGGACATTGGAAGGTGTGGGTAGAAGTTGGCCTAGATGAAACAAGGGCTTTTAAAACTGGACTTGGTCCCCTTCTGCATAGTAGTGTCAACTATTTTAGGGATGCTTTTCTAGTTCCATCATACTATTTCATCATACTCTGAAAAGGATATTGAAACCTTTTAAAATTCAAAATGTTAATTATGTTTATGACTTTTTTCTTAAGACACTTCCAGAGAAATGTGAGAGGTACACCAAGCCATACATGACTTAAAAGTAAAAAGAAATAAGATCCATTCTCAAGTAGATTTAGTAGCCTTTTTTTGAAAAAAAGCAACATTGAGATGTGACCACAGGCTAGTTCCTTCCTGAATAACTTCTTCTACCCTGAAATCACTAAATGATGTATTATTTGTTTTATTTATTTATTTTTACAAATTAATATTATCATCATAAGAAATTAAGAAAAGGGCAATTTTGGAGAAAGCTGGGAAGACTTGTATGAACTGATTTAGAATGAAGTGAGAAAACCCAAAAGGACAATTTATACAGTAACAAAATTGTGTAGCTAAACAAATTTGAAAGACTTAAGGATCCTGATCAATGTAATGAACAAACAACCATACTCTAAGCAGACTGATGATGAAGCATGCTTCCCACCTTCTGTCAGTGGTGATGAACTCCGAATATAGAATGAGACATACATTTTTGAACCTGGATAATGTGGCAATTTGATTATAGGGTAATTACCCTTTAAACTTATGTGTGGCTATTATATATCTGACTGAGAGATTTTCCTCCATCTGGCTTGGTATACTTGGTCGGATATATACATATAGAATAAGGAAACTGTTAGCCATATGGAATTGACATCAATGAAGACCCTCTGGAACCTATAGATCAGCTTGTTTTTTAGGACCTAGACACAATCTTTTTTCTTCATTGTAGGCAGGTCTTTTTATGGTCATTTGCAAATTTGACCCCGTGTTTCTCTATTTTCACAAATGATGAGAAGGAACCTTGTGTCACAGTTAAAAATGGCTAACAAACTCAAATGAGGAAATACATTTAATTATTGCCTATTCTATGACTGGTCAAATGAATGTGGTACTCTACTATCTGTGTTGTGTTTTATAGGTAGATGGAATATGTTGCCCATGGAAAATAAGCCACAATCCCTTTAGTCTTAAAATCCCATCTTCCAGGATTGCTTTCTATTCTGTATATATCTGGGACTTTGTAGATAACTACATTTTATATTTTTATTTTTATAATCCTGATATCACTTTATTGTCATAATTTTACACTGCTTGAAAGTTGCAATCTAGTAATTGCTTTATTATTGTAATCCTATTGTTTTGTTTTGGCTAACTTTAGACTCAGGAAAAGGAGAACACATAAGTATATTTGATGGGAAACTTATGAGGATGATTAGTGATGTGGAGGAGAGTAGCCATAGAAAACATTTCCTAAATAGTGGTAGATAAGACCACACAGATTTCTGACTTGAGTAAAAATGCCTAGATGTTCAAGTGTTGAGAAAAATATCCCTTTTTGGAACCCTTGTCTGTTTCTCCATAACTTGGAATATTCACAGCCTCTGCTCTAGGAAATGGCAAAAGGAGGAAGTTATTTCTGCATAACTGGCTAATGATATAATTACAGACAATGGATCTCATATAGTTACAATTGTTCCTTGCACTGTATGGATACACATCACTACCTTTTCTGGGTATCAGATCCAGTTGACTGGAGGTCAGAGAGATCTGAATTTTAATTCTGACTCTGTTCATACTGACTTTGAGCATGTGGAAATCACATTTACTCTTTGAATCTTAGTTTCTTAGTTCTTCATCAGATAAGGATAACCAGAAGATGAACTAAGTCAACAATATCCAAGGATTACAGCACTATTACAAAGATGATGGAGGTGCTTTTGGAGTTTGGATGGAGCATGTAAAAGACTTGGGTAAGTATATTTTAATGAAGATAAACAATAATGCCAATACAATTAACACTAATGCTTGAGTCACCAATAAGGAGGGAGTATGGTATAGTAGAACCAGCACTGGCTATAATGTCAGAGGGCATGAGGTCAATACCCATTTCTGACACTTCCTATATAATAAGTCACTTCACTGGACCTCAATTAACTCATCTGTAAAATGAGCATACTGAACTAGGTAGTCTCTAAGGTTCTTTTTAAGATCTATGTTCAAGGTCCATAATTATTTTTATTATTTTTAAATTTTTTTTCATGGTTACATGATTCATGTTTTCTCACCCCTCCCTCATTCCTCCCCCATATAGCCAATACTATACAAAGTATATGAAAAAATACATAAAGGAGTCCTACAAAATTATTTTCATGGCAGAAAATATAGTTTTGATACCTAAACCAAAAAAAGCAAAAGCATTATATTATTATATTATAGACTGATGTCCTTAATGAATATCAATGCATAAATTTTTAATAAAATACTAAAAAGGAGATTTCAGCAATATATCACAAATATAATATACTATAACCAGGTTGGATTTATACTAGGAATCCAAGGCTGGTTCAATATTAGAAAAATTATAAGCATAATTAACTATATCAATAACAAAAAATAATATGATTGTTATCAATAAATGCAGAAAAACCTTTTGAGAAAATACAACACATTCCTATTAGAAATAGTACCTAATAGTGGTTTTGCTGGATCAAAAATATCCACAATTGTAAGACCCTTTAAGCATTGTTCCAAATTGCTCTCTAGAATGGTTGGATCAGATCACAACTCCACCAACAGAACATTAGTGTCCCAATTTTCCTACATCCCCTCCAATATTTATAATTTTTCTTTTCTGTCATATTAGTCAAGCTTATAGGTATGAGGTGGTACCTCAGAGTTGTTTTAATTTGCATTTCTTTAATCAAGAATGATTTAGGACACTTTTTCATATGACTATAGGTAACTTTGATTTATTCATATAAAAACTGCTTGCTAGGATCCAGCAGTAAAGGGCCAGTGAGAAAGACAGAGTTTCAGGCTTCCCACAAAACCAGCTCAAGTAAGCAAGAGTGAAAGACACACACATAAACTGACAGGAAGAAGTTCCAATGATGACTGATATGGCCCAAGCAGAAGAAAGGGTCTACCACAAGTTAAATTTTATTGAGAATCCAAGGAACATTACCACACCATTGACCAATCATAAGCTCTTAAGCATTATATCATTCTTAGGGGTGTAACTTTCTCACAGATAATTGTTTTGAAAAGAACTTAACCAAAATATTTCTGAGGCACTTACACAAGCCCAAGCACCTGAGCAATATTAACAATAACTTTAGGGTATACTGGAATTAGGGTAAAAGAAAATCTAGGCTATTTGGCCATGACATTACAGAAGCTTCTTTGGTCAGTAAAATAATTTAAGTATTATTTTGAAGGAAGATGTCTTATTTTGGTTATAGCTAGACAATACTTTTTGAGCTACTATTTTGAGATCTTAGCCCTGCCATGAGAACATAGCCAAACTCATAAATATGTCTTTTATGGCTGCTTTTCCTCAGTTGATACAATTTATCTTGAAGTTTATTCACATATCCTCACAACTACTTATTTATATTTTCTATCTATTAGAAAACAGTAGTCCAATAATTCTTAAAATATCTCTGCTTAATCTGTTTTGCAGATCAGTTGTTTTTCCAATGATATATTTAACATTTCCTTCTCTTTTTTCATTCTTTTAACTTTATCTTACTGTTTTTGAGGTATTGGAAATTCATTAGCTTCCATTTGCCCAATTCTAATTTTTAAGTAATTATTTTCTTCCATGAACTTTTATATCTCTTTTTTCCTCTGGGCTAATTCTACTCTTTAAAAATTGTTTTCATCAATTAATTTTTGTACCTCTTTCTGTTTGACCTCGTCTATTTTAAAGGTATTATTTTCTTCAGTATTTTAGTACCTCTTTTAACTACTTGCCTTTTCATAATTTTCTTCCTTTACTTTCATTCTTCACCCAATTTTTCCTCTACCCCTCTTATTTAATTCTGAAAATGTTATTAGCTTTGCTAGGAATTCTTGTTGGGCTTGTTTATAATTCACATTTTTTCTTTGAGATTTGACTTCATTGTTTTCTTCTGAGTTTATATGTTAATCTGACCTATTACTCTAGTAAATTGTTATGGTCAGACACTTTTTTTTGCTGGTTATCCATTTTTTAAGCTATTTTTTTTATTTGGAATTTTGTGTTAAGGCTGGATTCTGTTCTAGGTATGTCAAGATTTTTTACATTGTTTCCAAAGCTAATGCTCAGTTTGGAGTTTTCAGTACTTCTAAGGCAGTATGATCTAGAGAGGGGTATGGTCACTATTTTCTTGTTCTGTACACTGGTCCTTAACCAGAAAAAAGGCCCCTGATCCTTTGGGATTGAATCAATACCATTCCTTATGGACCCCTTCTTCCTTGGGACCAGCTATCTTGTTATTCTTAATATTTTAAAATGTAGACTTTTCAGTTTCATATACTGTATGTAAGTGTTTGAATATTTGAGTGTTTTTATTGACAGTCACTAAAACAAGAATTAAAAACTGGGAAAATGGAAACAAAAATAGCAATAAGTAGGTCTTTTTTCTCTGTCATCTGCTATTATCTTATTTAGCCCAAGCAGCAGTCCTTTCCTTTCTTTGATCTTCATTCTTCTCATGCAGTTTTTTTCTAAATTTGAATGTTTTATTTCATGAATTTAATGAATTCCCTATGAAAAATATCCCTTAACATTGTAGTATGGTGTAAAAAAGCACTGATTTTGGAAGTAAAAGGATCTAGGTTCATATCCTGACTCAGTGACTGTGTGAAGGTAATTAATTCACTTAACTTCTTAATAATGAACTTGGCCAAATGGCCATGTAAGTTCCTTCTAGATCTGTCATTCTATTTACTATTTTGAAAATTATAGTCATAGAGAGTTGTCATAGAGAGTTCAACTAAAAAGTTGAATCACATGACTAAGGTCACACAGCCAATATGTGCCAGAGATAGGCGTTAAACCCAGGTCTTCCTAACTTGAAGGTCTGCTCTCTGTTCCCTATGTCAAGCTGCTTCTCTAAATAGTTTCTTAAGTCATTTCGGTCTGAATATTCTTCAACATCCTCAGCTAATTCTGAGCATTAGTTTGCCTGACACTATTCTTATAAATGATCATTCAGTTCTTTTGTATTCATCCTCATGTATCTATTTGTCCTTGGTTCAATCTTCCAAAAATATCTTTATTGCTAAAAAGTTAAAGTAGTATATTTTCATTGCATCCATGTTGATTCCTTTGGACAGTATGCCTCTCCCTTTTCTTCTTTGGAATGATTTGTGATTGAACATTCCCAAGTATTTTTCTAAGAGCATCTTATTCTATTTGGGCAACCATCACAGAATTTGAAATTAGAAGATCTCATCTTTTCTTTCTCAGTAATTTTGGAAATCTGCTTTCTCAAAATCAAGGATGTATGTTGGTCTATGACTAGATTTTCTTTCTATCATAAATTCCATGCCACTTCCTCCCAAGGTTTCCATCATTCCTACTTCAGCTGTGAATTTATTTATGATTAATATTGGTTAAAATAAGATCCAGAATAACAGTTCTCTTCATTATTTATTCAACCTTTTGTAGAAAAATGTAAATCAAAGTATAAATTTAAAATTTATCAGTTGTTCTATTTTTGACAGAAGATCAAGCAGATGTCTAGATAGTTGGAATTCTCCAACACTGCTATATCATGCTCATTTGTCAGACTTGTTACCTATTTTTCAAACCCATTATCTTTATTCCTTCCATTCAGATGATTCTGTATAATCTTATAGTAATTTCATTGGTTTCTCTATCACTTGTCACCCAAATAATCCATGCCACAGTTTCTCCCTTTGGTTCTCAGCTTTCCTGATATTAATATAACTTTTGAATATACAATGTTCTCCCCACTGGGATATAGAACCTCTTGAGAAATCTTCCATCACATTTCAAATGCATGAGAGTAACCAACAGGCTTCAAACTATCAGTGTGTTAAGAATGTCTACTCCAAGCACGTGAAGACATTTCCCAGAAGAATGGATAGACAAGAATAATTTCTTCTAGCAGCCATGAAAGCAGCTGAAGCAGTCACAGTGGAATTATTAGAACTTGGTCAGTCATCAAAGACACCAATAATCCACTGCATCCTGGACTATCACCAGTCATCTTGACTTTTGTCTTGCTACTGGACTTAGATGACTCTAGAAGAGAGAGTGAGGCTGATGAAATTGTGAGACTCTGCCTCACTTAAATCCAATTCGCTTGCAAGTCAGGTCATCATTCTGTGACGTCTTTGGTTCTCTCAAAAAATGAAGGATGAACAACAACATAGCCCTGAATGACAGTATACCTTATAATTAGTTATGTCAAATTAAACTATGAATGCCTCCATGCAAATTGGCACTCTCACTAAGACTTTTCTTTATGACTAGTTATACATATTCTCTCTCTTAAAAGCACTAGTACACCCTTTGATCTTTTTCAAAAGGTTCAATTCTATACCCTGGGGAAATATTTTCAAAACTATTATGTCAGCAACAGTTCAAAGAATTATATTCTGGTATTTCAAAGTGAAAAAAAAGGCACTCCAACTTATCTAGCTAACTCACATTGAATCAGATATTGTCCCTGAAATATCCTTGGCAAATAGTCCTCCATCATCTTCATTAAGACCAATAAATGGGGGTAACTCAATACGTCATGCAATAGCCCCTTTTCTTTCTGTATAATTCTTTATTTTTTTAGAAAATTTTATTTAGTCAATTTAGAACATTATTCCTTGGTTAAAAGAATCATATTCTTTCCCTCCCTCCCCTTTGTCAGAAGTTTTTATGAATATTTCCCCCAATTTGTTGTTTCCCTTCTAATTTTGGTTGAATTGGTTTTGTTTGTACAAAACCTTTTTAATTTAATGTAATCAAAATTATTGATATTACATTTTGTGATTTTTTCTAACTCTTTCTTGGTCTTAAAATCTTTCCTTTCCCAAAGATCTGACATGTATACTATTCTGTGTTCACATAATTTACTTTTAGTTTCCTTCTTTATATTCAAGTCATTCTGAGATTATCTTGGTGTAGGGTGTGAGATGTTGATCCAAACCTAATCTCTCCCATACTGTCTTCCAATTTTCCCAACAGTTTTTATCAAATAGTGGACTTTTGTCCCCAAAGCTGGGATCATTGGGTTATCATAGACTGTCTTGTTGAGGTCACTTACCCCAAGTCTATTCCACTGATTTTTCTGTCTCTTAGCCAATACCATATTGTTTTGATGACCACTGATTTATAGTATAGTTTGAGATCTGGTACTGCAAGGCCACCTTCCTTCACATTATTTTTCCATTATTTCCCTGGATATCCTTGATCTTTTGTTCTTCCATATGAACTTTGTTATGATTTTTACTAATTCAGTAAAAAATATTTTTGGTAGTTTGATGGGTATGGCACTAAATAATTAAATTAATTTGTGTAGGATTGTCATTTTTATTATGTTAGCTTGTCCTACCCATGAGCAATCAATGTTTTTCCAATTGTTTAGATCTGGTTTTAATTGTGTGGAGAGTGTTTTGTAGTTGTGTTCATATAGTTTCTTTGTTTGTCTCAGCAGATAGATTCCTAAGTATTTTATATTGTCTAGGGTGATTTTAAATGGAATTTCTCTTTCTTATTCTTGCTGCTGAGATGTGTTGAAGATATATAGCAATACTGATGACTTATGTGGGTTTATTTTGTATCCTACAACGTTGCTAAAGTTGTTGATTATTTCAATTACCTTTTTAGTTGATTCTCTAGGATTCTTTAAGTAAACCATCATATCATTCGCAAAGAGTGATAGCTTGGTCTCCTCATTGCCAATTTTAATACCTTCAATTTCTTTTTCTTCTCTAATTGCTACTGCTAGTGTTTCTAGTACAATGTTAAATAAGAGGTGATAATGGGCATCCTTGTTTCACTCCTGAACTTATTGGGAAGGCTTCTAGTTTATCCCCATTGCAGATGATGTTTCCTGATGGTTTTTAGATATATACTGTTTATTATTTTTAGGAAAGGCCCTTCTATTCCTCTACTTTCTAGTGTTTTTTATAGGAATGGGTGTTGTATTTTGTCAAAGGCTTTTTCTACATCTATTGAGATAATCATGTGATTTTTGTCAGTTTGCTTGTTAATATGGTCAATTATGTGGATAGTTTTCCTAATATTGAACCATCCTTGCATTCCTGATATGAATCCTACCTGGTCACAGTGAATAACCCTTGTAATCACTTGCTAGAGTCTTTTTGCTAGTATTCTAATTTAAGATTTTTGCATCTATATTCATTAAGGAGATTGGTTTGTAGTTTTCTTCCTCTGTTTTTGACCTGCCTGGCTTTGGAATCAGTAACATATTTGTGTTGTAAAAGAAATTTGGTAGAACTCCTTCGTTGCTTATTCTGTCAAATAGTTTATATAATATTGGGATTAGTTATTCTTTGAATGTTTGATAGAATTCATTTATGGATCCATCTGGTCCTAGGGATTTTTCCTTAGGGAGTTCTTTAAAGGCTTGTTCAATTTCTTTTTCTGATTTGGAGTTGTTTAGGAATTCTACTTCTTCTTCTGTTAATCTAGGCAATTTATAGTTTTGTAAATATTCATCCATATCACTTAGATTACCATTTTATTGCCATATAATTGGGCATAATAGTTTTTAATGATTGCCTTAATTTTCTCTTCATTAGAGGTGAGGTCTCCCTGTCATTTTTGATACAGTTGATTTGGTTTTCTTCTTTCCTTTTTAATATTAGATTGACCAGTACTTTGTCTATTTTATTTTTCAAAGTACAAGCTTATAGTCTTATTTATTAAATCAATAGTTGTTTGACTTTCAAATTTATTAATTTCTCCTTTGATATTTAGGATCTCTAACTTAGTTTTCATCTGAGGATTTTTAATTTGTTCATTTTCTAGTTTTTTAATTTGTATGCCCAATTCATTGACCTCTGCCCTCCCTAATTTGTTAATATATGAACTCAAGGATATAAATTTCCCTCTGAGTACTGCCTTGGCTGCATCCCATAGATTTTGAAAGGATATGTCATCATTTTCATTTTCTTCAATGAAATTTATTAATTGTTTCTATAATTTGTTCTTTAACCAATTTCAGATAATCATATTGTTTAATTTTCCATTAAATTTTGATTTGCCTCTCCATGTACCCTTACTAATTATTATTTTCATTGCATTGTGATCTGAGAAGGTTGCATTTGTTATTTCTGCTCTTTTGCACTTGTTTGCAATGTTTTTATATCCTTGTATATGTTCAATCTTTGTGAATGTGTCATGTGCTGCTAAAAAGAAGGTTTATTCCTTTTTGTCCCTATTTATTTTTCTCTATATATCTATTAACTCTAGTTTTTCTAAGATTTCATTCACATTTCTTACCTCTTACTTCTTTGGTTTTTGGTTTGATTTATCTAGATCTGTTAGAGGAAGGTTCAGGTCTCCCACTAGTATAGTTTTTCTATCTATTTCATCCTTGAGCTCCACTAGCTTCTCCTTTAGAAATCTGG
The DNA here is from genome assembly GCF_027887165.1 of Monodelphis domestica. Classification (NCBI taxonomy): domain Eukaryota; kingdom Metazoa; phylum Chordata; class Mammalia; order Didelphimorphia; family Didelphidae; genus Monodelphis; species Monodelphis domestica. The sequence continues at coordinate 237,469,184 of NC_077230.1, forward strand.
ATACTATGCCATTTGGTGTATACATGTTGAGTACTGATATTTCCTCATTGTCTATACTGCCTTTTATTAGAATGTAATTACCTTCCCTATCGCCTTTGACTAAATATATTTTACTTTGGCTTTGTCAGATATCATGATTGAGACTCCTGCCTTCTTTTTCTCAGTTGATGCCCAATAGATGTGGCTCCATCTTCTTTCTTTTATGTTATGTGTGTCTACCTTCCTCGTGTGTGTTTCTTGTAGACAGCATATAGTAAGAGTTTGCTTTCTAATCCATGCTGCTATTTACTTGCATTTTATGGGACAGTTCATTCTGTTCACATTCAGAGGTATGATTACCAGCTGTGTATTTCCCAGCATTTTGATTTCCACTCCTATCCCTGCCTTATCTTCTTTCACTATTTCCTTCTACACCAGTATTTTGTTTTTAATCAATCCCCCTAATTTCCACCCTTATTTTACTCCCCTTTCTACTCCCCCTCCCTTCTTATTCACCTCTTATTTACTTTACTGTCTTTTTAAACTACCTCCTCACCCTCTTCCTCCCTTGTATTGCTTCCCTCCCCATCAGTCCATTTGTTACCCTTCTACTTCTCTATAGGGCACAAATCAATTCTCTGCCCCAATGGATTGGATTGTTCTTCCCTCTTTGAGTCAATTTCAATGCATGTAAGAATTGAATATTTCCTATCTCCAACCTCTTTACCCTTCCAGTGTATTAGTGTTCTCCCCCACTCCCAGCATGAGCTTCTTTATGATATAAATTTACCCCCAATTTGTTTCTTTTCCCATTTCTCTTAGTATTAACCTATTGTTAAACTCTAGTTATATATATATATGTATATATATTTGTGAATATATATCTATATACATATTTATTTCTTGTCGTTTCATCCTATACAATTTGTCACTGTTCCCTCTAAGTATAATTTTTCTAGTTACCCAGGTGATAATAACAATTTTTAAGAGTTACCAATATCCTCTTTCCCTGTAGGGATACATATTATTTTAACTTATTGGGTCCCTTAAATTTTTTTTATTTTGTTTTTTTTTCTTTCCCCCCTTTCTTAATTATCTTTTGATGATTCTCTTGAGTTCTATGTTTGAGCATCAAATTTTCTGTTCATGTCTGGTCTTTTCTTTACGAATGCTTGGAAGTCTTCTTTTTTATTTAATGATCATACTTTCCTCTGCAAGAATATAGTCATTTTTGCTGGGTAGTTGATTCTTGATTGTAGAGCTAGTTCCCTTGCTTTCCAGAACATCATATCACATGCCTTTCAGTCCTTCAGTGTAGATGCAGCCAGATGCAGTGTTATTCTAACTGTAGTTCCATGGTATCTGAATGACTTCATAGCAGCTTGTAATATTTTTTTCCTTGGTCTGGTAGTTCTTGAATTTGGCTATAACATTCCTGTGTGTTGCCAGTTGGGGATTAAATACAGGAGGTGATCTGTGGATTCTTTCAATCTCCACTTTCCCCTTTTGCTCTAGAGTGCTGGGGCAGTTTTCTTGAATAATTTCCTGTAGAATGATGTTCAGACTTTTTTGTTTGTCATGGTCTTCTGGTAGACCAATGATTCTTAAGTTTTGTCTCCTGGACCTGTTTTCTAAATCTTCTGTTTTGTGGATAAAGTGTTTCATATTTTCCTCAATTTTTTCATTCCTTTGATTTTGTTTTATAGTTTCCTGCTGCCTTGTGAAGTCATTTTCTTCTAATTGTTGTATTCTAGTTTTTAAAGCCTGAATTTCATCCCTGGCTTTTTGGTCATCCTTCTCCTTCTAGTCTGATTTTCTTTGGAGGTCATCTTTCCTTTTATTTGCTTTATCTTTCATTTCCTTTGCCTCATTTTCAAGCTGATTAATTTTGGCTTTCAAGACACTATTTTATCATTTTAGTTCAACTGCCTCTGTTTCCAGACTACTTATCTTTCTTTTTAAGTTCTTTTCCCAGTTGTCTTCAGCTTTTCCTAATTGTGTTTTGAATTGTATTTTGAGTTCTTCCAAAGCCTGTGTCCAATTTTCTGGAGTTTCTGTCTTTTTTCTTGGTGTTCTTTGATCCTCCTCTCATTTGCTCTTTGTTCATTGCCTGTATAGAAACTGTAGATTGTAATTTCTTTTTTTTTCTTTTTATGTTGTTTGCTCATATTACCCCTTTCTTTCCTCTTGTATTTGCCTATAGTCTTGCTCTTCTCATTATGTGCTGGATCTGTGGGTTTGGGCTTTTCTGTCCTGAAGGAACTTCTTCTCTGCTCTGCTGATTGGTCAGTTTGTGTCCTGATGTCAGATCTTCCCCAGCTATCAACAGAAGCTGAAAAGAAGCTGGGCTTCCCATCTTGTTATTAAGGTGTTCTGTAGTAGTTGTAGCCTACACTCTTGGAGCTTGATCCACAAGGCTCTCAGAGCAGTATGTGGGGCAGGGGTTTTGGAGCTTGAGCTTCCCTGTCCTCTGAAGGCTTGATAAGATTAAGTCAGGGAAGAGTTGTTCTTGCAGACTTGGATGGGCTCTGAGGCCAAAACCTCTGGAAGGGAGGAACAATATGGAGTGTCTCAGGTGCAATTGGGCTGCCTTCTCTGAGTTTCTCCTCTAGCTGCCTCCCTGCCACCTGTATTCAAAGCCCTGAGCCTGACACAGCTGTGTCAGCAAGGTACTCCCTCCAGACTAGTGCCCTTGCCCACCCAGAGATCCCAGCCACTGCTGGAGTCTCAGTATTGTAGGTGAGGGAGGGGTCCTGGGACCTTCCTTCTTCCTTCCCCTTAAACCTGAGTATTCTCAAATTCAGGCTTTTGGGGGACATACCTTTTAAGTTGAGTCCAGCAGGAGGGTTCCTTAGCTCTGTCTTGTTGTTAGATTTGGTTTTCAGTCCCCTAGAAACATTTTGTTTTTAATTGGTGAGGAAAGGTTTTCAGAGGTCTGGACTTTCACTGCCTCTATGTTGCCATCTTGACTCTGCCTCCCTCTATATAATTCTAATAGGAAATTTCCCCTTAAACTAAGTTGAAGCCTGTCTCCATATTACTTTTGACTACCCAATTCTAGTCCCTCTTCAACTTGACATGTAGGCAGTTACCATGTCCCTAAGTCTGCTCTTGCCCAGGCTAAACATCTCCAATGACTTCAACCAATCAAAATGAAACATGGTTTTGAAAATATCCACCATATATGTCAACATTGCACCTTATTACACCTTGTCAGTGGCTTTCATAAAATGTAGTACATGGACACAGAATTGGATTCAGTTCTCCATATGTGGCTTGAATATAGTAGAAGACAGCATTCTGAAAGCTACTCTTCGCAACCAAAGATTTTATATGCTTTTTTGACTGCTAGGTCATACTCTCAATTCATATAGAATGTATAATTCACTAAAACTCACATTGATGGGTTTTTTTAATGTATACTGTTATCTAGATAAGGCTCCCTGATTCTATATGTGTATACTTGATTTTCTTTTAGTCCAACTGTTGATCTTCATATTTATCCCTCTTCACTTCTGTTGTATTCAATTTGGATCTTCATTCTACTTGTTATAATCAGTGACCTTCCTCCCTCCCTATTCTTTTCTGTGTTACATTCTTCCACTCTCTTGACCCCAGTGTCAATTCGTCTCTGCCTCCTCAGATTCCTTTCCTTCTTTATTTTCCACTTGAAGTATTTCTTCCATTCATTGAAGGAATACTTTATTTTCCCTGACAAGCTGGAGAGTAAATAGTCCTTTTCTAGCCTTCTAGCAAAACAATAAACCTGCATTTTGTATATAAATATTGGATTAACTCTAGAAGAAATACAAATGCAATATAATATCTTCTACTAAGAAACTTCAGATACCATGAGAACAGATTTTCTCAAGCTGGAGTTCTTAACCTAGTTTGTGTCATAGCAGTCTGGTGAAGATTTTGAACCTCTTTTTAGAATAAAGTTTTTAAATTCGTAAAATAAAACACATAGAGTTACAAAGAAAACAAATTTAGTGGCTACTTATTATTGGATTAAAATTTCATAAGTTGTCAATTTTCTATAATAGTTGAAGCTGAACAGGAGCTTAGAGATTATTTAAACCAAACCCCTTCTCCTACAGATAAGGAATCTGAGACTTTCAGATAAAAAGTGATTTGTCCAAGGTTATAGAGCAAATAATTACAAAAAAGTAAGCCTGAGCCTATTAATAAAAATATGGATAATTGATAAAAGAGGCCTTTAAAAATATTTATAAAAATAAAACCGGACGTGAATAAATTGATTGCTTTGCAAACACTCCCAGACAAAAGAAATACAAGAAAAGTAAACTAATACAGCAACAAAGTAACAAATTATTAACTAAATTATATTTAAAAAGGGAAAAAACAATAAAATAAAGATATCTGTTTAACAAGAGCAAAAAAAAATTAATAGAGACGTTGAAGAGAATTTTTCCCCTAAAAAATATGTAAGGATTAATGGGTTAAAGCAAAATCCAGGTAGAAGTGATGGTGAAGAAAGTGTCCTGAAACATCATTGTCTATAAGAATAAATTTTATGGGCATAAATTATATAATATGAGGATACATAAAAGGTGTGAGGGGAGGAAGAAAATAGAAGAAAATATATGATCATACCCTATTCAAGTCAAAGGTTAAGAAGGACAGGGAAATAACTCCTGAAGGCTCTCAGGAAGAAGACTTACAGGGGAAAGTGAAAGAGGAAGAAGAGGAAATCTTACTTAGTGGAGAAAGGAATTCTAATTGAGAAATGCTTCTGAAGGATGGGGATGGAAAGTAAGAGATAGATTTTTACAAACAGAAATGGGAATTTTACAATGGACATAATTTCCAGGGATTTGGTGACTAGAGAGATCCCCTCATCCTGCTTGAGGAGAAGAGAGTTCAAGGCTTCTGGATGAAATTGACACATGGGAGAATGGGAAGGCATGGACCCAGAGAAGCTCTTTCATGCAAACAGAAAAAAAAAAGGGAGTTGATGAAGGGTAGTAAAGAACCATATAATGAGGGATATAGTAATAGAGTTATACTCCTATTTTCTCTATGACCTACTGGAACTGGAATTTTTGAGAATAAGGTACAATATAAAAAGGGAGATTTGGGCAAGACCTACAAGACACTACCACAGAAACTACTTAGAAAGAGAAATTCAAAATAGGTACATTAGAAACATTAATTCCATCAGGAATATAGAAACTAAAAGAGGATTAAATCCTCATGAGAGTCATGAATCAAAGAATAAAAGTCTAGAATAGACAGAAATGGAAGAGAAATGATGAAAAATGAGGGAAAGGACTTTTTTTAGAAAAAAAGATACAGAAAATAAAATTTTGAAACAAAACAAATACAAAGGGAAGAGAGGAAGAAGGGTTTTGTTTCACCAATGTAAAAAAAAAACAGATAATAGAACCAACAAGCATTTATTGAGCCCCTACCATGTGCCAGTCAATGTGCTAGGTGCTAAGCAATCAAAGACCAATAGTTAATAGCCCTGCCTTCAAGAAGCTTACATTTTCTCTTGGGAAACAATTCATATCAACTAAAACATATGCAAAATAAACGAAATATAAAAGTTGTAGCAGGAGTAGCTGTGGAACCAAAAAGGTATTACATGGAGGTTGGTTAAATTTTGAAGGAGGCCCGAGATTTTAAAAGGGTATATAGATAATCAACAGTAATATATCAGTGGGTGGAACTATATTGGCACGTTAGTAGCAGTGAACGCTGAAATTGCTCTGATAATCCTTCTTAACAAATCTTTTAAAACCTCCTCAAAACAAGTCAAATACCAATAGTAAGACAGAATGAGGGGGCTGTCCCACTGAGCACAGCTTGAAATGTAAGCAGAGAGAGTAGATTTTCCTCGGATAAAGGGCAAAACTGCCCACAGAGGAGTGCTGACTGACCACACCACCCACCTACTGCACCAGGTTCTACGCCTGCACATAGGCCAACTTCAGAATTCTAGTACCCTGCCTACATGAACAACCTTTGATAAATGGTCAAAAGATATGTGTGGACAGTTAATAGATGAAGAAATCAAAATTACACATAACTATCAAAAACTACACTAAATCATTATTGGTTAGATAATTGGTTAGACAAATCAACACTGTCTGAAAGAGATATGGCCAAAGTGATAAAAGAGCAAAATGACAAATGTTGGAGGGATGTAGAAAAATTAGGACACTAATATATATCTTTGGAGGAACTGTGAACTGATCTAACCATTTTGGAGAGTAATCCGAAATTTTACTCAGAGAGTTATTAAACTGTTATAAAACTCTTGACCCAGTTATTACCACTATTAAGTTTATTTCCTAAGGTGATCAAAGAAAAAAAAGAAACTATATTTTCTGAAATGTTTGTATAAATTCTTTTGTGTTAGCCAATAACTGGAAACTGAGGGGATGTCCATCAATTAGGAAATGGATGAATAAGTTATGGTACATGATTTTGATGGAATACTGTGTCATAAGAAATGCCATCAAAATTATCACCAAAAAATCCTGGAAAGACTTATATGAGTGATGGAAAGTAAAGTGAATAGAAGCAAGGAAATGTTGCACACAGTAACAATAATGTATGATGATCAATTGTGAATGACAACTATTTTCAATAAGACAAGGATTTTGAATGATTCCAAAGAATTCATGATGAGAAAGGCTATCCACCACCATAGAACAAAGAACAAATGTAGATTGAAACATATTAGTCTTCACCTTATTTCCTCCATGAATTTTTCTTTACTGTAAGCAATAGGTCTCAATTCCACATGACAAAGAGAGAAATATGTATTACATGACAATATATATACAATCTATATCATATTGCCTGCCTTCTTAGAGAAGGGATGAGGTAAGAGGGAAGGGAAGAAAAAGAATGAGACATAGATTTTTGGACACAGATAATGGGAGAATTTATATCTCTTGGATAACGCATTTTTATAATTAAGTATATATTCATAACAAGTCATACTTAATATTATTTTATTACATATATTGTTAGGTATAAAAATTTAAATAAATGGTAACAAAAAATAATAATAAATTCCTATCTCCTTGATGCTTTAGATATCCACTTACCTAAAGCCATACAATTGATCTAGATATATTCTCAAGTCCTTTTCCAGGTCCAGTAGATATTGAATAGTTTTTCGGAACAATTACTATGTGCAAGGACCTATGCTAGCTGTAGGGAAGACAGTAAAATAAGATTCAGTCTCTCTGCTCAAAATATTTATAATCTAGAAGTGAACCATAATATAGCTTTAATAGTTCCCTTTGGTATTGAATTATGTTTTTTCTTTAGCTTTAAAGAACCATTCAAGTTTGAGATGAAGTTGATTCTCCTATAACTCATCTCAAAATCCTGTTTGGTGTTCAGAGAATTTCATACCCTGTCCCATCCTGCCTTTCTAGTCTTCTTTTAAACCTTTACTTTCAGGCTTAGAATCCACAATGTGTATTAGTTCCAAGGTAAACAAACAGTAATAACAGCAATAGATAAGCAATCGGGGTTAAGTGACTTGCCCATGATACACAGTTAGGAAGTATCTGAGGGCAGATTTGAAGCCAAGACCTCTTGTCTCCAGGCCTGGCTTTCAATGCACTAAGTCATCTAGCTGCTCCCACCACCACTTTCTAGTTTTCTTATATGTTCCTTTCTCTCTCCTCCACATACTCCATGATCCAGTGTCACTGACCTCTATACTCTTTTTTGCACAAGAAACTCTCTACTGATTTCAAGCTTCATTTTTTCATTCCTGAAACTTTTTCCCTTTTCATATCTGCTTCCTGACTTCCCTGGCTCCCTTTAGGAACTAGCTAAAAATCTCACCTTCACAAGAAGCCTTTCCTGACCCCATTAATATATTGTTGGTGAAACTCTTCATTGGGTAAATTATTATGGTGGGGGACAGGGCAGGGGAGAAGAAATCATGTTAGGAAAAACACTTACTACTCAGCAAAAGATCCCACTTCTGGGCATAGTATCCAAGAAGTGAAATAAAGTAAAAGGGTATCAGAAATACAAAAATATTCACAACTGTGCTTTTGTGGAGTATTATGTCAATTATTTTTTGAAGAATTTGGAGAGAGATGAGAAGACTTGAACTGCTACAAAGTAATATAAGCAGAATCAGGAAAACTATTAAAAAGGTCAAAGTATATATACATGGAAACAATATTAAAAGGCAACTTGATTCAGATCAATTGTAATAATCAGTCTTGGTTCCAGAGAATCAATGATAAAACCCATACTCTTCTTCTCAGGGGAAAAAGTTAGAGGTCTATTGCTATGAAATGTGCCATGTTTTGTTGATTAAAATTGATATGAAACAAAAGGCAATCATTATAAATTTCATAGAAAAAAGGATAGAATATTACAATATGTGTGAAGGGAACCCCCTCCTCAGATCACTTTGGGGCTCTCCCTGCATCCCTGCACTCCAGTGTGGCTCATGGGGCAGTGACCTGGGCACCTGAACCAGAAATGATTGGGAAATTGATCCGGGGGTAAAAGGGAAGGAATAAAAGAGGGAGTTCTAGGAAGTAGGGGCTCTCTATTCTCTCTGGGTGTGGTGAAAGGAAAGTGGCTAAGGGAGCCATGTGGAGAACATCTACATGGCTAGTTAGAATAGCCTTTTTCTCTCTGTGTGCTTCTCTTATTTGAGTAAATATTTTAAAAACTCTATGGAAATTAAGGACCAGAGTTTAATTTAGTTACTACAAAAAGGAGTCAGGAGCCTTTGGTTGACTTCAGGTACTACCACTCACCATTGATATGACCCTGTGCAAGTCACTCTATCACAAAGACTCAGTTCTCTCATACTTAAAATGAGATGATCTCTAAGGTCCCTTCCATCTCCAAATATTCTATGATCCTATGAGATCCTATCTACATAAGAGACTGTTTCTTACATAATTGTTATGCTGTCTCTAACATAGAAATTGTCTCTAACATAATACTTTTTGTATAATAGTATTAAGGCGGTCATACATATAAGAAAACATAAAGGTTGCTCTCATGAAGTTAGCCCTAAAATCAACAGAGTTGTCAGAATTATAAAAATGTTTGAACAAAGGGTGTTTCAAAGACAAAGTCCATGCCAACCACTACACCTAAAGTTTATAATCTGAGAAAACAGGAAGATGGAAAGGAATACACTGACACAAGTATGATTTAAAAAAAAAGGAAAGCATTTTCACCATCAACAGTTAAGCAGTAAGTGTATACTTAAGCTTTGCTTAAACCCTCACTAAGACTTTCGGAACACTCTGTATTATGGTATGGTCACAGTACCGGTAATCTCCTGCATGCATCAGTAAATCTGAGGGCTTTGAATTTTAAGGTCTCTTCCATGATGCTATCATTCTAAGTCATTGCTATACAGAGTTTACAATCCCTTTGGCAGACTAAATGACTTCTGATGTCTTTTCCAATGCTAAAATTCCACCATTCTTTATATATAAGAAGAAAAGGAAAATATAAAAAAGCTATACATATATAAGGATCTCTACCTAAGTTCTGAGGATGGTTAGTGAGTTTGAGTTCACAAGATTTAATCAGGTCATTTTCTGCAGCAGTTTATCCCATCTGAATCATTTTAACATTTTGGTTGGTTAGTTCTATTTAACTAGTACTAACCCTCCCTCACTTCTTCCACCTAAACAAGAAGTATTATTTTCTTATTTAATAGCATCATGAAGGAGAGGCAAGGGAAAGAGAATAGGCATTTATTAAGTGCCTACTATGGATTAGGCAATGTGCTAAATGCTTTAAAATATTTTATTTGATCCTCACAACAGCCCTAAAAGGTAGGTGCTATTATAATCCTACATTTTGTAGTTGAAGAAACAAAGGAAGATGGAGATAGAGTGACTTGCCCAGGGTCATATAGCTAGTAAATATCTGAAGAAAGAGAAGAAATGAAAGCTTATATTGAAAAGCATCTCACAGAAAGGTGAAAGGAGTAATGGAAAATGAGTAAGCCAAAAAGGCCTTTATAAAACATGATAGCACAGAGTGAAATAAAACTTGCAGAGGACTCTAGAAGTATAAGATGGGGGAGAGTAGAAGGATAGGAAGGAGTAAGGAGAAAGGCCTGGTAAACAAAAAGACTTGGAGTTTGAGATCTCAGTATACAAACGGTATAATACTTCAACATTTTGACAGATCTGCAATCTCACTACTAATGTGAGTATTCTTCCAGTGATGTCAATCATTACTCAAGCATCCTTTCCATCTTGTGTGACTACTGTTCATGTTCTTCCAGAGAACCTTTACAAAGGGTACATCCAAAATTCTGAAGAGCTTTCCTTGAATCTCTGGGTGTTGCACTAATACAGAAAAACTGTCCACTAGTTACCTCTTGCTCTTGCTAAATAAAATGCTTACCTCTTTTTCTGCATATATATCTCTCTGATAACATTCTTAATGCTCATTCTTCTTAATAAACTTTTTTTGTACATGATTATGTCCAATATGTTCTTCTCCACAGCCCTTTTGGGTCACCTACAACTTTACTTTTTTAGAGGCTGAATTCCATGAAACAGCCAAAAAGACTCACTGGAGAAACTGTTAAAAAGATGAACACACACAGAGACCAGTTTGATAACTATGTGATATGGAAGCCAGTAAAGGTGATTTGATATCAGATTGTACTGTGACAGAAATAATTTTCCAAATGAAGAAGGTTATTTAGTCTGCTGTAATTTGCCCAAATCAGAACAGATCTTTGATATCATAGTCATTTTTGGGTGCCACATTTTAAGAAAAACATTGATTAGTTGGTAAGTAGGAGACCAAGACATTAAAGAATCTTAAGTTTATGCTTTATCAAGATCAGTGCAGGCCTTTATTACTTCACATCTGGAGTATATAATATTTCAATAGCTTCTTGTCACAAGTCTCCTGTAAAAATGGAGATTTTAACCCCAGACTTCAATCCACAGAAGTCTTTGGTACTTTCCAGAATTCCCTATAATCTCACCTGAGTCTCCACCTGGACGAGATCACAATTTATTATTTAAAGGGCTCTCTGCCTCTCAAGAGCTCTCTTCCTCTACTCAGAGATTGCAACAAGATGTAAATGAATTGTGAATGGGTCGATCAGCCCTAGGCATATGCTTTTCTTATTTTGTATTTTCTTATTTCCTTGATATCTAATAATCTTTAATAAACCTCATAAAATTATAATACTTTTATTACAAGAGACTAAATTAACTGTTACAGTTAATGGCAACCACTAGATTGAATGAGAACTTCTCAAATTTTTTTTTAAAAAGATAGTCTAGATAATTATTTTTCTAAGCCATGTTTCTCCAAGGCTTTTTAGCAAAGCATCTTGATTCAGCTCGCTCCTGCTTGTCTGCTTGCCTGCCTCTGGGCTCCTGCAATCTGGACCTGTTTGATTCAGATCACTCACCTCGTCCTGTCCTGGTCCTGCCAGTCCTGCTCTGGCTCCCACCCCAGCTCCAGCTCCAGCTCAGGCTCCTGGCCTCCAGCCATCTCGCTCACCTGGCCCAGCCTGGGCCCAGCCCCAGCAACTCTGGCCTCCAACCCAGATTGCTACTGGTAGTTGCCCCAATTTCTTCAGGACCACAAACCAAATGGTAAAAATGGGGGTATTCTTTCTTTAGGCTACAATTAGCCTCCACATGGACTGGAGGCAGGGGATCACAGGAAGGGAGAATGAAGAGAAGGAGGAGACAATTCCAAACAGAAAGTTACAAGCATGGCTTATTTAAGAGGATATCTTTTGAGTGCACTGATATTATTTATCTCACCTGAGATTCAGGGGAAAAAATCAGCTCCCTGCAATGCTTTAGCCAAATTTGAGATTCCTAAAATCCACCCTTACAATGGGGGGAGGGGAAGCTCAGTGGCTCAGTGGATTGAGAGCCAGGCCTAGAGACAGGAGGTCCTGGATTCTAATCTGGCCTCAGACACTTCCTAGCTGTGTGGCCCTGGGTGGGTCACTTGACCCCCATCACCTATCCCTTCTGCCTTCTCACAATAGGCATCTAAATGGATAATTTAAAAAAACCCAATGAACTTTAAAGAGACTGGAGATTATATTTTTAAGGCATTTCAGACTCCAATGTTTTATAAAAAAAATCTCTGTATTTTATTGCATTTTACTGATTGTTTTGTTTAAGATTTAATTTTGTTTGTTTTAAGTTCATATATTAATGCATTCAATACTATTCTGTTACACTGAATCATTTTAATGTACTGGGTTTTAACCACTGTTATTTCTGTTGCTTTTCCCCTATAACTATACTGAACAAATATTATTGAATAAGCCCATATATAAAAACAGCCTTTTTTTCTGTTTTGAATTTGTAAATTGTCACAAAGAGGATAGATGGACTTCATCAGAACTGGTTATAATTGTATAACAACCTTTGGAAAATTTAATGAGCTAAATATCTCAAATTGATTTTAAGGGGTCTTGTAGACATGATTTTTAGAATTTTTTAAACAATCTCTGGTCAGTTTGCCTGCCCCTAACAGGAGGCAAGGTCTTTTTGAGTAGCTGAAGTGAAATACAAATTTAATCCCCACCTCCCACATTATAAAAATGTGAATGGATGGGACATCACAGTCTCATACCAAGGAGCTGGGAAGTATATATGGGCATATAGTACCCCTGGAGAACTCCCAAAAGAGGAGCATCTCTCATTTATAACTCTTCAGCTCACTTTACCCAACATCAATAGTAAAGAGGTTTGAGTTTTTCCTAGAGTACTCTGCCACATTTTTTGTAATGATATCTGGATTTCTTGATGATGTTCTAGACCCAAAATGAGTTTTACTTTGTTTAAATACATTTACCAAAGTTGAAAGATTTGCTATGTCTGTAAATCTTGTGACAAGTATCCATTTTCTTTAAATGTCATACAGAAGACATGTAAAAAATGATAGTGTGTTTGCTATTGTAATTAATTGGGTTATTGAGAATTTGGGGGATATTGATACATATTTGTACTACTGTTTTTTATTAAAAAAAACCTGTTACCTTGTGAAATTCATTTGCTTGTACTCACAGTAGATCATGGCCAGGCATGAAGAGGAAATGGATCTCATTTTTGGTGAGAAAGCCTTGTATTCTATATTTCCTTAGCTGATACAGTGAGTCAATGATTATAAGCTACATTTTTTAATTTTAAAACTCTTTTATTATTATATTTTTCTTGCATGTACAATATACTATTTCAGTCTTTTATTTTTTCTCTCCTTTTTATATTTGAAGCACATGTCACCAGTATTAAGATTTTCTTTAACTTTTTGATTTTGCAGTAATATAAGTTTATAATATATTTGCTATAATGTCAATGCATACCCCCAAAGCTTGAGACTATAAAATGATGCCACTAATTGTTTTTAAAAAATTATGGGACTTTGCTTAATGATTCTGTCTGATTCCAGGACAAGATATACAAAAGAGCCATTGCAAAGGGCCAAAGAAGCACAAAGCTAAATCTAATTCATGCCAAAAAGAGCACCCAGGATATATTAATGTGGACTCAAGGTTGCAAAGCTTAACATATATTAAGATATAGGCCTTCCTTGTATCCATACTCTTCTTGAAAATACTTACAGATGAGTATCTTAAATTTGGCTCCTACCTGGCTCCTATAATCTAGTCCCTTTTCTGTCTTTCATAGTGTGGCAAACTTTCTGTACTCCTGGCTGCTGATTGGGTAAATGATTATTTGCTTATATCATTTTAATTGTGCCCTGATTCAAGGACCTGTTATAGATTTATTTTTCCTTTACTTGGAATTTTTACACATAAGACTTTGATAGTCTATATTTCACCCAGAAATTATCTTTTTTATTCAGATTTTTCTGATGTCTTTTTAATTTCTCTTGCCAATTGATTCATATACCTCATAACTCAGCCATGCATCCCTAAATGATCCCTGTGTTTTTCAATCACCCTCTTCAAAGGGGGAATGTAAAAATATTATTTTCTATTGCAAAGTTTAAATTCCTTTTGAGAAGAATTTTAGGTTAAGAAACATGCTACCTCTCTGAATCCAGAAACTAAACTGTTTGGAGAAGACACCATGAAGATGCCTCCAGACAACAAGCTGCACGAGAAGATCAAGAATGAATTTGGGTGTGGTTGATTGAACATTTATTTGTATTTATACTTTCATGCCAAAGGGGACTTCCCCCTAATTGTTTTTTTGTCAATGCGTTTAGCAATTAGTGGTTCTTTTCTTTTTTTCCTCTTATCCTCAAATTATTGTAATCTTTAAGTTGATTATGTTTTCATGATCCTTTTGGGGAAACTGGTTTCCCAACAAAGATCAAAGGGGGAATGTAAAAATGGAGATTTGAACCCCAGACTTCAATCCACAGAAGTTTTTGGTACTTTCCAGAATTCCCTATAATCTCACCTGAGTCTCCACCTGGACGAGATCACAATTTATTATTTAAAGGGCTCTCTGCCTCTCAAGAACTCTCTTCCTCTACTCAGAGATTGTAACAAGATGTAAATGAATTGTGAATGGGTTGATCAGCCCTAGGCATATGCTTTTCTTATTTTGTATTTTCTTATTTCCTTGATTTCTAAGAATCTTTCATAAACCTCATAAAATCATAATACTTTTATTATAAGAGACTAAATTAACTGTTACACTCCCCCAACTCCAGATTATATTCCACTCAGCTGCCAGAAATTCTAAAATTTATCTCTGACCCTGTCACTACTCTACCCAATAAACTCTAGTGGCTTCTTATCATTTCTATGATCAAATATAAAATTCACTATTTGGCTCTTAAAGTCCTTTATAACCTCATCCCTTTCTAGTTTTCTAGTCTTCGTATATCTCATCCCCTTACACGTACAATCCAGTGGCATTATCCTCTTGGCCATTCCATAAACAAGACATTCCATCATCCAAACTCTGGGTATTTTCATTGACTGTATCCTATGCCTGAAATGATGTCCCTCCTCATAACTGCTTCCTAGATCCCCTTGCCCCCTTCAGTACCCAACTAAAAGCCTACTTCCTTCAATAAGTCTTTCCCAAGACTTCTTAATTTAGAACCTTCTTGCTATTGATAGTCTCCAATTTATCTTGTATATAGCTTATTTGTACATGGTTGTTTACAAATTGCCTCCTCCATTAGACTATGGGATTGTCAAGATCAAGGACCATCTTTTATCCTCCTTCATATACTTAGCATTTAGTCCAGTATCTAGAGTAGAGTAGGTACTTAATAAATGTGCATTGACTAATTGAGTTGAAGGAATTAGGGATATTTTGAGTGGAGAAGTAAAGATTTAGCTTGGGGCTGGGAAGGAGGGATATAATGACTATCTTCAAGTATTTGAAGGGATGTCAAGTGAAAGAAGGATTAGTCACTTTCTTCATGGCCCCAGAGGATGGGACCAAGAACAGCAAGAGGTTGCAAAGAGGTAAATTTAGGTTAAATGTCAAGAAAAAACTTTTCACAGTGATATACAAAAGTAAAATGCATTGTCTCAGTAAGTAGGATGGTTTCTATAACTAGGGATATTCAAGCAAAGAAACATGGAAACCTACAGTGCTATTCTTAGATTCTTGTTTTCTATGAAACGTAAAGTATATGACTGTTCTACATAGGCTTCCTTGCAATTGTGTTCCTACTTTCTTCTCCAGGAACTTACCTCATTGTAGTTGCCCTTTGTGCTTGAAGAGGGCCAAAATGATACCATGATGTCAAGGTCGATATACAGTATGTCCAGCTGTAGCTGATCATATTAATATGAGATCAGAAGGCTACACTATAAATTGGGCACAAATAATCTGAACAATTGGGATAGAGCTATCTCTAAATTTGTGTATCTAATATTTCTTTTGAGCTCCTGCAATTCAATACTGCTTTTTTTGCATAAATGTTAGCATAACTTCAATCTGCCATTGCCTGGGTCCCTGATACCTGCTGTTGAATTTCCCTAATTCTATTTACCTGCTTAAATTCTGAACCTTAGGTCACTCATCTATTAAGTGGGGAAACTAGTAAATTACCCTTCTAATAGTGAGTCAGCCATTAATTTTATAATGATTTATAAGAATATAACAAAGCCACCACATTTAGAATCAAATACCTCAGTATAAGGCTTAAATGAAAAGCAACGTGCCTAGGACTAAGGAGGTAATAGGACTACTGTACTCTGCTGTGGTCAGACCATATCTGGAGTATCATTTTTGATTCTTGGTGTCACATTTGAGTAAGCACATCAGCATCAGTAATCTGGAAAACATCCAAAGGAAGGCAACCAAAATGGCAAAGAATCTCAAGATTATGTTGTATGGAGACTGAAGGAACTAGTGATGTTTAGCTGATATAATAGAAGATTAGTATATATATATATATATATATATATGTATATGTATATATGTATATATATGTATATGTATATATGTATATATTAGAATTCTTAGCCCTACATAGGAGAACTTAAAATGGATATTACAGAGGGGCAGATTTAGGCTTGATACAAGGGAAAACTTTTTTTTTTTTATTTTTTAAATTAGTTATCCAAAAGTTAAACTTCTTTGGAATAGAAGACTTCCAGGTAAACATGGCAGCAGTCTAGACGCAGGACTCTTCCTCTCCTTACCACCTACCGATACAGACTACCTCAAAAAGCCAAAAAAAAAACCCAAATTCATTTGAACAAAGGGACTCTACAGTAGGATACAGAATTGAAGGTATATGAGATTTTGGGCATTTCCACAACATAAGGGGGTGAAAAAGTTTCCACCAAAATGTGAAAAGCAAAAGAATTGGGTCTTCAACCAAAGATCACCTATCCATTAAAACTGACTATATACTTCCAGGGGAAAATATGGACATTCAACAAAATAGAAGATTTCCAAGTATTTGTATATAAGAAAGTTTGATATCCAAACAAAAAGATCAAGAGAACATGAAAAGGTAAATAAGAAAGAGAGGGAAAAGGGGAAGATTTTTTTTTTATTAAAACTTTCTTCTTTAAGGGCTTCATTAAGATAAAATTATTTTATTAGTATATGCTGAAAATGTTATTTGTAACTCTCAAAAACTATATTCACTATTATAGTAATTAGAGAAATTATTCACAGGAAGAGATTCAGGGTAATAAGTGGTAAAAGAAGATATACAAAAAAAGAAAAAGGGAGGGGGAAATCAAAGATGGCACCAAGAGATACTAGAAGAAATAAAATAAAAAGGATAATCTGTATCACACAAAGATACACATGGGAAAGGGAGGGGAAGAATATTCTTATAAGAAGGAGTGGAAAAGAGTGCTAATAGGTAATACTTAAACTTTACTCTCAGTGAAATAAATTCTGAGAGGGAAGAGCATCTAGATCCATTGGGGTATTGAATTCTATATTTCCCTACAGGGAACATAAGAAGGGAAAACTAAGGGGGTAAGGGGGCAGGCAGTACAAAAAAAAGAGGGAAAGAGAGGGGGGAGGGAACTTAACAGACCCTGAAAAAAATAAGAAGAGAACAAAAAGGGAGTGGGGCAGAAAGGGAAGCTTATTAAGGGTGGGGATTAAGGGGACTGATTAAAAGCCAACCACTGGTTTAAAAGTATATAGCAAAAAGAAGAAAGTACAGAACTAGGAGAAGATATAAAAATGCTGGGCAATACACAAGTGGCAATCATAACTTTGAATGTGAAAGGGATGAACTCACCCATAAAACTCAAGCAAATAGCAGAGTGTATTAAAAATCAAAATTCTACCATATGTTGACTACAAGAAACACACTTGAGGTGGGTAGACACTCACAAGATTAGAATTAAAGGTTACAGCAAAATTTTTTTAACATTATTTTATTTGGTCATTTCCAAACATTATTCACTGGAAACAAAGATCATTTTCTTTTCCTCCCCCCCCACCACCACCCTTCCCTCTCCCATAGCCGATGCACGATTCCACTGGTTATCACATGTGTTCCTGTTTCTAACCCATTTCCATGTTGTTGGTATTTGCATTAGAGTATTCATTTAGAGTCTCTCCTCAGTCCTATCACCTCCACCCCTGTGGTCAGGCAGTTGCTTTTCCTCAGTGTTTTTACTCCCACAGTTTATCCTCTGCTTGTGGATAGTATTTTTTAGATCCCTGCAGATTGTTCAGGGACATTGCACTGACACCAATGGAGAAGTCCATTACCTTCGATTGTACCACAGTGTATCAGTCTCTGTGTATAATGATTTCCTGGTTCTGCTCCTTTCGCTCTGCATCACTTCTTGGAGGTTGTTCCAGTTTCTGTGGAATTCCTCTACTTTATTATTCCTTTTAGCACAATAGTATTCCATCACCAGCATATACCACAATTTGTTCAGCCATTCCCCAATTGATGGGCATCCCCTCGTTTTCCAATTTTTGGCCACCACAAAGAGTGCAGCTATGAATATTCTTGTATGTCTTTTTCCTTATTATTTCTTTAGGGTACAAACCCAGTAATGCTATAGCTGGATCAAAGGGCAGACAGTCTTTTATCACCCTTTGGGCATAGTTCCAAATTGCCCTCCAGAATGGTTGGATCAATTCACAACTCCACCAGCAATGAATTAATGTCCCCACTTTGCCACATCCCCTCCAGCATTCATTACTTTCCTTTGCTGTCATGTTAGCCAATCTGCTAGGTGTGAGGTGATACCTCAGAGTTCTTTTGATTTGCATCTCTCTGATTATAAGAGATGTAGAACACTTTTTCATGTGCTTATTAATAGTTTTGATTTCTTTGGCTGAGAACTGCCTGTTCATGTCCCTTGCCCATTTATCAATTGGAGAATGGCTTGATTTTTTGTACGATTGATTTAGTTCTTTGTATATTTGAGTAATTAAACCTTTGTCAGAGGTTTTTATGAAGATTGTTTCCCAATTTGTTGCTACCCTTCTGATTTTAGTTACATTGGTTTTGTTTGTACAAAAACTTTTTAATTTGATATATTCCAGATTATTTATTTTGCATTTTGTAACTCTTTCTAAGTCTTGCTTGGTTTTGAAGTCTTTCCCTTCCCAAAGGTCTGACATGTGTACTATTCTGTGTTCGCCTAATTTTCTGATTGTTTCCTTCTTTATGTTCAAGTCATTCACCCATTTTGAATTTATCTTGGTGTAGGGTGTGGGGTGTTGATCTAAACCTAATCTTTCCCACACTGTCCTCCAATTTTCCCAGCAGTTTTTATGAAATAGTGGATTTTGTCCCCAAAGCTGGGATCTTTGGGTTTGTCATATACTGTCTTGCTGAGGTCACTTATCCAGAGTCTATTCCACTGATCCTTCTTTCTGTCTCTTAGCCAGTACCAGATTGTTTTGGTGACCGCTGCTTTATAATATAGTCTGAGATCTGGGACTGCAAGGCCCCCTTCCTTTGTATTTTTTTTTCATTATTTCCCTGGATATCCTAGATCTTTTGTTCTTCCAAATAAACTTTGTTATAGTTTTTTCTAAATCAATAAAAAAAATTTTTGGAAGTTCCATGGGTATGGCACTAAATAGATAGATGGGTTTGGGTAGGATGGTCATTTTTATTATATTGGCTTGTCCTACCCATGAGCAGTTAATGTTTTTCCAATTGTTCAAGTCTAGTTTTAGTTGTGTGGAGAGTGTTTTGTAGTTGTGTTCATATAGTTTCTGTGTTTGTCTCGGGAGATAGATTCACTTATAGTTCCTGTGTTTGTCTCAGGAGATAGAAATCACATATCTCAATAGATGCAGAAAAAGCCTTTGACAAAATACAACGCTCATTCATATTGAGAACACTAGAAAGTATAGGAATAGAAAGTCCTTTCCTAAAAATAATAAACAGTATTTATGTAAAACCATCAGCAAACATTATTTGCAATGGGGATAAAAATGGAAGCCTTCCCAATATGAGCAGTAGTGAAACAAGAATGCCCACTATCACTTCTATTATTTAACATTGTACTAGAAACACTAGCAGTAGCAATTAGAGAAGAAAAATAAATTGAAGGTATTAAAATAGGCAATGAGGAGACCAAGCCATCACTCTTTGTGGATGACATGATGGTCTTCTTAAAGAATCCTAGAGAATCAACCAAAAAGCTAGCTGAAATAATCAAAGGCTTTAGCAAACTTGCAGCATACAAAATAAACCCATATAAGTCATCATCATTTCTATATATCTCCAACACATCTCAGCATCAAGAATTAAAAAGAGAAATTGCATTTAAAATCACCCTAGGAAATATAAAATACTTGGGAGTCTATCTGCCAAGACAAACACAGGAACTACATGAACACAATTACAAGATGCTTTCCATGCAATTAAAACTAGATCTAAACAATTGGAAAAACATTGATTGCTCATGGGGAGGATGTGCTAACATTAGAAATATGACCATCCTACCCAAACGTATTTACGTATTTTTGCCATACCAAAAAACTTTTTTTACTGAATTAGAAAAAACCATAACAAAGTTCATCCAGAACAACGAAAAATCAAGAATATCAAGAAAAATAATGAAAAACAATTCAAAGGAAGGTGGCCTAGCAGTTCCAGATCTTAAACTGTACTCTAAAGCAGTGGTCATCAAAACAATATGGTACTGGCTAAGAGACAGAAAGGAGGATCAGTGTAATAGACTTGAGTTAAGTGATTTCAGCGAGACAGTCTATGATAAGCCCAAAGATCCCACCTTTGGGGAGCAAAATCCACTATTTAATAAAAACTGCTCAGAAAATTGGAAGACAGTATGGGAGAGATTAGGTTTGGATCAACATCTCACACCCTACACCAAGATAAACTCAGAATTGGTGAATGACTTGAACATAAAGAAGGAATCTATAAGTAAATTAGGTGAACACAGAATAGTATACCTGTTAGATCTTAGGGAAAGGAAAGATTTAAAGCCCAAGCAAGTTTTAGAAAAAAATCACAAAATGTAAAATAAATAATTTTGATTATATTAAGTTAAAAGGATTTTGTACAAACAAAACCAATGCAACCAAAATTAGAAGGGAAATAACAAATTGAGGGAAAAAATCTTTATAATCTTTTTCCTACGTATGAGTAATTAATGTTTTTTTTAATTATTTAGATCTAGTTTTAACTTTGTGGAAAGTATTTTGTAGTTGTGTTCATATAATTCCTGTATTTGTCTCAGCTGATAGATTCCTAAGTATTTTATATTGTCTAGGGTGCTTTTAAATGGAATTTCTCTTTCTAACTCTTGCTGCTGAGATATGTTGGAAATATATAGAAATGCTAATGACGCATGTGGGTTTATTTTGTATCCTGAAACTTTGCTAAAGTTGTTGACTATTTCCACTAGTTTTTTAATTGATTCTCTAAGATTCTTTAGGCAGACCGTCATATCATATTCAAAGAGTGATAGCTTGGTCTCCTCATTGCCTATTTTAATACTTTCAATTTATTTTTCTTCTCTAATTGCTACTGCTAGTGTTTCTAGTACAATGTTAAATAATAGAAGTGATAATGGGCTTCCTTGTTTCACTCCTGATCTCATTGGGAATGCTTCTAGTTCATCCCCTTTGCAGAAGATGCTTGCTGATGGTTTTTGATATATACTGTTTATTATTTTTAGGAAATGCTCTTCTATTCCTATACTTTCTAGTGTTTTCTTTTTTTTAAGTTTTATTTAATTAGTCAATTTAGAACATTATTCCTTGGTTACAAGAATCGTATACTTTCCCTCCCCTCCTGCACCCTTTACTGTAGCTGATGCACAATTCCACTGAGTTTTACATGTGTCCTTGATCAGAATTTATTTCCATGTTTTTAATGTTTGCACTAGGATGATCATTTAGAGTCTACATTCCCAATCATATCCCCCTTGACCCATGTAATCAAGCAGTTGTTTTTCTTCTGTGTTTGTATTCCCACACATCTTCCTCTGAATGTGGATAGTGTTCTTTCTCATAAGTCCTTCAGAATTGTCCTGGATCATTGCATTGCCACTAATGGAGAAGTTCTTTACATTCCAATGTACCACAGTGTATCAGTCTCTGTGAATTATGTTCTCCTGGTTCTGCTCCTCTCACTCTGCATCAGTTCCTGGAGGTCATTTTAGTTCACCTGAAAAGTAGTGTTTTCAATAGGAATGAGTGTTGTGTTTTCTCAAAGGCCTTTTCTGCATCTATTGAGATAATCATGTGATTTTTGTTGGTTTGCTTTTTGATATGGTCAAATATAGGGTACCATCCTCATTGAACCATCCTTGCATTCCTGGTATAAATCCCACCTGATCATAATGAATAACCCTCATGATCACTTGGTAGATTCTATTTGCTAGAATTCTATTTAAGATTTTTGCACCTATGTTCATTAAGGAGATTTGTCTATACTTTTCTTTCTCTGTTTTTGACCTGTCTGGCTTTGGAATCAGTACCATATTTGTGTCATAAAAGAAATTTTATAAAACTCCCTCTTTCCTTATTATGTCAAATACTTTGTGTAATATTGGGATTAGTTGTTCTTTGAATGTTTAATAAAATTCACTTGTGAATCCATTAGACCCTGGTGATTTTTTATTAGGGAGTTCTTTGATGGCTTGTTCAATTTATTTTTCAGATATGAGATTATTTAAGTATTCTATTTCATCTATTAATCTTGACAATTTGTATTTTTGTAAATATTCATCCATACCTAGATTGCCATGTTTATTACCATATAATTGGGCAAAATAGTTTTGAATGATTGCCTTAATTTCCTCTTCATTAGTGGTCAGGTGGCACCTTTCACCTTTGATACTGTTAATTTGTTTTTTTTTCCTATTTTTTATTAGATTGACCAATATTTTGTCTATTGTATTTGATTTTTCAAAGGTCTAGCTTCTAATCTTATTTATTAATTCAATAGTTCTTTTACTTTTGATTTTATTGATTTCTCCTTTAATTTTTAGGATCTCTACTTTAGTTTTTATCTTGGGATTTTTCATTTGTTCACTTTCTAGTTTTTTAATTTGTATGCCCAATTCATTGACCTCTGCTCTTCCTAATTTGTTGATATATGCACTCAAGGATATGAATTTCCCACTGAGTACTGCTTTGGCTACTTCCCATAGATTTTGAAAGGATGTCTCATCATTTTGATTTTCTTCAATGAAGTTATTAATTGTTTTTCTGATTAGTTTTTTAACTAATTGATTTTGGAGAATCATATTATTTAGTTTCTAATTAGTTTTTGATGTGCTTCTCTACATACATATACATATATGTATATCTCGACATTTTGTCCTATACAATTTGTTACTGTTCCCTCTAAGTATAATTCTTCTAGCTACCCAGGTGATAATAACATTTTTTTCCATTTGAATTAATTTATTTAATCAGTTTAGAATATTATTCCTTGGTTACAATGATCACATAATTTCCCTCCCTCCCCTCCACCCATTCTTCCCACAACCAACATGCAATTTCATTGGGTATTACTTGTGTCCTTGATCAGAACCTATTTCCATGTTATTGTTTACACTAGGATGTTTATTTAGTCTATATCCCTAACCCTATCCCTTCAACCCATGTATTCAAGCAGTTGTTTTTCTTTGATGTTTTTACTCCCACTGTGTTTCCTCTGGATGTGGATAGTGGTTTTCCTCGTAGGTTCCTCCAAGTTATTCACAGTCATTGTATTGCCACTAATGATGAATTCTATTATATTCGATTGTACCACAGTGTATCAGTCTCTGTGTACAGTGTTTTCCTGGTTCTTCTCCTTCCACTCTGCATCAATTCCTGGAGGTTGTTCCAGTCCCCATGGAATTCCTCCACTTTATTATTCCTTTGAGCACAATAGTATTCCATCACCAATATATACCACAATTTGTTCAGCCATTCCCAAATTGGAGGGCATCCTCTTATTTTCCAATTTTTTGCCACCAAAAAGAGTGCAGCTATGAATATTCATGTACATTTCTTTTTCCTTATTATCTCTTTGGGGTACAGACTCAGCAATGCTATGGCTGGATCAAAGGGCAGACAGTCTTTTATCACCCTTTGGGCATATTTCCAAATTGCCCTCCAGAACGGTCAGATCAATTCACAACTCCACCAGCAATGCATTAATTTCCCAAATTTGCCACATCCCCTCCAGCATTCATTACTTTCCTTTGCTGTCATGTTAGCCAATCTGCTAGGTGTGAGATGATACCTCAGAGTTGTTTTGATTTGCATCTCTCTGATTATAAGAGATTTAGAATACTTTTTCATGTGCTTATTAATAGTTTTGATTTCTTTAACTGAAAATTGCCTATTCATGTGCCTTGCCCATTTATCAGTTGGAGAATGGCTTGATTTTTTGTACAACTGGTTTAGCTCTTTATAAATTTGAGTAATTAGACCTTTGTCAGAGGTTTTTGCAATGAAGATTGTTTCCCAAATTGTTGCTTCCCTTCTAATTTTCGATGCATTAGTTTTGTTTGTACAAAACCTTTTTAATTTGATGTAATCAAAATTATTGATTTTACATTTTGAGATTTTTTTTCTAGCTCTTGCGTGGTTTTAAAGCCTTTCCTTTCCCAAAGATCTGACAAGTATACTATTCTGTGTTCCCCTAATTTGCTTATAGTTTCCTTCTTTATATTCAGATCATTCACCCATTCTGAGTTTATCTTGGTGTAGGGTGTGAGATGTTGACCCAAACCTAATCTCTCCCATACTGTCTTCGAATTTTCCCACCAGTTTTTTTCAGATAGTGGGTTTTGGTCCCCAAAACTGGTATCTTTGGGTTTATCATAGACTGTCTTACTGAGGTCATTTAACCAAAGTCTATTCCACTGATCCTCCTTTCTGTCTCTTAGCCAGTGCCAAATTGTTTTGATGACCGCTGCTTTAAACAATTTTGAGATCTGGTACTGCAAGTCCTCCTTCCTTTGCATTTTTTTTCATGATTTCCCTGGATATCCTTGATCTTTTGTTCTTCCAAATGAACTTTGTATTTTTTTTCTAATTCAGTGAAAAAGTTTTTTAGTAGTTCAATGGGTATAACACTAAATAACTAAAATAATTTGGGTAGGATGGTCATATTTCTTATGTTAGCACATCCTCCCCATGAGCAATCATGTTGTTTTTCCAATTTTTTAGATCTAATTTTAATTGTATGGAAAGGGTCTTGTTGTTGTGTTCATGTAGTTCCTGTGTTTGTCTTGGCAGATAGAATCCCAAGATGGCGACACAGCAAAGCACTGTGGAGTGCTTCGGGCGTGTTGGATCACAAAGGACAACACGGCCATCCAATGCAGCTGAGGAAGTCTCCAGGTGTAATTAGTTTTCATGCCACTGGACCCAGGCTTCCAAAGCCGAGAGAGTGGGACTTCTCTGTGCATCGACTTTTCCACTTAAATCTCCTTCACTCACAAGTGTCTTTGTGCACACTCATCTATCATAGATGAAAACGCACAAAGACAATCATCATCCTTGGTTACCGAGAGACTACTACTACTACTACTATCAGTAAAGTGTTTGGCACAGTGCTTGGCACATGGTAGGTGCTATATAAATGTTGTCTATTATTATTGATCCACTTCATCTCCCAAATATTGGTCACCATCTTCCCAGACTTAGATTACATTTATTTTGTATATATTTTGCATATATTTATATGTGAACATATTCTCTCTGGTAGTGGAATATAAGCTTCTTTGAGGATGGGATTATTTCATTTTATCTTTGTATCTCCAGCCCTAACTAAAAACTAAATACTCTACATAAAATATGAATAAATAAGTAAATGAACAAATAAAAGCATTTAATAAAAACTTATTGATTGATTCCTTCTTGCTTTTTGTCATTTGCTCTCCCATTGCTGGGCCCCTTCCAAGATTTAGAAGAAAGCATATCTCAGCAGCTTCACTCATGTTTTCCCATATTATCCTCACAAAACCTGCTGATACATGTGCAAGAACTATTCCTCAGAAGACAGGCTATTTTCAACAGTTAAATGCAAGAATACCATAGGACCTCCTTTTACATGACCAATATGTTTCAGGACCCTCCTCATAAGTTGAAAATAGTGTATAATAGTAAATTCCATTATTTAATCCGTGTTTCTTATACAAATATACCTAGACACTTCACAACTTTTCTTAGGTTTATAAGAGCTACCAGCATTACTACACTTATACTTTGGGGCTATTATTAACTAAAAAACATTAAATGAAGTTTTTAGACTTCCGGGTAATCATGGCTGCAATCTAGACGCCACACGCTTCCTCTCCCCGGCACCGAACGAAATAGACTACATCAAAGGAGCATAAAATCACCTTTGGAGGAACAGAAGGACTCCCCAGTACCCCACAGAGGCAAAGGTACGTGGGGCTTGAACATTTCCACACTAAAATAAGAAGGAAAAGCTTGCACAGAAAAGTGAACTGAGCCGCCCTTCCCCCACCCCACCTCCCCCACTAAACCAGAGTGAGCTACCTGAGCGCTCACCGGGACAGCGAGTGAGTGGGGAGCGTCTCTGTCTGGGGAGGCACTCCAGGGTCCTTGGGATCTGGGGACTGCCAGGAAAAAACGTCTCAGGGCGCTTTCACTGGAGAATCCAGCGGAACTGTACTTGGGGCGGGCTGCGCTGAACAACGCGGACCACGCGCTGATTATCTGGGTGGAGCTGAATACCTGGGCTCGGAGGCTGGGAAGAACTAGTCTGAAGCAACCTAAATTCACAGAAAAACCGCTCATATAACCCAGACCCCAGACCAAAAAGGAAAGGGGAATAAAACCACCAAAGGGATGGCTCACATGGCCCAAAATCAAGCCTCCAGGAAGAAAGGGAAAAAAGTGACTATTGAAAACTTTTATGGTAGAAGTACCCAAGGAAAAGAGGAGAATGAGGAGGAAATCCAAAAAAATTCAGAACACGCCTCCCAAAATGGAAACTATCAACAAGCTCTGGAAGATGTCAAACTGGAACTTATCCAAAAGATGGAAACCTGGAAAGAAAAATGGGAGAAAGAGATCAGCTGTCTGACAGATAAGAATGCTCAATTGGAAAAAGAACTCGAAGCATCCAATAGAAGGGCAGACAAGGCTGAAAAGCAAAACCAGTCCCTAATGACCAGAATTAAGCACCTCAAAGAATGTGAGATGATAAAACAGCAAGAATCAATAAAGCAAACCCAAATAATTAATGAATTGGAAGAAAACATAAAATATCTCACTGAGAAGGTCACAGACCTGGAGAACAGAGGAAGACGAGAAAATCTCCGTATTATCGGTCTCCCAGAAAAACCAGAGGTAAACAACAAATTGGATATTATTCTACAGGAGATTATAAAAGAAAATTGCCCCCACGTTCTGGAGCAAGGGGGCAAAATAGAAATAGAAAGGATTCATAGAACACCTTCTATACTAAATCCCCAAAAGACAACGCCTAGGAATGTAATTGCCAAATTCAAGAGCTTCCAAGTAAAGGAGAAAATCCTACAAGAAGCCAAGAAGAAGAGCTTCAGATATAAGGGGGCTCCCATAAGGATCACACACGACTTAGCGGCTAATACACTAAGAGACCGCAATGCATGGAACACGATATTTAGAAAGGCAAGAGAGCTGGGTCTCCAACCAAGAATCAACTACCCAGCAAAACTGACTATATACTTCCAGGGGAAAGTATGGGCATTCAACAAAATAGAAGATTTCCAAGCATTTGCTAAGAAAAGACCAGAGCTCTGTGGAAAGTTCGATATCCAAGCACAGAAAGCAAGAGAAACATGAAAAGGTAAATATGAAAGAAAGGGAAAAGGAGATAAATCTTATCTTTTTCTTTAAGTCAAACTCTCTTCTATAAGGACTACATTTACATCAAATTATATATATTAATATGTGGGGAAAATGTTTTGTGTAACTCTCATAAATTGTATCATCATAAGAGTAGTTAGAAGAAACATGCATAGGGAAAGATTGGGGCATTAAGAAGATTTGGGGAAAGTTGGGGCAAAGAAAGGAAAAGGGAGGGGGGAACCGCGATAATACTAAGATTAACTTCAAGAAATAGGGGGGGGAATCAATAGAATAATCTTTACCATATAAAGATACACATGGGAAGGGGAGGGGAAGAACTCTCATATGAGAAGGAGAGGAAGAGAGCGTGAAGTGGAATTACTTAAACCTTACTCTCAGTGAAATCAAATCTGAGAGGGAAGAACATCTAGATCCAGTGGGATCCTGAATTCTATCTTATCCATTAGGGCAAGAAAGAAAGGAAAATCAAGGAGGGGGAGGGGGCAGGGAGTACAAAAAGGGAGGGAAGGAGAGGGGGGAGGGGAAGGGAGCATAAAAAGGGAGGGGCTAGAAAGGGAAGCATCTCAAGGGAGGGGACTAGGGGGACTGACACTTTCTCACTGGTTCAAAAGAAGAAAGCTAAAGAAGAAAGGTCAGAACTAGGGGAAGATATCAAAATGCCAGCGAATCCACAAATAACAATCATAACTTTGAATGTGAATGGGATGAACTCACCCATAAAACGCAGACAAATAGCAGATTGGATTAGAACCCCAAACCCTACCATATGTTGTCTTCAAGAAACACATATGAGACAGGTTGACACTCACAAGGTTAGAATTAAAGGTTGGAGTAAGACCTTTTGGGCCTCAACCGATAGAAAGAAGGCAGGAGTTGCAATCATGATAGCTGACAAAGCCAAAGTACAAATAGACCTGATCAAAAGGGATAGGGAAGGTAAATATATTCTGCTAAAAGGAAGTATAGACAATGAGGAAATATCACTAATCAACATGTATGCACCAAATGGTATAGCATCCAAATTTTTAATGGAGAAACTAGGAGAATTGAAGGAGGAAATAGACAGTAAAACCATATTAGTGGGAGACTTGAACCAACCACTATCAAATTTAGATAAATCAAATAAAAAATAAATAAGAAAGAGGTAAAAGAGGTGAATGAAATCTTAGAAAAATTAGAATTAATAGACATATGGAGAAAAATAAATAGGGACAAAAAAGAATACACCTTCTTTTCAGCACGACATGGCACATTCACAAAAATAGATCATACACTAGGTCATAGAAACATGGCACTCAAATGCAGAAAAGCAGAAATATTAACTGCAGCATTTTCAGATCACAAGGCAATTAAAATATTGATTGGCAAGGGTACATGGAGACCCAAATCAAAAATTAATTGGAAATTAAATAACATGATACTCCAAAATCGGATAGTTAGAGAAGAAATCATAGAAACAATTAACAATTTCATTGAAGAAAATGACAACGGCGAAACATCCTTTCAAACCTTATGGGATGCAGCCAAGGCATTACTTAGAGGAAAATTCATATCCCTGAGTGCATATATTAACAAATTAGGGAGGACAGAGACCAAGGAATTGGAAATGCAAATCAAAAAACTTGAGAATGAACAAATTAAAAACCCCCAGAAGAAAACCATACTAGAGATCCTAAAAATTAAGGGAGAAATTAATAAAATAGAAAGTGACAGAACTATTGAGCTAATAAACAAGACTAGAAGCTGGTACTTTGGAAAAACAGACAAAATAGACAAAGTACTGGTTAATTTAATTAAAAAAAGGAAAGAAGAAAGGCAAATTAATAGCATCAAGGATGAAAAGGGGGATCTCACCTCCAATGAAGAGGAAATTAAGGCAATCATTAAAAGCTACTTTGCCCAACTATATGGCAATAAATATACCAACCTAGGTGATATGGATGAATATTTACAAAAATATAAATTGCCTAGACTAACAGAAGAAGAAATAGTTTTCTTAAATAATCCCATATCAGAAAAAGAAATCCAACAGGCCATCACAGAACTTCCTAAGAAAAAATCCCCAGGGCCTGATGGATTCACCAGCGAATTCTATCAAACATTCAGAGAACAGTTAATCCCAATACTATACAAACTATTTGACATAATAAGCAAAGAGGGAGTCCTACCAAACTCCTTTTATGACACAAGCATGGTACTGATTCCAAAACCAGGCAGGCCAAAAACAGAGAAAGAAAATTATAGACCAATCTCCCTAATGAATATAGATGCAAAAATCTTAAATAGGATACTAGCAAAAAGACTCCAGCAAGTGATTAGAAGGGTCATCCACCATGATCAAGTAGGATTTATACCAGGGATGTAGGGCTGGTTCAACATTAGGAAAACTATCCACATAATTGACCACATCAACAAACAAACCAACAAGAACCACATGATTATCTCAATAGATGCAGAAAAAGCCTTTGATAAAATACAACACCCATTCCTACTAAAAACACTAGAAAGCATAGGAATAGAAGGGTCATTCCTAAAAATAATAAACAGTATATATCTAAAACCATCAGCTAATATCATCTGCAATGGGGATAAACTAAATCCATTCCCATTAAGATCAGGAGTGAAACAAGGATGCCCATTATCACCTCTATTATTTGACATTGTATTAGAAACACTAGCAGTAGCAATTAGAGAAGAAAAAGAAATTGAAGGCATCAAAATAGGCAAGGAGGAGACCAAATTATCACTCTTTGCAGATGACATGATGGTCTACTTAAAGAATCCTAGAGACTCAACCAAAAAGCTAATTGAAATAATCAACAACTTTAGCAAAGTTGCAGGATACAAAATAAACCCACATAAGTCATCAGCATTTCTATATAATTCCAACACAGCTCAGCAGCAAGAACTAGAAAGAGAAATCCCATTCAAAATTACCCAAGACAAAATAAAATACTTAGGAATCTATCTCCCGAGACAAACACAGGATCTATATGAACACAACTACAAAACACTTTCCACACAACTAAAACTAGACTTGAACAATTGGAAGAACATTAACTGCTCATGGGTAGGACGAGCCAATATAATAAAAATGACCATCCTACCCAAACTCATCTATCTATTTAGTGCCATACCAATGGAACTTCCAAAAATTTTTTTTACTGATTTAGAAAAAACCATAACAAAGTTCATTTGGAAGAACAAAAGATCAAGGATATCCAGGGAAATAATGAAAAAAAATACAAAGGAAGGGGATCTTGCAGTCCCAGATCTCAGACTATATTACAAAGCAGCGGTCATCAAAACAATTTGGTACTGGCTAAGAGACAGAAAGGAGGATCAGTGGAATAGACTGGGGGCAAGCAACCTCAGCAAGACAGTATATGACAAACCCAAAGATCCCAGCTTTTGGGACAAAAATCCACTATTTCATAAAAACTGCTGGGAAAATTGGAGGACAGTGTGGGAAAGATTAGGCTTAGATCAACACCCCACACCCTACACCAAGATAAATTCAAAATGGGTGAATGACTTGAACATAAAGAAGGAAACTATAAGAAAATTAGGCGAACACAGAATAGTATACATGTCAGACCTTTGGGAAGGGAAAGACTTCAAAACCAAGCAAGAATTAGAAAGAGTTACAAAATGCAAAATAAATAATCTGGATTACATCAAATTAAAAAGTTTTTGTACAAACAAAACCAATGTAACCAAAATCAGAAGGGTAGCAACAAATTGGGAAACAATCTTCATAAAAACCTCTGACAAAGGTTTAATTACTAAAATTTATAAAGAACTAAATCAATTGTACAAAAAATCAAGCCATTCTCCAATTGACAAATGGGCAAGGGACATGAACAGGCAATTCTCAGCCAAAGAAATCAAAACTATTAAGCACATGAAAAAGTGCTCTACATCTCTTATAATCAGAGAGATGCAAATCAAAACAACTCTGAGGTATCATCTCACACCTAGCAGATTGGCTAACATGACAGCAAAGGAAAGTAATGAA
The DNA here is from genome assembly GCF_027887165.1 of Monodelphis domestica. Lineage (NCBI taxonomy): Eukaryota > Metazoa > Chordata > Mammalia > Didelphimorphia > Didelphidae > Monodelphis > Monodelphis domestica. The sequence continues at coordinate 237,500,912 of NC_077230.1, forward strand.
TGCTGGAGGGGATGTGGCAAAGTGGGGACACTAATTCATTGCTGGTGGAGTTGTGAATTGATCCAACCATTCTGGAGGGCGCCCAAAGGGCGATAAAAGACTGTCTGCCCTTTGATCCAGCTATAGCACTGCTGGGTTTGTACCCCAAAGGGATAATAAGGAAAAAGACTTGTACAAGAATATTCATAGCTGCACTCTTTGTGGTGGCCAAAAATTGGAAAATGAGGGGATGCCCTTCAATTGGGGAATGGCTGAACAAATTGTGGTATATGTTGGTGATGGAATACTATTGTGCTAAAAGGAATAATAAAGTGGAGGAATTCCATGGAGACTGGAACAACCTCCAGGAAGTGATGCAGAACGAAAGGAGCAGAACCAGGAAAACATTATACACAGAGACTGATACATTGTGGTACAATCGAAGGTGATGGACTTCTCCATTAGTATCAATGCAATTTCCCTGAACAATCTGCAGGGATCTAAAAAAAAATACTACCCACAAGCAGAGGATAAACTGTGGGAGTAAAAACACCGCTGAAAAGCAGCTGCTTGACTACAGGGTTGGAGGAGATAAGACTGAGGAGAGACTCTAAATGAACACTATAATGCAAACTCCAACAACAGGGAAATGGGTTCGAGTCAAGAACACATGTGATAACCAGTGGAATCATGCGTTGGCTATGGGAGAGGGAAAGGAGGGGGGCGGGGCGGGGGGGGAAGGGAGGGGAGGAAAAGAAAACGATCTTTGTTTCCAGTGAATAATGTATGAAAACGACCAAATAAAATAATATTAAAAAAAATAAAAATAAAAATCACTGAAATTCCCAGGCTTAGGGTATCAACTTTTTCCTGGAAATGCTTAGTAATGTTGCCCTGTGAGCCCAGCCAATGGAGTAGAACTAAAAATGATCTTTGGTTCCAGACTGAGAGTTATGATTTGAATGAGCTTAACACTTCTTTGGTAGCCCAGAAGAGGAGTGTCCTAGGCACAGTATCCAAGCAGTCCTACCCAGAAGAAAGTGATGAGGATGAGCAAAGGAGCAACCTGAATATAGCATCAAGCAGAGAAGATAGCCCATCATCCCTCAGGAGAGTAGAGATCCAAAAGATGAGCAGTTAAGTTTCTTAGTGACTTTTGATCCAGACTATTTCTGAGGGAGACCAAGGTCACAATTCAAAGTTGTGAATTGCTTTAGGTACATATAGTCCCTACTCATGCACCCCCATGCTATGGCTTTGCGAGTTTGTGTCCATTTTCTCTTATGTACATTATATACATTGGGGGGGGGGGGTAAATGTGTTTCAATTTTATCAGTGTAATGATGTTTTAATCATATCTATTTTGCCTTCTGTTTAACAAATGTTTCTGATTTAAAAGTTAATGTGTCACTTTGGCTTGCCACTGGGGGCTCAAGGGTTATAGATGTGAACATTATGGATTTATTTCCCCTATGATGGTTTCCTGTTGGGCCTTGATGTGAGTTGTAGCAATGTGACCATATCAATTGAGAAAACTACCTACTTGCCAGCATCAGTGCAGTTGGATGAATGAATCAATCACAGTCCAGAGAAATGAGAGATAATTAATGATATTTATAATAGAAACTCCAGTTTATATAGTGCTTTAAGACTTGCAAATAACTTTACATTTGTTCATTCATTTTATCCTCACAACAACGCTATGAGTTAGGTACAATTATTATCATTCCCACATTCCCATTTTATAGGTGAGGAAACAGAGACACAGAGAAGTCGTGACTTATCCAAGATCTCAGCACTAGAAATGCCTCAGACAAGATTTGAACTCATGTCTTCTTGATTCCAAGTACTGCATTCTATCTATTATGGCACCTAGCTGCCTAGGAGTCAGGTACCATGCCTACTATGCTTCAACAGCATCATCTACTGTGTCTCTGCCTCCTTTTCATCTGCTTTCCTTTTTATTCTTTCTCCCGTACCCATTCATCAGCCTTGTTCTTCCCTTATTTCCATTTACAATTTCCTTGTCAAAATATCAGATAAGTTGTTTTCAGCACCTCTTTTTTTCTGTTCAATGCTCTTTCTCTCCTCTTTTTTTCAATCCTAACCTTCATCTTTCTTCTCCTTGGGCCAGTGAGGGTTTGAACCTTGGTTACTTTTGGGCAAGGCTGGAAGGGATTTTTCAAACCTGAGTGTCAGTGAGTTTACAGATGGTTGAGAGGGAATTCTGAGCTGACAGGTTCAAGTGCCAGCTGGCAGTAAAATTCTAAGGGGCTAGCTAGAGTGCTGTCCGTTCAGCACCACAGTCACATCTATCAAAACTAGCTGCTTTCTGTTATCCAGTGCTGAAGTCAAGTCAGATCTTTGATAGAGGCTTGCTTTTTTCATAGTGGCTTCTAATTTTACAACACTATTTTTGTATCAAGTTTTATTCCCACATTATTCTTGTATGACTGTTACCATGTTACAGGGAATAACAGAAGTGCTGTATGCTTATTTGATGCTGATACCTTATGTGGTATTGATTGTGATCCCAGAATTCTTTTTTACCAACTGTTAGCTTGAAATATAATAAGACCTGTGATGAGATAAACACTAAAGAAAGTGTGTTCCACTTACCTATAATTTTGTTTGCTTTTGAAAATTTAATTGGATTTTTATTGTTACACTATATAAAATCAAGTGTGCTTTTAATTGGATATTCAGGGATTCTGAGATGAAGCAGATGATGATATTGATGCAAGCAAAGATTGAAATGATGGAAAAATATCATAACTTTTATAAATACCAATGTAAATGGGGAAAGTACTGGTTATGAATTTTAAAATGCTGATATGAATGATATTGGACAATTAGCAGATGGAAGTGATATAACACCTAAGACTCCCTCTAGGCTAGAAAGGGAAACTGAGGCATTGGATACAACATCTACTTCATTGTTTTCTTTGAGAGACCTGCCTATTGTTACTCAGACAGGGGGATAATTCATCTGAAATCCCATAAGAAATTCTCCTCAGTTGAATTAGATGCCATTAAAAGGAGAACCCTTAGTTATTTTAATGAACCTCATAGGGTAATATGTGAATTCAAGAGGGCAATTGAAATCTTTGACCCTGATTATGCTGATTTTTCTCTTTTGTTGGAAGAACTTCCAACTAGAAGAGAGAGGGAACAGTTCATAGAACAAACCCAGAATAATCCTGATCTAACACCATGGCCAGAGAATTATGAATAAATTGACTTGAGTTCAGTGTACAAATATAAAGTATTGAAACAAGCAATGGAATCTATAATTGAAGCAATGAAGAAAAATTCGAAGAGACCTGACAGCTGGTCAAAATTTGAATGCATTAAGCAAGAAATTGGGGAGTCACCTGCAGCATTGTTGGACAACCTTATGGAAGCTGCTGAGTTGTAATTGGGTCTCAATGCACTATCAGAGGAGATGATTTCTTACATCAGGAGGCTGTTTGTTAAAAATACCTATCCTGTATTGAGAAATTCTTTTTAGAAACAACTTTGGATTGGGAGACAATGAGTCTGGAGGATTTAAAGAGGAAAGTTTGTGATGTGGTTGCAAATGACAAAGAAAAGAATTCAGATGAAGAGGATAGTGTTATAGAAGATCTGAAAAAATAATTACAAGAAGCAAATAAAAAGGTGAAAGACAGTGAGATCAAAGAAATTAAAGTGATAGCAGCATTAAGATCAGTGCAGCCTAAATATTAATATAGTCCTAGAAAAAAGAGATCTGAAGCTTCTTGGTGTTTTTTGTGTAATTACAGAGGCCACTTTGTAAGGGACTGTTTCTATAGGGGACAATTCTCGAGACAACTAAATAGAGGAAATAGCTTTAATAATGGATATAATAATGGATGGAGATAGAATTCAAATGGCTGGAACAATAATAATAACTTTAATAATATGAATAGATATAAAAGACAAGTTAATACCAATGGGTGTCCTAATGCTTGTTGCCAAGGGGTTCAAACACCTGATACAAATACTATACAGGATTGGGTAAAGTCTGGAGCTAGACCAAAGTATAGCCAGGTAGTCCAGAAGGGAGATCAGAACAAAGGTGCATGTTCATTATGAAGGTGTATCCAGAGTTTTCAAGTGATGGGTGAATCAATGCAAAATAAATTTAAGGTTAATGGTATTGGAGGTAATGAGGATAATGTCAATGAATATATAAACAATGTAATTGAAACAAAAGGAAATGTAATTAATGTAAATGAATGTAGAAAAAAATGTGATGTAATAATATTTGAAAATTTTAAGGATTGTATAGTAATGAAAAACAATGAAGAATATAAAATGAATGAAGATAATGTGATTGTAAATGTGAACAATGGAATGGATGTAGAAATTAATGGAACCAATGAGAGTAGTGGTAAATTTGATGAAGGTGGTAAAGATGTAAAATCCTGGCAAAATCATGCAATTCAAGCAGATGTGTATTTGGATGGACAGGAGATGATTGAGCTTTGCACTGATGTCATGGTGTTAGCTCCAGTTTTGGAAACATTCCAACCCCAAATAGTACAGAACCACATCTGTTTGTGACTATTGGAGACTAGATCTATGATTTTTCTGGTTGATACTGATGCAAGCAAGTCAGTATTACACATTCTTCCTGAAAATTGTAGAGCCATTGGTACAATGGAAGTAGTGGTCACTGAGACAAAAACTGAAAAACAATCATAAGATATAATTTGGCTATATCAGGAGAAATTCATCCTCTTAAATACTTTTCTTTTCCTTTTTTTAAATTCTGCCTAACTGATTTGAGGTGGTAAAATATTGACTGATTTTATGCTATATGTATAAATCTTTGCAGATATAATTTGTTCATGGTTAACTGGAACTTGACAGGATCTGTTTTCTTTAGCAAATATAGTTTAAGAACATGTTAATCTGATTTCTCACCACATATTGAGGTGGGTGGACATTATTAGTGCCATAGGCAATGGTCATGTCCCAGGCATCAATGAAACTCACATTGAGATCCTGGAACATATCTTTCAAAATATGAGCCTGAATATAGCCATGAAAGTCACTAAGTCGCTCAGGGTCATCATTCATTTCCCTTGTGTTTTCTCCCTTGAGGATTACTCTTGTCTCTGGGCTTCTTTGGAATAGACGTTCAATAGCTTTATGGATGTTGATAGCCCTTCGAATGAAGAGATCAATGGGAAAAAACCTAAAGTGTTGGCCCAGAGAAAATACAATAATGGTGTTTTTGTCCCCTGCTATTCTGTCAATGACACGGGCAATGTACTCATTCTCTTTTGCTGAATAGCTATTTGAGCCAACCAAGGGGTAGCCATGTTTTTGCCACTGAATGTAGATCTTCCTTTCCAAGTCTACAACAAGCTGACGTCTGAGGTTTCCAAATCCATGGAGGTCAATAGACTTCAATGCTGATAAAGGAATAAAAAATGGAATTTAAGAAAGTTACAAAGATTGGTTAGGCAAAAGCATAGAATAGATGTGAGTGGGAATATAGTTGACTCTATGAGTCTGCCATGTGGAGGACTAAATGAGAGACTAGTTGGACAAGAGTGGAGAATAATGAGAGATATGCATAAAGGTATTTAATCATATACTAGCTGTTGTTTAACTTATTTTGTCATGTAATCACACTTTCTCAAGGGATGGAGACTTAAGATATAGATTGGATTTCTGATTCTTCTCATATATATTACTCCCTGGTGAGGTAATATCATCTACTAATGCAATTTGGAAACTTCCGTTCAAATAATATTGTGGATAGAATGCTAGGATCAAAGTCAGGGGAATTTGGGTTTAAATGTGGCCCATATTTACTAGCTGTATGACTTTGGATAAATCACTTAATCCTGTTGATCTCAGTTTCCCCATATGTAAAATGAGCTAGAGAAGAAAATGGAAAACCATTTCAGTATCTACGCCAAGAAAACTCCAAAGTGGGTCATGAAGAGTCGGAAATGACTGAATAACAAAGCACTAAGAAGTAACTTACTCATGATCTTATACTATGTATCAGAAGTGGGACTTGAGCTCCTCGACTCTGAGTCCAACTTTCTTTACTCCTTCTCACATTAAAAAATATTATCTTATCTAAAAATCTCTGAAGCCCCATAAGGATCCTTAGCACAGTGCCAGGCACATGGCAGGTTTTTGATAAGTACTTCTTGACTGATTAGTTTATAGAACCACCTCTGAGGCTTCTATTTATTGCATATATTCACTGCCTAGGATGGGGTTGAATCTATAATTTGCATGCAATATTTTCTTGTTGAATTGAAGTAAATGAACAACCATTGAGGAAAAAAAATCAATCTGAATTGAAGCTCAAATATTTAAGTAGAAAAGTAATATCTGTGCTCTAGGAAGTAAAAGAATACCTCTTTAAGCTATGAAAGTTTGGCCACCTTAAAAAGTAATATGAATAGCATGGACATAGTTACAAATGATTGTCCTCAAGAAAATATTTAAAAAATGCTTTTTCAGTTGCAAAATATAAAGCCTTCTAATCCTTTTATAATGTAGTGGTTATAAGGACAATATTAATCTTATTCACATAGAAATCAAATATTTATTTATTTATTTATTTTTTAGCTTAAAAACAAAAAGAGAAATTTATTAATTTAGAAAGTAATGTTGAGAGTGGCCAGGAGGATAGCAAGGTGGGACAGCAAGATGGGGAGCAGTTCCATGGGAGGACAGCATGGATGGAAAGGCTGTCCCCCAGACGACATCAGTTCTGAGGTTTATATACTCTTTAGATGCTATGTCCTGGTGTCAGAAATCAAATATTTAGAAAGAAATGTTTCCCTATTTTAGTTCTAGTTTACTCCCTGGTTGCTTTTCTGCTTTTCTTAAGCAGGCCAGAGACAGAACTAATCTAGAAAGAGCTTAATAATATTTATCAATGGGGTGCTGATAGTGTTTTTATGGAATTTGGTTGAAATGGCTATTTACAGAAATATAATATTTTAGGGAAATGAAGATTTCTTATAGTATTTCCTGATCAATGAAAATCTACTTTCCCCATCACTTCTAGGAAGTAAAAAAGTCAAATAAAATAGCTGGAGGTTTTGATTTCTTGGTTTGTTTGTTTATTTTTTTAATTCAGTATTAGTTTCCTCAGTTGCCTCAGCTATATAAAAATTGAGGGTAGGATGAAGTCATAATTTTTCTGGTTTCTGTGGGAACACTGAGTGTGAATTCTCTTTGTGAATAGTGGCTCTACAATAGAATTTGTCAATGGAGGTAATAGGGTTTCCCATTCCTAATTAAAAAAAATAATGGAGAAATCATTCTCCTATATTGTTTATGAATCTCAGAACCTCTCTAAAGGAAGGGAATTGTAGCAGAAACCTATTGATGTTCCTTCTCCAGTTTAATTATATATAAGTCATACTATTTGAATTTTAATTTGAATTCATTCACTGTGTGAATAATAATGTGAGAACTATCTGTGAAGGAAGAGAGGCAGCTTATCCTCACTGGTTGCCATTAAGTCTATGAAATATATAAATGCAAAGGAATGGTAATCACATCTGAGAAAAATTTTTTAAGGATTTGAAATTAAGGAATATGAAAAAATATAGTATATGATCATATCCCCTTCCCTATAAATCCCAAAAAGCAGATTCTGAAAGAGATTTGAGCATGAACTTAATACTGAAACTCACTTTTGATGTTCTTTATGAAATATTCTATCCACTGACGGGTTGTGGAATCTCCCAGGATATAAATGAGCTTTCCCTTTAAACAGATATTCATTTGGGTCTCAGTGTGGAAATGAGACAAATTGCAGGTGACCAGATTCCATACATTATTCCAGACATAGCCAGTAGGGACTGGAGACCACATTCCAGGTTTGCACTTTTCTTTTAATGATATTGTTTGCTCTGTCAATGAAACATAATCATGGTTTCAAAAATATTATAGAAACAAGCAGTCTAGAAGTATTGATTATTTTGGCTTAATTTCATTTGCCAGAATTCATTTGTAAGCTGAACCATAGATAATCTTGGAAATTCATAACATTGTCAGAAAACTCCCTATGACCAAATGCTATGATTGTTATCTTAGTTGTTGGGGTTATAAAGAAATTACAATTTTCATCTGAGAATACCTTGCCTGGTTTTTGTTAGTTAGGTGTAGTAGCTATGATTAAAAGGATATTAGCCCACCCTTATCAAAGATAGGCTAACTACACTTTAGCTGACTGGACCTGGCTTTAATCAATTAACTATCCAACAAGCATTTATTAAAGATTTACTATATTCTAGATGCTGAGGATGCAAATGCAAATAATTTAATTTTAATTAATCTCTTTTTGGAAAGAGTTTACACTTTGAGAGAAGACAATAAAAATAGAAAATTGTAAGGAAATGCCAAATGGGATAAAGAGATTAAATATATATGTACATATGTCAATTAGATATAAAGTTATATTATGAAAGAGGGCACTATAAGATTAAGAGGGATATAGCAGTAAAAAATTTATGTTGAAAATCATGATTAAGTTCATGCTTGAAGGATGAAAGACTTTTTGAGGTTGAGAAGGGAGTGTTTTCTAAGCATGAGATATGGCCAGTACAAGAGCCTAGAGATAGGAGATATAATGTCTTGTTCTTGGGCTCTCTGTGTTGGTCATATTGGATAGGGAGACACAAGGCAGGGGGAATAATCAGGAGACTGCTTTGATAATCTAGAGAGGTGAGGTAGGACTGAATTAAGGTAGTGGCTGTGTGAGTAAGGATTAGATACGAGAGAGGTTGTGAAGGTAAAACTGGGGATATTTGACTGCTTATTTGATATGAATGTGCAGTGAGGGATATGGAGGAATCCAAGATAATGCTTACAAACTTGGGACACAAGGAATTGTGGTCCCTTGGATAAGAATAATGTAGTTTAGAAGAGGAGTGAGTTTTTGGGGAAAGCTAGTGAGTTCTGCTTTGGACATGTTGAATTTGAGATGTGTCTGGGACATCCAGTTTGAAAGACCAACAGACAATTTAAAACTCCATATGAGGAAAAACAGAACTAACCAAAGGAATAGTGGAATGACTTGATGAATAGTGGGTTTCCCTTTGCTGGTGCTTTTCTGTTAGAGACTGATTAATTTGTCAAGGATATTAGAAAAGTTTCAGGTATGACTTGGAGCAGATGACCTCTGAAATACCTTTCAATCTTGAGACTGTGGTGTTTATTTTGTTTTGGGAGAATACCCCCAGGAAATAATGATCTTGATGTTTCAGTAAAAATTACATATTAATTATTTAATGAAAATATTTTATTAAGAATGGTTGAAAATACATGCTAATAATACAGAGAAAGTGAATCAATAAATATTTTATGCTAAGCACTGTGGATGCAAAAAGAGATACTTCATGCTTTCAAAGAGCTTATAATCTAATATGGCAGAGAAATGCAGAGAAATATATACAAAGCAAGTTATATATAACATAAATAGGAAATTATTAACAGAGAGAAGGCATTATAATTAAGAGGGGATATAGAAGGTAGAAATTTAGTTGGGACTTAAAGGAAACCAGATAGGTCAGTAGTAGGAGCAGAAATGGTAGAGTGTGGCATGGGGTTGTTGCTGTTTGTCCTTCATTTTCAAAGAAGACCAATGACATAACAATGGGAGATATCTTGACTTTCCTGTGAATTGGATTTTAGTGAAGCAGAGTTGTGCAAAATTAGCCTCACTCTTGCAGAGTTATCAATATCCAGTGGCAAGACAAAAGTCGAGACAATTGGCAATGGCTTGGAAAGCAGTAGAATGTCCTTGATGATTTTTTTGCCTTACCAAGCCCTAAGAACTCCTCAAGCTTCAGCTGCTTTCTTGGCCATTGGAACAAATTGTTCTTGTTTGCTCATTCTACTGGGAGAAATTTTCACATGCTTAGTGTAGACATCCCCAGGTCAACAATAGGTTTAAAGCCTATCAGCTACCCACAACCTGCTTTAGCCCATATGCCAGAATAGTTTTACCAGTGTGGTTGATAGATGAGGTGCAACCATAGTGAATACCCAGAGCCAAGACATAGAGTGTTTTGTTCATGAACTAGCCAGGAGGCTTGTGCCACTGGATCAAAGAGTATGTGTCTGATGATAGAAAGGTATAAGAATACTGTAGTGGTAGCAAAGGATTGTTATGAAGAGTTTTGAATGCCAGGAGTCATCCTCGATGCCCCTATAGCTATAGGGAGCCACTGGACTTAACTTAGTAGGATTTATTGAGTTGGGGATAACATGACCAGACCAGAGGTTTAGGAAAATTACTTTAATAGCTGAAAGGAGATGGACTGGAGAGGGGAGAGATTTGAGGCAGGCCAACTCACTGGCAGACTATTACAATTGTCCAGGCGATAAGGGCCTTCACTGGAGTGAAGGCAATGCCAGAGAGAAGGGGATGTATTTGAGAAACATTGCAAAAGAGAAATCAACAGGTATTGGCAACAGCTTGGCTATGCAGAGCAAGAGATAGTGAGGAATTCAGGATGATTCCTAGGTTGTAAGCCTGAAGGACTGGAAGGATGCTGTTGCCCTCTACAGTAATGAGAAAGTTAGGAGGAAGGTGGGTATACAGGGAAAAATAAGATTTTTAAGATGTCTACTGGAAATCCAGTCTGAGATGTCTGAAAAGCATTTGGAGGTTTCAGTTGGAGGTCAGTAGGATAAATGGGGCCAGCAGGTTAAAGGAAAAATAGTTCTGAGAATTGTCAGTGTAGAGGAAGTCATTAAATACATGGGTGCTGATGACATCACAAAGTAAAGTAACAGAATGAGAAGAAAAGAGAGCCCAAGACAGAACCTTGAGGGGCACCTATGTTTAGAGATCTTGATATGAATGAAGACCTAGGAAAGAATAGAGAGGAATGATCAGATAGGTAGGAGGAAAGCTAGGAGAGAACTGTGTCCTGAATTAGAAATCTTTCATCTTATATTCAGGGAATGTATACTTACTGTTGGAATAAATCTGATGCAGCAGGTTGGCATTTTAAAGAACAAATTAATAAATTTGTTAGCTCTTTGCCTCTAAGGGCTTTGACAAACACTAATGTCTTTAGTAGGTCTCTGTCCCTTGGGAGAGCCAGTGAATCAGAGTAGTAGGAAAATATTTTTTAAATACTGCTGATAGGCAAGTAGAGAAAGAATACTCTGGCAGGAAACAAGAATATTAAGACTTATGAAAACCATGGGCAATTAAAACTGTTGAAGTAGAATTTAGTTTCTCAAATTAGTGTTAAAGTCTGACATAGACAACTGTTTCTGGAAGGAGTGAAGGGCAATCTTACCAAGAGACAGAGAGTGGAAATCCTTACCAGCATGAGATGTCTGTGATTTCAAGATTAGATTCCCAAGTTCTACACAATTTCTAAAGACAATAAATGATATTATCAAGTTGGTTGCTTAAGTAGAGGCATGGATTTATGGGGATGGAGTAATGGGTGGGTTCTTGAGAACGAATAGTAAATCCTAGCTCCCTCAGTGCTCATTAATTCAGAGTAATAGCAGTTTCTCCCATCACAGAAGCAAGCAACTGAGTGGGAAACCCCTGAAGGACTGAAAGTGAGTAAATAAATGACATTTATTTATTTATTTGTTTATTATTTATTTATTAGTGTGTCCAAACAGTGTTTGCTATGGCAAAAAGAATACTTACTGCTACACACTGAAACACTGACAGGATGAAAGCTTTTCAAAATCTCCACTCCTACATTGGACCTTAAAAAGATAGGAACAGAAATTACCTAACTGACAACCAGGATCTGAAAGGGGGAAAAAAGAGAGACAAAGCTGACTCCTCATTTACCCCAACAATACTGGGATGTGGTATGGAAAGTTGAGATCTCCGGAAACAGCAGCCACAGTTTAAGCCATGTAGCAAATCTTTTGGACAAAAACAATTATTGCCTGTACAATAGACTTAGGTCCAAAGTGGTTTTAGGTTCACATGCCTACATGATAAAACACCTTTATGAGAATATATAAATATAACTTCATGGTCCTTAAGTACATATAGTATCCAAGTATATTGGCCCATGGAGGTGGGTGCCAGAAAAATTTATTTACCTGATAAAGAGGCTCTTCTCTAGGTCACTGAGATAAGAAATTGCCTTATTCTTAGATTTCAGCTGGGCTAGTGCTTCACAGGACACATGTGGAGGTTTCACACAGTAAAAGGCTTCTTGGTCTCGAGGGTCCAGGTATGGGCACATTTCAGCACTTGTATTTAGAACCAAGCCACATTCAGAAAAAACCCAAGATGAGCCATTAGCAAATTGGCCTGTGAAAATCACCTTATCATAGCCCCTATTCCTTGCTCTCCAGAGGGAAGATACCCCTTCACTGGGGTGGATGAGTAAAAGAGACAAAGTCACTCTACCTTCCCAGAATAAAATAAAACTGATAAGGTAGGTGCCATTGTTGAAGTCTGTCACTGTTCCTGAAGCTCCTGCCTTCAGATCTGGAGAAGAAATCCTGGCCCTTAAGAAGTCCCCTCCATATTTTTTTCTTTGCCCCGAGTAGTCTCTTGCCACTAGAAGAATATCTAGCTTATCCCCTATGCAGTAGGTGGCTTTAGGATTAAGTATGGTGGCCACACTGTGGGCTGCACTCGTGGTGGTATTGACATTGAAAAATGACCTCTTTGGGATGAGTCGGTTCAGATGATTCTTGACTTTGTTTATTTTCATATCAGTTTTTGATGGATTGATTGGTGATTTAGGACACAAAGGTTTCCTTGAAACATCCCATGGATACACAGATATGGGAGGGTCCAGTGTAGGCCAAAACTGAAATAATAAGAAACATGACATTATATGCAGAACACAGAATTTTTCCTATTTTAGTATCTTCAATTATTGGCGATTTGCATCTTTGTACATATAACCTTCTGCTGCTGGTCTATTATACCACATAGCAAGACAGAAAGACATAAGGACAAATAGGAAAGCTGGCTGGTAAGAGAAGACAAGAGAAGAGAAGGGAAGAAAAGGTAGGGAAGGGCATAAGAAAAAATAGAAGAGAAGAGAGACAAAGACAGAAACCTAGAACTCTCATGGTTGGGGGATTGGATATGAATAATGATCCATCTAAGGAACTGAGAAAAATGATCAAATATGTAGAAGGAAAACAAATTTTAAAAAATTATGAAAAATCAAGGAGTAGAGTATGTTCAGGAATGTTAAAAGGCAGAAGAAGATAAGGAAGGATAAGGATTAGGAAAAGTCCATGTAGTTTAGCAGATGCTGGACAACCTTGGAGACAGTAACTTCAGCAGAGACTTGGAATGAGAATCTAGAGTGTCAGAGGCTGAGAAATACTTGGAGGTAGGAAAGTCAAGACAAGAGGTAGATTTTTTAAAAGGATTTCAGTGGTAAAGCAGTGGAGAGATATGGGGTAATATTTTGAAGGTGTGAGAGTTGGTGAAAGTTGAGTGATGATTTAGACATGTTCCTAGGTAGCAGGGAAGAAGCTAGCTCATTAGGAGATGTTCAAGATGAGTGGATGTGTATTGGCTATGAGATGGGGGAGTCTTCAGTCTTTGGATTGGGATGAAAAAAACATTCTACTGAACATGTTAATAAGGAGTGACAGTACCTCAAATCATATTCTTACCAATATCATCAAATCAATCAGTGAGTATTCATTAAGTTCTTCTGAGGACTATGTTCTAGGCATTGCACCTAAGCCTTGGAAGGACACAGAAAAAATGTAGTCCCTTCTTTCAAAAAGCTTACATTTATTTGAATGGTGAAGACAATATATTTAAATCAATACATTTGAGATAAATTCAGAATAGATGGATGACAGCTTTTAAAGGAATGAAACTAGAGGCTTTGGTGCAGAGGGAGGCCCTTCTGGAGGTGTTAGCATATGAATTCTTTATTTTTTTAAGCAATTTTATTTTATTTTCATTTCTGCACTTCCCCTCTTACTTCATTTCCTCTTTCTGTTGATAAAGCAAGAGAAACAAAACTCCTATAACCAACATATATAGTCAAGCAAAATAAATTCCTACATAGATCATATCTTCTATCCCTCCTCCCCCAAAATGCCTTAGACTATCAGCTGTCTGAGTTCTCTGGAATGTGGCTTATCATTGTATTGATCAGAGTTTCTTAGTCTTTCAAAAATACTTGTATTTGTAATGTTATTGTATAAATTGATTTATTGATTCTGTTGAGTTTAAAGGAGACCAGGAAACTAAGAATCAGAGATCAGAAAGGACAGTGGGAAACATGCATTATAAAAAGGAGATAAAGCACTGAGTAAGAGGAATAGCAAATAGGCTCTCATATGACATTGGTGATTAAGGATGAACAAAAATTGGATCTGATAACAGTTAAATGTGACTACTATGTGTTGCTAACATGAAGTCTCATTTTAGTTTCCCAAACATAAATATGCATGAATAGTGAAGGTCAGAACACCAATAGCAATCCCAGCTTTTATCATCCAAATGCTGGATACTACACTAGCCTAAGGATAAAAAGATCTTTGTGACTTGAGGGTTTTTTCTCTCTTTCTCCTATTTTTTGACTCAGGTTTTTCATGTAGTTAATTTTCTACTGTGCAGCTACCTTAGAAGCATTTCCTCATTCTGAATCTACCTACCTACCTACCTATCTATCTATCTATCTATCTATCTATCTATCTATCTATCTATCTATCTATCTTTATTTCTATCTTTCTAATCTATTATCTATTTATCCCTCTATCTATTTCCACTTCTCTGTCTATCTATCTTTTAAATCTATTTATAATTAAAAAATCACCAATAAACAACTGGGACTTAGTAAGAGTCAAATCAGGGAGTGGTTAATGTCTAGTGTGTGTGTGTGTGTGTGTGTGTGTGTGTGTGTGTGTATGAGAGAGAGAGAAAGAGAGACAGAGAGAGAGACACAGAGAGAGAGACAGAGAGACAAAGAGACAGAGAGAAACAGAGACAGACAGAGACAGCAGCAGAGAGACAAAGAGAGAAAGATATCCTGGAGAACATAGGAAAGAATGAGATCAAGTGAGATCAAGGTTATAAGCAGAAAGGATGACCTTGGCAATGAGATGAACTACTATTTCTTCAAAACCTGGGAAAAAGTAGAGGGCGCTAAAGAGTAACTTTGAGATATAGAATAGGGTGGAAGATGGAACTCATGAAGAATGGCTTTTATTTTCTCAATAAAGTAGAAGATAAGATCCTTAAGCTGAGAGGGAAGGGGGAGGAGATAATGTAAGAGGTTTTGAGAAATCAAAAGTCCTGTATTCTGGTTCTAGCTCTTTCTCTAATTAGCTGCAAAAACCCTTAACAAATCATTCAATATCTTGGTCATTGCTTTCCCTACCTATAAAAAGAAAGATATTATGAGTTTCTACAACTATAAAATCAATGATCCCATTAGTCTTTGAAGTCTTTCTCTGCATTTTCATGAGCTCCTAATCCCAAGGCCTTCTGGAAGAAAGAAATTTGCCATTTGCCATTCCATCTAGCTTCAAATTGTGTGGACAGATTGTTATTAATCTCAACTTAAATCCTCTTTATTAGCAGAACAACTTAAAAAAAGCATCATAGGGGACATCTGGGTAAACATGGCTGCAATCTAGACGTGAATCACTTTCTCTTCCCAGCACCCAATGAAATAGACTATCTCAAAAGAATATAAAAATCATCTTTGGAAAAACGGAGAGACTCTACAGTAGAGTGCAACACTGAAGGTACATGGGGTTTGAGCATTTCCATGCTATAAGAAGGAGAAAAAGCTCGCACACAAATGTGATCTGAACTACCCTCCCCCACCTCACCTAAGGAACCAGAGTTGGGACCAGAATGCTCACCAGAGAATGTGAGTGAGCAAGGGACATCTCTGTAGTGAGTGGGGGGGGGGGACAACAGGGTCTTTGGGATCTAACTAGGACTGCCAGGGGTCTACTGCTGAGAACAGTTACACAGGAGACCCCTGCACACTGGAGAGCACAGACCGCAGGTGCTCTTGCAAACTGTGGATGCTATGGAGATTCCAGAGCCTGCCTGAGGCAAAATCCCCACTCCTCGCTATAGTGAGTGGGGGGCACACGGGGGTCCTTGGGAACTGACAAGGACTGCCAGGGATCTACCCCTGAGAGCAGTTACACAGGAGACCCCTGTGCACTGGAGAGCACAGACTGCGGGCCCTCTAGCAAACTGTGGAGGCTGTGAAAATGACAGAACCTGCCTCAGGCAAAAGCCTCGCCACATAACTCCACAGAAAATTTGCCTATCTCACTCAGATTTCTAACTAAAAAGGAAAGGGAAAACCACCAAAGGGATGGCTCATTGTGCCCAAGACCAACCCTCCAAGAAGAACAGGAAGAAAGTGACACTTGAAAACTTTTAAGAAGGGAAAACCCAGGCTACAGAGGAAAAAGAGGATGAAATTCAAACAAAATCAAAACCTTCCCCCCCAAAATGGAAACTGTTCACAGGCACTGAAAGAACTCAAATTGGAGCTTATCCAAAAGATGGAAACCTACTGACAAGAAAAATGGGAAAAAAATCAGAGAGAGGTCAACAATCTGATAGATAAGAACTCCCAATTGGAAAAATAGCTTGAAGCCTCAAGCAGCAGGGCAGACCAAACTGAAAAGGAAAACCAGTCTTTAAAGACAAGAATTAAGCAATTGGAAAACAATGATCTTGCAAAACAGTAAGAATGAATAAAGCAAAGTAAAAAAATTAACGAATTAGAAGAAAACATAAAATATCTCACTGACAAGGTAACAGACCAGAAAAACAGGGGAAGGAGAGACAATTTGAGAATCATTGGTCTACCTGAAAAACCAGAGGTAAACAAAAATCTTGATGCCATAATACAAGAAATAATCGAAGAAAATTGGCCTGAAGCTCTTGAAGAAGGGGGAAAAATAGAAATTGAAAGGGTTCATAGAATACCCTCCACACTAAATCCCCAAAAATCAACTCCCAGGAATGTAATTGCTAAATTCAAGAGCTTCCAAGCTAAGGAGAAGCAAAGCAGCAAAAAAGAGAAACTTCAGATACAAAGGAGCACCAATCAGGATCACACAAGACCTGGCAGCTTCCTCACTAAAAGACCTCAAGGCATGGAACACAATATTCAGAAAAGAAAGAGAATTGAGTCTTCAATCTAAAAATCACCTATCAATAAAAACTGACTATATACTTCCAGGAAAAAGTATGAGCATTCAACAAAATAGAAGATTTCCAAGTATTTGTAAAGAAAAGACCAGAACTCAGTGGAAAGTTTGACTTCCAAACACAAAGAGCAAGAGAAACATGAAAAGGTAAATATGAAAGAAAGGAAAAAAAGATAAATGTTTTTTTCTTTTATTCAAACTCCCTTCTGTATGGGCTACAATTACATCAAATTATATATGTTAATATACGGGGGAAATGTTATGTGTAACTCTCAAAAATTGTATGTATTAATAGAGTAATCAGAAGAATCACTCATAGGGAAAGCTTGGGGCATTAAGATGATTTGGAGAAAAAAAAAAGGGATGCAGGGGAATCAATGATGGTACTAAGATATACTTGAAAAAATAGAAATAAATTAAATAGAATAATCTTTGTCACACAAAGATACACAAGGGACAGGGAGAGGAAGAATTTTCTTATAAGAAGGAGAAGAAAAGAGTGCTAATTGGTGTTACTTAACCTTGCTCTCAGTGAAATCAACTCTGAGAGGGAAGAGCATCTAGATCCATTAGGATCTTGAATTCTATCTTATGCAACAGGATAAGGGAGAAGGGAAAACTAAGGGGGTAGGGGTGAAGGGAATACAAAAAGGGAGGGAAGGAGAGGAGGGAGGGAAATTAACAGACACCCCAAAAAAACAAGAAGGGAAAAAAGGGAGGGGCCATTAAGGGAAGCACACCAAAGGAGGGAACTAGGGGGACTGATTTAAAGTAAACCAGTGGTTTAAAAGGTTATAGCAAAAGAAGAAAGGTCAGAATTAGGGGAGGATATCAAAATGATTGGGAAATCCCATGTACAATCATAACTTTGAACACGAATGGGATGAACTCACCCATAAAACATAGATGAATAGTGGAATGGATTAGAATCCAAAACCCTTCCATATGTTGTCTTTAAAAAAACACACATGAGATGGGTAGATACTCACAAGGTCAGAATTAAAGGTTGAAGTTAGACCTATTGGGCCTCAACTGACAGAAAGAAGGCAGGAGTTGCAATCATGATATCTGACAAAGCCAAAGCAAAAATAGACCTGATTAAAAGGGATAGGGAAGGTAAATGCATCCTGATAAAAGTGAGTATAGACAAAGAGGAAATATCATTAATCAACATGTATGCACCAAATGGTATAGCACCCAAATTTCTAATGGAGAAACTAGGAGAATTGAAGGAGGAAATAGATAGTAAAACTATACTAGTGGGAGACCTGACCCAACCACTATCAAATTTAGATAAATCAAATAAAAAAATAAATAAGAAAAAGGTAAAAGATGTAAATGAAATCTTAGAAAAATTAGAGTTAATAGATATATGGAGAAAAATAAATAGGGACAAAAAGGAATACACCTTCTTTTCAGCAGCACATGGCACATTCACAAAGATTGACCATACACGAGGTCATAAAAACATGGCATACAAATGCAGAAAAGCAGAAATACTGAATGCAACCTTTTTTAGATCATAAGGCAATAAAAATGATTATCAGAGAGCAAAATTAAAAATCAATTGGAAATTAAATTATATGATACTCCAAAATCGGTTAGTTAGAGAACAAATCATAGAAACAATTAATAATTTCATTGAAGAAAATGACAATGGCGAAACATCCTTTCAAACCTTATGGGATGCAGCCAAAGCAGAACTCAGAGGAAAATTCATATCCCTGAGTGCATATATTAACAAATTATGGAGGGCAGAGATCAATGAATTGGACATGCAATTCAAAAAACTTGAAAGTGAACAAATTAAAAAATCCCCAGAATAAAACAAATTAGAGTTCCTAAAAACTAAGGGAGAATTAATAAAATCGAAAGTGATAGAACTATTGAACTAATAAATAAGACAAGAAGCTGGTACTTTGAAAAAACAACTAAATAGACAAAGTACTGACCAATCTAATTTTAAAAAAAGGAAAGAAGAAAAGCAAATTAACAGTATCAGGACTTCCAGGTAAACATGGCTGCAATCTAGATGCGAATCGCTTCCTCTCCCCTGGATCGAGCAAAATAGACTACCTCAAAAGAGCATAAAAATCACCTTTGGAAGAATGGAGGGACTCTCCAGTACCCCACAGAAACAAAGGTATGTGGGGTTTGAACATTTCCACACTATAAGAAGGAGGAAAAACCTGCACACAAACGTGAACTGAAATGCCCTTTCCTCCTTCCTGACATCCCCCACCAAACCAGAGTAGAGTATCAGAGCCCTCACTGGGACAGTGAATGAGTGAGGAACATCTCTGTCTGGGGGGGGGCACACCAGGGTCTTTGGGATATAAAGACTGCTAGGAAACGACCTCTCAGGGCGGTTTCATGGGAGAACCCTGGGCACTGGTAAGCGCACAGACAGTGGGTTCCCTGCAATGAGGAGTCTTGAGAGTGTGTAAAAACTGCCTAAGGCCAAAGTGTTGCCCCTCCCTGTAGTGAGGGGGGGCAAGCCAGGCTCCCTGGAAACTGACAGAAAATACCAGAGTTCCACCCCTCAGAGCGGTTTTACAGGAGATTCCTGCGCATGGGCGAGAAGAGATCACAGAGCATGGGAGTGGGCATGCTGAACACAGGGGCGGGCTCACTGAATACAGTGAGTTAGCTTAGAGAAAGCTAAAGTTCAGATCTCCTGAAACCCTTCCTTACCGATCTCAAACCAAATGCTCCTAGGACACCGAAATTCAAAATGATCGCTGACCCAGTCGCAGGGGCACCCAGACAACAGGGAAACAGAGAGATGGGGGAGCTTGTAACCCCCTGGCTGGATCCCTCCATCCAAGTCTCAAGTCCCTGCCTCAGGGCACACTCAATTCAATCCAGGGAAAGCTAATCTTATCAGGAGCCCCCGCCCAGAGCTCCAGGAAGCCCAGGCCCCTCCCCCTCAGAGAGCAGGGTCTTCTGAAACAACAGCAACCCTTAGGACTGGCAAAAGGACCCCAGGGCCTGCTATTCTGAAGGCTGCTTCCTGAAAACAACCTGACCCAGTCGAGGGGGCACCCAGACAGCATGGAAACAGAGAGACAGGGGAGCTCGTAACCCCCTGGCTAGAACCTTCCATCTGAGTTTCAGTTCAACCCAGGGAAAACTAATCTTCTTATCAGGAGCCCTAGCCCTGAGCCCAGGGAAGCCGAGGCCCCTCCCCCTCAGAGAGCAGGGTCTTCTGAAACAACAGCAACCCTCAGGACTGGCAAAAGGGCCTCGGGAGCTGGCTATTCTGAAGGCCACATCCTGAAAACAACCTAACCCAGTCGAGGGGGCACCCAGACAGCAGGGAAACAGAGAGAGAGGGGGGAGCTTGTAACCCCCTGGCTGGATCCTTCCATCGGAGTCTAATGAAAAAAGTCCCTGCCTCAAGGCATACTAAATACAACCCAGGGAAAGCTAATCTCACTAGGAGCCCTCCGAGATCCAGGAAGCCGCGGCCCCTCCCCCCACAGAGTGCAGGCGCTGACCGGCTAAGGCACAGGAACAAGGGCCAAGCTAGGCTTAGAGTGTGGAAGTAAGGCAATGGAGAAGCATCAGGAGGGTGCCGAGGAGAGGAGGGCAGTAACAGGGACACACCAGCAACTCCTGGCTTCCTGGGAACACAGAACAACAACTGCATAGAACGTACAATCTGCCTAGGGCTAAAACCTCTGAACACCAGACAGAGATAAGAAAAGTTAATCCCCCCCACTCAGATAGAGATGGCAAACTCCACAGAAGCACAAAAGTCCCAAAATTCAAAAAAAAAAAAAAACAAGAAGAAGGGGGTGAATTTGGACACATTTTATGGAGCAAAAATACAAAACACAGAGGAGATAGAAGAGGAAACACAAGCAAATGCTCTGAAACCTTCCAAAGGAAATGGAAACTCTCCACAAACCCATCAAGAATTTGAATCTGATATGATCAAAAAGATGGAAGCCTTCTGGGAGGAAAAGTGGGAAATAATGCAAAAGAAATTTACGCATCTACAAAACCAGTTTGACCAAACTGAAAAGGAAAACCAGGCTTTAAAGCAAGAACTAATAAAGCAAAGCCAAAAGACCAAGAAATTAGAAGAGAACATAAAATATCTCACTGACAAAGTGACAGATTTGGAAAATAGAGGGAGAAGAGATAATTTAAGAATAATTGGACTTCCAGAAAAGCCAGAAATAAATGGCAAACTCGACATCATAATACAAGAGATAATCAAAGAAAATTGCCCAGAGATTCTAGAACAAGGGGGCAATACAGTCACTGACAGAGCTCACAGAACACCCTCTACACTAAACCCCCAAAAGACAACTCCCAGGAATGTAATTGCCAAATTCCAAAACTCTCAAACAAAAGGAAAAATCCTGCAAGAAGCCAGAAAAAGACAATTTAGATATAAAGGAATTCCAATTGGGGTCACACAAGACCTTGCAAGTTCCACTCTGAATGATCGTAAGGCATGGAACATGATCTTCAGAAAGGCAAGAGAGCTGGGTCTTCAACCAAGAATCAGCTATCCAGCAAAACTGACTATGTACTTCCAAGGGAAAGTACGGGTATTCAACAAAATAGAAGATTTCCAACTTTTTGCAATGAAAAGACTAGAGCTCTGTGGAAAGTTCGATATTGAAAATCAAAGAGCATGGAATACATGAAAAAGGTAAATATGAAGGAAAGGGAAAAGGAGAAAAATGTTATCTTCTTCATTTACTCAAACTCTCTTCTATAAGGACTACATTTATATCAATCTATATATACTAACAGGTGGGGGAAAGGTAATGTGTAAATAGGGGGAAAAGAAAGACCAAATAAAATAATCATTCTCACACAAAGATTCACATGGGAAGGGGAGGGGAAGAAAACTCCTATAATCAGGAGAGGAAGTGAGTTTTTACTTAAATCTTACTCTCAGAAAATCAGCTCTGAGAGGGAAAAACATCCAGATCCATTGGGATCTTGAATTCTATCTTACCCAACAAGGGTAGGGAGAAGGGAAAACTAAGGGGGGGGGGAAAAGAGGGGGGAGGGAGAGGGAATAAAAGGGGAGGGACTAAAAAGGGAAACATATCAAGGGAGGGGAAAAGGGGGACTGATTCAAAGTAAATCACTGGACTAAAAGGTAGAGCCGAAGGAAAAAAGATAAGAATTAGGGAAGGTTATCAAAATGCCAGGGAGTCCACAAATGACAGTCATAACCTTGAATGTAAATGGGATGAACTCATCCATAAAAAGTAGACGAATAGCAGAATGGATTAGAATCCAAAATCCTACCATATGTTGTCTTCAAGAAACACACATGAGGTGGGTTGACACCCACAAGGTCAGAATTAAAGGATGGAGTAAGACCTTCTGGGCCTCAACTGACAGAAAGAAGGCAGGAATGGTAATCATGATATCTGATAAAGCCAAAGCAAAAATAGACCTGATCAAAAGGGATAGGGAAGGTAATTATATTTTGTTAAAAGGGACTTTATATAATGAGGGAAATATCACTAATCCACATGTATGCACCAAATAATATAGCACCCAAATTTCTAATGGAGAAACTAGGAGAAATAAAGGAAGAAATAGACAGTAAAACCATATTAGTGGGAGACTTAAACCAACCATTATCAAATTTAAATAAATCAAACCAAAAAATAAATAAGAAAGAGGTGAAAGAAGTAAATGAAATCTTAGAAAAATTAGAATTAATAGACATATGGAGAAAAATAAATAGGGATAAAAAGGAATACACCTTCTTCTCAGCACCACATGGCACATTCACAAAAATTGACCATACATTAGGTCACAGAAACATAGAACACAAATGCAGAAAAGCAGAAATAATGAATGCAGGCTTCTCAGATCACAAGGCAATAAAAATAATGATCAGTAAGGCTACATGGAAAACCAAATCAAAAACTAATTGTAAATTAAACAATATGATACTCCAAAATCGTTTAGTTAGAGAAGAAATCATAGAAACAATTAATAATTTCATCAAGGAAAATGACAGTGGTGAGACATCCTTTCAAACCTTTTGGGATGTAGCCAAAGCAGTATTCAGAGGTAAATTCATATCCCTGAGTGAATATATCAACAAACTAGGGAGAGCAGAGATCAATCAATTGGAAATGCAAAATAAAATAAAAAAACTCGAAAGTGATCAAATTAAAAAACCCCAGCAGAAAACCAAACTAGAAATCCTAAAAATTAAGGGAGAAATTAATAAAATCGAAAGTGATAGAACTATTGATTTAATAAATAAGACAAGAAGCTGGTACTTCGAAAAAACAAACAAAATAGACAAAGTACTGGTCAATCTAATTAAAAAAAGGAAGGAAGAAAAGCAAATTAATAGCATCAAAGATGAAAAGGGGGACAGCACCTCCGATGAAGAGGAAATTAAGGCAATCATTAGAAATTACTTTGCCCAATTATATGGCAATAAATACACCAATTTAGGTGATATGGATGAATATATACAAAAATACAAACTGCCTAGACTAACAGAAGAGGAAATAGAATTCTTAAATAATCCCATATCAGAAAATGAAATCCAAAAAGCTATCAAAGAACTTCCTAAGAAAAAGTCCCCAGGGCCTGATGGATTCACCAGTGAATTCTATCAAACATTCAGAGAACAGTTAATCCCAATACTATACAAACTATTTGATATAATAAGCAAAGAGGGAGTTCTACCAAACTCCTTTTATGACACACATATGGTACTGATTCCAAAACCAGGCAGGTCAAAAACAGAGAAAGAAAACTATAGACCAATCTCCCTAATGAATATAGATGCAAAAATCTTAAATAGGATACTAGCAAAAAGACTCCAGCAAGTGATCAGAAGGGTCATCCACCATGATCAAGTAGGATTTATACCAGGGATGCAGGGTTGGTTCACTATCAGGAAAACCATCCACATAATTGACCACATCAACAAACAAACCAACAAGAATCACATGATTATCTCAATAGACGCAGAAAAAGCCTTTGATAAAATACAACACCCATTCCTATTAAAAACACTAGAAAGCATAGGAATAGAAGGGTCATTCCTAAAAATAATAAACAGTATATATCTAAAACCATCAGCTAATATCATCTGCAATGTGGATAAACTAGATGCATTTTCAATAAGATCAGGAGTGAAACAAGGATGCCCATTATCACCTCTACTATTTGACATTGTACTAGAAACACTAGCAGTAGCAATTAGAGAAGAAAAAGAAATTGAGGGCATCAAAATAGGCAAGGAGGAGACCAAGTTATCACTCTTTGCAGATGACATGATGGTCTACTTAAAGAATCCTAGAGATTCAACCAAAAAGCTAGTGGAAATAATCAACAACTTTAGCAAAGTTGCAGGGTACAAAATAAACCCGCATAAGTCATCAGCTTTTCTATATATCTCCATAACACAGCTCAGCAGCAAAAACTAGAAAGAGAAATCCCATTCAAAATCACCTTAGACAAAATAAAATACCTAGGAATCTATCTCCCAAGACAAACACAGGAACTATATGAACACAATTACAAAACACTCAACTAAAACTAGACTTGAACAACTGGCAAAACATTAATTGCTCAGGATAGGACAAGCCAATATAATAAAAATGACCATCCTGCCCAAACTTATTTATCTATTTAGTGTCATACCCATTGAACTCCCAAAATATTTCTGTACTGATTTAGAAAAAACCATAACAAAATTCATTTGGAATAACAAAAGATCAAGGATATCCAGGGAAATAATGAAAAAAAAAACACATATGATGGGGGCCTTGCAGTTCCAGACTTTAAACTATATTACAAAGCATCAAAAAAATTTGGCTAAGAAACAGAAAGGAAGATCAGTGGAATAGGCTGGGGGAAAGAGACCTCAGCAAGACAGTATATGGTAAACCCAAAAATCCCAGCTTTTGGGACAAAAATCCACTATTCGATAAAAACTGCTGGGAAAATTGGAAGACAGTGTGGGAGAGATTAGGAATTGATCAACACCTCACACCCTACACCAAGATAAATTCAAAATGGGTGAGTGACTTAAACATAAAGAAGGAAACCATAAGTAAATTGGGTAAACACAGAATAGAATACATGTCAGAACTTTGGGAGGGGAAAAGACTTTAAAACCAAGCAAGACATAGAAAGAATCTCAAAATGTAAAATAAATAATTTTGACTACATCAAATTAAAAAGCTTTTGTACAAACAAAACCAATGTAACTAAAATCAGAATGGAAACAACAAATTGGGGAAAAAATCTTCATAGAAACCTCTGACAAAGGTTTAATTACTCAAATTTATAAATAGCTAAATCAATTGTACAAAAAATCAAGCCAGTCTCCAATTGATAAATGGGCAAGGGACATGGATAGGCAGTTCTCAGATAAAGAAATCAAAACTATTAATAAGCACATGAAGAAGTGTTCTAAATCTCTTATAATCAGAGAGATGCAAATAAAAACAACTCTGAGGTATCACCTCACACCAAGCAGACTGGCTAGCATGATAGCAAAGGAATGTAATGAATGCTGGAGGGGATGTGGAAAGGTAAGGACATTAATTCATTGCTGGTGGAGTTGTGAATTGATCCAACCATTCTGGAGGGCAATTTGGAACTATGCCCAAATGGTGACAAAAGAATGTCTATCTACCCTTTGATCCAGCCATAGCACTGCTGGGTCTGTACCCCAAAGAGACAATGGACAAAAAGACTTATACAAAAATATTCATAGCTGCGCTTTTTGTGCTGGCCAAAAACTGGAAAGCTAGGGGATGCCCATCAATTGGGGAATGGCTGAGCAAATTGTGGTATATGTTGGTGATGGAATACTATTGTGCTAAAAGGAATAATAAAGTGGAGGAATTCCATGGAGAATGTAACAACCTCCAGGAAGTGATGCAGAGCAAGAGGAGCAGAACCAGGAGAACATTGTACACAGAGACTAATACACTGTGGTATAATCAAATGTAATGGACTTCTCCATTGGTGGTGGTGTAATGGCCTGGAACAATCTGCAGGGATCTAGGAGAAAAAACACTATGCATAAGCAAAGGATAAACTATGGGAGTGGAAACACTGAGGAAAAGCAACTGCCTGACTACAGTGGTTGAGGGGACATGACAGAGGAGAGACTCTAAACGAAACTCTAATGCAAATATTGACAACATAGAAATGGGTTCGAATCAAGAACACATGTGACACCCAGTGGAATCACGTGTCGGCTATGGGAGGTGGCGGGGAGGAAAAGAAAATGATCTTTGTCTTTAATGAATAATGCTTGGAAATGATCATAGAAATATTATTTTTTTAAAAAAGAGTAGTTAGAATCATGCAGGGAAAGATTGGGGCATCATGAAGATTTGGTGAAAGGGGGGGGCAAAGAAAGAAAAAGGGAGGGAGGAAATCATCGATGATACTAAGATTTACTTCAAGAAATAGGGGGTGGGAACTAAATAGAATAATCTTTTCCATACAAAGATACACATGGGAAGGGGAGGGGAAGAACTCTCATACGAGAAGGAGAGGAAGAGAGTGCGAAATGGTATTACTTAAACCTTACTCTCAGTGAAATCAACTCTGAGAGGGAAGACCATCTAGATCCATTGGGATCCTGAATTCTATCTTATCCAACAGGGTAAGAGAGAAAGGAAAATTAAGGAGGGGGTTGGGGGAGGGAGTATAAAAAGGGAGGGAAGGAAGGGGGAGAGGGGAAGGGAGCATTTAAAGGGAGGGGCTAGTAAGGGAAGCATATCAAGGGAGGGGACTAGGGGGACTGATTTAAAGTAAATCACTGGTTCAAAAGGTTATAGCTAAAGAAGAAAGGTCAGAACTAGAGGAAGATATCAAAATGCCAGGGAATCCACAAGTGACAAGCATAACTTTGAACGTGAATGGGATGAACTCATCCATAAAAAGTAGACAAATAGCAGATTGGATTAGAACTCAAAACCCTACCATATGTTGTCTTCAAGAAACACATATGAGGCGGGTTGATACTCACAAGGTTAGAATTAAAGGATGGAGTAAGACCTTTTGGGCATCAACTGATTGAATGGAGACTGGAGTTGCAATCATGATATCTGACAAAGCCAAAGCACAAATAGACCTGATCAAAAGGGATCGGGAAGGTAAATATATTCTGTTAAAAGGGAGTATAGACAATGAGGAAATATCACTAATCAACATGTATGCACCAAAAGGTACAGCATCCAAATTTCTAATGGAGAAACTAGGAGAATTGAAGGAGGGAATAGACAGTAAAACCATATTAGTGGGAGACTTGAACCAATCACGATCAAATTTAGATAAATCAAACCAAAAAATAAATAAGAAAGAGGTAAAAGAGGTGAATGAAATCTTAGAAAAATTAGAGTTAATAGATATATGGAGAAAAATAAATAGGGACAAAAAGGAATACACCTTCTCAGCACCACATTGCATATTCACAAAAATAGATCATACACTAGGTCACAGAAACATGGCATTCAAATGCAGAAAAGCAGAAATAATAAATGCAACCTTTTCATATCATAAGGCAATAAACATGGGGATAAACTAGATGCATTCCCAATAAAATCAGGAGTGAAACAAGGATGCCCATTATCACCTCTATTATTTGACATTGTACCAGAAACACTAGCAGTAGCAATTAGAGAAGAAAAAGAAATTGAAGGCATTAAAATAGGCAAGGAGGAGACCAAGTTATCACTCTTTGCAGATGACATGATGGTCTACTTAAGAATCCTAGAGATTCAACCAAAAAGCTAGTGGAAATAATCAACAACTTTAGCAAAGTTGCAGGATACAAAATAAACCTGCATAAGTCATCCGCATTTCTATATATTTCCAACATAACTCAGCAGCAAGAACTAGAAAGAGAAATCCCATTCAAAATCACCTTAGACAAAATAAAATACTTAGGAATCTATCTCCTGAGACAAACACAGGAACTATATGAACACAACTACAAAACACTCTCCACACAACTAAAACTAGACTTGAAAAACTGGAAAAACATTAATTGTTCAGGATAGGATGAGCCAATATAATAAAAATGAACATCCTATCCAAACTTATTTATCTATTTAGTGCCATACCCATGGAATTTCCAAATTTTTTTTTTTTACTGATTGAGAAAAAACCATAACAAAGTTCATTTGGAAGAACAAAGGATCAAGGATATCCAGGGAAATAATGAAAAAAATACAAAGGAAGGGGGCCTTGCAGTCTCAGATCTCAGAGTATATTATAAAGCAGCGGTCATCAAAACAATTTGGTACTGGATAAGAGACAGAAAGGAGTATCAGTGGAATAGACTCAGGGTAAGTGACCTCAGCAAGACAGTATATGACAAACCCAAAGATCCCAGCTTTTGGGACAAAAATCCACTATTTCATAAAAACTACTGGGAAAATTAGAAGACAGTGTGGGAAAGATTAGGTTTAGATCAACACCTCACACCCTACACCAAGATAAATTCAAAATGGGTGAATGACTTGAACATAAAGAAGGAAACTATAAGAAAATTAGGCAAACACAGAATAGTATACATGTCAGACCTTTGGGAAGGGAAATATTTTAAAACCAAGCAAGACTTAGAGTTACAAAAATGCAAAATAAATAATTTGGACTACATCAAATTAAAAAGCTTTTGTACAAACAAAACCAATGTAACCAAAATTAGAAGGAAAACAACAAATTGGGGAAAAATCCTCATAAAAAACCTCAGAAGAAAGTTTAATTATTCAAATTTACAAAGAGCTAAATCAATTATACATAAAATCAAGCCATTCTCCAATTGATAAATGGGCAAGGGATATGAATAGGCAGTTTTCAGATTAAGAAATAAAAACTATTAATAAGCACACGAGAAAGTGTTCTCAATCTCTTATAATCAGAGAGATGCAAATTAAAACAACTCTGAGGTACCACCTCACACAGAGCAGATTGGCTAACATGTCAGCAAAGGAAAGTAATGAATGCTGGAGGGGATGTGGAAAAGTAGGGACACTAATTCACTGCTGTTGGGGTTGTGAATTGATTCAACCATTCTGGAGGGCAATTTGGAACTATGCCCAAAGGGCAATAAAAGACTGTCTGCCCTATGATCCAGCCATAGCACTGCTGGGCTTGTACCCCAAAGAGATAATAAGGAAAAAAGACTTGTACAAGAATATTCTTAGCAGAGCTCTTTGTGATGGCCAAAAATTGGAAAATGAAGGGATGCCCTTCCATTGGGGAATGGCTGAACAAATTGTGGTATATGTTGGTGATGGAATACTATTGTGCTAAAAGGAATAATAAAGTGGAAGAATTCCATGGAGACTGGAACAACCTCCAGGAAGTGATGCAGAGAGAAATTAGCAGAACCAGAAAAACATTGTACACAGAGACTGATATACTGTGGTACAATGGATCGTAATGGACTTCTCCATTAGTGTCAATGTAATGTCCCTGAACAATCTGTAGGGATATAGGAGAAAAAACACTACCCACAAGCAGAGGAGAAATGGTGGGAGTAAAAACACCGAAGAAAGGCAACTGGTTGACTACAGGGTTTGAGGGTATATGATTGAGGAGAAACTCTAAATGAACACCCTAATGCAAATACCAACAACATGGAAATGAGTTTGGATCAAGGACACAGGTGATAACCAGGGGAATCATGAGTCAGCTATGGGAAGGGTGGCAGAAGAGGGGGGGGGGGGGAGAAAATGATCTTTTGTTTCCAATGAATAATGTTTGAAAATGACCAAATAAAATAATGTTTAAAAGGAAGAAAATGAGGGGAAGGGGAGGGAGGTAAAGAACATGAATCCGTGTAACCATGGAAAAATATTCTAAATTAAATAAGTAAATTTTTTAAAAAGCACCATAAAAACTTAAAATATTGCCAATGTCAACATTTTTGTTCCTTTCTTATGCCTATAGGCAGCCCTTTGGACTCTCCATGGACTGGTAGGTATTAGGTATTCTTTGTTTTTATCTCCTGATAATTAATTTAGAACTTGAGGTACTTTGCCTTGAAGGAGTATTTGATCCTGCTGCAACTGTTCTTGAAATTCAAATTGGACTTGAGGTATTTGAAAAAATGAGCCCAGAAATAAAGCCTAATTTCAGGCTCTAGATAAACTTCAAAGACAGTCCTTTTCAAAGTTTTTTTTTTTTAAGGAAATGCTAAAGTCATTTGGTAGTCATAGATACATACCACTAGCAGTCACCAATGTGATCCATTTGTCATTTACTTTTGTATTTCTTGGCTTGGAACATGCCATTGAGAAATAAAACACAATTTACCTTTGGGAAGTTTTTAGAAGCCATAAAAATGATTGATATAGTCAATATACATATGATCATTATCAGAAGTTTCCATGCAGTGAAATTCGAAGCTCTATTAAACAACCTATGGGAAATAAACATATAAATACATAGAATAATAAAAAAGATGTTCCTTAATGCTCAATTACTATCATTTTTAACAGCTCTTTAATTCTCAGAACCCTATTCTTTGTTTGTTTTATGTTCTTCTAGCTTCCTTCTTTTTGATCTTTAAAGTATGTTACTAGTACTTTACATGGGGAAAAGACACGAAAAATGAAGGAGTTGTTTATGTCTTTACAAGAAAAGACAATCTTGTTTAGGGAATGAACCTTTCTGACTTCCTTAGGGAATTTTCCCACCCCTAATTATAATAGATATTACTTCTTGACTGCCCCCTCTTTAAGGTCACTAAGGACTTAATTGTCACAGAAAGATTTTCTGTATATTGCTTTGAGTCTTTTAATTAAACCAGGTGGCTATTTTTAAAAAAGATTTTTTCTACCTCTCTTTTCTTTTTGGGCCAGTCCCTTACCCCAAATCCCTTTTACAAAGAATAAGAATCAAAGAATGTCAGATGTTGACATAAAGTAATTTGGAAAAAAAAACACCAAAAAGTTCACAAGGGAGAACACACTATTGCACAAATGATAACAACATTGTTCTGAAGTTTTTACTTACATTGAACAGAAATCTGCCCTTTTGCCACTTTCACTTGACTTCCAGATATGTCCCTTAAGTCTAAGCAGCAAATATTATCCCTCTGCTTCTTGAAAACATTTCAAAAACTAACAATGTTTAAATTTCAATACCTGGTTCTAGGATCCACCCTTATTTGATCTGCTTCCTGTTTTACTCTGACTTCTTGCTTAATGTTTTTTCTTTTCATTTTTATTAACATAATAAAAAACTACTTGCTCCCTCCCTTCCACTCTCTCTCTCTCTGCAATTGTCTCTCTCTCTTTACCCTCTCTCTCTCATTTTCAAGGTAGGAAGGAACTGTGACTCTGTGGATGAAATTATTTTCAGTTATTTCTATCTTTTTTAAGCTTTATCCTCCATCCACTGGGAGTAAGGCGGTCTTTAAGGAAGGAAATCCAGTATGGAAGTCCTTTTGACTTCTTGTTAACCATGTTGATTTGATGGGTTCTTTTCTTGTAAATTCTTAGGACCACTATAAACTATAAACTAGTTGAACTATGCCCCCAAAGCTATAAACTTTGATCCAGAATCCTATATTCTGTTGGGTATCCTAGGATACCCACTTCATCTTTTCCTTGAGTCAGCTATTATCTTTTTTTTACATTTGTATTTATTTCACTAAATCTTTTCTACTTATAAGTAATTTTTTTTAACATTTAAAAAAAATTGAGTTCCAAATTTCCACTCTCTCACCCCTCCTATTCCCCTTAAAAAGGAAAAGCAATATGGTATTGATGATACATGTGAAATCATACAAAATATATTTCCATATTAGCCATTTTGAAAAATAAAACACATGTATACACAAACAAAAATGCTTCAGTCTATACTCAGAGTCCATCAGTTCTCTTGCTAGTGGTGGATAGAATTTTTCATAGTGAGCCCTTTGGAATTGTCTTTGATCACTCTCTTGATCAGAGTAGCTAAGTCTTTCATGGTTGATCATCCTAACAATATTGCTATTACTGTGTCCAGTGTTCTCCTGGTTCTTCTCACTTCACTTTGTGTTAGGTTACAGTCTTTACAGGTTTTTTGAACCCATCCCCCTTATCATTTTTTTAATAGTACAGGAATATTCTATCATAATCATCTACTACAATTCATTTAGCCATTCCCCATTTGATGGGCATCCCTTCAATTCCCATGTCTTAGCCACCACAAAAAAGAACTAATACAAATATTTTTGAACATATAGACATTCCCCCCCCCTATTTTTTATCTCTTTGGGACACAGACTTCTTAGTGATAATGTTGGTATGCTCAGTTTTATAGCTTTTGGGGCATAGTTACAATTGTTCTCCAGAATGATTAGACTAATTCACAACTCCACCAACAGTGTATTAGTGTCCCAATTTTTCCACATCCTCTCTAGGGCTTTTCCTTTTCCTTTTCCATAAATGTTAGCCAGTCGAATAGATATGAGGTGGTACCTCACAGTTCTTTGAATTTTAATTTTTCTAATCAATAACGATTTGAAACAATTTGGTTTCCTCTTCTGAAAACTGCTTGCTCATATCCTTTGGCCAGTTATCAGGTGGGGCCTCCACCTTGCTCAAGCTCCTAGCACAAACTGGCATCTAGCCCTGTCCACAGGAAGTGCTCGAATTCCAGAGGCTGTTCCCTACCTCACTTCCTGTGCCTCACAAGTGCCAATGATGGCTCAAGCTTGGCTTAGGACAGCCCAGGTGGGCAGTTAGTTATTTCTGATTTGTCATTGACTAGCACATGCCCGTGTAGTTGTGGGTGTGCACAATTTTGGGTGCTAGACCAAGCAAGATGGAGATTTTAAAATTCAAAATTCCCCGTGATGATGATTGGGGAGACTAGTCTCCCCAATTGATCACTAAACATAAGCATACTGCACCCTGAAAAATTCTAACTGCAAGTGTATACAAAATTTTGTCCTCTAAGAGGAAAACCTATAATAGTTGTAGATTAGGGGAAATAGAGGAGAGACAAAGACAACAAACCAATGTTTTGCTGGGCACATCGACAAAAGCCAATTAGGGGGCAGTCCCCTTTGGCATAAGCGTGTACATTCAAAAAAAATGTTCAATCAACCACACCCCAAGGTTCATTCTGGATCTTCCTGTAGTAAAAAGGTTTAGATATCTTTCTGCAAACAGTTCATTCTCTGGATTAGCAAGCTTTTTCTCTGAAGATCTATCTAGAACAAAATTTAAATCATGGATTTTATGGAATACAATCCCCCCTGAAGAAAGTGTTGAAAAAACACTGAGTCCAGCTGAGGATGCAAGGTTTAGTTGTGGGGGTGTGTGAGTTAATTTAAAAGGAAAACAAAAACAAAATGAAAACAAAATAGAAAACAAAAAACAAAAGGAAAAAAGGGAAAAATTAAGGGAAAAATATAAACCCTTTATATATACATATACTTATATTAAAGAAGAATTCAAAATCAGTATCAAAATATCAAAAATCTATGCATACAAAATTTTTAGAAAGCAAGAATAAAATTTTCTCACAAGCCCCTATATTAGGGCCCAGTGAAGTAATTTTTAATCCCACAAGTCTGTAGGACAGAATGCAGCAAATTTCAATTACCCATTTGCAGCCAAGGCTACAGGAAGTTGTCATACTATAGGAGAGAAAAAAAGGACCAGATTTGGGGGAAGTGTCATTCCCTTGTCTGATTTTTCCTTCATTCTCAGGGATGGATGGAGCCAGGATAGTACCCAACCTTTGGTACTTGTCTATAGGTATTTTCACAAAGAGTGTGGATACAAGGAAGGCCTACATCTTAACATATGTCAAGTGTCGCAACCCTGAGTGTCACACTAGGTTCAAGTCCTTAGTATTGGCTTAGAAGTGCATCAATCCTACCTGGATTGGTCTTTGATTTTTAGACCTGCGAGCTCTTTTGGCATTATCCAGGTTATCTCTGTGCTCCTTTTTGATCCCATTCCTAGAATCAGACACAAACATTAATCATAGTTTCACAACAATTATTAATAAATGGCAGGTTCCCATAGTCTAAAGCTGTTTGGGTACATATTAATAACAATAGCAAGTATGTATATATTTAAACTAATATTATTGTACAATAAAAATTAATATTGATTGTATGTACCCTAAGTACAAAGAAATGAGAAAAAGAGGAAAAAATAAAATATTTTAATAAAAGAATGATAATAAAATATGGAAAAGAGAAAAAAGGAAAAAAGAAAAAAAATAAATTTAGGAATTCAATGTGTCAAAAGCAGAATAAAACAGTTCCACTTGTCAATGGGTAGTTATCTCCAATGCATGTATAGGATACAGTCAATCAGTCTCAACAGAAGATGCTCTCTTTACATGTGAGCAATGAATCCAAGAGTCCTTTTCTCCAACCTTTATAGATGTTGGAGTAGTTAACAATATTTGGAATGGTCCTTCCCAGGAAGGCTGGGTTGCTCCCATACTCTGGAAGTTCTTTATATATACGTTGTCTCCTGGGTTCAGGTCGTGAAGTGAGAAGTTTAGTGGCCCAGCTTGTATTGCAGCTCTGGATTCATGGAGTTCATGCAGTTTGTGCTGTAATTCCTGTATATAGGAAGCAATAGTAGTATCTCCCCCTAATAGTGATGTATATGCAGGGGAGAAAGGTTTAGCCTGTATAGGTGGATATACAAAAAGCATCTCAAATAGTGAGATGTGTAAGTCTCCTCTAGGCCTGCTTCTAAGATAAAATAGGGCCAAAGGGAGAATTTCAGGCCATTTTATTCTTCCAAATGAACTTTGTTATGTTTTTTTCTAAGTCAGTGAAGAAGTATTTTGGTAGTTCAATGGGTATGGCACTAAATAGATAAATAAGTTTGGGTAGGATGGTCATTTTTATTATATTGGCTCGTCCTATCCATGAGCAGTTAATGTTTTTCCATTTGTTCAAGTCTAGTTTTAGTTGTGTGGCGAGTGTTTTGTAGTTGTGTTCATATAGTTCCTGTGTTTGTCTTGGGAGATAGATTCCTAGGTATTTTATTTTGTCTAAGGTGATTTTGAATGGGATTTCTCTTTCTAGTTCTTGCTGCTGAGCTGTGTTGGAGATATATAGAAAAGCTGATGATTTATGTGGGTTTATTTTGTATCCTGCAACTTTGCTAAAGTTGTTGATTATTTCAATTAGCTTTTTGATTGAATCTCTAGGATTCTTTAAGTAGACCATCATGTCATCCGCAAACAGTGATAACTTGGTCTCCTCCTTGCCTATTTTGATGCCTTCAATTCCTTTATCTTCTCTAATTGCTACTGCTAGTGTTTCTAGTACAATGTCAAATAGTAGAGGTGATAATGGGCATCCTTGTTTCACTCCTGATCTTATTGGTAATGCATCTAGTTTATCCCCATTGCAGATGATGTTAGCTGTTGGTTTTAGATATACACTGTTTATTATTTTTAGGAATGACCCTTCTATTCCTATGCTTTCTAGTGTTTTTTAATAGGAATGGGTGTTGTATTTTATCAAAGGCTTTTTCTGCATCTATTGAGATAATCATATGGTTCTTGCTAGTTTGCTTGTTGATGTGGTCAATTATGTGGATGGTTTTTCTAATGTTGAACCAGCCCTGCATCCCTGGTATAAATCCTACTTGATCATGAATGATCCTTCTGATCACTTGCTGGAGTCTTTTTGCTAGTATCCTATTTAAGATTTTTGCATCTATATTCATTAGGGAGATTGGCCTATAGTTTTCTTTCTCTGTTTTTGACCTGCCTGGTTTTGGAATCAGTACCATGTTTGTGTCGTAAAAGGAGTTTGGTAGAACTCCCTCTTTGCTTATTATGTCAAATAGTTTGTATAGTATTGGGATTAACTGTTCTCTGAATGTTTGATAGAATTCACAGGTGAATCCATCAGGCCCTGGGGATTTTTTCTTAGGAAGTTCTTTGATGGCTTGATGGATTTCAATTTCTGATATGGGATTATTTAAGAATTCTATTTCCTCTTCTGTTAGTCTAGGCAGTTTGTATTTTTGTATATATTCATCCATTTCTCCTAAATTGGTGTATTTATTGCCATATAATTGGGCAAAGTAATTTCTAATGATTGCCTTAATTTCCTCCTCATTGGAGGTGCTGTCCCCCTTTTCATCTTTAATGCTGTGAATTTGCTTTTCTTTCTTCCTTTTTTTAATTAGATTGACCAGTACTTTGTCTATTTTGTTTGTTTTTTCGAAGTACCAGCTTCTTGTCTTATTTATTAAATCAATAGTTCTATCACTTTTGATTTTATTAATTTCTCCCTTAAGTTTTAGGATTTCTAATTTGGTTTTCTGCTGGGGGGTTTTAATTTGATCGCTTTCGAGTTTTTTCAATTGCATTTCTAATTGATTGATCTCTGCTCTCCCTTGTTTGTTAATATAAGCTTTCAGGGATATGAATTTGCCTCTGATTACCGCTTTGGCTGCATCCCAAAAGGTTTGAAAGGATGTTTCGCCATTGTCATTTTCCTTGATGAAATTATTAATTGTTTCTATGATTTCTTCTTTAACTAAACGGTTTTGGAGTATCATATTGTTTAATTTCCAATTGGTTTTAGATTTGGTTTTCCATGTACCATTACTAATCATTATTTTTATTGCCTTGTGATCTGAGAAGGCTGCATTCATTATTTCTGCTTTTTTGCATTTGTGTGCTATGTTTCTGTGACCTAATGTATGGTCAATTTTTGTGAATGCCATGTGGTGCTGAGAAGAAGGTGTATTCCTTTTTATCCCTATTTATTTTTCTCCATATGTCTATTAATTCTAATTTTTCTAAGATTTCATTCACTTCTTTTACCTCTTTCTTATTTATTTTTTGATTTGATTTATCTAAATTTGATAATGGTTGGTTTAAGTCTCCCACTAGTATGGTTTTATTGTCTATTTCTTCCTTCAATTCTCCTAGTTTCTCCATTAGAAATTTGGGTGCTATATTATTTGGTGCATACATGTTGATTAATGATATTTCCTCGTTGTCTAGAGTCCCTTTTAACAAAATATAATTACCTTCCCTATCCCTTTTGATCAGGTCTATTTTTGCATTGGCTTTATCAGATATCATGATTACCACTCCTGCCTTCTTTCTATCAATTGAGGCCCAGAAGGTCTTACTCCATCCTTTAATTCTGACCTTGTGGGTGTCAACCCGCCTCATGTGTGTTTCTTGAAGACAACATATGGTAGGGTTTTGGATTCTAATCCATTCTGCTATTCGTCTACGTTTTATGGGTGAGTTCATCCCATTCACGTTCAAAGTTATGATTGTCATTTGTGGACTCCCTGGCATTTTGATTGCCTTCCCTAATTCTAACCTTTTCTTCTTCGGCTCTACCTTTTAGTCCAGTGATTTACTTTGAATCAGTCCCCCTTGTCCCCTCCCTTGATGTTTCCCTTTTTAGTCCCTCCCTTTTTCTTCCCTCCCCCTCCCCCCTCTCTTTCCCTCCCTTTTTGTTCTCCCTCTCCCCCTCCCCCCCTTGGTTTTCCCTTCTCCTTACCCTTGTTGGGTAAGATAGAATTCAAGATCCCAATGGATCTGGATGTTTTTCCCTCTCAGAGTTGATTTCCCTGAGATTGAGGTTTAAGTAACCCCCCCCTCTTCCTCTCCTTCTTATAGGAGTTTTCTTCCCCTCCCCTTCCCATGTGAATCTTTGTGTGAGAACCATTATTCTATTTGGTCTTTCTTTACCCCCTATTTATACATTACATTTTCCCCACATGTTAGTATACATGGATTGATATAAATGTAGTCCTTATAGAAGAGAGTTTGAGTAAAAGAAGAAGATAACATTTTTCCCCTTTCCTTAATATTTACCTTTTCAGGTATTCCTTGCTCTTTGATTTTCGGTATCAAACTTTCCACAGAGCTCTGGTCTTTTCTTTGCAAAAAGTTGGAAGTCTTCTATTTTGTTGAATGCCCATACTTTCCCTTGGAAGTATATAGTCAGTTTTGCTGGGTAGCTGATGCTTGGTTGGAGACCCAGCTCTCTTGCCTTTCTGAAGATCATGTTCCATGCCTTACGATCATTCAGAGTAGAACTTGCAAGGTCTTGTGTGACCCTGATTGGCATTCCTTTATATCTAAATTGTCTTTTTCTGGCTTCCTGTAGGATTTTTTCTTTTGTTTGATAGCTTTGGAATTTGGCAATTACATTCCTGGGAATTGTCTTTTGGGGGTTTAGTGTAGAAGGTGTTCTGTGAGCTCTGTCAGTGGCTGTATTGCCCCCTTGTTCTAGAATCTCTGGGCAATTTTCTTTGATTATATCTTGTATCACCATGTCCAGTTTGGTGTTTATTTCTGGCTTTTCTGGGAGTCCAATTATTCTTAAATTTTCTCTTCTACCTCTATTTTCCAGATCTATCACCTTGTCGGTGAGATATTTTATGTTCTCTTCTAATTTCTTGGTGTTTTGGCTTTGCTTTATTAGTTCTTGCTTTAAAGCCTGGTTTTCTTTTACAGTTTGGTCAAACTGGTTTTGTAGATGCGTGAATTTCTTTTGCATTATTTCCCACTTTTCCTCCCAGAGGGCTTCCATCTTTTTGGTCATTTCTGATTCAAATTCTTCATGGGTTTGTGGAGAGTTTCTATTTCCTTTGGAAGATTTTGGAGAATTTTCTTGTATATCTTCTTCTATCTGCTCTGTATTTTGTATTTTGGCTCCATAGAATGTGTCCAAAGTCGCCCCTTTCTTCTTATTTTTCTTGATATTTTGGGGCTTCTGTGCTTCTGTGGAGTTTGTCATCTCTGAATGTGGAGGATTAGCTTTTCTTATCTCTGTCTGGTGATCAGAGGCTTTAGTCCTGGGCAGATGTTGGTTCTATGAGCTTTCCCTGGGTTAAACTGAATATGCCTCACTGGAACTGGAATGGAAGGGTCGGACCACGAGGCCACACTCTCCCCCCGGCTCCGGAAGTTTCCTTCAGAATCGCTGGCCGTGAGGCTGTTTCATCGGCCTGCGGGGGGATGGGCTGCAGCTTCCCCAAGCTCCGAGCACAAGGACTTTCACTGAGACTTGGATAGCAGGATCCAGCCTGTGAGGCTGTCTTGCCCGCCCTGAGGGTTGCTGTTGTTTCGACCAGCTCTCTGCAGCGGAAGCCCCAGGCAGTAACTTTCACCTGGACTCGGGTAGAAGGCCCTGAGGGTTGTTGTTCCGAGGACCCTGCTCTCTGAGCCTGGCCGGGCTGCGGCTTCCGGGAGCCTTGGACTCTGCGCTCCTACCCCTGAGGTCCGAGTGATCTCGGGTTCTGGCTTTTGAGGGGAGCCGTACCTTTTGAACCGGGTCCAGATCCAGGAGGAGGGTTCCCAGGGTCTGTGCTGTTGATCGTTTTGAATTTCGGTGCCTTAGGAGCTTATAGTTTGAGATCGGTCGGGAAGGGTTTTCCGGAGATCTGAACTTTAGCTTTCTCTAAGCCGCCATCTTAACCGGAAGTCCTTCAGGCCATTTTAAATGGGTCTCAGTGCATAATTTGCCAATATAGTTTTAAGTTCTTTGTTCATCCTCTCAACATGGCCTGAACTCTGGGGATGATATGGAACATGGAATTTTGGAGTTATCCCCAAGCAGGAATATATCTGATTTAGAACAGAATCAGTAAAATGACTCCCCCATCAGAATCAATACATGCTGGCAGGCCAAAGCGAGGAATAACTTCTTTTAAAAACACCTTAGCAACAAAAGCTGCTGTAGCTTGGGCTGTAAGAAATACTTCCGGCCATCTGGTCAGTTGGTCTACTCTGACCAGACAAAATTTATATTGTCCAGCCTTTGGAATTGTTATAAAATCTATCTGCGGGTGCTCAAAAGGTGTGTAATCCAGACGATGCCCACCAAAGGCTTTGCCATGAAAGGCATGTTGGTTATATGCCTGGAAGATAGAGCAGGCTGTATACACTTTAGAGGCTATGGTGGTTATACCAGGGGCTATCCATACTCTCTTAACAGAGTCCACGATGCCCTGGCTACCAAAGTGGCCATTATTATGAACAGATTGGCAAATTTGGTGATAGAAACTTCTAGGGAGCAGGGGTCTTCCTTCAGCTGACACCCAAACTCCATTGATCTGTTTTGCTTTAAATTTTTGTTTCCATTTTTCCATTTCCTTCTCATTATAGGAAAGTGATAAATTTAAGTCATCAGTGGTTGTTAATGTTAAAAGTAATTCAGGCCCTTCTATGGCTGCTAGCTTTGCAGCAGCATCTGCTCGGTCATTTCCCCTAGAGACAGTGTCAGTGCCACCTGTATGGGCTGAGCAATGAACGACAGCTAGGGCTTCAGGCAGCTGAAGAGCAGAAAGGACTTCATTAATAATTTCTGCATTAGCTATGGATTTTCCAGCTGAGGTTAAAAATCCTCTCTGGAGCCATAGCATCCCGACTGAGTAACAAATGCCAAAAGCATATCTAGAATCCCTATAAATTGTTGCCCTTTTATCCTTGGCAATTATACAGGCATGTTTCAGAATTATGAGTTCTTCCCCTTGAGCACTAATGTTAGAGGGCAGCGAAGCTGACCGCTCAGTGGCAAATTCTGTGACTACAGCAGCTCCACTGTAGCATATGTCATCCCTCATGAAAGAAAAACCATCAGTAAATAAGATCAGGTCTGAGGTTTTTAAGGGAGTGTCCAGGAGATCATCTTGAGGCTTTTCTGCCATGGACACTAGTGTTTCACAACTGTGTAATGGTTCTCCTGAAGTTGGTAAGTCTGGAAGCAAGGTGGCAGGATTAAGGGTTGTACAGCATTTCAGAGTAATATTTTCATTGTTTAGCAAGGTTATTTTATACGTTGTTATTCGCTGATCAGAAAATGCCTGTGTTCTCTGTCTTAGCAATAATGCTTCTACCTTATGTGGACACATAATTGTTAATGGGCATCCCAATACTAGATCAATGGTTTTTGTCACTAATAAAGTAGTAGCAGCCACACCTCTAAGGCATGGTGGTGCTCCTGAAGCTATGGGTCCAGCTGGGCTGAATAATAAGCAACTGGGTGCTGAGAAGGCCCCAGAGTCTGAGTTAAAATGCCTGAAGCTAATCCTCTTCACTCATGTACATACAAAGTAAATGGCTTGTTGTAATCTGGGATGCCTAGAGCAGGGGCAGACAGGATAGCCTTTTTTAGATCTGATAGAGCTGACAGGCTCTAATTTGAGGGGTTCAGGGACCAAATCCCTTGTTAGGGCTATAAGGAGTTTAGTAATTTCCCCATAGCAAGGAAAACATTGTCTGCAAAACCCCGTTGCTCCCAGAATTGCTCTTAACTGTTTTTTAGTGGTAGGAGCACTCAATTTTTGAATATTCTCAATTTGCTTGGAAGAAATAGAATGGGCACCAGCTGTCAGAATGAACCCCAAATATTCTACTTTTGGGAGATACCACTGAACTTTATTCTTCAAGATCTTATGATCTCTTTTGTGCAAATCCAAAAGAAGGTGTTTACTATCTTCCTGACATGCTTCTGCATCTGCGGAAGCCAAGAGTAGGTCATCTACATATTTTATTAATTTGCTGTTTTAAAATTTTTTATTATCTGTATCTTGTCCCAAAATTAGTGCAAATAAGGTCGGGCTTTCTACATAACCCTGGGGCAAACGACTCCAGGAATATTGGGTGCCATTCCAGGTGAAAGCAAAAATAAGCCTCGAGTTCTCATGTATGGGTATGGAAAAGAAGGCTGAGCACAAGTCTACTACTGTAAAGTATGTAGCTGTGCTAGGAATAGAAGAAATAATAGTATTGATATTGGGAACTACAGAGTGTCTCTTTATAACGTGATTGTTCACAGCCCTCAAATTCTGTACGAATCTATAGAGGTGTTTGCCATTGGGCCCCCTTTTTGGTTTTTTAATGGGGAGGATGGGTGTGTTGTATTCAGATTTACAAGGGAAAATTATTCCTTGGTCAATTAATGAGTTTATTATTGGGGTAATGCCCTCTGTTGCCTCCTTGGAGAGAGGATACTGAGGAATGCAAGGAGGTGGGATGGATTTAGTTTTTATTTGCACAGGAGCAGCTGATTTAAGTAAGCCTACATCAGTAGAAGATGTGGCCCTGTATGTATTTCTGTAGGTATTTCAAAGGTAGGATGCTCCTTTGCCTCCTGGCTCTCTGAGAGAAATACAGGGAGTAAATTTAAGGTTTCCTCGGGCACTTCTAAGGAGAGAGAGCCATCTGGGGCGCACATTATTGTGGCTTGTAATTTGCAGAGTAAATCTCTCCCCAGCAAATTTGTGGGGGATCCAGGCATTAAAAGAAAAGAATGTTCAACAGTTAGGGGTCCCACGCATACCATGTGAGGAGAAAGTTTTGGGACCTTTAATAGTTTTCCTGAAACACCTACTACATTTAGGGAGCCAATAGAATTACATTTCTCATCTGGTTTGCTTACTAGAACTGACCTAGATGCTCCAGTATCTAAAAGACAATCATAGTATGAATTTCCTACCTTTAAAGTGACATGAGGTTCCTTACTATTTGGGGGGGGGGGATGTATAGGGATTATTGGCATTAAAATATCAGGGTCTGGAAAACCAAAGGTTTCATTCTTTGATTCCAGGGCCCTCACCCCCCCCCCCTTCACACCTTCATAAAGATGCTTAGGCAGTTTTTTGGGACCCTCCACGCTGTTGGGGGTGTTCACCCAGAGTGTAGTGTGGTTGAGCTCCATTTCTTATATATTGTTGTTGGGCATTGTGTTGGGTATTATCATTTTCAGCATTTGGAGCACTGTCATTATTTTGATTGGCATTGTGGTTCCTATAGTTATTATTCCTAAAGTTGTTATTATTTCCATTTTTCCATAGTCAGCTCCTACAGACCATTGTTGCGTGGCCTCTCTTCCCACAGAAAAGGCATATTAAGGGGTATGTTAGTGATTTATCTGTGGATTCCTGCAAAGGGGCCATGGTCTCTCCCTTAATTTTCAAGTGTTCCTGTATTCTTTTAATTTCTATCATTAAGTCATTCCCTGACCCATTGTGAGTCTCAGGTTGTTTTGCATGACCCTTATAGACATAG
Source organism: Monodelphis domestica (assembly GCF_027887165.1). Classification (NCBI taxonomy): domain Eukaryota; kingdom Metazoa; phylum Chordata; class Mammalia; order Didelphimorphia; family Didelphidae; genus Monodelphis; species Monodelphis domestica. The sequence continues at coordinate 237,544,073 of NC_077230.1, forward strand.
GTTGCTACTTTCCTCAGTTCTTCAAGGTCCATAGACTCCCAGTTGGGACAGCTAGTTTCAAAGTAGTCTTTTACTACTGAACAACAATTCCTAACGAATTGTCTGCTTTTATGTTTAATGTCCTTTTCTCTGGTCAAATCAAGGTCCATATATGAATTTCCTACGTCAATAAGTCTGTCCATAAAGTGGGAGGGGGTTTCATCAATTTCCTGTCGGGACCATCCAAATTTTCCCCATGTATCAGGTCTATCAGAGCAGTCTCTCATAGCTCTTAATAATGCTTCTCTGGCCAGGGCTAGTTTTGTGTGATCTTGTACAACATTGGGGTTCCAGTGTGGATATACATTTGGCCAATGGTGGGCTCCTCTACCTCTTTTCTTATTAGCTAGAGAGATGACATTATTTTTCTCTCTCTGTCAGAAATGTATCTAACAAATTTTTCTAAATCATCAGATTTAAAAGGTGTATAGTGTCTTACAGACACCAAGTTCCCTTCTTTATTAAAGGTGGGTACTTCCCTCAATGGAAATAAACTTCTGTCTAAATTATCTCATGATACTGTTTCTAGGCTACTTGCTCTGTTTTCAGTGAGGTAGGTAAGAGAATGGAAAAGGTTAGGATTATTGGGTGTTGGGGCATGAGGGTTGGGGATGGGAGCATGAGCATGTGTGGGGGGAAGGGCCGGAACAGGGGACAGGGTATGAGACATGGGGTGGAACTAAGGGGGTGGGATCAACAGGGGCAGGGCAGGGAGCATAGGTTAGGGGTGGGACCAGGGTGAGAGGGGCATGAATGGGGGGCAGGGTTGAGGGGACAGGGTATGAGGCATGGGGTGGGACTAAAGGGGTGGGATCAACAGGGGTAGAGCAGGGAGCATCGGGCAGGGGTAGGACTGGGACAGGATGGGCATGAACGGGGGGGGGGCAGGGCTGAGGGGTCAGGATAGGAGGCATGGACAGGGGGAGGGGACAGGGTGGGAGGGGCATGAATGTCAGGGGGAGGGGCAGGAATGGAGACAGGGGGAGGGGCTGGATGGTCAGGAGGGGGAGGAGCTGGTTGGTCTGAGGGGGCTGCTATTTGAGCCAAATTGTTTTGGGCAGGGTGGATCAGGGAATCTGATAATGATGGGGAATGGGGAGATAAATCACTCCTATTGCTGGATGTTCTTAACTCTCTTTTAATGTTTTGCAGGAAAGTTTTGAACTCTCCCCATCTATCTTCCATAAGCTCATTTTGTCCCTCAAGTTGTTAATTAATAAAAGTATTCAGCTCCATAATTTGTTGATTAATAAAAGTATTTTGTTCCTTAATTCGTTGATTAATAAAAGGAACAAGCAAGTGTTCTCTCTTAGAGGAGATTAGGTATATTGTTACAACTACAACAAGTACAATTCCAAGGAAGAGGAATGCAAGGGTCATGAAGAGACTTATAGTGTCTAAGAAAAACCATCCTATAGGAACACCTACTAGGAATCCTATGGACTTGATTATTGAACTTATAAGCCAATTTCTAAGCAAATCAGGTACTGGCTGGAGCCACATTTTTTTTAAGTCAATTACTAAGTTGCCTCTAACTTTTTCTTCTTACCAGTAGGTGGCTCTCTCACTGCCTACTGCTAAGGGCCTATTCTGTTATAAATTATCCTTATCTTTTCTCTTAGGCTAAGCTTCTGGGAGGGTTCACAATTAGATGAAACCAGACAAAGCCTTATGCGGGGAGGCAGAGGCTGTATGAAAAGGGCTGATTAGGAATGAATAGACTGTAAGCAAAGGGTAGAGCTAAAACTCCTTTTCTTTTTAAAAGTGTGTATATGGGAGGGTCCCAGCAATCTTCTTTATCTCTCAGGCTAAAACTGCTAGGACCATGTGCTATCTTCCTTGAGCAAAGCCCACTTAAATTTTTAAGACTAGAAAGGCCAGGAAACAGGAAAATGGGCTTTAAGTTGGCTCCCTAGCTGTACTCAGCTGTTTTTGTTGCAAAGTAAGGGCTCAGTTCTCTAGAGTTTCCTTGCTGCTAAGCAAAAAAGGGAGAGAGAGAGGAGTAGAGAGGAGAAAAGGGAAAGGGGTTACTCAACCTCTGGCAGAGAGCCAGAGGGCGTTTAGGCCCAAAAAGCCAAGGTATAGAAGGAATCAGTCCTTGACTCATGTGACCTATCTGAAGGGAAGCTGTCTGAGGCCCTCCACCTTACTCAAGCTCCTAGCAGGAACTGGCATCTAGCCCTGTCCACAGGAAGTGCTCAAATTCCAGAGGCTGTTCCCTACCTCACTTCCTGTGCCTCACAAGTGCCAATGGTGGCTCAAGCTTGGCTTAGGACATCCCAGGTGGGCAGTTAATTATTTCTGATTTGTCATTGACTAGCACATGCCCGTGTAGTTGTGGGTGTGCACAATTTTGGGTGCTAGACCAAGCAAGATGGAGATTTTAAAATTCACGATCACAGATGGGATTGTGTGGATAAAATTAATATAGGACACCAAGGCACTGAGTTTCACTGCAGTGTCTGCCTGGTGGTTTTCTCTAGAGACAAGGTCAGTTCCATCTGTATGGTCAGAGCAATGAACCACAGCTAGGGCTTCAGGGAACTGGAGAGCAGAAAGCACTTCTTCAATGATTTATGCATATGTGATATATTTCCAAAAGTTATAGCATACCCACTGCATGGCATATTCCAAATGCATATCTAGAATTTGTTTAAATTGTTGTCTTCTTATCTTTTACAATTATATGGGCATGCTTTAGATCTATAAGTTCTGCACCTTGAGCACTTCTATTTGAGTGTAGAGAAGCTGACCACATAGTGGCAAATTCTGTGACTACAGTAGTTCCAGTGTAGTGTATGCCATCCCTCATGAAAGAAGAACCATCAGTGAATAAGTCTAAGTCCGGGATTTCTAAAGGTGTGTCCAGGAAATTATCACAAGGTTTTTCAGCCATAGACACTAAAGATTCACAACTGTTCAATGGTTTTCCTGAAATAGGTAAATCAGAAAGCAAGGTTGCAGGGTTAAGAACTTTACAGTGTTTCAAGGAAATATTTTCATTACCTAACAAGGTTACCTTGTATCTAGCAAGTCTTTCATCAGAAAATGCCTGTATTCTATGTCTTAGTAACAATGCTTTGATTTCATATGGGCACGTTATGGTAAATGTGCATCCCAAGACTAAATCAGCAGATTTACTTACTAACAAAGCTGTGGGAGCTATGCCTCTAAGACATGGTGGTGCTCCTGAATCTACTTGGTCCAACTGGACTGAATATTAAACAACTGGATGCTGACTAAGTCCCAACAGTTGAGTTAAAACACAGGAAGCTACCCTTTTCTATTCATGTACATACAAAGTAAATAGCTTTTTGTAATCTGGAATGTCTAGAGCAGAGGCAGACAGGATAGTCTCTTTTAATTTTAAAAGAGCTGACAGGTGTTGCACCTCTAATTTAAGTGGTTCAGGGATTGAATTTTTTTGTCAGAACTATAAGGGGCTTGGAGATTTCCCTATAGCAATGGGTCCACTGCCTTCAAAATCCTGTTGCTCCTAAAATTTCCCTCAACTGTTTCTTAGTGGAGGGGGAGCTTAATTTCTGAATATCTTCAGTGTCTTAGTGGAAATAGAGTGAGCACCAGCAGTTAAAATGAATTCTAAATATTCAACCCAAACATCTAACCAAGCAAGAGAAATAAAAAAAAAATTCAGTTAAAGGCCCATTCTCCTTAAAGGAAGTTCCCACTTATAATAAAGGGGGAGAATTAGTCACCCTCAGGCACCATATGCTCTTTACCGCCCCCAAGATATTGAGAGATATAAGCAAAATATTTCTTCATTTGAAGAAGAGCCTATTGTAGTTATAAAAGGCTTAAAAGCATTTATTGGACTTATGATTCCATATGGATAGATATGGAAAATTTGCTCCAAGCTTTTTTGACAGAAAGAGAGAAAAATAAAATAATCTTTCTTGTCAATCAGGCCCTGGGTAGAGAGCAATTCATTGGTCCTGGGAAGACCCCAAATGGTCCCCGAACAATGAGGAAGACTACTTAAAACTATGCTAGGCTAGCAAGGCGTTACTAACAGCAATGAAAGCTTGTTCTGATAGGTCTGGTACATGGATGAAATTTGAGATTCTTAAACAAAAGCAGGAGGTAAATCCCTCCCATTTTATAGAAACTTATCCAGATGGGAGGTGTATATATATATATATATATATATATATATATATATATATATATATATATATATATATATACCTGAATCTTTCCAGGAAAAGAGATGACAGACAAACTAGGAGACAATCTATAAACAACTATTGAATGTAGTCAGAGACCATTTTAAGACTAACTGCCCAAATTGGACTAATATAGACCTTGAGGAACTGAGGAGAGTAGCAGTTTATGTCTTTAAAAGCCATGAAAAGAAAGATGAGGAGAATAATGACTTAGTGGAGGAATTAAGGAAAGCACTAAAACTTTTAAAGGAGGGAAAAAAAGAAATAGAAGTTCAAAGCTTAATTTTCTAACTAAAGTAAGACCACATGGGTAAGTTCTCCTGCCTGGCTCAAAGCCAGATACAGAGCCACATTCAGGGAAAGATAGAAGGGCGGGGCCACACCAAAACTATATTGTCCCTATGTTTGCCCGTAGCATAAACATGCACATGGGATGCTGGGTAAGAGAGTCCTGGGGAGCAAATTCTATTCATACAGTACCCTTCTCTTCCTTCTGCATTGTTGGATAAATTAGATTTCTAAATCTAATTGAGTGTGGTGTGTGGTCTCTGAATCAATTTAGATGTGAGTCAGGTTTAAGAGTTGTCCATAGACTCCACCCTCATTTTCCTTCTCTTCTGTAACTCCTCTAATAATGGTACAATTCACAAGATCATCTAAATACATTATCTACAGTTTAACTTTATTGAGACCCTTTTAATTTCTTCTTCATGCTTTTTTTTTTGCTTCTCTTGAGTTTTATGTTTAGAAGTAAGACTTCCTATTGAGCTCTCATATTTTCATCAGCAATGCTTATGAGTCCTTCATTTCATTAAATACTCATCCCCTCCCATGTGGTTAACTCCGTTTTTCTGGGTTGGTTATTCTTGTTTATATTACTACTAGCTTTATCGCCTTCTAGAACATCATATCCCAAGCTCTCTTCTCCTTTAATGTAGTAGCTACTATATCTTATGAGATTTTGTAGTTTTTTCTCTTTGATCTGAGAACACTGGAATTTGACTATGATATTCTAGAGAGTTTTCCTTTTGGCATCTTTTTCAGGTGGTGATCAGTGTTGTTTTTTTTTTCTTTTCTATTTCTGTTACTCTCTGGTTCTAGGATATTGGGACAATTTTCCTTTACAATTTTTTGAAATATGATATAATGCACTTTCTTTGATCATGGCTTTCAGATAGTCCACCAATTATTAAATTATCTCTCCCCGATTTTCCCAGGTAGTTGTTTTTCTGATTGTCTTCCTTTTTATTCTTTTGACTTTGTATTTTGTTTCTTGATGTCTTGTTAAGTCATTAGCTTCCACTTGCCCAATTCTAATTTTTGAGGAATCATTTTCTTCAGTGAATAAAGGAAACCAGTTGTATTGAAATACAGTTATTAAAATGTTTTTTTTAAATAAAACAAGTTGACAGTCCACAGGTAAGAACTCTTTGTAGTGGCCCCTCCTGAGTAACTTTACCTGTCTATCAAACATTCCTGACATACCACAGTTGCTCCAGAGTTGTGTCAGTGTATGTTCTGTATGTCAATAAAAGTTAAGATTTGGGACAGAATCGGGATCCAATGAGAGGATCATGGAAGAACCATGAGGAGAAGAGACAGAGCAGGCAGGTGAGGGGGAATGAGGAAGAAATTGGCAGGCTAGGCACAACATGGTCAAGTTACTTATAGAAACATTGTCTACCCTTCCAATAAACTTCATAAAATATATATCTGGGTAGAAATAATATGTTTATTTTAATTATTACAAAGAAAACTGCAGATCAATCTCTTTAATGAACATATATGCAAAAATCTTAAATAAAACACTAGCAAAGAGACTCTACCATGTGATCACGAGGATTATTCACCATGACCAGGTGGGATTTATGCCAGAAATGCAAGAATAGTTTAATATTAGGAAAACCATCCACAGAATTGACCATATCAACAACCACATCAACAGAAAACACATGATTATCTTAATAGATGCAGAGAAAGTCTTTGATGAAATAACAACACCCATTCCTATTAAAATACTAGAAAATATAGAAATAAAAGGACCATTCCTCAAAATAATAAAAAGTATATATTTAAAGCCATCAGCAAGTATCATTTGTAATGGGAATAAGTTAGAATCCTTCCCAAAAAGATCAGGAGTGAAACAAGGATGCCTATTATCACCTCTATTATTTAATATTGTGCTAGAAACACTAGTAGTAGGAATTAGCAAAAAAAAGGAAATTGAAGGGATTAAAATAGGCAATGAGAGACTGCAATATCACTTATTGCAGATGATATGATGGTATACTTAAACAATCCTAGAAAATGAACTAAAAAGCTAGTGGAAATAATTAAAAACTTTAGCAAAGTTGCCAGGTACAAAAATAAACCCTCATAAATCATCAGTATTTTTGTATATTTCCAACAAAAGTCAGCAGAAGGGATTAGAAAGAGAAACTCCATTGAAAATCACCCTAGACAATATAAGATATCTAGGAATCTATTTGCAAAGACAAGCACAGGAATTATATGAACACAACTACAAAACACTTTTCACATAATTAAAACTAGATCGGAAAAAATACATGTTGGAGGGGATGTGGCAAAACTGGGACACTATCACACTGCTGGTGGAGTTGTGAATTGATCCAACCATTCTGGAGGGCAATTTGGAATTATGCACAAAGGAATTTAAAAGAATGCTTGCCCTTTGATCCAGCCATACCACTGCTGTATTTGTATATCAAAGAGATAATAGGGGAAAAATTTGTACAAAAATATTTATACCAGAGCTCTTTGTGGTGACAAAAAATTGAAAAATGAGTAGGTGTCCATTGATTGGGGAATGGCTGAACAAATTGTGGTATCTGATGGTGATGGAATACTATTGTGCTGAAAGGCATGATGAACTGGAGGAATTCCATGTAAACTGGAAAGACTTCAAAGAATTGATGCAGAGTTAAAAGAGCAGAACCAGGAGAATATTGTACACATAAACTGATACATTGTGGCCCAATCAAATTTTATGGATTTCTTTAATAGTAGCAATATGATGATCCAGGACACTCCTGAAGAACTTATGAGAAAGAACATTATCCTCATCCAGAGAAAGAGTTGTGGGAGTAGAAATGCAGAAGAAAAATATATGATTCATCACATGGTTCAGTGGGGATATAATTGGGGATTTTTACTTTAAATGATCACTCTATTAGTACAAATATTAATAATATGGAAATAGGTTTTGAACCGTGATACATATATAACCCAGTGGAATTACTCATCAGCTCAGGAAGAGGAGAGAGAAAGAACATGAATCATATATCCATGGAAAATATTCTAAACAAATAAATAAAATAAAATAAAATCTTCCCACCCCCCCAAAAAAAGATAATTTGTAGAAGTGGTAAATAGCATGGTCAGAATTTAAACTAGAATTGTCAGATTTTAAATCTGGCACTCCATTATGCCATACTGCTTTTTTTTTTTGGTGATCTTAATTATATTAAGATAATCCCTTATATTAGGAGAACTCATCACAACATAACTACTATCTTATTATTTGTCATTTAGGTTGCTTCTAGTTTTTTGTAATTATAAATAAAGCAGCAAATAATAGTGACTTTTAAAGACTGATGATGAGTGCAATGAACTATAGACACAGAGTAGGTAATATGCTAATATGTTCTGCTGAACTCTACATATTTGTTTTCAGCAGGACCTTCTTAGGGAGTTTAGGGAGGAGTTGGTAGGGTCAAGGTTAAGGACAAATATGAAGAAAACCAGATTTTTTTAGTTTTACTTTTTTCTTGGTCTGTCTCTTAATTTTATTTTTGCTATCTATTTATTTTTGTTCAGCTAAACTTATTTTGGTCTGTGTTGATTCCAGTGATTTAAAAATGTTTTATTTATATCTTGTTTTATGTAGCTGCATTTCTTTCTGTATCCATTCCCTTTGCTTTCTCAAAGAATCTTCCCTTACAACAAATGCAATGGAGGAGAAGAGTGGAAGGAGGGAGAGAAGAGAGGGGAAAGGAGGCTGAAGGGATTGGGTTTTCTCCTCCGTTACTTATGGGAAGAGGTAAGCCAGGTCCTGTCTCCTTGAAAAGGGTATGACTCCACAGGGATGTTATTTGGGAGATGGAGGACAGGAGACAAGAGAGGGTTTTGATCAATGAAGTGGCACTGTGTCTCAGAGAAGTTACAGCCCCTGAGGACCAAACTGTCCCTGTGAGACAAGATGACCCCTTGTAAATTTCCAACTCCCAAAGGGGCATCAACTGCCAGTCCCTAGGGGTTTAGATATGACCAACTGCCAAGGAAAGAGTGATGGCTTCCTTGGTCAGGGATATTGAGTCTCAGGAGTTGGAATCAACCCCCTCCCTTGCTTGATCCCTGAGTCCCCAAACCCCAAACCCAAAGTCTAAATATTTCCAAAAGGTTTATTGAGGTTATTGAGGTAGGTGATGGCTAAAGTGTGAGGGGAAAAAGGAGAGTGGGTGAAGAGGAGCCCTAAAAGTTGCCCCCTAGCAGATTGGCTTTTCAAAGTCTGGAGGTCATAGGTTGTTGTGCCCTTACCGCTCCTCTTGCCAACTGCTTCTTAATCTTATTCTTAAAATTAATTAAATCATGTGGTATAGCTTGAGGAACAAGGTAAGGGAAAGAGAGACCCAAAAGGGAGAACCTAGTTGGCTCCAGCTAGAAAGAGTTCAAACTAAATCCTTTTTGAGAAGAGATGTAGTTGTTGTAGCAGAGTCTCTGTGAAGGTATATTTTGGGGTCCCAGAAGGAAGAGAGGTCTCAGCTGGATGGGCTCTTGGCTCTCACTCCCAGAAAACCACCTTCCCTCTTCATTTCCCAGGCTGGCAGTAACTCCTCTCATTTGGCTTCGAAGTTCCAGCCAGCCCTAGGAACTCACAGCACACTCTCCCCTTCCCCCGCTGCTTCTCCAGCCAATCTGCCAATCAGGCTGGCATCACTCTTCCTTACCTTATCCAAGGAACTAAAAAAGAGGAAGAAAAAAGGAGGGAATCAGTAAAACCAACTATATCAAAACAGTCTGATATTAAAAACAATGTTCCATATTCATACAAAGCAATGGTATAGAAGAATTGCCTTCTTGTGTCTCTTCTTTGGGATAAGCTTGTCTATAAATTATGCATAGACTTACATACAATTCTAAACTTTTAATATGAGATAGCTATGTTTTCGATAAACAGTAAGTTGATCCTGAAATATGACATAGATTCCAGATAAAATATAACATCTAATCTTTCCCACAATTTTACAGATTTTCTCCTCTACATAATATTTGTTGATTCACCAAAAATAGTTTAACAGATGGGTACTAGAGTAAAACAGACTTGAGAAACTTTTCTACTTCTCTACAAAAGGTGGAAATTAAGTAAGCGTTTATATTCCCGTTTAGTTCCAAAGTCCTTAAACTTTTAAAAATGCAGTTTTATTTCTCAAAGCATATATCATCTTTTAAAAATACTAGCAGTGCAATATGCACTCAACAAAAACATGTGGTTCCATTGTCTCTTGCAAAAAGTGTGCATAGAAATTCAAGATGCTTTGCAAAAATATACCCCCTGTAGCATTTCAAGACTCCAAACTGCAAATAAACACTCAGTGAAATTTGATTGTTTCTTATTTCCATAGAAAATATATAGCAGAAGATGCCTCTGACTAGAACTGTTTCTTGATATTTAGAGCAACAGATTGCCTCTACTCTCTTTAAAATACTCCCTTTTTGGGCTTGTTTTTGGAAAAGAACAAACAAAACCCAGCCATCTTGAAGTTCTAGTAAAGTGAGAGGAGGAGAAACCTTTAATTTCTACCTTGTACTAGAGACTTTTAGGAAAAATTTAGATAGCCTCCCACCCCCACTACATATCAATTCATCCTTTTAAAGATATTATTTATTTGTTTATTTCTGAAAAATATTGGTGAAAATCAAGATGGCCATAATATATAATCTTTACAATATGGGGTTGTAACCTCCTTGTTAATATTATATTCAATATTTTTGCATTAATTGTCATTTGGTATATTGGTCTATCATTTGCTTTTTCAATTTTCAACCCTCTATTTTAGGCATTAAGACCACATTTGTGTCATAGAAGGAATGCAGTGCAATTCCTTCTTTTTTAAGAACTATTTTTGGAAAATGGGTCATATGATATTGTACTTGTTCTTCAAATGCTTGATAGAATTCATTTGTGAATCAATCTATTTTTTTCCTTTAAGTTGAGGTATGTAAAAATGAAAAGGGTGGCTATAACAACAATAAAGAAGAAATAAAGCAGTTATTAGGAATTATTTTGCTCAATTTTATGCCAATAAATTTAACAATGTAAGTGAAATGGAAGAATACTTACAAATATATAAATTGCCCAGACTATCAGAAAAGGAACTAGAATATCTAAATAATCCTATTTTAGGAAAAGAAATTGAATAGTCATAAATGATTAAGAAAAAACATCAGGACCAGAGGGATTTAACAAGTGAATTCTACCAGACATTTAAAGATCAACCAATCCAATATTAATTAAATTACTTGAAATAAGTAATCAATGAGTCTTACCTAACTCCTCTTATGAAACTGTATGGTGATCATACATAAACTAGGAAGAGCAAAACAGAGAAACAAAATTATAGATTAATTTAATTAATGAGTATGGATTAAAAATAATAAATAAAATACTAGCTAGGAGATTACAGTAATATATAACAAATATTAGACATTGTGAGCAAATGAAATTCATACCAGGATTGTAGGGATGTTTTAATATAAAGAAAACTATCAATGCAATTGATCTTCAATAATAAAAGTAACAAAAATCATACAACTATATCAATAGATGCAGAAATTTTTTTTAGAAAATACAATACTCATTCTTATTAAAATTTTTGAAATCATATATAAAAAGTATTTTTGTTAAAATGATGAGAAATATTTACCTAAGACCATAAGAAAATATTATTTATAATAAGGATAAGCTAGAAGAACCCTTCCCAAAATGATTAAGAGTGAAACAAGAATGGCTATTATCACCAATAAATATTTTAACATTGTATTTGAGATGTTAGCAATTGAAATGAGATGAAAATGAAATTAAAAGAATCAGAATGGACAAAACAAATAAAGTTATCACCATTTAAAAATGGTAGATGGTATATGTGTAAATTCCTAGTGATTCAACTAAAAAATGAGTTGTAACATCAATAATTTTTAGCAAAGTAGCAGGATTATAAAATAAATCCATGTAAATCATCAACATTTCTATATGCTATTAACAAAGGAGATATAGAAAGAGGAACCCCATTTGAAATAAATAATAATGACAGGTGGGGAATATACCTGCTAAAAGGAATTTGGGAATTACATGAATTTAATTATAAAATACTTTTTACACAAATAAAAGTCAGATTTAATTTTAATTGGAAAAATATTAATCATTCATTGGTGGGCAGAGAAAATTGACAAAAATAACAATCCTTCTTAATCTATTTATTCAATGCAATTCCAATTAAATTACTAAAAAATTATTGCATTGAGCTAAAGATAATAAAATTCATTTGGGAGAACAAAAGATCAAGAATATCAAAGGAATTAATAAAAATGTGAAAGTTAAAAGTTATTAACAGATTTTAAAGTGTATTATAAAATAACAATTATCAAAACTATCTAGTGCTTACTAAGAAGTAGAAAAATAGGTCAATGAAATAGACATATATTGAACAATAGTAATGGGTTATAGTAATGTATTTATCAAAAGTAAAGCTCTAAGTTTTGGGAATAAGAATTCATTTTTTGGTAAAATTTGTTGGGGAAAACTGGAAAGCAATTCTGCCGAAACTAGGTATAGATTGGTATTTTAAACCATTTACCAAAATAAGATCAAAATGGATATGAGACCTAGCTATAAAGGGAGATATATTTATTGATAGGAGAGAAAGTTTGAATAAAGAAGAGATAAAGAGTACCGTGAAATATAAAACAGACAATTTTGACTACATTAAATTAAAAAGGTTTTGTATGACTAAAATGTATGACTAATGTAGCAAAGATTAGAAGGAAAGCAGTAAGCTGGGGGAATGTCAGGACCACCGGGGACCACCTGGTTGGGAGTCCCCAGGGGTAAGAATGCAGATGGACTCAGGAGGGCTGGTGGCAAGCAAGTGGTACGTTTATTGATCACAGCTAGTATTTTATAGAGAAAATGATGTAGGTTAAGGGATTAGGTAAGCTTTTCACATATACAATTAATGTAGATAATTTATCATTCTTTTACAATAAACTCAGTTTACCTCATCGAATCTAATCTGATAGATCAATATATCAGTGTGTAACCATCTAACCCAGATTCTCATAAAATCCCTGCATCAGTAGTTTCCTAGAAGGACATGCAGTTTCTACAAAGTACAGCAGGGAAATGTGGAAATGAAGGGTTTTGGGGGCCTCATATGAGGAGTGAGCTATGTGTTTGGTGTTATATGGCTTTGATTTTACTGGGATCCACTTTCACTAATGGGGGCTACATCTGCTCCTTTTTTATATAAATTAAACAAATGAAAGCAAGGTAAGCGAGTATATTATTTATATGAATTATGTAAGGCTAGAAAGCTAAATTCCAATTCTATTTGCTTAGAAATGGGGCTTTTGAAATTTCATTTTTTACTAGGACTTTTTTCAGAGTGTGTTTCAGGGTATGCTGTTGATGCTGATCATAGTGATTTGTCATAGACATTTCTCTACAGCCTTAGTGTAGAAACGGAGATGACTTTTATCCAGGGAATTTGGGGCCTCAAATCAGGTGGTCCAATCCTAGAGTTACTAAGACTGCCTCCCTGACAAGGTTTTTCATCTGAGCTTTTTGCATAGTCTTAGTTGAATTCATTAGGCTTGTTATGGCTTTTGTGGAGACTCAAGGTCCTTTTGCCTTCATTACAAGTATCATCTATCACAGCTGAGAGAACCTGATTCTATTAGCATTAAATTCTTTGTTTCATATGCTAAGCAAATATCAATTTTTCCTTAACCATAATTCAAATCTGTTTTATTTCTAATTTCTAATGCTACTAAAATTATTCTGCTATAACTATTTCCTAATCAATTATGATTGGTCCTTTTGGAGTGTAAACGAAGCATGAGTTGACTATGCTGTGCCATAGTCTGGTAGAATAAGTGTGAGGTTAACTTTTGTCTAAGTTCCAAGGTTTGGGAGTATAACATATGTAACAAATGTGATCAGTTATGGAGATAATAGAAGAGGAAATACACTTTGAAAACTTACACTTGATACAGGAATGATTATACCTAATATCAGAATACATGGCTGTACATGATTATAAGTTACATTTTTCAAGGTAGCTGAGCAACAACAATAGTAATAGTTGGGTTGGGATTAGTACAAAGGGTGAGGCAGCCACTTATTAAGATAAAATTGGGTAAATGATTTTTTTTTTGAGAAGTGGCTTAGTTAAAATTGACCAGTCTTAGGGAGCCTTGCCACCCCCAGGGATTGTTCTGTCATTTTAATTATTCTTTTGGCTTGTCCCCAAGTCATGAGTCTCCTGGTTTGGGTCATCACAAATCTGTGTTCTCCATGCTCCATCTTTCCTTTGCTGTATCTGTCTGCTGTTTCTGGGATGGTTGTCTGAGTGTGGATCTTGTGTAAATAAAAACAAAACCTTGACCCCCATATTAAAATTATGGTTTTTGTTGTTGTTTTGTCAATTGGTTTTTCCAATTCATGTTCAGTGACTATCCATATGAATTAACTTACAAGAGATTCATTGTAGTTCCAATTGAAACAAAAACTTGGGATGGGGTACAGTTTCTTAAGTAGATGCTGGAACATATTTGATTGCTATATATTCAAATTTCTGGGGCTTCAATTATTATTTCATTTTGTTTTGATTACAGAAATTTGCTTTGAAAGGAAAAAGCAGGGAAAGGATTAAACACTGACTTCAGGTAAGAGTCAGGGTTATTAATCAGTCATGCCTTTCCTTTTGAATGGTGAATACAGTTAAATGATCTATCAGACAACTATACCTGAATCCCAAACTCAAAAATAATACTAGTTTCAATCTCCAAAGCTTTTACCTTAAACAGAAAAATTCACCTACATACACAATGAAAATGTTTGATTTTACAAGTCATGATAACCAATTTTTCTTTTCCATAATTTTCAGGTCTTTTCTGAGTTTTAATACTCATTGACAATGTTTAAACTATTTGAGAATTCTTCCAAATTTATACAGAAAAGGGGTTAATAATTTTATTGGGAGTTAAATTTTCACTAACACCAGTTTGATTAATGGTAAGTTTAATTCAGTTGTTTAAAGAAGCTTCTTCACTCTTGGGTAAGCCCTGAGTTAGATTTTTGGCTTTGATTAGCTAGGAAAGTTTGAGCTGCAAACATCAGTGTGGAATATTTGTAAGCAGGAGCTGGATAGATGGACAAGGTACACAGTGTATCTTATTCAGGGATTTTTTTTTCAAATTTAGAATACTTTTCCATGGTTACATGATTCATGATCTCCCCCTCACTCTTTCCTGCCCCCTCCCAAAGCTGATAAGCAGTTCAGTTGGGTTATACATTGTTCAAAACCTCATTTCCATGTTATTTATATCTGCAGAGAGTGATCTTTTAACATAGCATTATCCCCTTTAGATGCTGCTCTATTCCCTTTCACTCTGTTCCTCCTCACCAGTATTTTACTTTTTGATACTCCTCCAGTTCCCCCTCCCTTCAATTACCCCTGCCTTCCTCTGTCTTGTTTCCTTTCTTATCTATAGGGTGATTGAATTCTATACCCTAGTGAGTATACTCTTTTTCCCTCTCTGAGCCAGTTACAATGATATTAAAATTTAAGCATTGCCCATTACCACCCTTATCCTCTCTTCTCTATATTGATTTTTCTCTCCTTTTTTAATGTTATATAATTTACCCCATTCTATCTCTTCCTTCCCTTTACTCTCAGTGCAACCCCCTCTTTCAGCCCTTGATTGATATTTTTGTCATTCATATGCATACATATCATATCATACATACATATTGTTCCATGTAAACATATACATCTTATTATCATATACATCATATTCTCATAATCAGTTTACTTCTCTACACTCTTTCTGAGTAAATTCCTTCTATCTTCTCTACTAAAAAATAATTTTTAAGAATTATAGAAATCCTTTTTCCATGTTGACATATAAACACTTTTACCTTAATGAGTCCCTTAAATTTTCTCTTTCTTATTTACCTTTCTGGGCTTCTCTTGTGTCTTATATTTGGCCTTCAAATTTTTTGTTTAGGGCTTATTCTTCAGGAAAGCCTTGAAATCTTCTATCTTACTGAATGATCAATTTTTCCTCTGAAAGAATATACTGAGTTTTGCTGGATAGGTGACTCTGGCTTATAAACCCAAATCTTTTGCCTTCATGAATATCATATTCCATGTCTTATGATCCTTTAATGTAGAGGTCACTAGTTCCTGAGTGATACTGATTTTAGTTCTATGGTATTTAAATGGTTTCTTTATGGATACTTGAAATATTTTTTCCTCGTCTTGGTGGCTCTTGAATTTAGTTATTACATTTCTGGAAGTTGTCAGTTGATGAATTCTTTCTGGAGGTGATCTGTGAATTGTTTCCATTTCCATTTTATTTTCTTGTTCAAGGATCTCTGGGCAGTTAATTTTGATAATTTCTTATAATATGATATCTGATTTTTTTTTTGTCATCATAGCTTTCAGGTAGTCTAATAACTCTCAGATTGTCTCTCCTAGGTCTATTTTCTAGGCCAGTTGTTTTTTCAATAAGATAGTTCATGTTTTCCTTGTTTTTTTCCAGTCCATTGATTCTACTTCATTGTTCCTTGATTTCTGATGAAATCATTAGTTTCTAGATGGTCAATTCTGATTGTTAAGATCTGGTTTTCTCATGTCAGTTTTTAGTTCTCATTTTTCAATTGGCCCATTTCTTCTTGCATCATTTTCATTTCTTCTTGCATTACTTTCATTTCTCTTTCCCACTTTTCTTCTACCTCTCTTAATAGGTTTTTGAAGTCTTTTTTGAGCTCTTCCCGACTCTGTGTCCAATCCATATTTTTTTTGGACTTTGGGTATGTTTCCTTTGCTTTCACTGTCCCCTTCTTTGTCTGCACCATCTTCTTTGTTTCTGTAAAAATTCTTTAGTTAGGTGCTTATTTTGTTGTTTGCTCATTTTCCCTATCTAATTATAGGTGGGCTCTGTTTTTTTTTATTACAAAGTTTGGGTATTCTCTCAAATTTCAGTCCATCCTTGATGCTATTTTTGGCTTATTTTCTGGGTTTTTACTAGTTTACTAGATGGTCTGAGGACTGAGAGCTCTGATAGCCCCCTCCACTTGCTGATTCATTTGACTCTTGAGATATTGCTTGATTAAAGACTTTCCTCAGGCTTGAGTGTAAGCTTTTGTTCTCAGTCTTAACTTGATCAAGTCAGGTGCTGATCAAATTCTAGCCCCAGGGTTAGGCTCAAGTTTTTTGTTTCAAGGTGTTCTTGATTCAATAAGGCACACCTTTTATTGCCCTTGATTGCCCTGTCCTTGAGCTCCAACCTTAGTTTTGGGCAAAAAGATCTCAGGGATGCTCCCCCTGAGAACTGTGTTCTCTCCCCAAACTGTGGATTATGTCCTTATCCTAAGCCCAGCCTGGGATTCTTGGCTTCACTCTGGGCCCACACAGATTGGCTCCCTTCTTTCCAGATTGCCCTGGGCTGGGATTCCAGACTTCTCCACAGGTTTGAAATTTCAAGGGGTATAAGTTGACTTGGACCACTATTTGCCCTGGCAGGATCCCAGGATCTGCCCAGGGCTTAAGTTTGGAACCTGTGAGAGTAGATGTGGGGGTTAGGGGTTTGTGAGGTGGTAGTTTGTTTGTGGTTTACTCTTCACTTGTTGTTGATATATCTCCTGCTAGCTCTTCTCTCCTCTCACCTCAATTCTCCAGGTGGTCTCTGTGTAACTTTTGAGTTTTTTTCTTTATGAAGGTTGTTTTACTCTATCTCCTTGTTGGTTCTTTCACTCCTTTATTAATTTTTTGGTGATTTTTTACTCTTGGTTGGAAAGGATTTTTGTGGTGAAACAATGCTCTTGCCATAATTACTCCTCCATCTTGGCTCTACCCTCAGAATTAAGATCTAACTTTTATCATTTAGGAAATATTTCTGCATGATTGATTAAGTTTTATCAATACTATGTGGATCTAACATTTATGGTATATATTTTGCAGTCGAGATTTCATCCATAAACAGAGGAGTGGTAAACAGATTGCATATTACATTTGTACACATAGCATATGTACTTCATTTTTACACATTGAAAAATTGTATTTTAGTGCATGCTAATCTTCAATGAAATTTCACAATAGCAGAATAAAAATATTTGAACTTATTTTTCCTGAGTATCTTTAATTTTTCCATTTTTATCTCATTTCCAGTTTACTCAAATTACCTTTTAGTCATGGTCAGACAATGAACACAGTAGGCATTATTTGACTAAGATTTAGCATCATAAAGTTTAGTTTTAAGCTGCCACAATATATGTTAATTTTTTCCTTTTGTAATATTTTTTGAAATAAAGATAACCACTTAAATTGAACCAAATTTTTATGTAGGATGTGACATCATTTTCTAACTCTGAAATTTAATAAAATGGTAATTTTGGAAATTTTTGAAAATTTAGAAAACTTTAGGAAATTTCTAAACAACTTAAATGGGTATTAACTATCCCTTTTTCTCTATGTTTCTTTTTCATTTTCAAAAGTAAACCTAAAATATTTAATTTAAATAAATTTTTAATTTTAAAAAATTCTTTTTTAATATTTTATATTTTTACCATTTATTAATAACTGTAGCTTCCCTATTTTTTATATAATTTACATTCCAATTATGGTAAATTAGGGAAACCTGCATTCTTTGAACAATATTCTTTATACACTTTACAAAGCTTGAATTGGCACAAGTTTCTTAAGTTAATATATGCCTGAGTGATTTTTGTACTTCTCTGAGTCAATGTTTTTTTTTTTTAATTTTTAAACATTTTTTATTTGGTCGTTTCCATACATTATTCACTGGAAACAAAGATTATTTTCTTTTCCTCCCCTCCCCCCCCACCTTTCCCTCTCCCATAGCCAACGCACAATTCCACTGGTTATCACATGTGTTCTTGACTCGAACCCATTTCCCTGTTGTTGGAATTTGCATTATAGTGTTCATTTAGAGTCTCTCCTCAGTCATATCCCATCCACCCCTGTAGTCAAGCAGTTTCTTTTGATTGGTGTTTTTACTCCCACAGTTTATCCTCTGCTTATGGGTAGTATTTTTTAGATCCCTGCAGATTGTTCAGGGACATTGCATTGATACTAATGGAGAAGTCCATCACCTTAGATTGTACCACAATGTATCAGTCTCTGTGTACAATGTTTACCTGGTTCTGCTCCTTTCGCTCTGCGTCACTTCCTGGAGGTTGTTACAGTCTCCATGGAATTCCTCTACTTTATTATTCCTTTTAGCACAATAGTATTCCATCACCAACATATACCACAATTTGTTCAGCCATTACCCAAATGACGGGCATCCCCTAGTTTTCCAATTTTTGGCCACCACAAAGAGTGCAGCTATGAATATTCTTGTACAAGTCTTTTTCCTTATTATCTCTTTGGGGTACAAACCCAGCAGTGCTATAGCTGGATCAAAGGGCAGACAGTCTTTTATCGCCCTTTGGGCATAGTTCCAAATTGCCCTCCAGAATGGTTGGATCAATTCACAACTCCACCAGCAATGAATTAATATCCCCACTTTGCCACATCCCCTCCAACATTCATTACTTTCCATAGCTGTCATGTTAGCCAATCTGCTAGGTGTGAGGTGATACCTCAGAGTTGTTTTGATTTGCATCTCTCTGATTATAAGAGATGTAGAGCACTTTTTCATGTGCTTATTAATAGTTTTGATTTCTTTGACTGCGAACTGCCTGTTCATGTCCCTTGCCCATTTATCGATTGGAGAATGGCTTGATTTTTTGTACAATTGATTTAGTTCTTTATAAATTTGAGTAATTAAACCTTTGTCAGAGGTTTTTATGAAGATTATTTCCCAATTTGTTGCTACCCTTCTGATTTTGGTTACATTGGTTTTGTTTGTACAAAAACTTTTTAATTTTATGTAATCCAGATTATTTATTTTGCATTTTGTAACTCTTTCTAATTCTTGCTTGGTTTTGAAGTCTTTCCCTTCCCAAAGGCATGACATGTATACTATTCTGTGTTCGTCTAATTTTCTTATAGTTTCCTTCTTTATGTTCAAGTCATTCACCCATTTTGAATTTATCTTGGTGTAGGGTGTGAGGTGTTGATCTAAGCCTAATCTTTCCCACACTGTCCTCCAATTTTCCCAGCAGTTTTTATGAAATAGTGGATTTTTGTCCCCAAAGCTGGGGTCTTTGGGTTTGTCATATACTGTCTTGCTGAGGTTGCTTGCCCCCAGTCTATTCCACTGATCCTCCTTTCTGTCTCTTAGCCAGTACCAAATTGTTTTGATGACCGCTGCTTTGTAATATAGTCTGAGATCTGGGACTGCAAGGCCCCCTTCCTTTGTATTTTTTTCATTATTTCCCTGGATATCCTTGATCTTTTGTTCTTCCAAATGAACTTTGTTATGGTTTTTTCTAAATCAGTAAAAAACATTTTTGGAAGTTCCATGGGTATGGCACTAAATAGATAGATGAGTTTGGGTAGGATGGTCATTTTTATTATATTGGCTCGTCCTACCCATGAGCAGTTAATGTTCTTCCAATTGTTCAAGTCTAGTTTTAGTTGTGTGGAAAGTGTTTTGTAGTTGTGTTCATATAGATCCTGTGTTTGTCTCGGGAGATAGATTCCTAAGTATTTTATTTTGTCTAAGGTAATTTTGAATGGGATTTCTCTTTCTAGTTCTTGCTGCTGAGCTGTGTTGGAATTATATAGAAATGCTGATGACTTATGTGGGTTTATTTTGTATCCTGCAACTTTGCTAAAGTTGTTGATTATTTCGATTAGCTTTTTGGTTGAATCTCTAGGATTCTTTAAGTAGACCATCATGTCATCTGCAAAGAGCAATAATTTGGTCTCCTCCTTGCCTATTTTAATGACTTCAATTTTTTTTCTTCTCTAATTGCTACTGCTAGTGTTTCTAATACAATGTCAAATAATAGAGGTGATAATGGGCATCCTTGTTTCACTCCTGATCTTAATGGGAATGGATTTAGTTTATCCCCATTGCAGATGATATTAGTTGATGGTTTTATATATATACTGTTTATTATTTTTAGGAACGACCCTTCTATTCCTGTGCTTTCTAGTGGTTTTAGTAGGAATGGGTGTTGTATTTTATCAAAGGCTTTTTCTGCATCTATTGAAATAATCATGTGGTTCTTGTTGGCTTGCTTGTTGATGTGGTCAATTATGTGGATAGTTTTCCTAATGTTGAACCAGCCCTGCATCCCTGGTATAAATCCTACTTGATCATAGTGGACAACCCTTCTGATCACTTGCTGGAGTCTTTTTGCTAGTATCCTATTTAAGATTTTTGCATCTATATTCATTAGGGAAATTGGTCTATAATTTTCTTTCTCTGTTTTTGGCCTGCCTGGCTTTGGAATTAGTACTATGTTTGTGTCATAAAAAGAGTTTGATAGAACTCCCTCTTTGCTTACTATGTCAAATAGTTTGTATAGTATTGGGATTAACTGTTCTCTGAATGTTTGATAGAATTCACTGGTGAATCTGTCAGTCCCTGGGGATTTTTTCTTAGGAAGTTCTTTGATGGCCTGTTGGATTTCTTTTTCTGATATGGGATTATTTAAGAAAACTATTTCTTCTTCTGTTAGTCTAGGCAATTTATATTTTTGTAAATATTCATCCATATCACCTAGGTTGGTATGTTTATTGCCATATAGTTGGGCAAAGTAGTTTTTAATGATTGCCTTAATTTCCTCTTCATTGGAGGTGAGGTCCCCCTTTTTATCCTTGATGCTGTTAATTTGCCTTTCTTCTTTCCTTTTTTTAATTAGATTAACCAGTACTTTGTCTATTTTGTCTGTTTTTTCAATGTACCAGCTTCTAGTCTTGTTTATTAGCTCAATAGTTCTGTCACTTTCGATTTTATTAATTTCTCCCTTAATTTTTAGGATCTCTAGTATGGTTTTCTTCTGGGGGTTTTTAATTTGTTCATTCTCAAGTTTTTTGATTTGCATTTCCAATTCCTTGATCTCTGTCCTCCCTAATTTGTTAATATATGCACTCAGGGATATGAATTTTCCTCTAAGTACTGCCTTGGCTACATCCCATAAGGTTTGAAAGGATGTTTCGCCGTTGTCATTTTCTTCAACAAAATTATTAATTGTTTCTATGATTTCTTCTCTAACTATCCGATTTTGGAGTATCATGTTATTTAATTTCCAATTAATTTTTGATTTGGCTCTCCATGTACCCTTGCCGATCAATATTTTTATTGCCTTGTGATCTGAAAAGGCTGCATTTATTATTTCTGCTTTTCTGCATTTGAGTGCCATGCTTCTATGACCTAGTGTATGATCTATTTTTGTGAATGCGCCATGTTGTGCTGAAAAGAAGGTGTATTCTTTTTTTGTCCCTATTTATTTTTCTCCATATGTCTATTAACTCTAATTTTTCTAAGATTTCATTCACCTCTTTTACCTCTTTCTTGTTTATTTTTTGGTTTGATTTATCTAAATTTGATAGTGGTTGGTTCAAGTCTCCCACTAATATGGTTTTACTGTCTATTTCCTCCTTCATTTCTCCTAGTTTCTGTATTAAAAATTTGGATGCTATACTATTTGGTGCATACATGTTGATTAGTGATATTTCCTCATTGTCTATACTCCCTTTTAACAGAATATATTTACCTTCCCTATCCCTTTTGATCAGGTCTATTTGTGCTTTTGCTTTGTCAGATATCATGATTGCAACTCCTGCCTTCTTTCTATCAGTTGAGGCCCAAAAGATCTTACTCCAACCTTTAATTCTAACCTTGTGAGTGTCAACCCGTCTCATATGTGTTTCTTGAAGACAACATATGGTAGGGTTTTGGGTTCTAATCCAATCTGCTATTTGTCTACTTTTATGGGTGAGTTCATCCCATTCATGTTCAAAGTTATGATTGTCATTTGTGGATTTGCTGGCATTTTGATATCTTCCCCTAGTTCTGACCTTTCTTCTTTAGCTTTCTCCTTTTGAACCAGTGATTTACTTTAGGTCAATCCCCCTAGTCCCCTCCCTTGAGATGCTTCCCTTTCTTGCCCCTCCCTTTTTTTGCTCCCTTCCCCTCCCCCCTTTCCTTCCCTCTCTTTTTATACTCCTTCCCCTCCCTCCTTAATTTTCCTTTCTTTCTTGCCCTAATGGATAAGATAGAATTCAGGATCCCACTGGATCTAGATGTTCTTCCCTTTCAGATTTGATTTCACTGAGAGTAAGGTTTAAGTAATTGCACTTCACTCTCTCTTCCTCTCCTTCTCATATGAGAGTTCTTCCCCTCCCCTTCCCATGTGTATCTTTATATGGGAAAGATTATTCTATTGATCCCCCCCATTTCTTGAAGTTATTCTTAGTATTATCGATGGTTCCCCCCTCCCTTTTCCTTTCTTTGCCCCCACTTTCCCCAAATCTTCTTAATACCCCAATCTTTCCCTATGCATGTTTCTTCTAACTACTCTTATGATCCATACAATTTTTGAGAGTTACACAAAACATTTTCCCCACATATTAATATATATAATTTGATGTAAATGTAGTCCTTATAGAAGAGAGTTTGACTTAAAGAAAAAGATAAGATTTATCTCCTTTTCCCTTTCTTTCATATTTACCTTTTCATGTTTCTCTTGCTTTCTGTGCTTGGATATCGAACTTTCCACAGAGCTCTGGTCTTTTCTTAGCAAATGCTTGGAAATCTTCTATTTTGTTGAATGCCCATACTTTCCCCTGGAAGTATATAGTCAGTTTTGCTGGGTAGTTGATTCTTGGTTGGAGACTCAGCTCTCTTGCCTTTCTAAATATCGTGTTCCATGCTTTGCAGTCTCTTAGTGTGTTAGCCGCTAAGTTGTGTGTGATCCTTATGGGAGCCCCCTTATATCTGAAGCTCCTCTTCTTGGCTTCTTGTAGGATTTTCTCCTTTGCTTGGAAGCTCTTGAATTTGGCAATTACATTCATAGGGGTTGTCTTTTGGGGATTTAGTATAGAAGGTGTTCTATGAATCCTTTCTATTTCTATTTTGCCCCCTTGCTCCAGAACGTGGGGGCAATTTTCTTTTATAATCTCCTGTAGAATAATATCGAGTTTATTGTTTATCTCTGGTTTTTCTGGGAGACTGATAATTCCGAGGTTTTCTCTTCTCCCTCTGTTTTTGAGATCGGTGACCTTCTCAGTGAGATATTTTATGTTTTCTTCTAATTCATTAATTTTTTGGGTTTGCTTTATTGATTCTTGCTGTTTTATCATCTCACTTTCTTTGAGTTGCTTGATTCTGGTCGTTAGGGACTGGTTTTGCTTTTCAGCTTTGTCTGCCCTTCTATTGGATGCTTCGAGTTCTTTTTCCAATTGAGCAGTCTTATCTGTCAGACTGCTGATCTCTTTCTCCCATTTTTCTTTCCAGGTTTCCATCTTTTGGATAAGTTCCAGTTTGAGATCTTCCAGAGCTTGTTGATAGTTTCCATTTTGGTAGGCATGTTCTGATTTTTTTTGGATTTCCTCCTCATTCTCCTCTTTTCCTTGGGTACTTCCACCATAAAAGTTTTCAATAGTCACTTTTTTCCCTTTCTTCCTGGAGGCTTGATTTTGGGCCATGTGAGCCATCCCTTTGGGGGTTTTATTCCCCTTTCCTTTTTGGTCTGGGGTCTGGGTTATATGGGCGGTTTTTCTGTGAATTTAGGTTGCTTCAGACTAGTTCTTCCCAGCCTCCGAGGTTTCTTAGAGCACTGGGTCCCTGATTACAGCCACACTTCCCAGGTGTTCAGCTCTGCCCAGATAATCAGCGCGTGGTCCGCCCCTGGTGTTTAGCTCCACAGAGATGTTCAGCGCAGCAGTCCCAAGTACAGCTCCGCTGACCCCCATAATCAGCGCCTGATTCTCCAGTGAAACTCCCCTGAGATGTTTTTTCCTGGCAGTTCCCAGATCCCAAGAACCCTGGAGTGCCCCCCCAGACTGAGATGTTCCCCACTCATTCGCTGTCCTAGTGAGAGCTCAGGTAGCTCACTTTGGTTTGGTGGGGGAGGTGGGGTGGGGGAAGGGCGGCTCAGTTCACTTTTCTGTGCAAGCTTTTCCTCCTTCTTATTATAGTGTGGAAATGTTCAAGCCCCATGTACCTTCGCCTCTGTGGAGTACTGGGAGTATTGGGGTGTCCTTCTGTTCCTCCAAAGGTGATTTTTATGCTCCTTTGATGTAGTCTATTTCGTTCGGTGCCGGGGAGAGGAAGCGTGTGGCGTCTAGATTGCAGCCATGCTTACCCGGAAGTCTCAATGTTTTACAGGTGGGCTTTTTTTGCTGACTTTCTTTGATCACATTCTAAAATTATTTGTGATTTTTCAAAACCATATAACTCAGCATTCAACCTTTTAATAGTATTCAATTTCAATTTTGGGGATCAAATCATGTGTTTTCCTGCCCATATTATTTCTACATTTCCTTCCCCATGGCCACGGAGGAATGAAAGGGTGAAATGTTTGGCAAATTTTATGAGAGCATAGAGTAAGATTTCTTTTCACTTAATTAAATTTTGTCGACATTTAGGAGGCTCAAAAGGTTCTACAATGCTCTTTCTGAATCTCTCAAACTGTCTCTAATTTGTTTCCTTCATTCTTCCTGGGGTAATTAAAGAGAGAAACAGAGGCAGAGAGGTGCAAAGGACCTTTTTTATTTTCCCCAAAATTAACCCTCTCAGTGTGCACATGCAGGCTGCATATAACATAGACTCATGACACAGCCATCACATATTTACAAGACAAATATGTAACACAAGTCCCGTCAGGGGAGGCTGAAGTAATTTTTGGTTCCTGTTGGTCTTTATTCATAGCTGCATGTCATATATAGTAGGATGGTTTCCAGACCAAATCTTGCCCAGTCTTAAATTGCCAGAGTAGATTTTTCTATTAGAGTGATACTGGCTCACTTTTTTCTCTTTGGTTCATTAACTTTGCCACTAATTTACAATACAGAATAATGGAAAAGGAAGTAGGGGTCAAATCAAGGCTATTACTACTTGAGGCAGCTTGGGAGAAATTTTGTATAGTTCCATTTTTCTTTCTGTTGGGGGAAAGTCATCTGAGGGGGAGCTCCCTCTATTGTTTGATGGGACTGTAATTGACCTTTGTGGGAATGGGGCCATGCCATTTGGTCAGTCTTTGATTTACACTGATTTAGCCAATGAAAATCCAGCTGGCATTTGATGGGCAGACTGAAGTGGGGAGAGTCTTTTTCTATATGTTCAAACAAGCCATAGAATTTTTTGGAAGCAGGCCAATTTTTTGCACTGCCATAGCAAACACTACATTTTGGATATGTGAGGGTTCTATGTTCACACAAAGCTTTATATACTCATCTAAGGAGACTTTATCTCAGTATGGTTGGATGACTGCATTACAAAATGAATTAGCATGTTCAAAGGCAAGTTGTTGTGAAGATTAAATTTAATTCTCCCCTAATTGTTAAAATGCTTAAATTTAACTCTCTCCTGATTACAAAAATTAAATTAACTCCCCTGCCCATTTTTAGATTTAATCACCAAAAGTGTAAACACTCTACTTACAGTTGTGGCTTATTTTCTTCTCCTTTACACCTAGTTTATTCTTTGACTAAATTGATTAACTTAATGCAAAGGCTAGGTAAGCTTCACTTGTACACAATTGAGGAAACTGAGTCCAGCAAAAAGAAAGCTTTCTTTTAACCTCCAAAGGACACACAATGGCACTCAAGCCTAGAGTTAAGGTCATTTAGCTCTCATTGAGCACTCCGCATAGTATGCCCAGCAAAAATATTTAATGGACCAGGAAAAGATGGAAAGTTAGATGTTGATGTTGATGCCAATGCTGATGTTGATGACATGGATGTTGATGGTGTTGTTGTTGATGGATGTTCTTGTCCATGATGATGATGTTGATGACACTGATGTTGTTGTTGATTATGATGATGTTGATGATGTTGTTAATGTGGATGATGTTGCTTTTGATGGTGTTTATGATGATGTTGTTGATGCTGATGATGTTGAAGATTTTGTGGAAGTTGTTATTGTTGCTGCTGATGGTGATGATGTTGATAGTGTTGATGCTGATAATGATGAGGAGGAGGAAGAAGAGAAGAATGGTGATAGTAATGATTGAATTTGGAGTTGGATGTTTCCCTTCCATTTGAACCTTTCTGACCCTTCCTACTGTAATAATTAAAGTTTTCTTGGAGACTCTCTCCAACCTCTTTAATTATATTGGTCTTCTCCCTACTTCCCCCCAAGCACTTCTTTATGCAATATATATTGCAATATATATTTAGCCCATCTTATCTCTTTTCCCATTTCTCTTAGTATCATCCTCTTTTTTACCCCCCCCCATGTCATCCTATACAATTTGTCACTGTTCCCTCAAATTATAGTACTTCTAGCTACCCTGATGATGATAACAATTTTTAAGAGATACCAATATCATATTTTCTTATAGGAATAAAAATCATTTGAACTTATTGGGTCCCTTAAAATTTTTCCCTCTTTCTTAATTACCTTTTGATGATTCTCTTGAGTTCTGTGTTTGGGCATCAGATTTTCTGATAAGTCAGGTCATTTTTTCTTTTTTTTAGGAATGCTTGGAAGTCTTCTATTTTATTAAATAGCCATACTTAGCCCTGCAAGAATATAGTCAATATTTCTGAGATTCTTGGTTGTAGACTTATTTCCTTGCTTTCCATAATATCATATTCCATGCCTTCTGGTCCTTGTGTGGTTACAGCCAGGTCCTATGTTATCCTAACATATATATCTGAATGTGCCATGATATCTGAATGACTTCTTATTAGCAGCTTGTAGTATCTTTTCCCTTGGTTCTTATAGTTCTTGAATGACTATAACATTCCTGAGTTAAATATGATAAATGTATTGTTGAACTGAATATTTAATTTGTGGTCAGCAGGGATTTAATTTCTAAATCCCAAAATGAATTACTCAAGTAAAAGGAATTATGGTAGTTGATTTTTACAATAGAGGGAAGATATTGAGGAAGGGAGAAGAAAGGGGGGAGAGAGAGAGAGAGAGAGAGAGAGAGAGAGAGAGAGAGAGAGAGAGAGAGAGAGAGAGAGAGAGAGAGAGAGAGAGAGAGAGAGAGAGAGAGAGAGAGAGAGAGAGAGAGAGAGAGAGAGAGAGAGAGAGAACACTCCGGCTTCCTCTGAACCAGTTAGAAATTCTAAGGCATAAGTCAGGGGAAAGGAGTCTTGAGACGATGGGTCTTTCTCAGAGGTTCACACCTCCAGAAAGTGCAAGGAAAGAAGTCATCCTTTACACTCACCACAATGACCATCTAAAAGAAAAGCAATCTGAGGACTTCTACACAAGCTCTTCCAGGAGTTCAGTTCCACAGCCAAGTATCTTCACTCCATGTCTGAGTGTCTGTCTTTCAGTCTCTCCTCCAGTGTCTCTCTTCACTCCAAACCCTAGTGATTCTTCCAGTCTAACTTCAAGTGACTGATGATGACTCTCTGTGTATCTCTGTTTCCACTATTTAAAGACCTTTTTCTCTTGTGTCACCTCCCCTAAATTTTATGTCTAACAATCACAGAAGATGCTCCTCTGCAGGACTGCCCACTCATGCACAAGTGGGTCACAGACCTCCCACTCAATGTATGAAATGGGTATTCACACCTTTTGTGGTTAGTTCATACCTTTTTGTGGTTATTTCATACCTTTTGTGTTTAAAATGGGTAGATCTACTTTAAATACTGGGTTTACACTTTTGTTTTTAAATCTAAAAATAAACAGGGGATTACAGTTTGATCTTCAAAATAAAGGAAGAGATAAGTACTTTCATTATCATAATCAGGGGAGAGCCAAATCCAATCTTCACAATACCCCCTGATGATCATTGGGAGACTAGTCTCCCCATTGATCATTTAACATAATCATATTGTACCCCTAAAAACTTCTCACTACAGATGTATAAAATATTTCACTTTTAAGAGGAATTTACAATAGTTAGAGATAAGAGGGAAATAAAAAAGAGAGAAAGCAAAACCAACATTTTGCTAGTCACTGACAAAAAGCCAGATTAGGGGGCAGTCCCCTTTGGCATAAAAAATACAATAAGAGTTCAATCCCCTTTTGTTTAACTGATTGCACCCAAAAGTTCATTCTGGATCTTCTTGATGCAGTGTAGGTTAGGGATTAAATGCAGGAGGTGAACCGTGGATTCTTTCAATCTCCACTTTTCCCTCTTGTTAAAGAATGTTGAGGCAGTTTTCTTGGATAATTTCCTGCAGAATGATGTCCAGCCTTTTTCTTTTGTCATGATTTTACATTAGTCCAATAATTCTTAAATTGTCTCTTCTGCATCTATTTTCTAGGTCTGTAGCTTTACCAATGAGGTGTTTCATATTTTTATTGATTTTTTCCTTCTTTGGATTTTGTTTTATAGACTCTTGCTGCCTTGTGAAGTCATTTATTTCTAATTGTTGGATTATAATTTTTAAAGACTGAATTTCATCCCTGGCTTTTTGACCATTCTTCTCCTTCTAGTCTGTTTTTTTTTTTAAGGTCTCAGTTTCAAGCTAGTCAATTCTGGCTTTCAAGACACTATTTTCTTCTTTTTAGTTCATGTGTCTCTTTCCAGTTGACTTATTTTGCCTTTTAAGATCTTTTCCTAATTGTCTTCAGCCCCTCTTAACTGCTTTTTTGAATTGTGTTGATTTCTTCGAAAGCCTGAGTCCAATTTGCTGGAGTTTCTGTGTTTATGGTTTGTGTTCCTTGGTCCTCCTCTGTTCCATTTGCTCTTTGTTCATTACCTGGATAGAAGCTGTCAATTGTAATTTCATTTTTCTTTTTCTGTCATTTACTCATATTTTTTCCTTATTTCCACCCCTCCACCCTGTCATTAGCTGTAATATTATACCTCTGATTACTTGCTAGACCTATGGGTTTGGGCTATTCTGCCCTGAAGAGACTTCTTCTCTGCTTGCTGATTGACTAGATTACACTGATGGAGTATTAATGAGCCCTGAGCTACCACTAGAATTTCTAATACAATCATCAATAATAGTGGTGATAATGGGCAACCTTGCTTCACTCCTGATGTTATTGTGTAAAAAATAGACTTGAATCCAGGACTTTAGTCCCCAGAAGTCTATGTTCCACTTCCCCAGAGTGCTTTTTAATCTCACTGAATTATCACTTGGGTTGAGAGCAAAATGATTATTTAGATCACCCACATGAGGGTCTTTTTACTTCCCGTCTTAGCTGGCAAACAGACGTGTCTCATGATGTGAGTGAAATTTTGGGTGGGCCTCATGGGCCACCTGGCACGTGCCTTTTTCTTACTTGTATATTCTTAAATTCTCAACCTTTAATAAACCTCTTAAATATGATATTCCTTGCAGAGAGAAACTAATTTCTACCTGCCTCGGTTTCCCTAAATTTTAATCTTTACAATTGGGAAGGCTTTTCCCTATTTCACAGTCTGATTATGTACTAAGGACAGGTACTTAAGTTAGTGTTAACCACATGTTAACTCAAAATATACAAAGAGAATAAAGAATTCCTTTTCATAGCTTGCTCATCAAACCTTGCTATAACCTCTTGCTGACTATGTTCCCCTCTTACCCCAGTGTCCCAGATTTTCTCTACCTACATTTTAAGTCTTTCTTTTCTTGAAAATTGTTTCTCTCTGTCTCCTTTTTGGTTCTTTCACTCCTATATTTGTTTTGTGGTGTTATTTTAAAATTAGTTGGAGGGGATCCTCATGATGAGCTGGAGCTCCTCTGCTTTACTCTGCCATCTTGGTTCCACCCTCAGAAGTTTACCTTTAATGATGTCTTAAAATGTCATGTTTAGGTAGTACAATGCTTATTTGGTTACCTTTCCTTGATCTGTTTTCCAGATTAGTTGTTTTTGGTATGAGATACCTGTGCATGTATATATACACACATATGCATATACAAATATAAGTGTCTTATATTATGTTTATATTACATATTGTGTTATGTTATGCTATGCTAGATTACATATACTATATTAAATGGTATATATATTTATTGTAATATATATATATATACAAATGGTATACACACACATATATATGCCATTATAAAGGAAGGACAATGTCTTCATAGATATAAATAATCTGTGTATACATATATATGAATCTCTTGAGTTTCTGACATTGTGATTCATAATTTATGCAAATAGTTCTAAAATTCTGTCTAACAATGGTGCTTTTCAATAATTGCTAAAAATTCACATTATGGCTATGTTTAATAATGAAGTTGATTTGTTTGTAGGGTCCTATGATTGGGAAGATAGAGAGGTAGCTATATTTTGCAATATTTAACTACAAAATAACCTTAGATAAATGGAAATATACACAAGATAGAGAATAATTAAATCTAAATCCATAAGGAGGCAGAAATTTTGCACAAGGTAAAAAACCTAATGAAATATCATTGGAGAATTTAAATATTTAGAATCTTGTTCAGGTTCAGTGAGTTAAAGAAAGAAATGGTGAGTGAAGGCAAGTTTATTAGTTTGTGATTTAGGGCAGAGCTATGGGGGTCCTCAGTTAGTTTCCTCATTTCAGTGACTCAGTCTGAATACCTCCTGACCACATAATATGTGGTTGATATTCTGGCCAAACAGGGGAAGAATAGAAATACTTCTTGGGGGATAGGGTGGACAAAATGATGACATGGGCACCATAGAACACAGAGGCAAAGTCATAGGCCTTAAGGGGAAATGAATATGTCTAAGAGAGGGAATGAAACTACAGTAAGGCCATTACTTGGCTCCAAATGTTTGTTCTGGGCAGGGGCCCAGGTGGAACAAATTCCCATTTCTCCCAGTGTGAGGAGTCTGTTGCATGACACAACTCAGATACCTGTTCAGTAGGGACAGGGAGAGGGACAAAAGACTGAGGAATTAATCTGGAAGCAAGTGAGAAGCTTAAGGAGAAAGGGGGGCTTTATGAAGAGCATTGCCATAGAGAAAAGGGTGGAATGGGTGACTGGGATTGAAGATGGGGATTTATTTTGGGTTGAATGTAGGCATTGGGAGACCATTTTCTATGATAGTATTGTACCTTTATAGATATCTTGTCCTAAGAGGAGGGGAAGTGAAAACTCTTAGAGGTGGCTGACACCCAGGAGATGTGTGTGACTGGGTGGGTGGGAGAGGAATCATGAACCTCAAGATATGATGTTCTGGGCAACAGAATAGAGACTTGAATATCATGTGAATCACACAATTTGAGATATGGAAAATTTTCTACCACAAGACACTGCTTCTATTCAAATGATTCCCATCATAAATGGCTATTTCTAAGAATAAGGCACACTAAAATAAAGGTATGAAAGCAA
The DNA here is from genome assembly GCF_027887165.1 of Monodelphis domestica. Lineage (NCBI taxonomy): Eukaryota > Metazoa > Chordata > Mammalia > Didelphimorphia > Didelphidae > Monodelphis > Monodelphis domestica. The sequence continues at coordinate 237,575,913 of NC_077230.1, forward strand.
TGAAATGAAATCTAGAGGTGATAACATAGACATTAGTGAGAAGAGGGGATTCAAATACCTTAATTCAGAATTTAACTACATTAGAAAAACAATGAGATTAAAGAAGGAATAGATACTAATATAAACACTAAGTTAGAGATTATAATCACAAAATATACAGGAAGGAAAAGAGAATTGATGGAGAGAATGAAACAAAGAAATTAGAAAAGGATACAGAAGAAAAATATCCAATAAGCAAAAGACTTAGAAGAGAGAAAAGGATGAGGATAGGGGTATTAAACTAATCTTAAGTGAAACAAAAGAGAAAAGAAGCAATTTTAAAAAAGGAGATTGAAAACTAATAAATAAAATGAAAAAAATAAGTAGCTATTTTCGAGTAAAATCTGCAAACTAGGAAAAAGAATTGATAAATAGAAATAGGTAGGGAGCCAGTGGGAATGAGATTCTATCGAAGTACTTTAAGCAAAATTAGTCATAGGGGCAAAGCATTGGCATAAAGGAGAACAACAACAAAAGAAATCCTAAAAATAAATAAAAGCAATACTGGAAATAAAAAAGAGGAAAATACATCTAACTGTTATAACTTTAAATGTGAAAGGATGAAATCATTCCATCAAACAAAAGAAGGTGGCAGAATAAATAAGAAAAGAAAACTTCACATCTGTTGTTTACTAGAAAACATCTTTAAAAAGCAAATATACACATAGCATCAAAATGAGAAGCTGGAAAAATGAATTACACAGTAGTTAATAAAAAAGAAGTGGTAATCATGGTATCAGATAAAGCAAAAATAAACATCCATAATATAAACAATGATAAGCAATGAAATTATATTAAGCTTAAAGGAACAATAGATATTGAACTAATTTCAGTGTTAAACTTATATGTTCCAAATGGCTTAGCATCTAAATTCATGAAAGGACATTATCTTAATTGCAAAAAGGCATAGCTAGCAGCACAATAATAGCAACAGACTTTAGTGTTTTCTTGGAATTAGACAAATCTAAAAAAAAAAATAACCAAAAGGGAAACATAGAATTTTAAAACTGTTGAATAATTAGATTTATAATAACATTTGAATGAGACCACTAAAGAATAACTGTATTTCTTGGCACTACATCACACTTTTAACAAAATAGACCCATATACTGTGGCATGTAGAAACTTAAACTAAATGTTAAAAAGCAGAAATACTAAATGGATCTCTTCAAAAAGTATGTCATAAAAATAGGTATCAATTCAGGGAATGAAAGCAAAATCTTTGTAATGAAGGGTAAAAGAATAAATCAGAGCAAGAATGAATAATTATGTGAAAAACTGTAATATTGATGAGAAAATACCATAGAAATCTGAATGCAGCTTCAGTAGTCTTCAGAAGAAAAAATTGACATATTCCTAAAAACATATCTTATCAATATAAAAAGAGATAATTAATGAATTAAATAAAACATTTCTAAAAATAAGAAAATAAAAAATAAACAAACCAAATTTAAACTCAGAAAAGATTTTGAAAACAAGAGAAATAGATAAATTAGAAAACAATGTTTTTGAACTCATAAACAGAAATAAAAGGTTTTATTTCGTAAAAACAATAACAGTGATAATCTGTTAGCTGGTTTAAGCAAAATTTTCATCAGATAATAGGATTTAGGTCTACCAGGGTAAAAAGAAGAAGATGGTAAAAATGAAATTAACAAGATTAAAAATGAACAAGGTAGGATCACAACAAATTCAGGAGAAATATAAATAATTATAAGAATCATTTTGTTATATGTAAATAAAACTTAAAATTCAAAATAAATAAAGGATTTAGCTACAAAAAGGGAAAATGTCCAAATTACCTGAATCACAAATAAGATCTTAAAACAACTGAAAAATAAAATTTTCTCAGATGGGGGTGATACTTGGAAATTTTGTTCTAGCTAGATTTACAGTGAAATTATATCAGACTTTAAAAGGAAAAAATAATACCTATACTATTCAAATTATTCTAAAAAGAACAATTGACAAAGAAAACATGCAACCAAATGGCTTATGTGTGATAAATATATTCTAATATCTAAATTAAGGAAGGATAAAGAAAAGAAAGAAAAAGATTACAGCAATTTATCTTAAAAATATCACTCATTCTTATTACATTTGAATCGCCAGAAATCTAAGCATGTTTACACATTAGGAATATCATTAATAGCATTAAAAATTAAAAAAAATATGATAATATTAATAATACAGAAAAAGCCTTTGACAAAGTACAGTGTTCATTTGTCCTACTACCTCATTATTTAGGATAATTCCAAATTACTTTCCTTAATAATTGGAGCAATTCACATTCCCTTCAGACTATAGTTATCTTTTGTAACCTTTGCCAAGTTGCGTTGGATAACATGGAATGCCAGTTGTTTAAATTTACATTTCTCTTATAATTAGTGCTTCAGAGTAATCTCTTACGGTTGTTAATAGTTTGCTATTTTTTTTAAACCCTTACCTTCTGTCTTGGAATTGGCATTATCAGTTCCAAGGCAGAATAGTAGTAAGAAGTAGGCAATTGGGGTTAAGGGACTTGTTCAAGGCCACACAGCTAAATGTCTCAGGCTAGATTTGAATCCAAGACCTATTTCCAGACCTGATACTATCCACTGATCCACCTAGCTTCCCCTTGCCATTCATTTTTGAAAACTGTATCCTTTTATCCCTTAGCCATTGGGAGATAACTCTTTATTTTATATATTTGTATTAATTATCTATCTGAGAGAGCAAAACTTCATTTAAAGATTTTATTCTCATTTGACTATTTCCCTAACCCTAGATATATTACTTATTCCTGCAAAATCTTTTCAATTTAATGTAATTAAAATTTCATGTCTATTAACATGTTTATATATTTTCATAGGTTAAGTTGTTTTTAGTAATGTGTGACTATTCATGACCTCATTTGAGGGTTTCTTGGCAAAGATGCTGGGGTGGTTTGTCATTTCCTTTTACAGTTCATTTTATAAATGAGGAAATTGAGGCAAACAAGGTTAAGTGACGTGACCAGGGTCACATAGCTAGTAAATATCTGAGACATGATTTGAGTTTATGAAGGTGAGTCTTCTTAATTCCAATGGCACTGCTCTATCTGCTAAGCCACCTAGATGTCCTCATACACATATACACATGCATATCTGTGTCTATAACAATATGTATGAATGCAGGCATGTATGTATCTTCCTTTACCCTTATTTTGATAAGACTTCTCCTGAGCTATAGCTGTGAAAAGCAATTGATCTCGTTCTGTTTTTTTAAAAAAAATATGACTGTTAATATAAAAATCACATCGATTTTAAGACTATTTTGTTATATGCAATAAGATGTTTACCTAAATCTGATTTTTATCAAAGTGATTTACACCTTTACCAAAAGTTCTTATCAAGAAGGGAGGTCTTCGGAAAGCAAGGGAACTAGGTCTACAACCAAGAATCAACTACCCAGCAAAACTGACTATATTCTTACAGGGGAAAGTATGGTCATTCAACAAAATAAAAGAATTTCAAGAATTCATAAAGAAAAGACCAGACCTGAACAGAAAATTTGATGTCCAAGCACAGAACTCAAGAGAATCATCAAAAGGTAATTAAAAAAGAGGGGAAAAAAGAAAAACAAAAAAAAATTTTAAGAGACTCAATAAGTTAAAATGATATGTATCCCTATAAGAAAAGAGGTCATTGGTAACTTTTAAAAACTGTTGTTATTAGCTGGGAAGCAAAAAGAAGTATACTTAGAGGGAACAGCAATAAACTGTATAGGATGAAAGGACAAGACATAAATAGGTATATAGATATATGCATGCAAAAATACATATGCATGAGTATGCACACATATATATATTTATATAACTAGAGCTTAAAAATAGGTTAATATTAAAAGAAATGGGAAAAGAAACAAATGGGGGTAAATTTATATGTCATAAAGAAGCTCATGGTGGGAGGGGGAGAACATCAATACACTGGAAGGGTAAAGAGGTCAGAGACAGGAAATACTCAACTTTTACGTGCTTTGAAAGTGACCCAAAGAGGGAAAAACAATCCAATCCATTGGGGGCAGAGAATAGCTTTGTACCCTATAGGGGAGTAGAAGGGTAACAAACAGTCTGGTGGGGAGGGAAGCAGTACAAGAGAGGGAGGGAGTGGGGGATTAATTTTAGAAAGACTACAGGGAAAATAAGGGGGGGAATAAATAGGGAAGGGGGTAGAAAGGGAAGTAAAATAAGGGTGGGCACAAGGGGGACTGTTCAAAAGCAAACATTGGCGTAGAAGGAAATAGTGAAAGAAAAAAAGGCAGGACCAGGAGTAGAAATCAAAATGCTGGGAAATACACAGCTAGTAATCATAACTCTGAATGTGAATGGAATGAACTCACCCATAAAACGCAAGCGAATAGCACAGTGGATTAGAGTCCAAAACCCTACCATATGCTGTCTACAAGAAACACATATGAGAAAGGTAGATACACATAGGGTGAAAGCAAGAGGGTGGAGCCAAATATATTGGGCATCAACTGACAAAAAGAAGGCAGGAGTCGTAATCATGATATCCGACAAAGCCAAAGTAAAAATAAATCTAGTTAAAAGACATAGGGAACGTAATTACATCCTGATAAAAGGCACTATAGACAGTGAGGAAATATCTGTACTCAACATGTATGCACCAAATGGCATAGCATCCAAATTTCTAAAGGAGAAACTAGAGGAACTCAAGGACGAAATAGATAGAAAAACTAGACTAGTGAGAGATCTGAACCTTCCTCTATCCGAACTAGATAAATCAAACAAAAAAATAAATAAGAAAGAGGTAAGAGAAGTGAATGAAATCTTAGAAAAATTAGAGTTAGTAGACATGTGGAGAAAAATAAATAGGGACAAAAAGGAATATACCTTCTTTTCTGCAGCCCATGGTACATTTACAAAAATTGACCATGTATTAGGGCATAAAAACATTGCAAACAAGTGCAAAAGAACAGAAATAATAAATGCAACTTTCTCAGATCACAATGCAATGAAAATAATAATTAGTAAGGGAACATGGAGAGGTAAATCAAAAATTAATTGGAAATTAAACAATATGATTCTCCAAAATCAGTTAGTTAAAGAACAAATCATAGAAACAATTAATAACTTCATTGAAGAAAATGACAATGATGAGACATCCTTTCAAAACCTATGGGATGCAGCCAAAGCAGTATTCAGGGGGAAATTTATACCCTTGAGTTCATATATTAACAAATTAAGAAGGGCAGAAGTCAATGAATTGGGCATGAAAATAAAAAAATTAAAAAGTGAACAAATTAAAAATCCTCAGATGAAGACTAAATTTGAGATCCTAAAACTCAAAGGAGAAATTAATAAAATTGAAAGTCAAAGAACTATTGATTTAATAAATAAGACTAGAAGCTGGTACTTTGAAAAAACAAATAAAATAGATAAAGTACTAGTCAGTCTAATTAAAAAAGGAAAGAAATAAACCAAATTGACAGTATCCAAGATGAAAAAGGAGATCTTACCTCTAATGAAGAGGAAATTAAGGCAATCATTAAAAACTACTATGCCCAATTATATGGCAACAAATATGGCAATCTAGGTGTTATGGATGAATACTTACAAAAATATAAATTACCTAGACTAAAAGAGGAAGAAATAAATTACCTTAACAACCCCATTTCAGAAAAAGTAATTGAACAAGCCATCAAAGAACTCCCTAAGAAAAAAACCCCAGGTCCAGATGGATTCACAAATGAATTCTATCAAACATTCAAAGAACAACTAATCCCAATACTAAACAAACTATTTGACAGAATAGGCCAAGAAGGAGTTCTACCAAATTCATTCTAGGACACAAACATGGTACTGATCCCAAAGCCAGGCAGGTCAAAAACAGAGAAAGAAAACTATAGACCAATCTCCCTAATGAATATAGACGCAAAAATCCTAAATAGGATACTAGCAAAAAGACTCCAGCAAGTCATCACAAGGGTCATTCACTATGACCAGGCAGGATTCATACCAGGAATGCAAGGATGGTTCAATATTAGGAAAACCATCCACATAATTGACCATATTAACAAGCAAACTGACAAAAATCACATGATTATCTCAATAGATGCAGAAAAAGCCTTTGATAAAATACAACACCCATTTCTATTGAAAACACAAGAAAGTATAGGAATAGAAGGGCCTTTCCTAAAAATAATAAACAGTATATATCTAAAACCATCAGCAAGCATCATCTGCAATGGGGATAAACTAGAAGCCTTTCCAATAAGATCAGGAGTAAAACAAGGATGCCCATTATCACCTCTATTATTTAACATTGTACTAGAAACACTAGCAGTAGCAATTAGAGAAGAAAAAGAAATTCAAGGTATTAAAATTGGCAGTGAGGAGACCAAGCTATCACTCTTTGCAGATGATATGATGGTTTACTTAAGGAATCCTAGAGAATCAACCAAAAAGTTTCTCTAAATAATCAACAACTTTAGCAAAGTTGCAGGATACAAAATAAACCCGCATAAGTTATCAGCATTTCTGTATATCTCTAACTCATTTCAGCAGCAAAAATACCATTCAAAATCACCCTAGACAATATAAAATACTTAGGAGTCTATCTGCTGAGACAAACACAGGAAATATATGAACACAACTACAAAACACTTTCCACACAGCTAAAAGAAGATCTAAACAATTGGAAAAACATTGATTGCTCATGGGTGGGACGAGCTAACATAATAAAAATGACAATCCTACCCAAATTAATTTACTTATTTAGTGCCATACCCATTGAACTACCAAAAAACGTCTTTACTGAATTAGAAAAAAACATAACTAAGTTCATTTGGAAGAACAAAAGATCAAGGATATCCAGGGAAATCATGGGAAAAAAATGCAAAGGAAGGAGGACTTGCAGTCCCAGATCTCAAACTCTACTATGAAGCAGTGGTTATCAAAACAATTTGGTACTGGCTAAGAGACAGAAAGGAGGATCAGTGGAAAAGACTTGGCTTAAATAATCTCAGCAAGACAGTTTATGACAAACCCAAAGACCCCAGCTTTTGGGACAAAAATCCATTATTTGATTAAAACTGCTGGGAAAATTGGAAGACAGTGTGGGAGAGATTAGGTTTGGATCAACACCTCACACCCTACACCAAGATAAATTTAGAATGGGTGAATGACTGGAACATAAAGAAGGAAATTATAAGTAAATTAGGTGAACACAGAATAGTATACCTGTTAGACCTTTGGGAAGGGAAAGCTTTTAAAACCAAGCAAGACTTAGAAAGAGTCACAAAATGTAAAAGAAATAATTTTGACTACATCAAATTAAAAGGTTTTTGTACAAACAAAACCAATGTAACTAAAATCAGAAGGGTGGCAACAAATTGGGAAACAATCTTCATAAAAACCTCTGACAAAGGTTTAATTACTCAAATTTACAAAGAACTAAATCAATTGTACAAAAAAATCAAGCCCTTCTCCAATCGATAAATGGGCAAGGGACATGAACAGGCAGTTCTCAGCCAAAGAAATCAAAACAATTAATAAGCACATGAAAAAGTGCTCTACATCTCTTATAATCAGAGAGATGCAAATCAAAACAACTCTGAGGTATCACCTCACACCTAGAAGATTGGCTAACATAACAGCTATGGAAAGTAGTGAATGCTGGAGGGGATGTGACAAAGTAGGGACACTAATTCATTGCTGGTGGAGTTGTGAATTGATCCAACCATTCTGGAGGGCAATTTGGAACTATGCCCAAAGGGTGATAAAAGACTGTCTGCCCTTTGATCCAGCCATAGCACTACTGGGCTTGTACCCCAAATAGATAATAAGGAAAAAGACTTGTACAAGAATATTCATAGCTGCACTCTTTGTGGTGGCCAAAATTTGGAAAACGAGGGGATGCCCTTCAATTGGGGAATGGCTGAATAAATTGTGGTATATGTTGGTGATGGAATAATATTGTGCTAAAAGGAATAATAAAGTGTAGGAATTCCATGGAGACTGGAACAACCTCCAGGAAGTGATGTAGAGCAAAAGGAGCAGAACCAGGAAAACATTATACACAGAGACTGACACACTGTGGTACAATCGAAGGTAATGGACTGCTCCATTAGTGGCAATGCAGTGTCCCTGAACAATCTGCAGGGATCTGAAAAACACTATCCACAAGCAGAAGATAAACTGTGGGAGTAAAAATACCGATGAAAAGCAACTTCTTTACTACAGGGGTGGAGGGGATATCACTGAGGAGAGACTCTAAATGAACACTCTAATGCAAATACCAACAACATGGAAATGGATTTGAATCAAAAACACATGTGATACCCAGTGGAATTGTGTGTGGGCTGTGGGAGAGGTGGTGGGAGTGGGGGAGGGAAGAAAAGAAAATGATCTTTGTTTCCAATGAATAATGTTTGGAAATGACCAAATAAAAATTAAAAAAAAAAAAAAGAAGGGAGGTCTTCCCCCAAGAATTTTGTACTCTTTAAGTTTATGGAATAATAGGTTATAGTTCATTGTTTCCTTCTTATTTCTTATCTATTTTCTTTCATTGATCTGTTTTTCTCTTTTTTTTAAACCAATAACAAATGATTGTGATATTTATGGAGATGGATGAGGACTGAACTGTTGATTTCATTGGCATAGAGAAATCCCAGGTAAAGAAACTCATTTTAACCATGTAGGCTAACACCTTGCCTATAACCTATAGTATTAGAGACTTTGCCTAGAACACTCAATACGTCAATAAACACTTATTAAGCAGTATCTGTTTTGTTCCAGGCACTGTGCTGTGCCCAGGGGATACAAAGAATGATGAAGCATAGTTCTTTCCTTCAAGGAGCTCATGGTCTAATTGGGGAGACAATATGCAAACAACTCTCTAAAAACAAGCAATATACTGGGTAAATTGGAAATGATCAATAGAAGAAAGGAGCTAGAATTAAGAGGGACCAGGAAAAGCTTAGAAGATGGGATTGTAGCTGGATTTTAAAGGAAGTTAGGTAAACCAAGAAGCAAAGATAAGGAGGGAGAACATTTAAAGCCTGAGGTGCAGATAGTAAATGTGGCTGGAGTTAAGAGGTGGAAGGTCTTGTTTGAGAGACAGCAATAGACCATTTTCACTGAATCACAAAGTACATGGAGGAAATTACAAAGCTAGTATGTGACTGAATGTGTCCAGACTTCATTTCTCTGTCCCCAGGCCAAATTCTTCTCAATTGAAATGTCTACTGCCTTATTTTATAATTTAAAGATAAAGTGCTATTCCTCTTCATTGCTACTGCTTTCATTATTTCTCTTGAGATTTTAGACCTTTTTTTCAACTTCTATATGAATTGTTTTATTATTTTGTCTAGTACAATGGGATATTTTCTTAGTACTTTGATTGGTATAGTACTATCTGTAGAATAATTTAGGTAGTATTGTAATTTTTATTATATAGGTACAGTCCAATCATGAGCATTACATGTTCCTCTACATTTAATCATTCTTTATTAAATACAATTTCATTTTATAATTATATTTCTATAAATTTTGAATGTATATTGGTAGACTGACTCTCAAAACTTTCATGCATTTCATAGTTTCTATAATTTTCTCCTAGATTTTGTTGCTGCTCTTATATATACCCTTTGATCAGTTTTTATGGATTGATTTTTATATCCTGCACCTTCAGAAGAGCTATTTCTTTTTTCAATTACTATCTTCACCAGTTCTCTTGGGATTTTAAAATAAAAGTGCTTTAAAATAAAATCTCTCATTCTTTTGTCATCTCTGTCCCCCTATTCTGTAATATTAGAATTTGTAAAGTGTTTCCTAAATGTGGTATATGTAATTGAGCATAATATTTCAGATATACCAACCCTGGGCAGACTACATACATCAGGATCATCACCATTGTTGTTCTGGACTTTATGTCTTCGTGAAGATTACTTAGTAGTTTCAATTTCACATAGTCTAAGAATATTGACCTTGCAGTTCAATAAACTCAACCTTTTTTTTATTACTGATGAAGTATTATTATTACATATGGGATCAAAGATACTATTTCCTAATCTGATCTTTTATATTAGCTAGATATGGCATAAAATAGCTTTTTGTTATCTTCAAAACTCCTATTCACCTTCATAAGATGAAATAATTTTGAATCCTCAAAGGATGGAGATTAATTACCATTATGGATACCTAAAAGAACATACTATAGACTCTGAAGATTCTTTCCTTATATTCTTAACACACTCATAGTTCAAACTCTTGTTTTACTTCTTGTCTGTTTTACTTTAATAATCTCCTAAATGCTTCCCTATTAAAAGTCCCTCACAGGTCAAAATAATAATGGATAGTTCTGATGTTGTTCCTCTTATAAAAAGCCTTAAATGACTTCTTATTGTATATATATTTTTTAAAATTCATGTCCCTTTCCTTGGTATTCAAAATATAGTATGATTTTGTTTTAATATCCCTTTCTAGTCTTATCTAGCACTATTCCATCTAATGTTTCCTGTGCCTATAAATCACAGAATATCAGAACTACAGAGATCTTTTATAGAAGTCCCTGAACTTTCAGAATTTTCCACATTAACTTTCCATCAGCATCTCTGCTTAGTTTTGATTGTATTGAACTTTATGTCCCTTTTTTTGGATACCTTTTGGTAGCTTCCTACATTCCACTTTTCAACTTGTTTTCTGACAATGCTACAGTTTGTCTTTGTTCTTTCTAAAGTGAGGTGTCCAAAACTGAGCACAAGACTCAAGCTATGGTCTGACCATTGTAGAAATGTATTGTAGAATACAGATCAATAGTTATTGCTCAACACACTATTTTTTAAAATTGAATGTTAGGAAATGACAGTATGGGTTTTTAGGCTATCAGGTCAGACTATTTAGTCATTCACCTTATTTTCCATTTAAAGGCTATGATAGAAATATGGCTCATGAAGTAACAAATCTCAGGTGAAGAGCAGAGGGAACCAGGCCAGGACACAAGTTCACACTTGTTTCAGAACTCAATTATTAAAACGAATTTTCTTCCTCCTCCTATTCTGTGGAAATGCAAAATTCAAATGGAAGAAATTTGCCCAGGTTGAGATGTAATTAGCATGACAATGTCCTATGTCACTGGACCATAAAATTGAAGAACTGAGAGAATGGAGACAGGACATATCCATGTGCATGTGGCTTTGGGGCCTTATATTAATACTGGGGTAAATTCTCCACCATCCAATCCAGGACCAGTTTAATACTCTCTTATGTCATGTTGAAGCAAAGGCAGGTTGGAGAACCATGAATTGATTTACTACCATGAGAGAAGACTGAAATGCTTTGAGATCTAGCACCAAGAAAAATCACCACCAAAGGGAAGTGAGACAAAAAATGATCAATATGGAAAAATTAGTCATTTAATATTTCAATAAAAATATTGAAATTATCAAAAATCTTAGCAAGAAAAAAACAGAGACTGTAGGCACAGATGAATCATTAGGACAGATATTAGTAGAAGAAGAAAATATGTTCTTTGAATTAACTAAATGAGCTTAGAAATTTGTGAATAAATATAAGTAAAAAGGAAATGATTCAATACCTGATGAGGCAGAGGACTCTAAGCATGCTGAAGAAAACAAGGAATCACAATAAGACATTCCTGAATGTTTGTTTTAATTTAAATTTTTTTTTAGGGTTAGGGTTAGGGTTAGGGTTAGGGAATCAATACCATATATTGTTACCAAGGGAGAAGAGTGGTAAAAGTTAGTCAATGGGGATTAAGTGACTTGCCTAGGGTTATACAGGAAGGGCTTGAATTCCCATTTGAACCCAGGACCTCCTGTCTCTAGATCTGGCTCTCAATCCATTGAACCACTTAGTTATTCCCTCTTAAATGTTTTAAAAGAGTATAAAGAATTGCAAAAAAAGGGGGGATTATGACAACAAAATCCAAGCATGGCAGGCCAAATAGATTAAGGCAGCAAAATGATCATCACATCAGAGAACTGGAGTTGGAAGAAACTAGATGTTTAAAAGTTCAATTCTTTCTTTTTCTGATGAGGAAAATGAGACCTATAGTGAATGAACAATTTGCCTATGTTCATACAGGTAGCAAGGATTATGATCAGGATTTGAACAAAGGATCTCTGACTCAAAAAATCATGTTCTTTCAATAGTATTATATAGATGGTTAGAGTAAAATGATCAAAGAAAGGCTGTTTTACAATTGTGGCCAAATTCACCTATTAGAACACAAGTTCCTCAGGGAAAGGGATTATTTCATTTTTTTCTTTGTATCTCTGGGGCTCAGTAAAGTGTCCAGAACAAAAAAAAAAAGTGCCGAATATATGAAAATAGTTTGGTCAATTGATTCAATTCAACAACATCACGTTAATGCCTTACTAAAAGTTTCTAATAGCCTTCTTAAGATATGGTCTTTGGGACATATCTTAGATTTTGTCATGGAAGTTTCTGGAAAAAATAAGATTTGTTTCACAAAGATTCATTTCTGTATATAGATTAGCAGAAAATTCTGTTCAGTAAAGTGAGGGAGATTTAGACTTATCTCTGAGACTCATATTGGAAAAGTGAAATTACAGAGAAATTGTGAGTGCATCAGTTACAATTTTAGATGGTTGCTCATAAGGGAAAAGGGAAACCAGCCATTAGAACTTTTTCACTGCTGCTATTTAGAGTGAGCAGGATGAATTCATTGATAGTAGTAGTTACACATAGAATGAATGGCTCCATAGAAAAGGCTACTTAGTCCCTTGGTCAGATTTGAAGTGGTCAACTGAGGGGTATTTAGATTGTGATGATGCTAGAGTGATATAGTAGAACCCAGCTAAAAATTGGTTTGAATCTAAGTTGAAAACAGGCCCCTCCTTGTAATTCTCTCTAAATGCAGCTATTTTGAAGACTACTCTGACTTTTGCATCAAGGAAAGTGAGGTAAGCAGGATAACAGTAGAATTAATAAGGAGTGCACATCACATAGAAAAAGAATGACAAAAGATGAGATTCGATACTAAATATAGGTGTAAAATGAAGGACAAAAACCATAGGAAGGAGAAGATAAGTGAAGACATGGAAGAGGAGTGAGGCAGAGAAGACCACTTTGCTTTGGATACTCAGTTATCTTTCAACTCTCTAAACCCTACACTGACATCCTCTCCTCCTCCACCAGTATTTTATCTATGTCTCATCAACTTAAAGGAAATACCAAGTCTAGAATATGAAAACTGATCAGAAAAGGTGTCATGAGAGCTATGTGTGTGGGAAGTGGGAGGTGGTTTGCTGCAGGGAAAGGGCAATTTTCTTTATCTTAGCTATGGGGGAAGATTTTTGTCCTATTTTTATTTAAGCCTCAATCTACCAGAGATGGCTATATACAATAATAGAAGGATAAGCAAGAATGAAAACAAAAACTGAAAGAAATGTTGGATAAATTGAATTTGACTGATCCCTGCCAAATAATGAATGGAGAAGATTAATGTGGTGAGATTTGTGCTTTTGGAAGACCAATTTGAGGAGTAGGCATCTAATAGCACCTATCTTATGTGGATTTTGGAAGGATCAATTCAAAAGATAATATATATTAAGTTCTTTGCAAATCTTAACACAAATATTAGTTATTATTATTATTTGTTTCTTGTGTTGCCATCACCTAAATGCTGTATACCATGATTTCAATTAGGTTACTGGATTTCCATGTAGGCATATACTATACTGATATACAGTGATATATTTCTGTTAATTCTGTTAGGTTTGCTTCTTCTTAAAAAATCATACTTTTTCATACCACTCTTGTGGGCATGCAAATCATGTATTTCCAAGGAGTCCCGTTATACCATGCTTTAATGGTACCCATGAAGTTCTAATTACCTCTCTCTGTTAAACTACATTTTCATTTTGTTCATATTTTTTGCTGCCATAACTTTAGGTGGACAATTATTAGTTACAGTTGACTCTAATGTAAGAGAAATGGAAAAAAACAGACCCTGAAATTCTCCCAGTGTGTTGGACCAGAGAACTTAGCATCTGGTTCACATGGAGACTGTGTTGATATGGGGGTTGGTATAAACTGTATAGAGAAGAAATGACCATTAGAATTGGTCATTTGAACATAGATTCCAAAGTAGAAGAGATCTTAGAGGTGATATAATTAACTTAACATTATTATAGTATATTATGTTGGAGTTTGGTCATAATGAATTTGTGACACTGAAAAATGTTTCTAGTTGGGGCAGTGTTGTCAGAGACCATGTGTGGGGAAAAACTTATGACCAGGAACAAGATAATTGTCAGAGACCATGTGTGGGGAAAAACTTATGACCAGGAACAAGATAAGGGTTTCTGAGATCCTGAACAAACAAGTTACCACCTGGAAACTGGCGTCGTTAGACCAACGGCCACAAACCATAAAAATTCTTCACATTCCATCCTGTTACAACCCGTCCTTAATCACCACCACCACCCCCCACCTCAAGTGTATATATTCTTGCCCTGCGCCTGCAATAAACGAGCCTTGTCACTGTTAGACAGACTCTGTCTTTCTTGCGTGCTTGGTATCCCCTCTCTCCCCCTATGGTCTTTTAGGTGGCTGCTTCACGGACCCCACTGTTGTATCCGGCTGGACCCGGATATCTGGTGCCCAACGTGGGGCCTGAGTAAGACAGCTTACCGGACGACTGAGGAACAAATTCTGCGGACAAAGGAAGGGTAGAGGCTGAATGGACAGCCTTGAGGCAGGGTAAGTCATCCCATCCCCCATAGGCATAAAAAAAAAATTTGAGAGTGATTACCCCAGAGTGACTGTGTGTGTGACTGTGTGTGTGTCTGAGAGGAGAAGAGGGTATTCAGTCCGCATTTCGCATACGAGTAACAGGGCGATCACCTGATGGGGGTTTATACCATCCACCTAAGCTCAAGTGACGTGGTCCATCCCATTCTGGGGTGAGTGGAAGGCTTCGGCCGGACTGACTTTGACTGTTCCCTCGACTCATTTCTGAGTGTGGACCCACTAGTATCCATTTCTATACCCTCGCGAGAGGATTGGCGAGAATGTGGGGAAGCGAATGTGATAACTGTGTGAATGAGATATGGGGAAGACACTCTCAAAAGAAGCTCTATTTGTTAAAGAATTAAAAGATAGTCTCAGGGAGAGAGGTATTAGGGTAAAAAAGAAAAATCTATTTAAATTCTTCTGCTTTATAGAGAAACACTGCCCCTGGCTCATTCTACATGGCCCAGGAATCCACCCCCTTACTTGGAACAAAGTAGGTAAAGAACTGAACGGCCTGCTAAAATCCGGCCAAGAGATCCCCGATGAATATTTTTCTTACTATGGACTGATCCGTGACATTCTTAAAGAAGCAGATGCCGATAAGCAGGTATCTCACCTCCTCAGCCTAGCTGAAGATGCTATCTTAGATCATAACAAAAATTGAGGAGGAGGAATTACCATCAGAAAAAGACAAACGCCCTCCTTCCCTCTTAGATGAACCAATTGAAAATCCCTTCCTTAGGGAACCCCTTGTCCCTTCCAAACCCAAACTTCGTCTTTATCCCGTTCTATATACGAACCCTGATTCAGAGGACACACTTAATCCCGCTTATCAGACAGAGCTAGAAGAAGAGGCCGCCCACTATCAGGAGGATAATCGCCTGGAAAACAGGCCCCCCCCCCGCAGTGTAAAAATAAGCCTCCCCCATACAACCTCGCCAGCAGCCCCACCCCTCTTGTTTTCCCTGTACTCCCTGGCTCTGAGAATCTTAAAGAGGCCACAAAACAACTCAGCCGGCAAGTTGCTGACCTCAAACATTTCCTAGGACTTCAAAAGGAGGTGCATACATTAACTAACCAATTACATGATCTGCAAATAGATATCTTCCGGCCTTTGATCCCTAAGTCCAAGCCACCTCAATTAAAAGATAAGACCGCCCTCGCCTTCCCAGTTGTTACTAGGCAACAACAGGCTGCTCAGATTCCCCCCGAAGACATTTCCCTCCCCCCTTCTGGCGAATCCTCTGACTCTGAAGGGACGGAGGGAGATGAGACCAGTGGTGAATGCCCTACGGGTGCTGACACTTCAGGCTCGCCACAGTCCCATACCCCGATCTATAAAAAGTTAAAATTCAAACACATTAAAGACCTCCATTCGGCAGTTAAAAATTATGACCTTAACGCCCCTTTTACGCTCTCCATTCTGGAGGGGCTTGGAGGAGAAGGACATATGCTCCCCTCCGAATGGTCCAAGGTAATGCAATCCATCCTCTCCAGGGGACAATTCTTAATTTGGAAGGCAGAATTCCTTGAAAGGGCAGAAAATCAGGCTAAACTTAACTTGAAAAATGCCCAGACAGCCGCCTGGATGACTGAAAAAATCGTCAGCCGTGACCGCTTTGCATTAGAAAACCAACAGATGAGACTACCCCCTGGCTTGCTCATGCAAACTGCACACGCTGCTATGGCTGCTTGGTGGGCAGTTCCTGCCGCCGGGTCAGTCACGGCACCCCTCTCAAAAATTCTCCAGGGACCCAATGAGCCTTACGCTCAATTTGTTGCAAAACTTTTAGAAACTGCCGAAAGGGTCTTGGGCCAGGATGGATCAGATAACCCGATGGTGAGACATTTGGCAATCGAAAATGCTAATTCTGCCTGTAAGGCTGCCCTAAGAGGAAAGGCAAGAGAACTTGATCTAGATGGGATGATCCGCCTATGCAATGATATTGACGCTTATGATCACAAAATAAACAAGTCCATCTCTTTAGCCATCGGGGCATCCATTCAGGCCTCTCGCCCCAACACCCCCCGTAATTGCTTTAAATGCAGGCAACCTGGCCATTTTGCACGTCAATGCCCTTCCAGACCGAATCCTAGGCAGGCCCCCGTACCAATAGTAGCCCCCCCTAAACCACCACCTAGCATTTGCCCGAAGTGTAGGAAGGGCCGGCACTGGGCCTGGGATTGCCGATCCAGAACCACCTTTGATGGGCAGATACTTCCCCCGGTACAGGGAAATGGGATGCGGGGCTCCTTCGGGAGCCCCTGTCCAGCTCCCTTACTTGAGCCACAGCAGGTAGCGCAGGCCTGGATCTCTGTGCCTCCACCACCAGAATATTGACACCTGAGGAGGGCCCAATAGTCCTCCCTACTGGCAAATTCGGACCACCACCCCCTGGCATGTTTTTCTTGGTCATCGGTAGAGCGCTCACCACTTTACAAGGTGTCGTAGTACATCCCACCCTTGTTGATAATGATTACACAGGGGAAATAAAAATTATCATAGAATCCCCGCATGGCCCTGTTACCATCCCTGCCGGCAGACGCTTAGCTCAAGCCCTCCCCCTCCCTATGATTGGCAATTTCCCTGCGGTAGCCCACACACAGGGCCCTTCCTCTCCAGGCTCCTCCAATATTTATTGGGTGCAGCAACTTACTGAGTCCCGGCCCACTCTCCGATTAAACATTGAAGGAAAAACCTTTACCGGGCTGCTGGACACAGGGGTGGATTCCACCGTTATCTCTCAGGCTCACTGGCCCCGCTCCTGGCCCCTTCAACCTTCATCTACCCATATATCAGGAATAGGCCAAGTCCAAGACACCCTTCAGAGTTCTAAGGTCCTTACTTGGCAAGATAATGAGGGCAATAGAGGCACCACCCGCCCATATGTAGTTGCAGGGCTTCCTGTCAATCTCTGGGGCAGAGACATCCTAACCCAGATGCGACTTCTCATGGTTAGCCCTAGCGATCCTGTCACCACCATGATGTTAAAATCTGGATACCTTCCAGGGAAGGGCCTTGGAAAAAGGGAACAAGGCCTCCCCCACCCCATATCCTTTCGACCTCATAAGGACAGGGAAGGTCTGGGGTTGCAAAGTTTTTCAAAAAATTTTTCGTAAGGGTCACTGATCCCCCTGCACTCCAGGCTGATAAAATCACGTGGAAATCTGACTCCCCTGTCTGGATTGACCAGTGGCCTTTAACATCTGAGAAGGTTCAGGCTGCCATAACGTTGGTGCAGGAGCAACTTTCTTTGGGTCACCTCGAACCTTCTACCTCCCCTTGGAACACACCCATTTTTGTCATCAAAAAGAAATCTGGGGGATGGAGGCTCTTGCAGGACCTAAGAGAGGTCAATAAGACCATGCTTCCCATGGGGGCTTTACAACCAGGCCTTCCATCTCCAACTGCCATCCCAAAAGGTTTTAGTAAAATAATTATCGATATCAAGGATTGTTTCTTTTCCATTCCCCTTGACCCAGCAGACAGTCCCCACTTCGCATTTTCTATCCCCATAGTTAATCACATAGGGCCCAACCCTCGGTTCCAATGGCGTGTTCTCCCCCAAGGAATGGCCAATTCCCCCACCTTATGTCAAAAGTTTGTAGCTCAGTCCATTGACCCTGTAAGGACATGATACCCTTCAGCTTACATCATTCATTATATGGATGACCTCCTGATAGCAGCTCCATCCTCCCTCTTAGCACAAACTATAGCTCAGACCATCATATGCGCACTTCAGGCCCGCGGCTTCAGAATAGCCCCTGACAAGGTCCAGACCCAGTATCCCTTCACCTTCCTGGGATTCCGCCTTGAGCTTGACTTCTTATTTTCACATAAGGTTTCACTCACACGCTCCACTCTCAAAACCCTTAATGATTTCCATAAACTTCTAGGGGATATTAATTGGCTCCGCCCCTATTTGCAACTTGCTAAGGTGGACCTTCGCCCTCTGGAAGACATCCTTCGAGGGGATGGTGACCCCTCCTCTCCTCGCTCCCTGACCCCAGCAGGAGAAGCTTCCCTTAAGAAAGTAGAACAAGCTATAGCTACACAGAACATTGGATATTTTTCTTCCCACCTTCCCCTTTACCTCCTCATCTTTCCCACTGGATTCTCCCCCATGGGACTTCTATGGAAAGATCCCTCTCCCCTCATTTGGATCCATCTCCCTATGTATAACCGAAAGATTCTTGCCCCTTATCCTGACCCGATTGCCCGAATAGCAATGATGGGTATCCGTCTATCCACCCAGCATTTCGGCCGCTCCCCTGACCATGTGGTTTCCCCCTATAACAAGGAGCAGCTTGACTGGCTCAAATCTCAAAATGATAATTGGGCTATACTCATCTCTACCTACCAGGGCATCTTGGACAACCACATGCCCAGTAATAAATTGTTGCAGTTTTTCTCTCTTACCCCCTTCATACTTACACGCCAAACCCGATCCTCACCTATCCCGGGGGCACCCACGGTCTTCGTGGACGGCTCTAAAACTGGCCTTGCCGCCATAGTTATGAATAACCACCCCCGTTCTCTAAAAACCCCTTATGAGTCTGCACAGCTGGTAGAGCTTTATGCTGCTCTGACTGTTTTCCATTCCCTGTCTGATACCCCATTTAACCTCTACTCGGATAGCAGATACGTTGTTCAATCCCTGCTCCGACTCGAGATTGTTCCCGCTGTTCAGCCAACAACCGCCACCTTTTCTCTTTTTTCCCAGCTTCAACAAGCCATTAGACGGCGATCCTGTCCCTTTTTTGCGGGTCACATACGTGCCCACTCCGGCCTCCCAGGCCCTTTGTCTTTCGGGAACGATCTTGCGGATCAACACACTCGCTTAGCTGCCTTGGTTACCGCGACTACCCCCTCTTCCCATCCCTCAACCGACCCTGTTTCCCTTGCAACAGAGGCACATAGGCTTCACCACCTCAACTCTCAAACCCTTCGTTTGGCCTACAAAATTACCAGGGAACAGGCC
The DNA here is from genome assembly GCF_027887165.1 of Monodelphis domestica. Taxonomy (NCBI): domain Eukaryota; kingdom Metazoa; phylum Chordata; class Mammalia; order Didelphimorphia; family Didelphidae; genus Monodelphis; species Monodelphis domestica. The sequence continues at coordinate 237,595,698 of NC_077230.1, forward strand.
AGGTCAATTGTTAAAGGTTGCAAGAATTGTGTTACACTCTTGCCTGAACCCCATCTAGGAATCAACCCCCGAGGTCTTCTCCCCAGCCACCTATGGCAGATGGACGTTACTCATGTCCCCTCTTTCGCTATACTCAAGTATGTCCATGTCTCCATTGATACGTTTAGCGGCTTTCTTTTTGCATCTGCGCAACCCGGCGAAGCCACTAAGCACGTTATCAAACATATGTTTCTTGCTATATCCATGATGGGGAAACCCCTCTCCATCAAAACAGATAATGGCCCTGGCTATACTAGCCAAGCCTTTAAACAATTCTGTTCCCAGTTAGGCATAAAACATGTTATAGGCATTCCCTACAACCCACAGGGACAAGGTATTGTCGAACGAGCACACCAAACCCTCAAGAACACCCTTCTCAAACTCAAGTCCCAAGAGACCCTTTACCCATTATGTGGCAATCAGACCCTGCTCCTTGCACATGCACTTTTTGTCCTTAACTTCCTCACGCTATATGCGGAGGGGCGCTCTGCTGCTGATCGCCACTGGCATCCACATACCACATCTGATCTGGCAAAAGTCCTTTGGCGAGACCCCCTCACAGGCCTTTGGCAAGGCCCTGACCCTGTCCTCACTTGGGAAAAAGGCTCAGTTTGTATCTTTGATGCCAAGGCGAACAACGCCCGTTGGGTCCCCTCCCGTCTGATAAAGACCTTTGATTCCCCTGCCCCTTCTTTTAACACACGCCCTCCAGGGGCCTGCCCCTGAGATTTCTTTTGTTTGTTTTCAGGAAAGTACAGAATGATCCCGATTTGCTTGATCCTGTTCCTGAGCATCTGCCTCTCATCAACAAGCCCTGAGAGCCCTCATCTTCTCGTACACCAAACATGGGAACTCATTAACCCTATTAATCAACTCACCATCACCTCCATCTCTTCCTCAAATTGGCCGCATGGACGCTGGTTCCCCGATATCACAGTTGATCTTTGTACCCTTGGCATTCCCTACACCTCGTCAGTTCATTATTGTTCTCCCCTCGTGCTTGACACCCAGATTCAGGATCAATGGGCCCAGCATACCCAATTCCCACTATACGGGTGCCCTGGCTTTGGACAGCCCGCTCACTGTGGGAGTCACTCAGACGGATTTTGTGCCACTTGGGGATGCGAAACAATTGGCACAGCCTATTGGATCCCCCAAGATAAAGGCCTTATCACACTCGCCCGCAAAGGCTCCAAGCCCAAAAACTGTTCTTTCAACCTGCCCAATTGCAACCCTCTTATTATTAAATTCACCAACAAGGGTAAAACGGATCCGTGTTGGACGGATGGACTCACCTGGGGACTGCGCCTTTATAAAATTGGCCCTGATGATGTCCTTCTCTTTACTCTCAGATTGCGCGTGACCCCTGTTACCACCCCCATGGGTCCTAATTTTGTTCTTACCGACCAACGCCGCCCCTCATATCGGTACCCTCAGCCCCCCTGACCCCTCTCCCCCACCCGATTCCCCTCCTCTACTCTCTCACTTGCCTCTACTCCCAGAGTACCTCTTGGGACTGCTGATAGACTCCTCAACCTTATTGATAGTTCCTATTTAGCTCTGAATGCTACCACCCCGAACCTTATGATCAGCTGTTGGCTATGTCTCCTCCCGCAGCCCCCATACTATGAAGGAATCGCTTTTACTGATCACCCTCACAGCACCTCTGCCCCTTCCCCTCGCTGCGCCCTGTCCCCCCACCACCTCATCCTTGCTGAAATTTCCGGCAGAGGCCTCTGCCTAGGTCACCCCCCTTCCTCTCACTCCCTTCTTTGTAATGTTACCCTTTCCATCTCCCACTCCCCTCATTATTTGGAAGCCCCCAATAACACCTTTTGGGCCTGCAACACCAGCTTCACCCCCTGCATCTCCCTTCAGGTTTTTAATACCTTCTCCGAATTCTGTGTGCTTATACAATTATGGCCCAGAATTACCTATCACTCAGACACCGCCTTGGATAAAATTTTGTCTTCATTCCCTCGGATTGTGCGGGAACCCTTCTCTACTCTTGCCATTATTCTAGGTATTGGTGGTCTTGCTGCCGGCATTGGTACTGGCACCACCACTCTCCTACAGACCCAACACCTCACAGCTCTACATTCTGCTATGACATCTGACCTTGAAGCCCTAGAAAAATCTGTTTCTGCTTTAGAGAAATCCCTATCCTCCCTCTCAGAAGTTGTACTACAGAACAGACGTGGCCTCGACCTGCTTTTTTAAAAGAAGGGGGATTGTGTGCAGCCCTTAAAGAAGAATGCTGCTTTTATGCTGACCACACGGGCGTGGTCAGAGAATCAATGGCAAAATTGAGAGAACGTCTAGCCCTGAGAAAAAAGGAGGCCGAGGCCCAAGAAGGATGGTACAACAACCTTTTGAGAGGCTCCCCTTGGCTTTCTACCCTAATTCCCACGATACTAGTTCCCTTTATTATCTTCCTCCTAATCCTTACTTTTGGCCCTTGGGCTTTCCAACGCCTGACTGGATTTATCAAAGGATTTATCAAATCAAACATTGACTCAGCCCTTGTCAAGTTCCCTACAATCCAATACCATCGTATTGAAATAGCAGATGCTGACCAACCACACACCCCGTTTGATACTGATCGTCTCCAATTTACTAGCAGGGCGGTAACCCAATGACGGGAGTAGCACAGGTCCTCGACCCCTGATGATCGAGTAACTCCCCGTGTGTAGCCTAAGACAGGGGCCGTCGCTGTGGTCCTGACTTAAAAACCTTCCCTCTAATAAAAAAGAAAGGGGGAATTGTCAGAGACCATGTGTGGGGAAAAACTTATGACCAGGAACAAGATAATTGTCAGAGACCATGTGTGGGGAAAAACTTATGACCAGGAACAAGATAATTGTCAGAGACCATGTGTGGGGAAAAACTTATGACCAGGAACAAGATAAGGGTTTCTGAGAATCTGAACAAACAAGTTACCACCTGGAAACTGGCGTCGTTAGACCAACGGCCACAAACCATAAAAATTCTTCACATTCCCTCCTGTTACAACCCGTCCTTAATCACCCCCCCCACCTCAAGTGTATATATTCTTGCCCTGCGCCTGCAATAAACGAGTCTTGTCACTGTTAGACAGACTCTGTCTTTCTTGCGTGCTTGGTATCCCCTCTCTCCCCCTATGGTCTTTTAGGTGGCTGCTTCACGGACCCCACTGTTGTATCCAGCTGGACCCGGATACAGTGTTATTCAAGGTTCACCACAGAAACCACCCTTGTTCCTATTATTTTTTTCTATACTTTATTTTTTATTTATTTCTTATTGCTCTTTCTGCATCATGCATTTAATCTACTTTAAGTTTTGTCTGAGCAGTTTTTATTTTACTCCCAGATTTCAGTTTAATCTAGTTTGCAAATTTGATGAAAATTACTAATCTTTATGTCCACAGCAGATGTACTTTATCCCTTACCAAAAGATTGTGATTCTATCAGTTTAAGTCAAGGCATAAAAAGCTTTATTCTCTTTTTCAACACCACCTATAAAGCCACATATTTACTTTCTATATCCCGTTTCTTTTCTAAAGTCAGTCAAAAAACATTGATTAACCCTGGGCAAGTCACTTAACCCCCATTGCCTAGCCCTTACCACTCTTCTGCCTTGGAACCAATACACAGTATTGATTCCAAGACCCAGAAGGTAAGGGTTTAAAACAAACACAAGAAAAACATTGATTAAACTGCTTCTCTGGACCAGGCACTATTCTAACCATTGGAGATACAAAGAAAGGCAAAAGATTCCTGATCTCAGGGATCTCACAAGCTAATGAGGACAATATGGGCAAAAGGAACTATGTACAAAAAAGAAATATACAAGACACTTTGGAAATAGTCACCAATGGGAGGGCTTTAGCATTAAAGGGAATTGGGAAAGGTGAGTTTTAGCTACAATTTACAGGAAGCCAAGGAAGCCAATGGGCAGAGATAAGGAGGAAGGGCATTCCAGGCATTCATGACAACCAGAGAAAATATCTGAATTAGCATATGGAGTGTCTTGTGCGAGGAACAGAAAGGAGACCAGTGCCACTGGTTCTTGGAGTACATGGGGTGGGATGATAGTGGTGACAGTGATGTTTAGGATTTAAGAGGACTGAAAAGGTTAAAGGGAATAGATTATGAAAGTATTTAAACTTTCTCCATAAAAGTAAATTTACTGCCTCTGAAGTTAAATCTTATAGTCCCTGAACTGTCTTTTTTGGTTAGTTTCTCCTAATTTCCCAAGTCACATTTATTATTCACTACTCATTGTTATCTTCATGTGAAATTTGGCATTTTTATTATTTATAGATCTTACTTTTTTTAGAAGAGGAACACATTGATTGCTAACCCAAACAATTGGGTACATATCAGCAATATATATATATATATATATATACATATATATAAATATAAGTATATACATGTATGCACAAGTATACATTACATGCTATGCATGTGCATATATAAACACATGAGAGAAAGAGGGGAAGGCAGGGTGGAGAGAGAGAAAGAGGGGGAAAGAGAGGGAGGTGGAAGAGAGAGAGAGAAAGAGAGAGAGAGAGAGAGAGAGAGAGAGAGAGAGAGAGAGAGAGAGAGAAAGAAAGAGAGAGAAAGAAAGAGAGAGAAACCTGGTACTTCCAACTGAGATGTAAAGCCTTCTCTTTACTTTGAGATAGGGAACTCTGACCATATCATATCATCAGCAAAAAACAATCATTTTGTTTTCCTTGTGTCCATGCTTATTTCCTCAATTTCTTGTCTTCATGTTCTCATTAACTTGTCTCGCACCATGTTAAGTAGCAGTAGTGAAAATAAGCATCTTTTTTAATATCCTTGATCTTTTTGGAAAGGCATTATTTTTCTGTGTTTTATGATGTTTGCTTTTAAATTTAGATAAATATAATTGACTATATTAAGGGAAGGACCACTTAGTCTTATGATATCTAACATATTTAATAGAAACATGTGTTGGATTATGCCAAAAGCTTTTGTTTAGCATCTATTGGTATAATTATATTTCATTATTTATATTATTGATATGTTTCATTAATATTTATTTATTAGGGGTCTATGGGGTGTTCAGGGAGGAGTAGTATCTCTGGTATGGAGGGCTTGTTGTGCCCTCCTAGGGCAGCTCTCCAGCCTCTGACCCTCACCTGACACCCAGCTCTCACTTGTGGCTCCCAGTAGTTGCTAGCATGCGGCATCGGCCACATCCCGGGCAATGGCCTCAACAGGCTGGCTAAACCTTGTGAGGGTAGCCATCGGGTCATCGACCCCTGGTGAACTAGGGCTTTGCTCACCCAGCATGTGAAGACTGTTTTGGCAGAACAGGCAGAAGAAACCAACAAGAAGGTTCAACTGCTGAGATGGCGATGCAGCAAACCACTGTGGAGTGCTTAGGGCATGTTGGAGCACAAAAGACAACATGGCCATCCAATGCAGCTGAGGAAGTCTCCAGGTGTAACGACTTTTTGTGCCAATGGGCCTAGGCTTCCAAAGCCGAGAGAGTGGGACTGTCTCTGTGCATCGACTTTTTCACTTAAATCTTCACACACAAGTGTCTTTGTGCACAAAAATGTACAAAGTCAATCGTCATCCTCAGTTACCGAGAGACTACTACTATTTAATATTAATTTTTAGTTTTCCTGAACTAATCTTGCATATGCAACCTGGTTACACATGCAAACTTTCTAATATTTTGGTTAGTCTATTTATTAATATTTTATTATACATTTTTGCATCAATGTTCATTCAGGATAGTGTTCTATAATTTTCTTTCTCTGCTTTGTCTCCACCTGGTTTAGATAGCATGAATTTATTTGTATCAGAGAAAGAAATTGATGAAGAAGGTGCTCCTTTTCTTAATATTGCAAACAATTTATGTAATATTGGAATTTGTGTTTTTTGGGTGTTTGATAAATTTATTTATAAATCCATCTAGTGCTGGATTTTTTTCCCTTTGGAAGTTCATTTATGACATTAATTTTCTGTTTCTGATATTGAGTCATTTATATAGTTTATTTCTTCTATTGTTCACCTGGGTATTTTATATTTTAGTTGGAATTCAGCTATTTCCTCCAAGTTTTCAATTTTTTAAGCATAAAATTGGGCAAAATAATTCCTATTTCCTTCAATTGTTTTGACTTATCCTTTTTTATTTTTAATATGATGAATTTGATTTTCCTATTTCTTTTTAAACATTTTCTATTTTTACTAAGTAAACACCAGAGATATAAGATTAAGATTCCCCACTATTATAATTTTACTGCTTGAGTTTACAAGAAACACAAAGTACCACAATTCTAGACCAGAGACTCATGTTAAAATGTGATTAAAATTTTTTTTAATTTGATTTTTCCTCTAAGTGTTTCAATGTTATACTTTGATATTGATTCATTGTCTATGGTACCCTTAAGCATAGTGCAATTTCTCTACTTATTTCTTTCAGGTAGGAGCTATTATTATTCCAGTTGTACAGATAAAGAACCTAAAGAAGAGAAAGGTTAAGTGATTTGTCCAGGGTCACATAATTAAGTCAATGTTTGAAGCCGGCTTCTTCACTCCTGGTCTATTCCTCTATTCACTGGGAGATCTATCTGCCTCTGGCAAATGAACATGAAAGAGAGAAGCACCCATAGACTCACATGTAAAAGAATATATTTTCATGTCAATTCACAGGTTATTTCCCATATGCCATCTCTTTGGTCATAGAAAGATGGCTTTAGTTCATTAAAAAAAATCTATACCTTCTATCTTATTATCAATTTGAAGGCCTAAGAGTGGCAAGAGCTAGGCAATTAGAGTTAATAAATTTGCCCAGAGTCACACAGCTAGGAGGTGTCTAAGGCCAGATTTGAACCAAGGTCCTCCTGACTCCAAACCTGGAACTCTCTCTTCTGGGCTACCTAACCACTACTGCCTTAGCTCATTTTCTAGCAAGAGATGTCAGGCACAATGGAACTGCCTAAAGCCTCACAGAGAATCAGTGCCTGAACCAAGTCTGGCACTTGGAAGGTGCCAGACTTCTTGACTTCCCACTGAATTCTCCAGTTCAGAAAAGTATAGCAATAACTCCACATCCTTCCTCTCCTATCTCAGAATCAAAGTGTCAAAGAGATCATTCAGCCAAAAGCTACTCCAAGAACATAATTTCTAGTGCTTTTAAATGACTCTTGTCTTTCTAGTCTCCTTTTTGTAAACTCCCTCCTTGACTCTTTGCCAGATTGTTCTTCAGCCTAATAGAATTTACCATAGTAGGTGCTCAATGATAAGTCATGGCCTAAAACTTAATTTCCTATTCTTCATAGTTTTGTGCCTTTTATGAATTACCTTTTGACCATATTTTATCATGAGTCTCTGACCTAGAATTGTGGTACTTTGTTACTTGTAAACCCAGATTTCTCTGCGTCCCAAGTCCTACCCCTCCCATCCTTATCACCTCTTAATTAGTTTATCCCTAGACTGAAGATACACATGGGAAGCTCCTACAACAGGTTAAGAAAGGTTTTCTTCCCTTTTCTTTGTCATGGCTCTTGTTCTATCTTCTATTGAGAGAAACAGCAGAAAACTACTGAAATTTTTGGATAAAAAGACATTAGAGTGCTTTTTTAAAGACTTGGGTTGAGCATCCTCAGAAACCCAGGCTAAGAACCACAGCCATCTATTCTTGCTCTTGGATCTGTTCTCAAATGGATGTATTGAATATAGCAGGTAGCTCAGATGTTTTTGGGAGATTGGGACACCAGTCATTTCAGACAACAACCTAGGCATGTATCTTGGATGAAAACAACGATTTTCTTTTTTGTTTCTCTATCTATTGTCTTGTGAGCTATCTTTAGCTCTCTTGAAGGTCAGTTTGCATAGCCCTAAAGGAAAAACATAGGTTATTCATTCATATACAAGCATCCACTCTTTACTTATAAGAAAAGCTCTGATGTATCTCTACAACTCCCTTACGCAGTCCTGTGGAAGGAGATTGATAAACTTATCTTGAGGAACTTTGCTGTATAGTGTAAAGAATCCATGATTTAAAGTTTGAAACTCTATGGTAGAATTCTAACTTTCTGTTTTATTTTTTATGTGACTTTGGGAAAAGTAACTTCCTCTCCCTGGCCTTTAGCTTCCTCAAGGATTAGACAAATATGTTAAATCCCAACTCACTAAATATAATCCTATCACCTCTAATATCCTCTTGATTCCAAGTCTGGATCTATAATGACTATGTTACCTAGCTGCCCTATAAGCATTGGCGAGGCAGTGCCACTGATAGAGAGAGAGCTAAACTAATAAGCTAAAAGACCTGGATTCAAGGCATGCCTCTGACACATACTTGCTCTGTGATCCTAAGCAAATCTCTTTAACCTCTCAGCAGCCCCCTGGCAACTCTTTAATACTAGTTCTACATTAGTGGAAGGAATTCTTCAATTTGAGCCCTTTATGGTGATGAAATCAGAGATATGGAATAAAAGGAGGAATGAATAAATTAATAAATACATTAACTAATTAATTAAAATATTACATTCAGCTTCATTACATGCTTGTCCAATATTAGAGACTATTCAAATAAAAAAATAATAATAATGTTTGCTTTTGCACCTCTTAAGTCACCCATGCTTTCTAGTCATTCATCTCCTTGTCATTTTATCTATGTAATTATTATGCAGTTTTGTTCTTAGATTCCATTTCAACTATCCAATTCCCAAAATGGCCACTGTAATATGAATATCTGCTAAAATTTTAGACTCCTTTTCTGGGCCCTCAGGACCTTCTCTCTTGCTTCCTTTATGTCTATTATTTCTCCTTTTGTCACTTAATTGCCCCTTCCTTCCCTCAGCCTCAAATTAGTCACAGATCTTATCCCAACACTTTCATGTACATTCTCTTATTTTATTCTCACAAGAACTAGTTTAGACATATAGAGAGGAACTTAAAGGGGGCCTGGTCCCAATAGCTCAATTTAAGCATATCTTCAAATTACTTTTTTGAAGAAATATTGAAAAATGTGTCGCCCCCACCTCCTTTTCAATGCAGAAACCATGAGCACAATGTATTCAATTCCAGCATCAATTTAACAAGTATATAGTACAATAAATACTTTGTAGGGAAGTATCACCTCTGAAAAATGAAATTCACTTAAAAAAAGTCCTAAATATCTTTATTTGACTGGTTTTGCTGTGAGAGATACTTATCTCTTTCTCTTTTTTTACTTTCTCTGTCCCTCTATACTTTTCTCCCTTTCTGACTTTCTCTCTCTCTACCTCTCTGTTTCCAGTGAGTAGATGGGGAGAATGAGATCTAATACTAGTAACAAATAGGTAACTCAATATATAGAGTCCTGGGCCTGAAGTCAGAAAGATCAATCTTCCTGAGTCCAAATCTGGCCTCTGACACTTCTTAGCTGTGTGAACATAGGCAAGGGTCACATAACTGTTTGCCTCAGTTCCCTTGTCTGTAAAATAAGATAGAGAAGGACATAATGGCAAATTACTCTTTCTATCTTTGCCAGGAAAACCCCAAATGGCGTCATGAACAGTTGGACACTACTGAAGAGACTGAACAACAATAACAATTAGTAACAAAGTGAGCTAGATGGTTTCTTGTAGTTTCTTTTATCAAGTTATGGAGAACTAGCTCTCTGGTCATTATTAATTTCAGGCAGATATTTATCTTCACTTGGCATTACTTTAATTCATGCAGTTGATCCATTCAATAATTCATTCAACAAACACTTTAGAGTGCTTCCATGAGTAAATCATTTTGTCAGGGTATTAGATCTTTAGAAGACAACAGGGTATAGTCATGGTTTTCAAGTAGTATACAGGTTTTTTTTTGGGGGGGGTAGTAGGTGATAAAATAGAGACACAAATAACTTTCATAGAAAATAGAATTTGCTAGTTTTATAAGAAATGTGAAAAATTTTCTGAATATTAATAGGCAAATGAATGATAGATGATTCCTGGCCAAAGCAACCAGCAAAGCAGTTTATAATCTAATGCTGGAAAAATATGGTATAGCGGATAAAGTGTCAGGTCTGGATTCAGGAAGACTTAAGATCATCCAAACTCATACACTTATTTGCTGTCGGACCCTAGACAAGTTACTAAATCCTGTTTGCCTCAGTTTCCTCATCTATAAGATGAACTGGTGAAGGAAATGGTAAACCACTCCATTATCTTCACCAAGAAAACTTCAAATTGGGTCACAAAGGATTGAATATGACTGAAAATGACTGTAAAACAGAAGAAACAGAGAAGGAAGTGATATGCATTTTACATTGATGACATTTTTATTAGGATAGAATATAAGAAAGAAAAATTTAGATGCATTGAAAACAATAGTTTATCAGTTCTCAAAGGGCAAATAAATCATACTTCATCCTATTACAATTAGGATAATTGATAGATATTGACTACCTCTAACCCTATTAGGGTATTTTTGGTTGGAAGGTGCCCTGGAAAAGGCACTCCCTAAAAAGAATCACATAGAACAATTTAAGCTCTCCCCACTAGCTATGTTCCAAATCAATGGGCATAGCATAGAGTTCAATAAGTGACCAAAATTAATACAACTTGAGGGATAAGCAACCAACTTCAGCTTTGGATAAGGGAAAGGGTGCTTGATATGAAATCTGAAGACCTGGTATTCTGTCGTATTGTCCCAGTTCTCTGATACCTCTGTGTTTGGGAAAAAATATTTAAGCTTCATAAGGTTCAACATGTTCTAAAAACTGAGGTTGATTGACTTCGAAAGACTTTGGTAATGAAAGTATTTTATAAAAATGCTTCCATGTTTGTAAAAAATAGTTGTAAAAATACTTCAATAGATTTGTAAAAATGAACTAATATATACGTCTGGGGTTGAGCCAAGATGGAGGAATAAAGCAGAGTAGATCCATGTCATCATGAGGATTATCTCCCACCAAGGTTAAAATATTGCCACAAAATGAATACAGGAGTGAATGAACCAACTAGGAGACAGAGTGGAACAACTGTCAAGAAAATAAAAACCCAAAAAGTAGGCAGAGAACCTCTGGGGCACTGGGGTGAGAGGAGAGCAGAGCCAGAAAGAGGTTGTAGTGAGGAGGGAAGAGCAAGCCACACACCCACCCACCCCACAACTGCTGCCCCAGGTTCAGAAACTAAGCCCAAGTGAACATTCAGATCCTGAGATCCTGCCTAGGGAATAGTATTATAAGCCAACCCACACCTCTTGAAATTTCAAACCTGTGGAGAAGTTCAGAGTCCCAGTCCAGAGCAGTCTGGGATGAAGTGGGTTGATCCTTGTGGGTCCAAAGCAAAACCAGGAATCCCAGTCTAGGCTTGGGATGATGATATATTCATATTTTGGGGTGAGGACATGATTCAGAGAGGTCTCCCATCTTGTTGCCCAAAATAGGGGTGTAACTCAGAACAGGGCAATCAAAGGTGTGTCTTATTAGGTCAAGAACACAGTGAGACCAAAAAATTGAGCCTAAGCCTGGGGCTAGAATTTGATTAGCTCCTGACCTGACCAAGTTCAGAGGGAAATGAAAAGCTTATGTTCAAGCCTGAGGCAAGACCTTAAGTGATCAGCATCTCAAGGGTTAATTGAATCACTAGGGTGGGGGATGGGAAGCCCTTAATGCTCTCAGGCCTCAGACCATCACATCAGCCTCCAAGAACTTAAACTGGTAAAAATCCAGAAAATAAGCTGAGAATAACATGAAGGAAAGACTGAATTTTAAGAGTGTACTGCAACTTTCCAGAAAACAGAGCCTACCTATAATTAGCTAGGAAAAATGAGAAAACAACAAAAAAGCACCTAACTAAAGAATTTTTATGGTGACAAAGAGCAAGGTACAGACACAGAAAGGGACAATTAAAGCAAAGGAAACAAATGAAAAGTCCAAAAGAAAAAATATGGATTGGATACATATTCTGGAAGAGCTTGAAAAAGACTTCAAAAACCAATTAAGAGAGGCAGAGGAAAAGTGGGAAGGAGAAATGAAAGTGATGCAAGAATAAAGGAAAGTGATGCAAAAAGAAATGGGCCAATTTAAAAAGAACAAAAAACTGACAGAGGAAAATCAGGCCATAAAAATAAAAATTGAGAAACTATGAAGTAATGATTTCATGAGAAGTCAAGAAACAGTGAAACAAAATCAAAGGAATGAAAAAACAGAGGCAAACATGAAATATCTTAATGAAAAACAACTGACATAGAAAACAGATCTAGGAGAGACAATTTGAGAATTATTGGACTACCTAAAAGCCATGATAAAGAAAAAACCTTGGACATCATATTATAAGACATTATCAAAGATAATTGCCCAGTGGTCCTTGAACAAGAAAACAAAATTGAAATGGAAAGAATTCTCAGATCACTTCCAGAAAGAAACCTCAAATGACAACTTCTAGGAATGTAATGTCTAAATTCAAGAGCCACCAAGCCAATGAAAAAATACTTCAAGTAGCCAGAAAGAAACCATTCAAATACCATGAAGATACAACCAGGGTTGCACAGGACCTAGTGACTTCTATATTAAAGGATCTTAAGGCATGGAATATGATATTTGGGAAGGCAAAAGATTTATGGTTACAACCCAGAGTCACCTATCCAGCAAAACAGTATATTCTTTCAGAGGAAAAAATGGTCATTCAATAAGATAGAAGATTTCCAGGCTTTTCTGAGGAATAAGCCAGACCTAAACAAAAAATTTGAAGTCCAAATATGAGACACAAGAGAAGCACAAAAAGGTAAATAAGAAAGAGAAAATTTAAGGGACTCATTATGGTCAAATTGTTTATATATCTACATGGAAAAAGGATTTCTGTAATTCTCAAAAATTACTCTCAGTAGTAGAAAAGATAGAGAGAGTTTACTCAGGAATAGGATGGAGAAGGAAGTTAATTATAATGATAAGATATATATGATGATATGATGTGTATGTAAAAGTGATGATATGGAACAATATGTATGTATGATAGGTATGCATATGAATGATATGTTAAAATCAGTCAAGGGCTGAGAGTATTGCAATGAGAAAAAAGGGAAGGGAGAGAGAATGGGGTAAATTATATAACACAAAGAAGCATGACAAATCATTATAGTCAGGGGAGGTTAAGGGTAGTGATGGGCAATGCTTAAACTTTATTCTCATCATAACTGGCTCAGAGAGGGGAAAAGAAGTATGCTCAGTGGTGTATAGAATTCTACCTTACATCACAGAGAAGTAGAAGGAGAATAATACAAGGGAAGAGGGAGGTAATTGAAGAGAAAGGAAGTGGGTGGGTGACAAAAAAAGCAAAATACTGGTGAGGAGGAACAGAGAGAAAGGGAATAGAACAGGATCCAAAGGGTATTGAGTATTACAGTCATAACTCTGAATGTGAATGGGATGAACTCACCCATAAAACTGAAAAGGATAGTAGAGTGGATTTAAAGCCAGAATCCTATTATATGTTGTTTATAAGAAACACATTTGAGGCAGGGTAACACACACAGATTCAAGGTAAAAGACTGGGGCAGAATTTATTATGTATCCTCTAAAGTGAAAAAACAAAAACAAACAAACAAAAAACCCCACCAAAAACAGGAGTAGCAATCATGATTATCAGACAAAGCTAAAGTAGAAATTGATGTAATTCAAAGGGATAAGGAAGGAAATTACATTTTACTAAGGGGTTCTATAAATAATGAAGTAATATCATTAATAAACATTTATACACCAAATAGAATAGCATCTAGGTTTCTAAAGTAGAAATTAAAGTCACTTAAAGAGGAAATAGATAGTAAGAATATTAGTATTGGGGAACTTGACTTTCTTGTTTCAGAACTAGATAAATCAAACCTGAAAAATAAATAAGGAAGAAGTAAGAGAAGTGAATGAAATGTTTGAAAAATCAGAGTTAATAGATATAAGGAGAAAACTGAACAGGGATAAAAAGGAATATGTCTTCTTCTCAATAGTACATAGTACATGGAACATATACAAATATTGACCATGTACTAGGGTGTAGAAATATTGCAAACAAATGCAGAAAAGCAGAAATAATAAATGCAACTTTTTCAGATCATACTGACAAAAATCATAATTAAAAAGGATCCACAGAAAGACAAATTAGAAATTAATTGGAAACTAAATAATCTAATTCTTTAAAACTGGTTGGTCAAAAAAATGAAATCATAGAAACAATTACAGGCTTCATTAAAAAGAATGACAATGAGGAAAAACATATCAAAATCTATGGTGTACAGCCAAAGCAGTACTAAGGGGAAAATTTATATCTCTTTGTGCCTATGTTAATAAAATAGAGAGGGGGAAGATCAATGAATTGGACTTGCAACTTAAAAAAAGTAAAAAAAAAACAAATAAAAAATTCCCAGATAAAAGCTAAGTTGGAAATCCTAAAAACCAAGGAAGAAATTAATAAAATTTATGGTAAAAGAACTATTGAACTAATAAGTAAGATTAGAGCTGGTACTCTGAAAAAAACAAATAAAATACTAGTTAATCTAATAAAAACAGAATAAAACTAATATTATCAAAGATGAAACAGGTGATCTCACTGCTAATGAAGAGGAAATTAAGATAATTATTAAGAACCATTTTGCCCAATTATATAGCAATAAATTTGACAATCTAGGTGAAATGGGTAATTATTTTTAAAAACATCTAAATTGACTAGATTAACAAAAGAGGAAATAGACTACTTAAATATAATCCTTCCTCAGAAAAGGAAATTGAACAAGCTATCAAGGAACTCCCTAAGAAAAAATCCCCAGGAACAGATGGATTGACAAGTGAATTTAGCCAAACATTTAAATAATAACTAATTCCAATGCTATACAAATTATTTGACAAAATAAGTTAAAAAAAATTTTATATGGTATTGATTCCAAATCCAGGTAGACCCAAAACAGACAAAGAAAACTATAGACCAATTTCTTTGATGAACAAAGATGCAAAAATCTTAAATAGAATACTAGCAAAAAGACTACACCAAGTTATCACAAGCATTGTCCACTATGGCCAGGTGGGATTTATACCTGAAATACAAGGATGGTGTAATATTAGGAAAACTATCCAATTAATTGACCATATCAATAATCAAACCAACAGAAAGCATATGATATCTCAATAGATGCAGAAAAAGTCTTTGAAAAAATACAATACCCATTCTTATTGAAAATACTAGAAAGTATAGGAATAGAAGGGCCCCTCTTCAAAATATTAAATAGTATATATTTAAAACCAAAAGCAAGTATCATCTGCAATGGGTACAAGTTAGAAGTCTCTCCAATAACATCAGGAGTGAAGCAAGGATGCCCATTATAACCTCTATTATTTAATATTGTGCAAGAAATACTAGTGGCAGCAATTAGAGAAGAAAAAGAGATTGAAGGTATTAAAATAGGCAGTGAGCAGACCAAGTTATCACTTTTTTGCAGATGATATGATGGTCTAATTAAAGAATCCTAGAAAATCAACTAAAAGGCTAGTGGAAATAATTAAGAACTTCAGCAAAGTTGCAGGGGACAAGATGAACCCACATAAATCATCAGCATTTCTGTATATTTCCAACAAAATTCAGTATCAGGGATTATAAAGAGAAACTCCATTTAAAATCACCCTAGACAATATAAAATATCTAGGAATCTACTTGCAAAGACAAACACGGGAATTATATGAACAGAACTACAAAATACTTTCCACAAAATTAAAACTAGATCTAAATAATTGGAAAAAATATTAGTTGCTTACGGGTAGGATGAGCTAACATAATAAAAATGACCATCCTACCCAAATTAACTTAGTTATTTAGTGCCATACCTATCAAACTACCAAGAAACTTTTTTATAGAATTAGAAAAATTATAACAAAGTTCATTTGGAAGAACAAAAGATCAAGAATATCAAAGAAAATAATGAAAAAAAGGGAAGGGTGGGGGCCTAGCAGTACCAGATCTCAAACTATACAATAAACAATATGGTACTGACTAAGAGACAGAATGGTGAATCAATGGAATAGACTAGGATCAAATAGTCTCATCAAGCTAGTGTTCGATAAACCCAAAGATTTCAGCTTTTGGGACAAGAACTCACTATTTGACAGAATATGCTGGGAAAATTGGAAAACGGTATGGGGAAAAATCATATCTAGATTGACATCTTTTGGCGTACACCAAGATAAATTCAAAATGGGTAAATAACTTAAATATAAAGAATGAAATCATAAATAAGTTAGGTGAACATAGTATAGTGTACCTGTTAGATATGTGGAAGAGGAAGGAATTTAAGACCAAGCAAGAGATAGGGAACATTGCAAAATGTAAAATTAATGATTTTGATTACATCAAATTAAAAAAAGGTTTTGTACAAACAAAATCAATGTAAACAAAATGAGAAGGAAAGCAACAAACTGGGAATAAATTTTTATAATAAAACTGTAGCATTCCAAGCATGTTCACATCTAAGAAATATAAATGATTATATGGTTACTGTGTCCTCAGACACAAGGTCATGGCGCTGATATCTGTGGGCAGACACTCTTGACCTAGCCATGCTGCCCTTGCTCAAGGAAGATTCATTAACATCTGGTGTGGAGTCTAATTCCTTTGTAAAAGCGCGGTTGAAGTTGACGCACCCAACATGCCCCAAAGGTGTCACCTTTACATTGCCATCCAATATGAATTGTCTATGCTTTGCTACGTATTTGTTAAGTACTTGGGAGTACCTCCCAAGCCACACTGTAATAAAAACAGAAGGCAACCCCGTGATTTTTCTCTTGGAACTTTTCCCTCTCTTGGAACCTCTCTTTCTCTCTTGGAACCTTCTCCCCTCTTGGACCTCTAGCCTCTCTTGGCTTTGCATTCTCTACCTTACTTCCTTTCACTTCCACGTGTTCCACTGGTTCTCATATTTTCCTTCCAAGGAGAATATCATAGGGGTTTTGCCTGCCCTATCTAAATACTTACTTGTCTTTGTCTCTCATTCTTCACCTGGGTTCTTAGACTCCCTGTTCCTCCTCGGGTCCAACCCACAAAGTGAAAATCCCTTCTTGTAGCCCCTGCTGGCCAGGAGACGCCACAATACTCCCTAACAAAGGTTTAATTTCCCCAATATATAAGGAACTAAATCAAATTTACAAAAGATCAAGACACTCCCCATTTGACAAATAATTGAGATATAAATGAGCAGTTGTCAGATAAAGAAATCTAAACTATTAATAATCAGGAGAAAGTGTTCTAAATTCCACCTGATTAGAAAAATGAAAATAAAAGCAACTCTGAGATACCACTTTACACCTAGCAGACTGGCCAATATGGCAGCAAAGGAAAGTGATAAATGTTGGAGGGGGTGTGGCAAAATTGGGACAATAATATACTGATGATGGAGTTGTGAATTGGTCCAACCATTCTGTAGGGCAATTTGGAATTATGCTCAAAGGGCACTAAAGGACTGCCTGCAGTGATACCACTGCTGGATTTGTATCCCAAAGAGATAATAAGGAAAAATACTTGTACCATAATATTTATAGCCACACTTTTTGTGATGGCAAAAAATTGAAAAATGAGGGGGCATCCATCGATTGGGGAATGGCTGAACAAATTGTGGTATCTGATGGTGATGGAATACTATTATGCTGAAAGGAATGATAAACTGGAGAATTTCTATGTGAACTGGAAGACCTCCAGGAACTGATGTAGAGCAAAATGAGCAGAACCAGAAGAACATTGCACACAGAAACTGAAAAGTTGTGGCACAACTGAATGTAATAGACTTTTCTACTAGCAGCAATGCAATGATCCAGGACAATCTAGAGGAACTTATGAGAAAGGACACTATCCACATCCAAAGAAAGAACTGTGGGAGTAGAAACACAGAAGAAAAACATATGATCTATCACATGATTTGATGGGCATATGACTGGGGTTTTGGCATTAAAAGATCACTCTATTGCAAATATGAATATATGGAAACATGTTTTGAACAATGATACATATATAATGTATTGCTTGTCAGTTCAGGGAGAGAAGAGGGTAGAGGGGTGGGAAAAATCACGAGTCAAGTAACCATAGAAAAAAATTCTAAATAAATAATTTTAAAAAATGAATAGTATATACTACATCTCAAGTTTACTTTCTTTCCTGGACTTCATGATCTTAAGAAAGTCATTATTCTTAAAAGATGCAAATAAATCTGAAACTTAAACTTTCTCATAACTTCCTGCCCAAATGGGGCCCCTTCCTCTCTCTGATTGGAAAGAGGGAAGAGTGCATATTGGGGAGTTCCTAACCACTAGGAAAACAATTCATGATACTGAAGCTTTTAAATGTCTCTCTCTCTCTCTCTCTCTCTCTCTCTCTCTCTCTCTCTCTCTCTCTCTCTCTCTCCTATCATATGAATATTTCTTTGTCTTTCTCTTTCTGTCTCTGTTTCTGTTTGTCTTTGTCTTTCTCTTTGTTTCTCTGTCTTTCTCTAGCTCTCATCATTTCTGTGTGGCACATGGCATACGATCAGATTCCCTTTGTATCTGTCTTTCTCTGTGTATTTCTCTTTCTCTCTCTGTTTCTCTCTTTATTTCCTATGTGGAGAATGGTGCATGATCAAGGTTTCTTTCTATTTGTCTTTCTTTGTTCTGTCTGTCCTTTTTTCACTGTTTCTGTCTGTCTCTGCCTTTCTTTTTGTTTCTGTTTCTTTCCCTTTCTCTATCTCTCTTTTCACATCTGTCTAGAGACTAGTACATTGCCAGTCCCTTTGTATCTGTCTTTTTTGTCTCTGTTTCAGTCTTTTTTTCTTTCTCTGTCTATTTTCTCTTTATCTGTCGTTCTATCCCTTTCTTCATTTCTGTGTGGAGAATGAGCCATGAGCAAAATTCCTTCCATAAAAGTCCTTCCATACTATATATATATATATTTATATATATATATATATATATATATATATATATATATATATATAGTATGGAAGGAATTTTGCTCACAATCAATGATGCTTACACTGTATACAAATCTTGGAAAAACTGCTTAATTTTTCTGGGCTTCAGTTTCCTCATCTGTAAAATAATGGTATTGGATTAAAAGGAAGCTTCAAGATCTTTTCCAGCTCTAAATATATGATTTTTAGGTATAAAAACTACTACTGGGAATGCATGTCAACCCTCTTAGAGGGAACATCATTGGAGGCGAAGTCAGAGGATTTGGTTTTGAGATCCAGCTCTCTTGTTTGATACCTGTGTGACCTTCAACAAATCACTTTTATCTCTCTGGGCCAATTTCCTCATTTGTAAAATGATGGGATTTGGACAAGATGGCCTCAGGATCCTTCTTGCTCAAAATCTGTCATTATATACCTGGAATCAGAAAAAAGAGAGCATAATTTAAATGCCAAATGGGAGAGAATATACCTTACTGTCAGCCAGTTAAGCCCCATGATATACCATACCTCTGTAAAAGGAAGTTTGAAAAAAGAATGTTTTTTTTTTTCAGATTGTGAAATGTAGACAATTCTCTTGTTTTGCAGGATTCTAATTTTTGTGGAATATATTCCAAATATATGGACCCCGGAAAATACTGGACACTTAGAAAACTTTGTGGAACTCATTAAAAATTCATAATTCTATTAGTTTTTTATATCTTTACAGTGGATATATTATGTATGAACAGAGGAAATTAGAGCTACTTGGAAAAGCTTCGTTGAGACATAAGCAAGGTAAAAGCATTTCCAAAAACTTGGTATAGCAATAGAGAAATTGGCTTTATACTCAAGTATAACTACACTTGCTATTTTGGGACCTGAACATAAATCAGGAATTTTACAACAATTCATGACTGGTACAAGGGGCAAGGAGACTTAATGGTGATGCATAGACATATTTCCCCTTCCTCCACTGCCCTACGTTGTCACATATACATGAAGAGAGCTGAATACTAATTTTCCTTGTGCTGACTGTAATCCAAATCTGAAATACTTTTATAGCTGGAGGCAAGTACTAGCCATGTTCCTCATATTTTGTGTTCAGAACCCAAAACACACCTGTTGAGTACCTCTATGGACATTAAGTAAAGAAGACACTTTTATAACTTGATGACTCTCCCAAAGATAGCAAATACTGCTTAATGCTTAAGAATGTAGTCAGAATAGTACAAGTTTAGACTGTAAGCTCCTTAAGAGTAGGAATTGCCTTTTGCCTTTCTATTCTCAGTGCTTAGTATTATACCTACTACATAGTAGGAGTTTAATAAATTCTGATTATCTGCCAGGTTGCTTTACCAACTGACCAGGTAATCAGCCTTTTGAATTATTCTGGGACAAAGTAGATCCAATATGGGAAGTGTGACCCTTGGGAACTTAAATTCAATAAATATTTATTAAGTACCAACTTTGTGCCAGACACCATGCTAAGTGCTGTGGATATAAATAAGAAAAGAAAAACAGCTACTACATTCAAGGATAATACATTCTAATAGGGGAAGACAATACACAAAAGGAAGACAGGTTGGGGCCATAAGAGGGTACCTTTTATGGAATATTGTCTACAGAATGAAAATTAAGCTGAGCTGTTGATGAAAAACGGAGAGCTAGCTGTAAGGTTCTGAGTTCTCTATGAAAGAAAGCTTTGGGAGTTTATTGTGCCATGCTCCAGCCTGCCAGTTAGACTAGAAGCAACTGAGTGAGTTGAAAAGGTGTTTGATATCAAAGGGTAAATGAATTGTGCAGTTTGATGGCACTTTGGACAAGGCTCTAAAGTGTTCTCAGGAATAGTCAGACCAGTTCACAATACTACCAACAGTGCATTAGTGTACCTATTTATCTATTTATGTACCTAATTATCTACATGGCCCTCAGCATTTATTAATTTTGTTTTTTGTCATGCTGGCTGATATGATAGTTGTGAGGTGTCTCCTCAGAATGATTTAAATTTGCATTTCTCTAATCAATAGTGATTTGGAATATTTTTTCATGTGATTATAAATAGCTTTGATTTCTTCTTCTGGAAAGTATTTATATCCTTTAACTATTTATCGATTGAGGAAGGACTTATTTTTATAAATGTGGCTAGGTTCCCTATATATTTGAGAAATTAGACCTTTATTAGAGAAATTTGCTGTAAAAATGTTTTCCTGGTTTCCTTCTAGTTTTGGCTGCATTAGTTTCATTTGTGCATAACCTTTTTAATTTTATGTACTAAAACATGCATTTTTCTTCCTGTGATTCTCTCTATCTCTTGTTTCATTATATATCCTTCCTGTATTCAAAGATCTCACAGTAAAGTATTTCATGCTCATTTAATTTGCTTATTGTATCAACTTTTATGTATAAATCATATACCTATTTTGACTGTAACTTGATCTACTGGGATGTTTTGATTTATACTTCATTTCTGCCAAACTACTTTCCAATTATTCTAGCAATTATTGTCAAATACTAATTTTTTTTTCTCAAAAGTTTGGATCTTTGTGTTTATTAAACACAGGATCAGCATGGTTTTCTATTATGTATTGTGATTCACCATTTAATTTCTTAGACAATACCAGATTATTTTTATGATTATTTTATAATACAGTTTGTGATCCGGTACAGTTAAACCATCATCCTTCACTTTTTTTTTGATGAATTCTCTTTATATTCTTGACCTTTTTTTCTAGCTGGATCGCTCTAGTTTTGGTATGAAAATCATATTTGTGTCATACACAAAATTTGTCATGTTTCTTCTTTCCCTACTTACAAAATAATTTACATGGCAATGGAATTAGTTGTTCCTTAAATGTTTGTAGGATTCACCTATATATCCATCTAGTCCTGGGGATTTTTTCTTTGAGAGCTTGTTCAATTTCTTTTTTTAAGATAGTCTTATTTGAATATTCTATTTCTTCTTCTCTTAAGTAATTTATATTTTTGTAAATAGTCTTAAATTTCACTTAGTTTCTCTGTTTTACTGGAATATAATTGGACAAGATTATTCCTAATAATTGCTTTAATTTCATTTTCATTGGTCATATATTCAAACTTTTAATTTTTTATATGGCAACTTTGTTTCTTCTTTCTTTTTTGGAAATCAAGTTAGCCAATGAGTTATCTATTTTATTTTATTTTTTAAAAACCAACTCCTAATTTAATTTATTAATTCAATGGGTTTTTTATTTCAAATTTATTATCTCTCCTTTAATTTTCAAGAATTCTAATTTGGTATTTGGGTAGAGATTTTTTTATTTGTTCTTTTTGTAGTTTTTCCCCCCTCACTGCATGTCCAATTTATTGATCTTTTCTTTCTGGCTTTTATTGATGTACACATTTAGAAAAAAAAAGTTCCCCTAACTACTGATTTGGCTGTAGTCCACAAATTTTGAAGTTTTATCTCATTGTTGTCATTCTCTTTAATGAAATTATTGATTATTTCTGCTATTTCTCCTTTGACCTCATTTTTTTTTGGATCAGATCATTTAGTTTTCAATTAATTTTTAGTGTATGCTTATACCACCTTTTGTTAAATGTACTTTTTATTGCATTATGGTTTGAAAAGGATATATTTAATATCTCTGCTTTTCTTCATTTGTTTGCAAGTTTCTTAAGCCTTAATACATAGTCAATTTTTGTGAATGTGCCATATACAGTGTAAAAATGGATTGGAATCCAGGACTTCAATCCCTACAAGCCTTTGCTCCACTTCCCCAGAATGCCTTGTAATCTCACCTGGGCCGAGATTGAGAAGGGATTTAACCTGATGGCAAAGGCTTTTGAGCTCTTCTTGGACTTCCATTTTGGGCAGATGTGGCACTTTCCATAATGTAGGTGAGGTCTTGTCTAGACCTCTGGCCTAGGCACATGTTTTTTCTTATCCTGTATTTTCTTTAATCCTTAACTTTAATAAACCTCATAAAATATAATACTCCTTGAAGAGAGAAACTAATTTCTACCTGCCTCAGTCTCCCCTAAATTTTAATCTTTACAGTTTGGTGACCTAATGGGAGAAAAAACTCTCAATCTTCTGATTTATTTTCTGATCTTTAGTTCAACTTTTAATATCTAGTGCCTAGAAAATCTTTTTGAGCCACAGTTCTCTGGTCGAGTTTTTTTTTTTTTTACCCTTGCAAAGCTGCGGCTCTTTCCAGCCATTAGCTCCCTCCCACCTGGCCCTTGGCTGCTAAGTTCTGCCTGCCTGCTTCTCCTGCTGCTGCTTCTGACCTCTCTCCATCCTCACCTGGTCCTGGCCCTCTCCGGCTCCTGCTTCTGTTCCTGGCCTCTCACCTGGTGCCTGAGCTCCTGGCCCTGTTTGTCTGTGCTCTGGCTCCTGGCCCTGCCCACCCCGCTGTCTTTCTCTTGCTCACCTGGCCCACCTGATTCAACCAAGATTGCAATCACTTGGTGACCTGCATGCCCAACAAACCCAGATCCTTGGCCTGTAACAAAACAGGGGGATTATTGGCTCCATGTGGGTGGCCTGGGCTCCACGTGGACTGGGGCAGGAGGAGGGATCATATCAGGGGAGAGAGAAGAGAGACTAGAGAGAAGAAACAGACTTTTCAAACAGACTTTTAAGCAATGGGCTGTTTAAAAGGATACCTTTTGACTGTTCTGGTAATTTCACTGATTTCACCTGCATGCCAGAAGAAAGATTCAGCCCAAAGATTCAACTTTGGGGAGGCAAATGGGTGGCTCAGAGTACTGAGAGCCAGGTCTACAGACATGCAGTCCTGGGTTAAAATCTGGCCTCAGATACTTCCCAGCTGTGGGGTCCTGAGTGGGTCCCTTAAGCCCCATTGCTTAGCCCTTACCACTCTGCCTTCAGACAATAGACATTTAAATGGATAAACACACCTAAGGAACTTTAAAGACTAGAGGCTATATTTTAAGGCATTTCAGACTCCAATGGTTTATACAAATCTCTGTACTCTATTGCATTTTTCCTGATTGTTTTAAGATATAACTTTGTGATTTTAAGTTGATATATTACTGGATTCAATATTATTCTGCTCTACTGATTATTTAATGTACTGAGTTTTAAAATTCTGTTCTTTTCCCCCTATAACTGTGCTGAACAAATATTATTGAATAAGCCCATATATGAAAAAACAGCTTTTTTCTATTTTGCTGAGGATAGATGGACTTCAGAACTGGTTAAAATTGCTATAACAACCTTGGAAATTTTAATATGCTAAATATCTCAAATGATTTTAAGGGTTTTTTAAATATGATTTTTGGAATTTTTTTTAACAATCTCTGGTCATTTTTGCCTGCCCCTACCACAAGGTAAGGCCCATTACAGTAGCTAAAGTGAAATTTATTTATAACCCCCAACCTTCCCGCATTTCTAAATATGTGAATGGAAGTTGGGGCAGTTAATCTCAGGGCATTTGTACCCCTGAAAAGCCTCCAAAAAGGAGCACCCCTTTATTTATACTCTTCAGATCACTACTTTACTTGTACCAGAATGATATATAGATTTCTTGATTATATTCTTAACCCAAGATGAGTTTTACTTTGTTTAAAAATATGTTTATACACCAAGGTTGAAAGATTGCTACGTTTGTAAAAATTGTGACAAATATCCATCAATTCATAGATTTTTAGAAATGCCATACAGCAACTTATGTGAAATATGAAAGTGTGTTTGTTTGCTATTATAATTAATTGGGCTATTGAGAATTTTGGGGATTTTGATGCCTACATATTTGTACTACTGTTCAATTCATTTGCCTTCTACTCACAGTGAGCATGGCCAGATATTAAGAGGAAATGGATTTCATTTTTGGTGAGAAAGCCTTGCATTTTATATTTTCTTAGATGACACACAGTGTCAATGATTATAAGCTATATTTTTGAATTTTAAAAGCTCTTTTATTATTATATTTTTCTTGCATGTGCAATATACTTTTTTTAGTTTTTTTTAATTTTTTCTCTCCTTTTTATATTTGAAGCACATGTCACCTGCATTAAGATTTTCTTTAACTTTTTGATTTTGCAGTACTACAAGTTTAAGATATATTTGCTAATGCATGCCCTAAAAAGCTAGAGACTATAAAAATGATGCCACTAATTATTTAAAAATTATGGGACTTTGCTTAATGATTCTGTCTGATTCCAGGACAAGATATACACACAAGAGCCATTGCACAGGGCCAAAGAAAAGCCAGTCCAGGATGGATTGATGCACTTCTAGGCCAATACAAAAGTTTTGAACCTAGTGTGAGATTTGGGGTTGCGACGCTTGACTTATGTTAAGATGTAGGCCTTCCTTGTGTCCACACTCACTCTGAAAATACTCACAGATGAGTATCCCCAAACTTGGCTCCTACTTGGCTTCTATGATCTGGTCCCTTTCTTTTCTACCTTTCATAGTGTGGTAACTTTCTGTAGTCCTGGCTACTGACTGGGTAAATGCATCATTGCTTAGATCATTTTGATTGGGCCCTGATTGAAGGACCTGTTATAGATTTATTTTTCTTTTACTTGGAATTTTTACACATAAGACTTTGATAGTCTATATTTTCATCCAGAAATTTTTTCTTTTCTTTTGGATTTTTCTGATGTTTTTTTTTTTAATTTCTCTTGCCAATTGATTCATATACCTCATACCTCATCCATGCATCCCTAAGTGATTCTGTATTTGTCAACTACTCCCTCTTAATGGGGGAAATGTAAAAAAAAATCATTATTTAAATTGCAAAGTTTAAATTCCTTTTGAGAAGAATTTTAGGTAAAGAAGATGCTACCTCTCTGAATCCAGAACTGAACTGTTGGAGAAGCCACCATGAAGAAGCCTCCAGACCACAAGCTGCACAAGATAAAAATGAACTTTGGGTGTAGTTGATTGAACGTTTATTTGTATGTATACTTTCATGCCAAAGGGGACTGCCCCCTAACTGGCTTTTTGTCAATGCGTCCAGCAGTTATTGGTTTTGTTCTTTTTTTTTTCTCTTATCCTCAAATTACTGTAATGTTTAAGTTGATTATGTTCTCATGACCTTTTTTGTGGAAACTTTGCCCCCCAACAACGATCAAACAGAGGAATGTAAAAATGGATTGGAATCCAGGACTTCAATCCCCACAAGTCTTTCTCCACTTCCCCAGAATGCCTTGTAATCTCACCTGGGCGGAAGAAACAAATATAGTTAACTACTCTCTGGGAAGGATTTAAGCTGATTGCAAAGGCTTTTGGGCTCTTTTTGGACTTCCATTTTGGAGCAGAGGCATCTCTTCCATGATGTGAGATTATCTTGTCTAGGCCACTCTGACCTAGGCATGTGTTTCTTATCCTGTCTTTTCTTTAATCCTTAATCTTCAATAAACCTCTAAAAGTATAATACTCCTTGCAGAGAGAAACTAATTTCTACCTGCCTCAGTCTCCCCTAAATTTTAATCTTTACAACAGCTGGGGAAAAGGTACAGTAGTTTCTATATTGATTCACTTTTGTCTAGAGGTATATCTTACCTAACTTGACTAAAATTGCATTCAACTTGAACTTGTTTCTTATTTATTTTAGGATTATAAATATTTAGCTGAGAGATGGGATATAGTTGAGGTCCTACTTGGAAAGATTTACTACCTATTTCCTCTTATAATTCATTTATTTTTCCTTTAAGAATTTGTACACATACTTATTGGTGTATATATGATATGATTTTTTAGAAATTTACTCTGCTTATCTCTTTTTTCTTTATTTTTATTTTTCCCCACAATTACATATTAGAACAACTTTTAACACTTGGTATTTTTTAAATTTCGAGTCATAAAATTCTCTCCCTCTATCCTTTCTCCTGCCACAATTTGATATATATTTTACATGTGAAATCATGTTACACATTTTTACTTTACATTTACATAACAATTATACAACTTTCCATATTTATTTCCCAATGCATTTTTCTTTTCTAATTCTTTAATTTTATTTCCCTAGACATCAACCCATCATATTCAACTCACACCCTTACCATCTGTGTATTTACACTTTTTCTGACTGTCCTAATAATGATATAAAGTTCTTAGGGGTTGTAAGTATCATTTCCCCATGTCTGTGAGTTATAAATAGTTTAATCATATTTAATGTCTTATGATTTCTCTTTCCTATTCACATTTTGTGTGCTTTTCTTGAAACTAGTATTTGAGAGTCAGACTTTCTATTTATCTCTGATCTTTTCATCAGGAATAATTGAAAATCCTTTTTTTCATTGAATATACATTTTCCTTCTGAAGGATTATACTCAGTTTTGCAGTGAAAATTATTCTTGGTTGTAATATTAATGCCTACCTCTTCCTGCTTGCCTTCCTTTCTATTATGCACTTGAAAAAATATGGCTATGAATGAAATGGTATTAGGCTACCAAGAGAGTAGTTAACTATATTTGTTTCTTAGAATACTTTATCTCTTTTACTTTGTTCCCTCTTTTCATTCTTTGTATATTTTGTCTTTTCTTTCCTTTTGTTTTATCATATTTGTATTTTTACATTGTAACTAGTTAAAATGTTATTCATACATGTGGGGTAAGAAGTCAAAATCTGTTAGTGGAGTTGAAAATTATATATTTATATATATACACATATATGTTCATATATTCATATTTAAGTCAAGTCAAGTCAAGGGATTGGATGTTTGGGTTAAAATAGGAATCAGTTATGGAATGATTTGTGTATATATCACAGGCTTTCTTTTAAAAGAGTTAGCTTGCTTTAAAAATGGATAGTCTTGATATAGAAAAGGAAATTCCATTAAAAATAACTGTAAACAACATAAAATTCCTGGGAGAATACCTACCAAAACAAACCCAGCAACTATATGCGAACAATTAAAAAAACACTTCACACAAAGTTAGCCCTAAACAATTGGAAGAACATTAATTGCTCATAGATAGTCTGTGCTAATATAATAAGATTGACAATTCTACTTAAATTAACTTACCTATTCAGTGCCATACCAATGAAACTACTAAAAATATTTCATAGAGCTAGAAAATAAAAAAATTTCATCTGGAAGAACAAAAGGTTAAGAAAATCAAGGTAATCAATAGGAAAAAATATGAAGGAAGAAGTCTAGTTGTGTTAGATCTGAAGCTGTACTATAGATTGGTAGTCATAGAAACAATCTGTTACTGGCTAAGAAATATAGTAGATTAGTTAGAATATGTTAGATAATCAATACACAGTAGTTAATGGCCATAGTTACCTCATGTTTGATCCAAACTTTTAGGGGAAGAACACTTCATTTGATGAAAATTTCTGGGAAAACTGAAAAATAGTATGGCAGAAACTAGACACAGGCCAATATCTTTTTTATTTTTTAGATATTTTTAAATTTTTATTTAATTGATTAATTTAGAGTATTTTTCCAGGATTATAAAAATCATGTTCTTTCCCTCCCCTCACTCAAGCCTCCCCTCCCATAGTGTGGAAAGGAAACAAGAACAAGTTCTGAACTTTCTGCCACTATGTTGGAATAAGCAACAGTGGGAATATTGGAGAGAGAGAAAATTGTCAAGACTGACAGTTGGTGGGGGAAGGGGCAAATGGTAGTGGCAGTTGGTCTTGTGATCCTGCTGGGTGGGAAGTGGGTGGGGCTATTGGTTCTGAGTCTCTGAATTGAGGTGCCTCTACTTGTTTCAGCCAAAGAGATGGCACTATCAGATCTGAAGGTCAGAACTTTTCTTGTTGCTTGCTGTCTACTGCTAAGATTTTGGAATTGACAAAGCTAGCACAGATATAGCATAGACAGCAGTGGGAGAAACCATCCACGAGCCTGTGAGGCCTGGCCTCTGCTCCAAAGCCTAGAAAGACTCCAACCTTATTTAGGGACATTCCTCTTCCCTTTTCCCTGATACCTTTCCAATCTAAACTGGCTATTACATTTTATCTTATGTGAATATCGCAGTCATATAAATGGACTATCTTTTCTGGGGCATAGAGGGAGCTGAACCTCAGTTCAGTCATCAAACTACAAATGGTTCTTATTGGACCCCTGCTGGGCAACTAAAGTCGAGGGAAAGGCGGGTCCCTCAGGAGGGTCTGTGTTTAGCCTGCTCTGGGGCAACTTCAGCAGCAATCCAGAGAGAAAATATCCCTGCAGGCTATCATAAGTGGCTCATTTCTCGGACACCCCATTTGGTCAAAAACAGCCCTTCGGCAGGGAGCATCTCTCTCTTTGCCTTACTGGCAGCCATATTCCCTCTCTTCCTTCAATTCTGCAATACCCTGCTACAAACCTTTCTTATTCCTTATTTTTTCAATCCCCCCAATCTTTACCTATAAATATTACAATAATGAAGGCACAATTCCACTGTTTTTTACATGTGCGATTGGTCAAGACCTATTTCCATATTATTGATATTTTCACTAGACCCCAATCATATCCCCATTGACTCATGTGATCAAACAATTGTTTTTCTTTTGTGTTTCCACTCCAACAGATCTTCTTCTGAATGTGGATAGTGTTCTTTCTCATAAATCCTTCAGAATTATTCTGGATCATTGCATTGCTACCTGAAGAGAATAGACCACTATCTTAAATCACAAAATAGGATAAAGCAAAATGAATACTTGATCTAGAAAAAAAGGATAACACCATAAACAAATTAGAGGAAAACATGGAAAAGTTCACCTGCCAGACTTATGGATAAGGGA
Organism: Monodelphis domestica; assembly: GCF_027887165.1. Classification (NCBI taxonomy): domain Eukaryota; kingdom Metazoa; phylum Chordata; class Mammalia; order Didelphimorphia; family Didelphidae; genus Monodelphis; species Monodelphis domestica. The sequence goes on from NC_077230.1 coordinate 237,625,326, forward strand.
AGAATTTATAACCAAACAAAATATAGAGAACATTAGGAAAAATGAAATGGACCATTTTGATTACATTAAATTAAAAAGTTTCTATACAAACAAAACCAGTGAAACCAACATTAGAATGGAAAATAAATTCAGAAAAAAATTTAATAGCTAATGTTTCTGACAGAGGCCCAATTTCTCAAATATTTAGAGTTAACTCAAATTTATGAGAATACAAAGCATTCCCCAATTGACAAATGACTAAAGGAAATGAATAGGCAGTTCTCAAAGGAAGAAATTAAAATTATTTGTAGTCACATGAGAAAATGCTCCAAATCATTGTTGATTAGAGAAATGAAAATTAAAATAACCATGAGATACCACTTCACACTTATTATATTGGCTAATGTGATCAAAAAAGAAAAAGAAAATGATCAATATTGGAAGATATGTGGGAAAATTGGAACACAAACACACTGTTGGTGGAACTGTGCATTGATATAGCCATTATGGTAAGCAATATGGAACCAGGCACAAAGGACAATAAAATTATGCAAATCTTTTGCCCCAGTAATACCACTACTTGGTATGTATTCCAAAGAGATCAGAGATAAGGGTAAAGGACCAACCTGTACCAAAATTATTTAGCAGTTCTTTTTGTAGCGGCAAAGAATTGAAGACTATCAATTGGGGAGTGGCTGAACAAGCTGTGGTATATAGTTGAATACAATATTACTGGGCCATAAGAAATGATGAGCAGGATGAGTTCAGAAAATCCTGGAACGACCTATATGAACTGATGCAAAGAGAAGTGAGAAGACTCAGGATAGCAGTGTACATAGTAGCAAATATTGTATGATGATCAGTGAGAGACTAAAGGATTAACAGTAAAGCAAATATTCAAGATGTCCACAAAGGTCTCATGATGAGAAATGCTATCCACAGCCAAAGAAGGAACAATTGGAGTCTGATTGCAAATAAAAGCATGCCATTTTCCATTTGATTTCCTTCATGAGTTTTTTATTGTATGTGTGATATGTCTTCTATCATGGTATGAACAATATGGAAATATTTATTACATGAAATCCCTGGTATAACCTTTATCAGATTATTTATTGCTTTGTAGGGTTGAGGAGGGAGGGAGAGCATCTGAATCATGTCAGCAAGCAATTGTCAAAATTGTTTCTACATGTAATTTCATGTTTTTAAAGAGAAGTCTTTTAAAAATTATTTCCTCTCCTAAATTCTAGTATAATATTCATATATAGTTTTTAATTTGTTACACCCACTCGGTGCATTAAAATATAGATATTTGAGTCCATTATAAGTCTTCCATCCCTCTTCTCTATCATTTTTTTCTTGTAGTTCACTGAGCATCTCTGCTGTTTTTCTCTTACTATGACTGTATTGATCTCCGCGTTCACAGATTTCATATCTCATAGCCTAGTTCAGATGAGTATATTCATAAGACACCTATTATTTATTCACCTATTGCCATGATTACATTTTTGTTTTGCAGTAATCATCCAAAGAGCTCTTTGGAAAAAGAGGGGCAATATGTATAATATATACTGAATTTAGGGTAGAGGCAAGAAAGGAAAGAAATGGAATAAGCATTTATATAGAGCCTCTCTGTGCCAGATACTTGACAAACATTCCATTTAATTGTCACAACAGCTCTATGAGGTAGGTGCTGTTTTATACTAATTTTACAATTCAGGAAACTACGGCAAACAGTGGTTAAGGGACTTACCAAGGTTTACACAGCAGTAAATGTGTGATGCCAAATGTGAAGTGAGATCATCCTGACTCTAGGCTAATCCTCTATTCTTAAGCTGAAATTTAAAGTTAGCATCTAAGAGCTTGATTTGAGTCCTCATGCTAGTTTTAGGACATTTGCTAAATTGTTTAACTTGGAACTTCAGTTTCATTATCTGTAAAATGAGGACAATAGTGTATGCCACCTACTTCATAGAACTGTTTTTTGAATAATGTGAGACTATATTCTATTAAAAAAGTAATTTCTCTACATACCTGCCACTTTGTTCCAAGCACTGTGCTGTTTATTGAGGAAATCAAAATGAATACAGTATTGTCCCTGAACTATTCTGAAAGCCCTTCAGGTAGCTTCCATTTTATTGGAGAAAACAAAAGGTATATAGATTAATAAATACAAATTATATACAAAATAAAATTAGAGCAATTTCCAGGAGGAGATCACTAATAATTAGGAATGAATAACTGTGTCTAGGTTATTTATTTCTTCTTGATATGTAGTCATTTTCATTTCCCCCCCTGAAGATGTTTGGGGTGTCTTCCAACTCTCTGCTTGAAGAAACTACTTAAGATACATAAAAGAGGTTTTGGAATGGTCTACCAGCCATTGCCTCTTTCTCAAACTCTACATTCCAATATATTTCTCATGATCCTTCTCTGCCACTTTTCCCAAAAATGGTATGTTTTGATTGTGTTTTTTTATATATTGTCAATAATGCAACTGTATATATTTTTATATAGGTAGGTTTTAAAAATACTATTCTTAACACAGTATTGTGTTAAGAGATAGTGACTGTGTTATTGTGTTTTCTGAGTCTCAGGGTATAATCAGTTTTCTGAAACTCGTGTCTTATCAAATTTCTCTCAGAAAAGATGACATCATTTAGCAACTCAACCAATAACAACTCACTGATGGGATTGTTTTGAGGTTAAACATGAGATAATATGTATAAGGGGCTTAGCACAATACCTGGCATGTAATAGACACTATACAAGTGTTAAGTATTATTATTATCATTATTATTCTACAATATTTGAAAGTGATTATTATATTGCATTTTCTCTGCATAAATATTCATATATTTTAGAAAATTATTTTCTACTGTAGGTTGGTATTCCATCTTTATATAATGATGAAGGTAAGGCATTTATCTGATATTCTGGCCATGGAATTCCTACTCATCTCCCAATTCTATTGACTTTGTTACTTTTCTTGGTATAAGATTTTGGTTTACAGTCTTTTTTATATATTATAAAATGAATCTACTTTGTTCTCAATAATTTGCTCTATTTTTCAATAACGAAGAATTTATCTCACTTTTGGAATTGAGATAACAAAATTACTAATTTTCATCCAACTTTTTGTGGTTTCTTTTCATATTTAACTTATTGATTCTTCTGTAATTTATTGTGTTATATGCAATAAGGTATGGATTTATACTTCATTTCTGTCACTGTGCTATCCATTTTTCTCACAATATTTATTGAATAATTTTCCCAATCTCTACTATTTAATATACAGGGCTTTGTCAAACACTTTCTTAAAAAAAAACTTTCTTCTGTAATATTCTGAATTGCTCTCCCTTATTTTTATTTATTTATTTACAATTGGAATGTCTCATACAATAAGCATTTCTCTTTCTGTAATTTTTATTCTATTAATTATTCTATTTTTCTTTTGTTTTCCAATGCCAGATAGTTTTGATAATTAATACTATATTAAGTCTTTTAATGTATTAACACTATATAGAGTATTTAAAAGTCTTCTGCTTACAGTACAAGTGCCTCCTGTATCTTTTATTTTTTCAGGTAATGTTTGTCTTGGTTTTCCCATAGAGATGTTACCATTTTATCCATTTCAATAAAGCCATCTATCATTGTTTTCACTATCAGTGTTTCATCTATCAGTTTTGCTGTTGTATTAGATTAATAAATTATTTTGAGGAAACATTAATATTTTACTGTATTTATCTTTCCTATTTATGTACAATTACAGTCTTTGTTAATTTTATGTTAAAAAATGTGCTGATTTGTTTTGGTTTATCTTATTCTGAAATAGCAAAATCTTATAAACTTCTATCCAAAATGAATGCCTGAATGGGAGGCAGATCAACCAAGTCCCATAGACATATTCCAGAAAACACTGAAGATCACATGAGCACATGATGATCAAGAAATCTATTGGCAAATTACAATAAATGATTTTTCTACCATGAAAAGCCTGAAGCTAAAAGCATTAGGAAAGGGGGATTCTCCAGCAATATATGTCAGTATAAAAAAAAAGGAAGGGTATAGAAACTCTGTAAGACTCTGTTTCTGAAGGTGGCAAGAGCAGAGAGCACAACTGAGAAAGTCCCAGAGTGGTTAGGAAGTCCACATATGGGAATCTTGAAAGCCTTAGGAAGAAGCAAAATATAGCCAATAGCAGCTTGTTCTTTAATACTCAGACAGGGACAGCCAACCCTGAAAAACTCTGAGGGCTCTAGCACTCTGTCTTGTGATAACTGAGAGGAATCTGAATATACAGCACTTTGTACATCAAAAATTCAAGGACACTGGGAACTTCCAGGTAAACATGGTTGCAATTTAGACGTGAATCTCTTCTTCTCCCCAGCACCCAACAAAATAGACTGCCTCAAAAGAGCATAAAAATCATCTTTGGAAGAAAGGAGGGGCTCTAAAGTAGGGAACAGCAATGAAAGTACATGGGGTTTGGGTGTTTCCACACTATAAGAAGGAGAAAAAGCTCACACCCAAATGTGATCTGAACTACCCTCCCCCACCTCACCTATGGAATCAGATTAGGGACCAGCGTGCTCACCAGAGACAGTGAGTGAGTGAGGAACATCTCTGTAGTGACTGGGGGGCGGGGGAGGCACACCAGGGTCCTTGGGATCTAACTAGGACTGCCAGGGAACTACCCCACAGAGCAGTTTCATAGGAGACCCCTGCACACGTGAAAGTGCACAGACTGTGGAGGCTCTTGAAAACTGTGAACTCAGTGGAGAATCTAGAGACTGCCTGAGGCAAAAGCTACACTTCTCACTGTAGTAAGTAGGGGTCACACCAGGGTCCTTGGGAACTGATAATGTCTACCAGGGAACTACCCCTCAGAGCGGTTTCACAGGAGACTCCTTCGCATGGGAGAGAAGAGACCACAGGCAACGCGGGTGCACTAACAAACTGCAGAATCTGCTGCAGAAGAACCAGCCTGAGGCAAAAGCACCGCCACTTAAATCCACAGAAAACCCACCCATCTCACTCAGACCTCTGACTAAAAAGGAAAGGGAAAACCACCAAAGGGATGGCTCATAGTGCCCAAGATCAAAGCTCCAAGAAGAAAGGGGAAAAAAGTGACTATTGAAAACTTTTACGGAGGGAAAACCCAGGCTACAGAGGAAAAAGAGGATGAAATTCAAACAAAATCAAACCTTCCCCCCAAAATGGAAATTGTCCACAAGCTCTGCAAAAACTCAAATTGGAGCTTACTCAAAAGATGGAAATCTTCTGGCAAGAAAAATGGGAAAAAATTCAGAGAGAGGTCAACAGTCTGATAGACAAGAACTCCCAATTGGAGAAACAGCTGGAAGCCTCAAGCAGCAGGGCAGACCAAACTGAAAAGCAAAACCAGTTCTTAAAGACCAGAATTAAGCAACTGGAAGACAATGAACTAGCAAAACACCAAGAATTAATAAAGCAAAGACAAAAAAATTAATGAATTAGAAAAAAAAATATAAAATATCTCACTGACAAGGTGACAGACCAGGAAAACAGAGGAAGGAGAGACAATTTGAGAATCATTGGTGAAAAACCAGAGATAGACAAAAATCTTGATGCCATACTAAAAGAAATAAGTGAAGAGAATTTCCCTGATGTTCTCAAACAATGGGGCAAAATAGAAATTGAAAGGGTTCATAGAACACCCTCTATACTAAATCCCCAAAAGACAACCCCCCAGGAATGTAATTGCCAAATTCAAGAGCTACTAAGTTAAGGAGAAAATCTTACAAGAAGCTAAAAAGAGAAACGTCAGATACAAAGGAGGACCAATAAGGATTACACAAGACCTAAAAGCGGCCACTCAAAAAGACCATAAACCCTGGACCACGATATTCAGAAAGGCAAGAGAACTGGGTCTTCAACCAAGAATCAGCTATCCATCAAAACTGAATATATACTTCCAGGGGAAAATATGGGCTTTCAAAAAAAATAGAAGATTTCCAAGTATTTGTAAAGAAAAGACCAGAACTCAGTGGAAAGTTTGACTTTCAAACACAAAGAACAAGAGAAACATGAAAAGGGAAATATGAAAGAAAGGGAAAAGGAGAAAAATTTTTTTCTTTTATTCAAATCCTCTTCTATAAGGGATATAATTAGATCAAATTATATATATTAACATATGGGGGAAATGTTTTGTGTAACTCTCAAAAATTGTATGAATTAATAGAGTAATTAGAAGAATCACTCATAGGGAAAGATTGGGGAATTAACATAATTTGGAGGAAAAAACAAAAAGAAAAAGGGACAGGGGAATCAATGATAGTACTAAGATATACTTGAAGAAATAGAAATAAATTAAATAGAATAATCTTTGTCACACAGAGATACACATGGGAAGGGGAGGGGAAGAATTCTTTTTTAAGAAGGAGAGGAAAAGAGTGCTAATTGGTATTACTTAACCTTACTCTCAGTGAAATCAACTCTGAAAGGGAAGAGCATCTAGCTCCTTTGGGATCTTGAATTCTATCTTATCCAACAGGGTAAGGAAGAAGGGATAACTAAGGGGGGCTGTGGGGGAGGGAGTACAAAAAGGGAGGGAAGGAGAGGGGGGAGGGGAAGGGAACAAAAAAGGGAGGGGCCAAGAACAGAAGCATAACAAGGGAGGGGACTAGGGGGACTGATTTAAAGTAAACCACTGGTTTAAAAGATTATAGCAAAAGAAAAGGTCAGAATTAGGGGAGGATATCAAAATGATGGGGAATTCACAAATGACAATCATAACATTGAATGTGAATGGGATGAACTCACCCATAAAATGTAGACAAATAGCAGAATGGATTAGAATCCAAAACCCTACCATATGTTGTCTTCAGGAAACACACATAAGGTGGGTAGATACTCACAAAGTCTGAATTAAAGGTTGGAGTAAGATCTATTGGGTCTCAAATGACAGAAAGAAGGCAGGAATAGCAATCATGATGTCTGACAAAGCCAAAGCAAAAATAGACCTAATTAAAAGGGATAGGGAAGGTAAATGCATCCTTGAAAAAGGGAGTATAGGCAACGAGGAAATATCACTAATCAACATGTATGCACCAAATGGTATAGCACCCAAATTTCTAATGGAGAAACTAGGAGAACTGAAGGAGGAAATAGATAATAAAACTATACTAGTGGGGGATCTGAACCAACCACTATCAAATTTAGATAAATCAAATAAAAATAAATAAAAAAGAGGTAAAAGAGGTGAATAAAATCTTAGAAAAATTAGAGTTAATAGATATACGGAGAAAAATAAATAAGGACAGAAAGGAATACACCTTCTTTTCAGCAGCACATGACAAATTCACAAAGATTGACCATACACTAGGGCATAAAAACATGGCATACAAATGCAGAAAAGCAGAAATAATTAATGCAACTTTTTCAGATCATAAGGAAATAAAAATAATGATCATTAAGGGTACATATAGAGGAAAATAAAAAATCAATTAGAAATTATATATGATGGTTAGTTAGAGAACAAATCATAGAAACAATTAATAATTTCATTGAAGAAAATGACAATGGTGAGACATCCTTTCAAACTTTATGGGATGTAGCCAAAGCAGTACTCAGAGGAAAATTCATATCCCTGAGTCCATATATTAACAAATTAGGGAGGGCAGAGATCAATGAATTGGACATGCAAATAAAAAAACTTGAAAGCGAACAAATTAAAACCACCAGAAGAAAACCAAATTAGAAATCCTAAAAATTAAGGAAGAAATTAATAAAATTGAAAGTGATAGAACTATTGAACTAATAAATAAGACAAGAAGCTGGCACTTTTATAAAACAAACAAAACAGACAAAGTACCAATCAATCTAATTTAAAAAAGGAGAGAAGAAAAGCAAATTAACAGTATCATACATGAAAAGGGGGACCTTACCTCCAATAAAGAGGAAATTAAGGCAATCATTAAAAACTTCTTTGCCCAATTACATGGCAATAAATATGCCAATCTAGGCAATATGGATGAATATTTACAAAAATATGAATTGCCTAGACTAATAGAAGAAGAAATAGAATTCTTAAATAATCCCATATCAGAAAAAGAAATCCAACAGGCCATTAAAGAACTTCCTAAGAAAAAATCCCCAGGGCCTGATGGATTCACCTGTGAATTCTATCAAACATTCAAAGAACAACTAACCCCAATAATATACAAACTATTTGACATAATAAGCAAAGAGGGAGTTCTACCAAATTCCTTTTATGACACAAACATGGTACTGATACCAAAGCCAGGCAGGTCAAAAATAGAGAAAGAAAACTACAGACCAATCTCCCTAATGAAGATAGATGCAAAAATCTTAAACAGTATACTAACAAAAAGAGAGTCATTCACTATGATCAAGTAGGATTTATACCAGGAATGCAGGGCTCGTTCAATATTAGGAAAACCATCCACATAATTGACCACATCAACAAGCAAACCAACAAAAATCACATGATTATCTCAATAGACGCAAAAAAGCCTTTGATAAAATACAACAACCATTCCTATTAAAAAACACTAGAAAGCATAGGAATAGAAGGACCTTTCCTAAAAATAATAAACAGTATATATCTAAAACCACCAGCAAATATCATCTGCAATGGGGATAAACTGGATGCATTCCCAGTAAGGTTAGGAGTGAAACAAGGATGCCCATTATCACCTCTACTATTTGACATTGTACTAGAAACACTAGCAGTAGCAATTAGAGAAGAAAAAGAAACTGAAGGTATTAAAATAGACAACGAGGAGACCAAGCTATCACTCGTTCCTGATGATATGATGGTCTACTTAAAGAATCCTAGAGAATCAACCAAAAAGCTAGTGGAAATAATCAACAACTTTAGCAAAGTTGCAGGATACAAAATAAACCCACATAAGTCATCAGCATTTCTACATATTTCCATCACATCTCAGCAGCAAGAATTAGAAAGAGAAATCCCATTCAAAATCACCTTAGACAAAATAAAATACTTAGGAATCTATCTCCAGAGACAAACACAGGAATTATATGAACACAACCACAAAACACTCTCCACACAACTGAAACTAGACTTGAGCAATTGGAAAACATTAACTGTTCATGGCTAGGATGAGCTAATATAATAAAAATGACCATCCTACCCAAACTTATCTATCTATTTAGTGCCATACCCATCGAACTTCCAAAATAATTTTTTAATGAATTAGAAAAAAACCATAACAAAGTTCATTTGGAAGAACAAAGGATCAAGGATATCCAGGGAAATAATGAAAAAAAAATACAAAGGAATGTGGCCTTGTAGTCCCGGATCTCAAACTATATTAAAAATCAGAGGTCATCAAAACAATTTGTTATTGGCTAAGAGACAGAAAGGAGGATCAGTGGAATAGACTTAGTGTTAGCAACCTCAGCAAGATAGACTTGGTGTTAGCAACCTCAGCAAGATATTCTATGACAAACTGAAAGACCCCAGCTTTTAGGGAAAAAAATCCAGTATTTGACAAGAACTGCTGGGAAAACTGGAAGACAGTGTGGGAGAGATTAGGTTTGGATCAATGCCTCACATCCTACACCAAGATAAATTCAAAATGGATGAATGACTTGAACATAAAAAAGGAAACTATAAGTAAATTAGGTGAACACAGAATAGTATATATGTCAGACCTTTGGGAAGGGAAAGATTTTAAAATCAAGCAAGATGTAGAAACAGTCACAAAATGTAAAATAAATAATTTTGATTACATCAAATTAAAAAGGTTTTGTACAAACAAAACCAATGTAACCAAAATTAGAAAGGAAGCAACAAATTGGGAAACAATCTTCATAACAAAAACCTCTGACAAAGGTCTAATTACTCAAATTTATAAAGAGTTAAATCAATTGTACAAAAAATCAAGCCATTCTCCAATTGATAAATGGGCAAGGGACATGAATAGGCTGTTTTCAGCTAAAGAAATCAAAACTATTAATAAGCACATGAAAAAGTGTTCTAAATCTCTGATAATCAGAGAGTTGCAAATCAAAACAATTCTGAGGTATCACCTCACAGATTGCTACGTATCACCTAGTAGATTGGCTAACATGACAGTAAAGGAAAGTAATGAACGTTGGAGGGGATGTGGCAAAGTTGGGATATTAATTCATAGCTGGTGGAGTTGTGAATTGATCCAAACATTCTGGAGGACAATTTGGAACTATGCCCAAAGGGCGATAAAAGACTGTCTGCCTTTTGACCTAGCCATAGCACTGCTGAGTTTGTACCCCAAAGAGTTAATAAGGAAAAAGAATGTACAAGAATATTCATAGCTGCACTCTTTGTGGTGGCAAAAAACTGGAAAATGAGGGGATGCCCTTCAATTGAGAAATGGCTGAACAAATTGTGCTATATGTTGGTGATGGAATACTATTGTGCTAAAAGGAATAATAAAGTGGAGGAATTCCATGGAGACTGGAACAACCTCCAGGTAGTGATGCAGATTGAAAGGAGCAGAACCAGGGAAACATTGTACACAGAGACTGATACACTGGTACAATCAAATGTAATGGACTTTTCCTTTAGTGTCAATGCAATGTCCCTGAACAAGGAGGAAAAAACACTACCCACAAGCAGAGGACAAACCGTGGGAATAAAAACACTGAGAAAAGGCTACTGCTTGAATTCAGTGGTGGAGGAGATATGATTGAGGAAAGACTCTAAATGAACACTCTAATGCAAAAACCAATAACATGGAAATGAGTTCAGGTGGAGGACACATGTGATGCTCAGAGGAATCACGCATTGCCAATGGGAGGAGTGGTGCGAGGGGGGGAGTAGGTAAAGAAAATGATCTTTGTTTCCAATGAATAATATTTGAAAATGATAAAAAAAATAATGTTTAAAAGGAAAAAAATTCAGGGCCACTGAATTCTGGAAATTAAAGGTCAGTATAATCCAGATCAAGCAAGAACCTTCCTTAAAATGCTGCTAATAGGAAAGTTTGGCTTTGGACAGAGTCTCAGTACAAGAACTAAAGTTAGAGAGATAAGTAAATCAAAGAACATACTGACCAATAAGTGTAGAAAATTATCAAAAATCTAATGGCACCCTAAAAAGAGGGAATAACTCCATAACAAATGCAAGTAGAGATTCAAAGGAAAAAATGTATTTTCCACAAGGACTCTCTGAAAATCTAGAAGAAATTTAGAGGAAAAATGAAATTTCTGGAGGTAAGAATTGAAGAAGAATAAGTAACTTAGAATAAAAATCATAATAAATGGACTACTTGAGAAATAAAATAGATCAAACAGAAATCTAGATCTGTATAAGAAAACAAGAAGGATTTGAATAAAATCAGAAGATTCTTTTTTTTTAAAATAGAAGAAAATGTAATATCTCTGGCATAAAAATGAGTGACCTGAAAAAATGTAAAGGAGAGATATTTTTAGATTCCAAAGACCCTGAAAACAATGGGGGAAAGTCTTAATATTGTAGTTAAAGAATCATAAATAGAAAACTGCTCAGATCCACTAGAATGAAAGAAGGGGAAAGATAGAAACAGACCACTGTTCATCCCAGGAGTACTATTGCCAAAACTAAGTCTCCCACACAAAAACAAAATTCTGTGAGTATTCAGAAAGAAGCATTTCAGATACCAAATGACTGCAGTGAGGATCATGTAAGATATGACAGCTTCTATGATAAATGAGAAGAAACCTTAGAAAATAATACTCCGAAAGACCAATGAAATAAGATTGCAACCAACAATAACTCACTCTTAAAAGCTGAGTAAAAGACTTCAAAGGGGGAAATGAACCTTTTATGTAATAGAAAACTTCCAAGTATTTCTGATGAAAGTACTAGAGCTTAGTAGAAATTTAAAAACATAAATATGAGTCAAAGGAAATCTATAAACATAAAATTACTTGAGCAATTGGAAGGAAGTGAGTGATGTCTCATAATAGAGTACACAGAAAGAAGAAGATACAAACATGGAGGATAAGTAGGAGAAGAACACATCATATGAACTTCACCCAGCTGAAATAGATAAAGGAGAGTTAAACATACAAACATTTTAGTGAAAAAAATACATTAAAATTAACAGGGAAACAATTGGGAATGGAAGAAGGGGTTAAAAAAGAGGTTAATATCAGAGAGGAAACAGATAAATGTAAAACAAATTTCCTCTTCATATAGTTGGAAGCAAAAGAAGAAAAAAGGAAAGAATTAATATCGAAATGCCTTAGCTGGTTGAACAAAGTGTCATCTATGAATATAATGAATTATTATTGTGTTTTAAGAAATTATAGAAGATATGGTCTTAGAGAACCTTGAGTAGGATCAACTGATGAAGAGTGAATTGGGTAGAACTAGGTGAATAACTTATACAAACACAATACAACATTTGAAAAGAAAAACAACTGTGAAAGATTTAAGAACTCTGATCAGTGCAATGATGAACTGTAATTCTTGATAACCTATGATGATTCATGTTATTTAACCATGTCCAAACAGTTTGATGATAGATAATAAAGTGCAGAAAAATATATTTTGACATGGAAATTGTGGACTCATTTAATTTCACTCATTTATTACAAATATTCTTCCTTTTCACATTCTTTCTCTTGGCTTTAAAGAAGGGAGTCATCACAACATTTAAAAACATACAGAAAAGAACAGAAGAAAGTTCAGAAGGAAATAAAGACAAGCAGAATAGTTTTGAAAGCAATGTACATAATATATACTTTTATTTTTAAAGCAAAAAATATGAAATGGTGATTTCTTTATTTCCTAACAAATACTCTTTTTTGTATTATTTTTCTACGACTATAGATATGATTTTTATTGTTGTTTCAGAACTAAAATTTTGAAGGAAAAAATCTTAATCTGTTCTCATATCTATCCCCTTATCTTGCATTCCTCCCTCCCTCATAAATATACTTGGGATAATGAAATTTACCCAAAGGCAAGCTTTTTTTTAGAAATGGAAAAAAAGGTAATCAGGAGATGAGACGGAAACCTGGGAATTTGAAAGGAGGGAGTAGCTAAAAGGGGAGAAGCTAGAGAAGATAATAAAGACCTGCCAAAAAACACTTCAGATCTCTTATGATTTTGCTTCTTCAATTCAAATCAACAAGTATTTATTAAATACTTTCAATGTTCTAAATGCTGGGGACAAAAAGAAGGACAAAAAGTGTTCTTAATCTCAAAAAGTTTGCAGTCTAAAATGCAAACAATTATGTATAAATAAAATATTCAGGATAATTTAGAGCTAATCAACAGAAGTCAAGCAATAGTATTAGGGGACATCAGGAAGGGATTATTATGGAAGATGGAATTGTAGTTAGCATTTAAAGAGGCCAGGGAATTCAGGTGATGGAGATGAGGAGGAAGAACATTCTGGCTGAGGAAAGTCAATGAAAATATGTATATTCAGGAAACAGAATGTTCTATGTGTCTGTGTCATTGAAAGGTAGAGTATGTACAGGTGGTGGAAAGAGTAAGAAGATGGGAAAGGTAGGAGGGAGCCAGGTTATAATGGACTTTAATAGGCAGAGGATTTCACATTTCATTCTATTATAAAAGTTGTTCTGCACAGGGAAAATGGCAATAAGACACCTAATCCTACCTAAAACACTGTAGATCTGGGGGAAATTATGGCAAAGAAACAACAAGGAGGGAAACAGAGAAAAAGGGATGAAGGAAGGAAAACCATTACCATCATCCCTCCTCCATCAATACCATGGTTCTTGAATCAACAGAGATCATATAAGCTTTGATTAAGCTTCTCATTTGGAATTCTTGCAGAAGACTTTCTTGTCTGGCCCTGATAATGTTAATGTCAGTTCTATACTTCCATATTCACAGGATCCTGTCACCTCCCATTCAGATCATTAGACCTGAATGAGTACAGTGAGCTCTCTTTACCATGGATTGAGTCTCTACTAAGGGGAAACTCTAATAGCCATTGATGAATATCAACATACCTAGTGATGTTATAAAGTGATATGAAGTATGAAATACAGTGATCCCTTACATATTGCTGGAGTCATGTTCCAGAGACCCCCATGATAGGTGAAAATCCATGAAGTAGCAGCATTATATTTACTTTATTATTTATATATATTTCAAGGCTTTATAAACCCCTCCCATTCTCCTATAAAACTTTTCCACACTCTTATTAACCTACAGTCACTGAGCAAATCAGCACCCAGGATACAGAGCACAGCACTGAGGTTGGTCATTTTTCATTCCTTCAGTCAATAATGTGCCAGGATAAGTGTAACTTCACAATATAGAATTATATATATATATATATATATATATATATATATATATATATATATATATATATATATATATATATATATATATATCTTAAAAACTTGTGGTACAGTGAAGTCATGATAAGTGAATCCTGACATAGTGAGGGGCAACTGTACCCCATTTTCCAAAGAATTAAACTTGCATGTCATAGAAAAATCCCTGGGAAAATGTATGCCAGGTATAAGCATACTGTGGTATATTCCAATCATTTTTATAGTAGTAGTCAAAAATATTATCAAAGAAATGTATGACTGGGAAAGGATGTAGGTTGGTCACATAGCAAAGACAAAGGAGTTCTGATAGATGGCACCTGTATAACCCTGGTACCCATGGAATGTCGAGAGATATAGAGCAGTTTATAGATGGAATTAGGAGTACTGACATTTTGAACAAATGTCCCCATGGCATCTCAAATACAGAATCTTGAAAACAAAATGCTGCATCTATTTTTGTCAATCATACTCCTCTTCTGAAATTCTCTTTTTCTGTTGAGAACAACAGTATCCTTCCAGTTATACAGGTTCACAAAGTATCATTCTCAACTCTTCACTCTCCCACATTGCCAATCAGTTGCAAGATTTTATTTTTACTTCTACAACATATTTTGTTTGTATCTTCTCCACTTACACAGACTTATTAGTTCTCTCTCTCTCTCTCTTTCTCTCTCTCTCTCTCTCTCTCTCCCTAAAAGTCTTAGTGTGGTTTTAAGCTATTAAAGCTTAGAAGACTGTTTTTGGACACTGAGAATGTGAGCTGTTGTACTCAAGAGACTCATAGTAGGTACTTAATAAATGCTTGTTGATTGATTGGTTGATGAATGTAAAATTATCCCTATATTTCCATTTCCCAATTTAGAAAAATAGTTTCTCCAAAGCAGACCTTTGAATTGGAGTGGTGGAGGGGATATCTTGCTCTTTCGGGAACCAGAAAGAAATAATATTTTTCTTAATAAGAATATATTTGAGCTTAAATATTGACTTATTCATATTCTAAGTTCCACAGGAAAAATCTAAGTAAGCAATCTCTGGGAGAAAAAATACTCTCTTCATGATGGGAAAGTTTTGAAAAAGTCTCTAGATTGTTCAGACTGAAGTTGACCAGCTTACCCAAATAGCACTAAGAAGTACCTTCACATATCCTTCAGTCATCTTTCCTCTTTTCTCAGGAATTTAACCAGAACTTCTTGGCTCTTGAATATCACTCAATTCAATCTACACAACCCCTTCCTTTTCTAGGATAGAAGTCTCTTAGTACCAATTTTAGGCTGCACCTTCTGGAACAGAGACCTTGTGTTACAAGTACTGAGACTCCTGGGAAATGGAATCCTTGTTAACTTCTCCTAATCAGTGCACAGACTCTGGGGTTAGTCATCATGAAGGATTTAGTCAGTAAATACATCCCTACATCTTACCCATACAAAAAACATTTACACCCTTGAAAATTATAACAAGTGCACATATACAGGATATGTCATAAAACAGTCATTAATCTGCATTATACATTTGTGTATCCATTAATAAATAATTAATTTGTAGAGTGAATCATCACATGCAAGTATTCCAGATACATAGGTTACATGTAAATAATACTGAATATAGAACAGATAGTTAAATTTAGATTTGCAAGGAAAAAAGCAAATAAATAGATCACCAGTAGAAAGAGAATATGGAGGTTCCATATAGGAGCAAAACGGCAAACAGCAGACCAAATTCTTTTTACCACTCTTTTAGAGTAGTTTCTTCAGAACTGGATGAATAGCCAGATTCAAAGAATAATTGTCAATGGTTCGATGTTAACATTGTGATAGAGGCTGGCACTAGAGAAAAACTCTCTAGTGCCAGCCTCTATCACAACATAGAGAAAGGTCTCCAGTAAAGTAGCCTTGGGTCTTAGCCCTTTGATATTTAACATTTTTCCTCAATGACTTAAATAATTTCATAGATAATGTGTTCATCAAATCTGCAGATGACACAAAGCTGAGAGGGATAGCTAACACTGTAGATGGCAGTCAGAATTTTAAAAGGTCTTGACAGACCACAGCATTTGGCAACATTTAGCAAAATTAAATTCAGTAAGAATAAATATAAAGGCTTGCACCTGGGCAGAAAAAATGAGCTTCAGAAATACAAGATAGGGAAGCATGGGTAGAGAGCAGTTGATCTAAAAAAAGATCTGAGAGTTTTAGTCAATTGAAAACTATGTTAGCAAAATGATGTGGCAATAAAAAATCTTGTATTACATTAAGAGGATATTGTCAGGGTAGTTAGGGGGGGCTAAGTGGAATAGAGAACCAAGCCTATTGACAGGAAGTCCTGGGTTCAACTCGGACCTCCGACACTTCATAGGTGTATGACCCTAGGCAAGTCACTTAATTCCAGTTGCCTAGTCCTTATCAGTATTCTGCCTTTGAACCAATATTTACTATTGATTCTAAAATGGAAGGTAAGGGTTATTTTTAAAAAAGAGGACTAAATAGTTGCTGAAATCCCTTCCTACTCCCAGATTCAGTGATTCTGGAATAAGTATTAGCATCTATCTTGCTATATCATTCATAAGACAAAAATGAGAAGCCTATTTATATTCATTATTCCCTGTTGCATGCCAATTTTAACATGACACATTATTCTAAGTAGCCATTTCACTTAATGTTCTATTTATTGTGATATAGCCATGCCTCCAGAAACTGTATTTGGTATTTTTGCTTTTATTATCATTGGTGTTTTCTCATTTATAACTTTAGTCAGTTATGTTTTTCTTCCCACTTTAAATTTAGATTTTAATGACCTTTATTATTGGCATTTAAAAATAATGTTTTTTTTAAAATTATCAATTAAAAGATTTTACTTTCCAGTTGATTGTTTTGGTCTTATTTTTATGATCTATCTTCCTAATTTTTTTCATTTTGTTGCTTTAAAAATATCTTCAGATACAAATGTATTGCTTTATTTTCTTAGACACCTACTATTTTTTCATTTTAATTTTAATCACTTTCTGTTCCTAATATTTCTATGTATAATGTTTGCATTTTCTGTCTTTTAAAATATTTTGTCATTCCTCATTTTTCTATTTTGATCCAACTATCTTTGATTAAACTATTTTTCAGTTTTCATGTAAATATCTCTTAGATTCATATTGTGGTTTAGAATATTATTTTAAGTAGCATTTCTGCCTCTTCGAATTTACTAAGTATTTCCTTGGGTCCAATATGTGATTGACTTTAATGAATTCTGTGATTATTTGGAAATAAAAGTACATTCCCTGTCTTTTCCAATTAATTCCTACCAGATATATCTAATAATTTTAATTTCTGCACTAAACTGTTGAAATCCATAATTTCTTTACTGGTTATCTTCCTGATAGTAATATTTATTATGAGGTGTTAAGACCATCTACTAATAATATATTTCTAAATATTTGTCTTCCAAATCTAAATTTAACCATTGGTTATTCAAAGGATATATGGTTAGTATTAGACCTTTTTTATTCTTTGTTTATGCTTTTTTAAAACTTGCTGGTCTGGGGGGGCCTCTAGGTGGTTCAGTGGATTGAGAGCCAGACCTATAGACAATGAGTTCTTGAATTCAAATCTGATCTCAGATACTTTCTGACTGTGTGACCCTGGGAAAGTCACTTAACCACCATTGCCTAGCCCTTAGCACTCTTCTGCATTGCAACAAATACACAGTATTGATTCTAAGATGAAAGACTAGGGTTTAAAAAAAAGACTTGCTGGTTTGAATTCAACTTTATCTGGGATAGGAATTTCTTGTATAAAGCCTATGGAGCCTTTCATTTAATTGGTCTATGTCCTTTTTCATTAGATATAATCCCTTTATGTGTTCCATATTAAAAATGTATTCAGTAAACTTTATACTAGAGAATTTAGTCAATTTAACTTTAATGTTAGTTATAATTGTTAGATTTAACCTATCATTTGCTGTATTTCCCTATACTTGTTAATGATATTTTTCAGGAATGTAGACTTCCTTATTTCATTATATTTAAATATTACACAAAATTTAATAAAACCAAGAAAATTCATTGTACCTTATATCAATAAAACTGTACATTTCTCTACAGCTTGATTCCCAAGGTTCATCTAGATAGACCAAGTACCCTATTATAACCATGTTACACTTCTGGGCTGATTTTGTGATCTGTAATTGGAAAGTCAACCCATCAAAAAGCATTTATTAATCCCCCTGCTATGTGCCAGCAAGCACCTATTAATTTGACTTTCCTTGATTATATAAAATATTTACTACTTTTTTTTGGTTGTTACATACTGTTTACATATCCCTTACTACCCTTATTTAGGCCTAAAAATATGCAAATATTGTGAGGAGAGGACAAAGAAGATATAAGATACTTTCTCTTGCATTTGTGAACATTTTTATGTGAATAAAGTGGGCACAAAATGACATTCATACAAGAAAAGAAGATGGAGACAGTTCTGAGCATCTGAAAGAAAATGAATGGCCAAATAAATATCCTCAAAGAACCCTTTTGAACATTGAGCACTGATTGAGGTACAGATGGCAAGGCGCTGTGGTCCATTGGTTCATTTACATAGGATTGTTTTCAAAACAGAACTAGGAACTGTGGTCTGAAGACCTGCTTGGAAATTGTGTGTGTGTGTGTGTGTGTGTGTGTGTGTGTGTGTGTGTGTGTGTGTGATACATGATAGAACTGTGAGCTTTGAGGTTTGCTTTTAAACAGTTTTATTTTTAACCTGCCTTAGAGATGGAGTAGTACTCATGATGGGGCTCTGATGTGCATTAGAAGCTAGAAATGCCAAGATAAATTTAGCAAATAGCCAGAGATCAGAAGAAATGAGACCACAACATGGTAGCTGCCTGAAGAGAGAAGTTGAAAGCTTCGACTGCCCCCTGCCGTTCAAAACGAGTATAGGTCTCAGGGAGCCAATGGAAATTTCAAGGCTCTTCAGGGGTTCCTTTGATTGGAGGAGAGTGGTGGAGCTGCTGGAAGCTAATTGCAGAAGGCAGATTCCTCCTGCTGAAGAGCTGGCTGGGCTTGTCAGTACTGGCCTCTGTCACCAATGACAGACAGACAGACACAGAGAGAGAGGGAGGGAAGAGGGAACAGAATGGAAGGGGAAAGAGAGAGAGACAGACAGACAGACTGACAGAGACAGAGACAGAGACAGAGACAGAGACAAAGACAGAGACAGAGAGACAGAGACAGAGACACAGAGACAGAGACACAGAGACACAGAGACAGAGACAGAGACAGAGACACAGAGACACAGAGACAGAGATATGGAGGAACATCCCTCCCCAACCCAAGGCTGGGCTCATCTAGCCAGGATACGTGGGTAGGGAATAAACTCTGACAGTCTGAAATCTGGAAATTTTATCGTTATGACAGAGTAAGTGATGGAATCTTTTTTCAAGAATTTAAGTTTATTTAATTAATTTAGATACTTTTTCCATGGTTACATGAATCATGTTCTTTCCCTCCCCTTCATCATCCCCATCCCATAGCCACTGAGCAAGTCCACTGGGTTTTACATGTGTCATTGATCAAGACCTATTTCCATATTATTAATATTTATATTAGAGTGATCATTTAGAGTCTACATACTCAAGCATTCCATTACTCTTAAGTGATAGAATCTTAATTGCTGTTGCATTATTGAAAAATAATTCTGATGGGAGAGATGTTTTAAAGGGTATTCTTACATAGATACCTGATATAAATATCAGTCTCAACTCTTTCTTGTTTTCTTCACTTGTGAATTATCAGGCATTTCCTCAACTAGAAAGTCTCACTTCTGGAGGATTGTTGCTGCCCACCATGGTATGCAGTTTACAGTTTTATCTGGGAATTTTTCTTCTTCCACAACAGATCTAAGGTTAAAGCCCTCTTTATCCAGGTGACAAATCTCTTGGCAAATATTTATTTCCTAAGCTTCATGAAATTCATTCTTTTGTTGGCCAAGAAGTTACTATCTTGGTGTCTTAAGCTGCAATGCAGAAAACTAAATCCTGTTTTCCAATACCATCTACATTGCCAGACTTTAACTTCCCATTTTGTTCATTCCCTTCCAACATCACTTTTTCTGGCTCTGAACATGTATTCAATGTCATCTCAACCCTTTTCTTAATTGGTAAGTTTCTTCTCTATTTTCAAAGCCAAATTTATTTTACATCACTGTGCACATTGCCATTCCATCTTCCTAAATAACAGGTCTGATCATATCATTCTTCTGCTCAAAAATCTTCAGTAATTCCCTATTGTCTCTAGGGTAAAATATAAATTCCCCATTTAACATTTGGCCTCAGTTTATCCTTCCAGAGTTATTTTACTTCGTGTACTCTACATTCCGTCAAAATGATCTACTTCCCTTCATCCAACATTCTTTCTTCCACTTATAAGCTTTTGTACATTTTCCTTCATACCTTTGAGTTTCTCCTCATCTCCAACCCTTGGAATCCTTAGCTCCCTTCCTTCAAGACTTAATTCAGTTATCATCTTCTTTGAGAATGTTTTTATGGGAATGATTTTCTGATCTCTCTTTTAGTATTTCATTCTGTCTGTCTGTGTCTGTCTCTCTGTCTCTGCTCTGTTTCTCTCTGTCTGAGTGTCTCTGCTACTCTGTCTCTCTCTGTCTGTCTCTCTCTCTCTGTCTCTCTGTCTCTCTCTCTGTCTCTGTCTCTGTCTGTCTCTCTCCTCTCCTCATATTATCTTCCACTAATCCAGTGGTTCTCAACCTTTCTAATGCTGTGACCCCGCAATACAGTTCCTCATGTTGGATGACCCCAAACCAAAAAATTATTTTGGTGACTACTTCAAAACTGTAATTTTGCTACACTTATGATTCGGAATGTAAATACCTGATATGCATTATGTATTCTCATTGCTACAAATTGAGAGGTTGAGAACCGCTGCACTAATCAATCAATAAACTAAGCACTGGAGGGAAAAAACAAAAACAAAAGTACAAGTATGCCTACTCTCAAACAGTTTTCCTTTTGAAGTGAGGGCAACAATGTATATATTTAAGCATATATCGAATATATAAAAATGAATACAAAGTAGTTTTGGGAGTGGGAGCCTGAGGAACTGGGGTTAGAGGCCAATATATCAAGCTCTCATAAAGAAAATGGTATTTGATTTGAGTCTTCTAGGAACCAGGGATTCTAAGAGGTGAGAGGTGAAGATGGAATACTTTGCAAAAATGAGGGACAGTTAAGGCAAAGGCACAGACAGAAGTGTAAAATAGTGAGTAGATCAAAATGACTATCATAAAGAGAGAGGAGAGGATAAAGTATAAGGAGACTGGAAGGGCAGGAAGAAGTCCTGGGTTGGGAAGGGATTGAAATGCTTATATCTGATCATTGAGTCAAAAGGGAGACAAATGAAGTTTGTTGAGTAGAGGGATAGCATCATCAGACTTAAGCACTAGGAATATCTCTTTGGCAACTGTGTGAAGGGTGGATTGGAGTATGAAGATATTTGAGACAGAGAGACTAAGTAAGAGGCTATTGTGATATTCCAGGAGGAGAGGGAGAGAGAAGACAGAGACACAGAGGAAGGGAGAAAGATAGAAAGAGACAAGGAAACAGTCATGTTGAGATAGATGGTAAAAAGGAGGGCTGATACCATCAAGGGGATGGTAACAAAGGGGTGGACAAAAAGTCCACATCTTCTTCAGAGACTATAATAGTGGAAATGGCTAAGGACCGATGAAATGTAGAAAAGAGAAAGAATAAAGAGTTCTTTACAAATGTCCTTTTTTTTTCTTTGAAAGCATGAAGCAAAAGTTTTAGCTGAGAGAATAGGATGAGGATGAGGAGTTAGAGAAATGTTTAGAATAGTTGTATTGGGGAATAGATAGATTAAAAATCTTTTATTTGCTTATCCATGTAGATATTATATCCCCCCCAGTAAAATGGAAACTCTAGAAATTATGGTTTCTTTTGTTTTGTTTTGCCTTTGAAATCCTGGTACTTTCACATAATCTACTACAATAATACCAAATCAAAAATAAACTGGGCCACTAATCCTCATGGGACATGGGACATATATTGACTGTTTTAAAATGTAATGTTATTTATGTTTTATTGTATTTTACTTATTTTGTTAAATATTTCCCAATTAAATTTTAATCTTGTAAGGCTGCACTGGCAGGGAAGGGGGGTATTTTGTGGTCTATATGCTTTATATGTGACACCTCTGATTTAGTATTCCAGAGGATTTTTAATTTCCTTCTTTCTGATAATACAGATCACTACCTATCCTTGCTTTCCCAATCTCTACATTTCATTTGTGACTTCCTATAAATTTCCATGGAGACACACTCAAAATCCTGACGGTCTGGTTTTCATGATCTTTAAATTATACTTTCAAAATTAGACCATTGATCCAAATTTTTATATCCTTGCTACCTATCTGTAATGACATCCTTATTAAATTTTCCAAAATTTCTTGTTTATGCTGTATTGCAACTTCCCTATGTCCACTTTGTGCTTTTCCATCTATTTTAGGTGATCCTAATTTTGCCTTGCATATACTAGGTACCTGATAAATTCATGTTGAATTAAATTAAATAACTAAGTTACCTAGTTTACCAAGGATCTGAGCAAGTTTAAAAAATTTTAAGAGTTAGTTTACTCAGAAAATATTTCTTGGTCACATCACTCTCAATTTTTTAAACCTTTATTTTGTTGGTCAGGTTTACATTTTGGCATTTAATTGGGGATTACATATTTTTTTTAGTTTTTGTTGTTGTTGTATCCCCAATTCCTTTATCTGTTCTTTTTCTTTTTTATTGATTTATATGCTTAGAGCTAGAAATTTTTCCTATGTGCTGCTTTGACTTCATCCTTCAGATTTTGGTATGTTGTCTCATTGTTATATTTCCCTGTAATGAAATTGATTATTTCTCGATTTGTTTTTTGATCCACTCATTCTTTATGATTAGATTATTAATTTCAATTCATTTTCAATCTATGCTTCCATAACCCTTTGTTGAATGTAATTTTTATTTCATTGCAGTTTGAAAAGGGTATGTTGAATATTTCTTTTTCTTTTTGCATTTAGTTATGAAATTTTTATACTTCAATACATAGTCAGTTTTTGTTGGAGATGTCATCTATAGCTGAGAAAAAAGGCATGTTCCTTTCTACCCATTCAGTTTTTTTTCAAGAGGTCTGTCATATTTAACTTTTCTAACATTCCATTCAAATCCTTAACTTATTTCTAACTTATTTGTAATTGGATTTTTATAACTCTGATAAAGGAGAGTTGAGATCCCTATTTCTTTATGAAATGCATTTAATTTTTCCTTTAAAATATGAATGCTAAGCTGTTTATTGTATATATGTTTAGTATTAATATTTCTTCGTTGTCTATGATGCCTTGTAGCAAGATGCAGTTTTCCTGCTTATCTCTTTCAATTAGTTATATGTTTTCTTGTGCTTTGGCTGAGATCATAATTTCTACCCCTGCCTTTTTTACTTTATATGAAGCATGAGAGATTCTTCTCCAACTCTTTTTTTTTAAATTATGTGAGCATCTCTCTGTTTCCAGTGTGTTTCTTGTAAACAAAATATTGTTGAATTCTAATTTCTAATCTGTCTAC
This sequence comes from Monodelphis domestica, assembly GCF_027887165.1. Classification (NCBI taxonomy): domain Eukaryota; kingdom Metazoa; phylum Chordata; class Mammalia; order Didelphimorphia; family Didelphidae; genus Monodelphis; species Monodelphis domestica. The sequence continues at coordinate 237,649,232 of NC_077230.1, forward strand.
TTCCATACTATAGGTGAATCCATCCCATTCCCATTCACAGTTATGAATACTAACTGTATATTTCCCTCCATTATATTATCATTTGCTTATCCCTCATTTTATTTTTTTTATCCTGTCTTTCCTCAAAAATGTTTTGCTTCTGAACATTGCTCTCCTTTATCTTTATCTTCTCAGCCTATTATCACTCTACTCCTGTTTTTCTTATCTCCTACCTCTTGGATTTTTCTGTTTGTCATGATAGATATCTATGCTCAATTGAGTGTGTCTGTGTATTCTATTTTTGAACCAGTTTAGATGAGAGTGAGTTTCAAGCATTGTCTGTCACCCCACAATTTCCCTTTCACTTAAAAGCTCTTCCTTGATCTTCTTTTGTGTGACATAATTTCCCCCATTTCCCCCTTCTTTCCCCCCTTCTCCCAGCACATCTTTATTTCTCACCCATCCTTTCTTTTGAGATCATCTCAAAAAAGCTGACTCAGTCCCATGTCCTCTGGCTATCTAGAGTCCTAACTACCTTAATAATGATAAAGTTATCATTTCATTTTATTATATAAATATAACCAGATATTTATATAATTTATTATATAAATTAAATAGTTTAACCTATTAAGTCCATGATTTCTTTTTCATACTTACATTTTATGCTTCCTTTGAATTTTATATTTGAAAGTCAGATGCCCTATTTAGCTCTGGTCTTTGCATCAGGAAAATCTTCTATTTTATTAAATATCCATTTTTTTTACCCTGAAGGATTATATACACAATTTTGCTGGGTAGGCTTTTAAAATTGTAATCTCAGTTTGTTTGTTTTTTTTGCTTTCCAGAATATCATATTCTAAACCCTTTGTTTCTTTAATATGGCAGCTGAAAAATCTCATTTAATTATGACCAAGAAAATGATTCTTTCACTTTTTATTTTATCCTATGGTTTTAAGATATCAGATCAATTTTCTCTTTAATTCTTTGAAATATGATGCCTAGTATCTTTCTTTGATTATCTTTGAGGTAGTTCAATTATTTTTAAATGATCTCTCCTCAATCTATGTTCAAGGTCAGCTATTTTTCCAATGATTTCACATTTCCAAATATTTCACATTTTATTTTTCCTCATTATTTCCCTTTGTTTAATTGTTTCTTGATATTTTATGGAGTCATTAGTTTACTTGCCCAGGTCTAATGCTTTAAGAAATTATTTTCTTCAGCAAGCTTTTGTATCTCTTTTTCCATTTGGCCAATTCTGTGGGTGTTTTTGTGATCACAATTAATACTGCTCCTGGTGGTCCTTCATTCCTTGTGATCAAAAGTACTTCTCTGTACCCTGGACTATGACCAGAAGTGGATATGGGTGATGAATCTGCCAAAAAGTGTCTGGTCTTCTGCCCAGTGGTAGCACAGGGGGCCCCAGTTATCTCTTTCTGACTCATTGTCTGATCCCCTTAACTATCTCTGTCTTGAGAGGTCCCAAAACTGTTTCTGCTATTGTCACCACCACCACCACCAAGTGGAATCATGAAGACTTAAGCTTGAATCTTGCCTCAGACTAACTTTGTGACCATGGGTAAATAATTTTATCACTTGCATTGTATACCTGTGAGTTTTGTGTTAGCTTCCATCCTTTCCTTCTGACCTTGTAAGTTGTCTTGGGCAAGTGAACTTTTATTGACTCTGCCACTCTGGTATTCAATTTGAGGCATTATTTTAAAGTTGTTAGAAAGGGAATGTTGGGAGAGTTCAGTTGTAATGCTTCAACTACTCTGCCATCTTCGCTCTGCCCCTGAAAGTGTTTCAATAACACTATATTAAAAGTACCATTGTTGTCATTATGGAATATCTAATGCAATATATGCCCTCAAAAAGGGAGAGAAGAGATAAGAAGGGAAGGATTTAAATTCTAGCTTGGAGTCACTATAGTTCCTCTTGTTCCAGATGTAGAGATAACCTTCAGGGACACATCTGCTTTCCCCCCCAAATAATCTTTAAAACAGTTTGGTGTCTAAATGACAACTAGATTGTTGGTATGTCTCTGCTTAAATTTATGTGCTGTTTCCTGTCTTGGGGCAAGTGGACATTAGCACATGAAGAAAGCTAGGGTAGTGGAGCGGAAATGGCAGTAAGTGAAGATACAAATGCCCTGATGACTTTTCCAGTCTCTCTAGGACTTTGAAGCTACTCATTAGAGGCAAAGAACATCAGATATTCTGAGCTGGTATTTGTAAAGTATACTTTAAGTGCTACTGCAAAGCTGTTATTCTAGAAAGGAATAGATATTGATGAGTTTGGTTTGACACATATTCTATACATCAATGACCTAGAAGTAGTAGGTGGAGAAGTGGACAGAATATGGGGCTTGGAATTATGAAGACTTAAGCTTGAATCTTGCCTCAGACTAACTTTGTGACCATGGGTAAATAATTTACCTTCTCTCAGCCTCAGTTTCCTCATCTGTAAAATGAAGATTATAATCGTATCTATAATCTAATAACCCTAACCCTGTCTCTCAGGATTGTGAAGATCAAATGAGTTAACATATATAAAATACTTTGCAAATCTTAAGTGTTATATAGATGCTAGCTATTATTATTAGATGGAAATGTATAAGGTTCTTGGCAGGAGGACATCTTTGATCATCTGTTATCCCATAGTAATTTCTCTTGTGTGTCTCTGTGGTTTTCTCTGTGAGTTTCTAAGTTTCCTTATTTTTACATATCCCAGAAGAAATCTTTTGTGTCAGGTCTTGCTGAAAAGTGTTCCTCCTCTGTATCCCCCAACCCCTTTTCCTGTAACTCCTTCCTTTTATCCTAAATAGCAACCACACAACATTCTCTGAAACTCTTGCCAACAGCCAGACAGTGCTCAGCCGAAGGTGTTAATTCTACAAGGCTAAGGAGATTGGACAGATCAGATTCTGAAGTAACAGCAGCTTAACAGCAAGTGCCAAGGGGGTGTTGGGAATTAACATATTAGCCATCTGCCATCATGGTTATCCCTAAGCCTCCAGGTTTCATGTTCTGTTTTGGAAGAATCTTTCCTTAAGACATTCACAGATTGTCATTTGCCAAGTTAGTCAAGTTCAGTATTCATAGCTTTAGAGGGCCTTGACCACTAGTTATTTGCTTCTGTACCCCTGTGGCAATCCTTCAATACACAAAAGACAATATTGATTTGCAGGTCCTCCCCTAGGTATTATGTGGTAGCAGTGGGATTAGAGATATGATTTTAAAAACAGGTGTGGGATTGCTCAACTGCCTTTGCAATGTATGGGCAGTATACAGAGTTCCTCTGAAGGATTCGGTGAAAAAGTTTCCTTTCTGGTAACATTAAAAAAAAAAAAACAGTCAGTTAAAGCAACCCAGGCCAAGGTAACAATAATGACTTTCATGGGGACAGTAGAATGTGTCTTCTTGAAGTCAGACACTTTCTCCCTTTTGTCTCTGTATTTCAAAGACCTTAGCAAGAAGGTAAATAATTTTTGACCAGTCTGTGATATTTTGTTTGTTCAAAGAACTCTCTGGTGGATGCCCAGAGTGACAGATGGTAATCTACCTATACAGGATGAGCTTCTAGAATTGGTGCCACACACTCTGTACTTTATTGCTCTGGTTTTCCCTGACTTTTCTACAGATCTAGAAAGCCTTAAGCCATATCTGCAAACCTCATTTTCTGCTTAAATGTTGCATTCTGATGCTAGAAAACAAATATACTCTGGGTTCCAGCTTTACTTTTACCTTTGATTAATCAGCTATCAAAAAACTTAGTGCTCCAACTTTGGAAAACTTATGTGCAAATTTGTTGTTAAAATAAAAGAAAGATAAAAAAAAGAATTGTTCTGGATCATTGTATTGCTGAGTGGATAAATCTTTCACAGTTGACCATTCCACAATATTGCTTTACTGTGTACAGTGTTCTTTTGCTTCTGCTTATTTCATTCTGCATCAGTTCATTTAGGATTTTCCAGCTCTTTTGAAATTATCTTGTTCATCATTTCTTAAAGCACAGTAGTATTCCATCACCATCATATACAACAATTTGTTCAGCCATTCCCCAATTAATAGATATCCCTTTAATATCCTATTCTTTGCCACCATAAAAAGGGCTGCTATAAATATTTTCATGCAAGTAGGTCCTTCCTCCCTCCCCCTTTTTTATCTCTTTGGGATATAGATCTACTAGTGGTTTTACAGAATCAAAGGACATTTTTTTGGCCCTTTGGGCTTAGCTCCAAAGTGCCCTCCAGAATGTTTGGATCGGTTCACAACTCCACCAACAATGCATTACTCTCCCAATTTTGCTACATCCCCTCCAACATTCATCAATTTTGCTTTTTTTCCCTCACAGGAAGTTCTTAGCATTGTTATGTTTTTAATTTAAATTAATTTATTTAGTCAATTTATAACATTATTTCTTGGTTATAAGAATCATATTTTTCCCTCCCCCCTACCCCCACACTTCCTGCAGCTGATGCGAAATTTTACTGGGTATTACATGTGTCCTTGATCAAAACCCATTTCCATGATGGTGGTGTTTGCATTAGGATGTTCATTTAGAGTCTACATCCCCAACCACATCCCCTCGACCCATGTATTCAAGCAGTTGTTTTTCTTCAGTGTTTCTGCTCCCACAGTTCTTCCCCTGAATGTGGACAGTGTTCTTTCTCATAGATACCTCCAAGTTGCTCAGGATCACTGCATTGCCACTAATGGTAAAGTCCATTGCATTCGATTGTACCACAGTGTATCAGTTTCTGTGTACAATATTCTCCTGGTTCTGTTCCTTTCACTCTGCATTAATTCCTGGAGGTCATTCCAGTTCACTTGGAATTCCTCCAGTTTATTATTTCGTTGGGCACAAAAGTTTTCCATCACCAACAGATACCAGAATTTGTTCAGCCATTCCCCAATTGAAGGGCATCCCCTCATTTTCCAATTTTTTGCCACCACAAAGAGCACAGCTATTAATATTCTTGTACATGTCTTTTTCCTTATTATCTCTTTGAGGTAAAAAACCCAGCAGTGCTATGGCTGGGGCAAAGGGCAGACAGTCCTTTAGCACCCTTTGGGAATAATTCCAAATTGCCCTCCAGAATGGTTGGATTAATTCACAACTCCACCAGCAATGCATTAATATCCCGACTTTGCCACATCCCCTCCAGCATTCATTACTTTCCATTACTGTCATGTTAGCCAATATGCTATGGATGAGGTGATAACTCAGAGTTGTTTTGATTTGCATCTTTCTGATTATCAGAGATTTAGGACACTTTTTCATGTGCTTATTTCTTTAACTGAAAATTGCCTATTCATGTACCTTTCCCATTTGTCAATTGGAGAACGGCTTGATTGTTGGTACACTTGGTTTAGCTCTTTATAAATTTGAGTAATTAGACCTTTGTCAGAGATTTTTGTTATGAAGATTATTTCCAAATTTGTTGATTCCTTTCTAATTTTGGTTGCATTGGTTTTGTATGTACAGAAACTTTTTAATTTGATGTAATCAAAATTATTGCTTTTATATTTTGTGATTTTTATCTAGTTCTTGCTTGGTTTTAAAAGTCTTTCTTTTCCCAAAGACTTGACAAGTATAGTATTTTGTGTTCATGTAATTTGCTTATAGTTTCCTTCTTTATATTCAAGTCATTCATCCATTCTGAGTTTATCTTGGTATAGGGTGTGAGATATTGATCCAAACCCAATCTCTCCCATACTATTGTCCAATTTTTCCAGCAGTTTTTATCAAATAGTGGATTTTGGTCCCCAAAGCTGGGATCTTTGGGCTTATCATAGACTGTCTTGCTGAGGTCATTTACCTCAAGTCTATTCCACGATCCTCCTTTCTGTTTCTTTTGATGACCACTATTTTATAGTATAGTTTGAGATTTGGGACTGCAAGGCCTCCTTCCTTTGCATTTTTTCATGATTTCCCTGGATATCCTTGACCTTTTGTTCTTCCAAATGAACTTTGTTATGGTTTTTTCTAATTCAGTAAAAGAAATTTTTGGTAGTTCAATGGGTATGGCACTAAATAAGTGAATTAATTTAGGTAGTATTATCATTTTTATTATATTAGCTCATCCTACCCATTAGCAATTAATGTTTTTCCAATTGTTTAGATCTGGTTTAAATTGTGTAGAAAGTGTTTTATATTTGTGTTCATATAGTTCCTGTGTTTGTCTTGGCAGTTAGATTCCCAAGTGTTTTATATTGTCTAGGGTGATTTTTAAATGGAATTTCTCTTTCCAATTCTTACTGCTGAGATGGGTTGGAAATATAAAGAAATGCTGATGATTTATGTGGGTTTATTTTGTATCCTGCAACTTTGCTAAAGTCATTGATTATTTCCACTAGCTTTTTTGGTTGATTCTCTAGGTTTCTTTAAGTAGACCATCATATCATCTGCAAAGAGTGATAGCTTGGTCTCCTCGTTGTCTACCTTCAATTTATTTTTCTTTTCTAATTGCTACAGCTAGTGTTTCTAGCACAATGTTAAATAATGAGGTCATAATAGGCATCCTTGTTTCACTCCTGATCTTACTGGGAAGGCTTCTAGTTTATACCCATTGCAGATGATGTTTGCTGATGGTTTCAGATATACACTGTTTATTATTTTTAGGAAAGGCCCTTCTATTCCTATACTTTCTAGTGTTTTCAATAGGAATGAATGTTGTATTTTATCAAAGGCTTTTTCTGCGTCTATTGAGATAATTGTGTGATTTTTGTCACTTTGCTTGTTAATATGGTCAATTATGTGGATGGTTTTCCTAATATTGAACCATCCTTACATTCCTGGTATGAATCCTACCTGGTCATATTGAATAATCCTCATGATTACTTGCTGGAGTCTTTTTGCTAGTATCCTATTTAAGACTTTTGCATCTATATTTATTAAGGAGATTGGTCTATAATTTTCTTTCTCTGTTTTTGACCTGCCTGGCTTTGGAATCAGTACCATATTTATGCCATAAAAGGAATTTGGTAGATCACCTACTTTGCTTATTCTGTCAAATAGTTTGTATAATATTGGGATTAGTTGTTCTTTAAATGTTTGATAGAATTCATTTGTGAATCCATCTCGACTTGGGGATTTTTTCTTAGGGAGTTCTTTGATCATTTGTTCAATTTCTCTTTTTGATATGGGGTTGTTTAAGTAGTCTATTTCTTCCTCTGAGCAATTTATATTTTTGTAAATATTCATCACTATCACCTAAATTTCCATATTTATTGCTATATAGTTGGGTGTAATAGTTTTTAATGATTGTCTTGTGAATCTTAAAACTGCTCCGACTCTATCTTAGAACATTTGGTTAAGGCTATTCCCCTATTGTAACAAATGGAGGTACTTAATCAGGAATGTATTTAGAACTTTAAAATTACTCCACCCTGCTCAGACAGTGCCTTAGGAGAAGATAAAGTAAAATTCCTTACTGAACAATGAAAAGTCCCCAACTCATACTTATAGTGAAACAAAAACCCTAAGCTAGGTCTATTTTTAAATCTAATACAAAAGGGTGCTAAGTACCTATAAAGGTTAAATTAATCACTAAAAAGGTCAAGGAACTTACAAAAGGCAAGAGGTGTGAAGTTTTAGTCTACTCAGAGAAGGTAAAAACAAAAGAAGATGTGAACTAAGAATGGTGAGTCCTGGGGAAAATGTCTACTGTGATTGGTAGATGTGAAAATTTAGGGGAGGTGACATTAGAGAAATTTTTCATTAAAAGGAGCTGGCTATCTGAACTTAGAGGGAAGTTTGGAGTTAGTTTGGAGGGACTAGCTCTCTGAACTTAGAGGGAAGTTTGGAGTTAGTTTGGAGGAACTAGCTCTCTGAACTTAGAGGGAAGTTTGGAGTTAGTTTGGAGGAACTAGCTCTCTGAACTTAGTTGGAATTTGGAGTTAGTTGGAAGAGCTGGGTCTTTGAACTCAGTTCAGGAGTTGAGGATTTCAGTGAAATCCTCTCCTGGCTATGTTTTCAACGTCTAATGTGTTGTGAATGAAGTGTTTCATATTTTCCTCAAATTTTTTTCATTCTTTTGATTTTGTTTTATAGATTCTTGCTGCCTTGTGAAGTCATTGGCTTCTATTTGTTGGATTCTAGTTTTTAGAGACTGAATTTCATCACTGGATTTTTGGTCATCCTTCTCCTTCTGATCTTTCACCTTCTTTGCCTTATTTTTAAGCTGGTTAATTTTGGCTTTCAAGACACTATTTTCTGTTTCCAGATAACTTATTTTGCTTTTTTAGTTCATTTTCCAGTTGTCTTCAGCCTCTCTTAATTGTTTTTTTGAATTGTATTTTGAGTTCTTCCAAAACCTGTGTCCAATTTGCTGGTGTTTTTGCTTGGTGTTCCTTGGTCCTCCTCTGTTCCATTTGCTCTTTGTTCATTGCTTGGATAAAAGCTGTCTATTGTAATTTTTTTCTTTTTTTGTTGTTTACTCATATTTTCCCCCTTTCCCCTCCTGTAATTTCCTGTAGTCTTTCTCCTCTCAGCTGGATCTGTGGGTTTGGGCTGTTCTCCCCTGAAGGGGCTTCTTCTCTGCTCTGCTGGTTGACTAGATTAGATTGATGGTATTGATGAGCCTTGAGGTCAGATCTTCCCTGGCTGGCAGCTGAAGCTGAAAAGGATCTGGGCTTCCCACCCTGTTATCAAGGTTGTAGCCTGTAGTGGTTGCAGCCTTCACTCTTGGAGCTTAATCAGCAAGACTCTGATCAATCTATGGGAGAGGGGTATTGGAGATTGAGTTTCTCTAACCTCTGAAGGCTTCTTACCTGCCCTATTATTAAGCCATGGTGGAGTTGATCTGCAGAGCTGGATGTGCCCTGAGGCCAAAACTTTGAGAAGGGGGGGGGGGCAAGATGGAGTGTCTTGGTTGCAACTAGGCTGCCATCTCTGCACTTCTTCTCCATCTGCCTCACTGCTGCCTGTGTTTAATGCCCTGAGCCTGGCACAGATGTGCCAGCAAGACACTCCCTCCAGACTAGCACCCTTGCCCTCCCAGAGATTCCAGCCAGTGCTGGAGGCTCAATAGTGAAGGTGGGGGAGAGGTCCTGGGGCTTTCCTTCTTCCTTACCCTTAAACCTCACTGTTCAAGAATCCTGGCCTTTTTTGGGGGGCGTGTACCTTTTAAGTTGAGTCCAACAAGAGGTTTTCCTAGCTCTGTCCTGTTGTTAGATTTGGTCTTCAGTCCCCTAAAAGCATTGTGTCCAATTGGTGAGGAAGAGTTTTGTGGAGGTATGGACTTTTGCTGCCTCTAAGCTGCTATCTTCACTCTGCCTCCATAGCCAGGTATTCCTAAGGGGCAGTCAAGTGTTTGTGAGGGACAGACTGGTATCCCTGGGGGACAACTAGATCTCCCAGGGGAAAAGCAAAACGTCACTGGTGATAAGCCAAATCTCCTTGGTGGGCATCTAGATTTCCAAGTGGGGCAACCAGATGTCCATTAGGAGGAAACAATATTAACTCAGTCTCCAACGTTATTCTGGGTAGATGAGTGAGCTGCATTTGTTGTATCTGGCAAAAATTTGGTTGCTCTTCCCTCTTCTCCAATAAGGATGACTGTATCTGGCTTTCATAATCCTATAGGGACTGATACAGATCTGAGGTTTCCTGTTGAACCTGGAAGGTAGAATTCTGGGGCACTGAGGGCAGCAGACTTGGTGGCTGCTGGGGGTGAGGATGCTGCAGATGATGTGGGGGCTCTTGGGAACTCAGAAAAGATGGTAAATGATCATTTGAATATAGCTATCTCATTGTCAAGTCATGCTCCTGATAATGAAGTGGTGGGTTCTCTCCTCCATAAGAGTTAAGTGTGTGGATCAAAGTTCTCTGCTCCTTGTATTTCCTGTAGGACCCATGAAGGTGCATATTGGAAGCTGGAGCTTCCCTGGGGCATTGCCTGGGAGAGGGCACATGGCTGAAGTTCTCACTGTTGGGGAAGAGACAAAGTGATGGTTTGGAGAACCACCATATTCTGAATGAACAGCTTCTGTAGTTGAAGCCAGCCACCTCCTCTCTAGGGAGCAGCTACTCCTTTGGCCAGCTTCCTGACTAGGTTCCAAATCTGTGTAGGAGTGGGACCCATATATATTAGATGAGGATAGATCATTCTCAGAGAGGTCCTTTTTTCAGAATTTGATTTGGAGATGAATTTTCCTCTTCCATCTCTTTTACTGAGGTAGTAGAATTTGGAGATGCCTGCCTTTTGCTTTTATTGTTCTTTTATTTTGGAACCAGACCTGTATTCTGAACTCCTCAATATCTGTCATAATGGAAAGCTCGTCTCTTTCTCCTATTCCAGGAAACTTGTTCTTTTGAAAATGAATGAGAAGAATACTAATTTGGTTTTTATTTTTTATTTTTTTGTAAATTGTGTTATCTACCTCCTCTTTTCTTTACCAAAAGCTTTTTGAAAAGTTCTATTCTCTGGAGGTAGATGAGGGGCCAGAAAAAAAAAAAAAAAACATCTCAAATACTTAATCCAAGCAAGTTGTAAATATGGGAGAATATTCTTTCTGTTGCTGTCACAGACACTTGTTGATGATGTAGATTTAAGTATTCACCTCTCACTTGGGATTTCCAAGTTAACCCCCATTTGCTTTGTGTAGCTAGGGATTACACATAATGTATGTAATGTAACAGATGCAATCATAAAACTATTAGCATTATAAAACAATTGGTTCCACCAGGCCCTCCAAATTGCTAATGTTTGTCCATGTCCAGATGCTTTGGGTGTATTTTGACATCATTGTAATTTTGCAAAACAAATAAAGCACCATTACCCTGATTTGACCATATGAGATTAACATTCTCATTAAGTTTCCTCCTTTCCACAGATCCGATATTGTCAGATTTAGTTGGGAGACAGCACCCAGGCTGTTTTTTTTTTTCCTGCCTCGTTTTAATTATTATCCATTTAACACATTTTCTAGAATACTTATTGATATGAGAAGCAACCTTGTATAGGGCATGGAAAGCTGTCCTTGGTGTTATGACAATTTGGGGTTTAGATTCTGCCTATGATATATAGGCTATATGATCCTAGCCAAATCCCCTAAACTTTCAGTGTCCAGCAGTTCTCTAAAACTATAACATCCAAAGGTGTTCATCTCCATTAGCAATGAAAGTTCTTGATCAGAGAGCTTCCTGCAAAAATGAATTCATAGGTCCAATGAAAAAGTATATCAATGGACATTTCTTATTATCTCAATAATATTGGAAGCTATTTGAGCTCAAGAGTCTTGCTTGTTTTTTTCTCTCTCTAGATTTCCCTCAACAATTAGTAAAGTGTCATATATAGCAGGTACTTAATTAATATTTGTTGAATTAAAGAACTAATAGGATTTCAAATAAAAGTGATGATCTTTACCTTTATTTTTAAAAACTTTTTTTTTAAATATTATTTTATTTGGTCGTTTTCATACATTATTCACTGGAAACAAAGATCGTTTTCTTTTCTTCCCCTCCCTTGCCCCCCCCCCACCTTTCCCTCTCCCATAGCCGACGCATGATTCCACTGGTTATCACATGTGTTCTTGACTCGAACCCATTTCCCTGTTGCTGGAGTTTGCATTATAGTGTTCATTTAGAGTCTCTCCTCAGTCTTATCTCCTCCAACCCTGTAGTCAAGCAGTTGCTTTTCAGCGGTGTTTTTACTCCCACAGTTTATCCTCTGCTTGTGGGTAGTATTTTTTTTTTAGATCCCTGCAGATTGTTCAGGGAAATTGCATTGATACTAATGGAGAAGTCCATCACCTTCGATTGTACCACAATGTATCAGTCTCTGTGTATAATGTTTTCCTGGTTCTGCTCCTTTCGCTCTGCATCACTTCCTGGAGGTTGTTCCAGTCTCCATGGAATTCCTCCACTTTATTATTCCTTTTAGCACAATAGTATTCCATCACCAACATATACCACAATTTGTTCAGCCATTCCCCAATTAAAGGGCATCCCCTCATTTTCCAATTTTTGGCCACCACAAAGAGCGCAGCTATGAATATTTTTGTACAAGTCTTTTTGTCCATTATCTCTTTGGGGTACAAGCCCAGCAGTGCTATGGCTGGATCAAAGGGCAGACAGTCTTTTATCGCCCTTTGGACATAGTTCCAAATTGCCCTCCAGAATGGTTGGATCAATTCACAACTCCACCAGCAATGGATTAATGTCCCCACTTTGCCACATCCCCTCCAGCATTCATTACTTTCCATAGCTGTCATGTTAGCCAATCTGCTAGGTGTGAGATGATACCTCAGAGTTGTTTTGATTTGCATCTCTCTGATTATAAGAGATGTAGAGCACTTTTTCATGTGCTTATTAATAGTTTTGATTTCTTTGACTGCGAACTGCCTGTTCATGTCCTTTGCCCATTTGTCAATTGGAGAATGGCTTGATTTTTTGTACAATTGATTTAGTTCTTTATAAATTTTAGTAATTAAACCTTTGTCAGAGGTTTTTATGAAGATTGTTTCCCAATTTGTTGCTACCCTTCTGATTTTGGTTACATTGGTTTTGTTTGTACAAAAACTTTTTAATTTTATGTAATCCAGATTATTTATTTTGCATTTTGTAACTCTTTCTAATTCTTGCTTGGTTTTGAAGTATTTCCCTTCCCAAAGGTCTGACATGTATACTATTCTGTGTTCGCCTAATTTTCTTATAGTTTCCTTCTTTATGTTCAAGTCATTCACCCATTTTGAATTTATCTTGGTGTAGGGTGTGAGGTGTTGATCTAAGCCTAATCTTTCCCACACTGTCCTCCAATTTTCCCAGCAGTTTTTATGAAATAGTGGATTTTTGTCCCAAAAGCTGGGATCTTTGGGTTTGTCATATACTGTCTTGCTGAGGTTGCTTGCCCCCAGTCTATTACACTGATCCTCCTTTCTGTCTCTTAGCCAGTACCAAATTGTTTTGATGACCGCTGCTTTGTAATATAGTCTGAGATCTGGGACTGCAAGACCCCCTTCCTTTGTATTTTCTTTCATTATTTCCCTGGATATCCTTGATCTTTTGTTCTTCCAAATGAACTTTGTTATGGTTTTTTCTAAATCAGTAAAAAAATTTTTGGAAGTTCCATTGGTATGGCACTAAATAGATAGATGAGTTTGGGTAGGATGGTCATTTTTATTATATTGGCTCATCCTACCCATGAGCAGTTAATGTTCTTCCAATTGTTCAAGTCTAGTTTTAGTTGTGTGGAAAGTGTTTTGTAGTTGTGTTCATATAGATCCTATGTTTGTCTCGGGAGATAGATTCCTAAGTATTTTATTTTGTCTTGGGTAATTTTGAATGGGATTTCTCTTTCTAGTTCTTGCTGCTGAGCTGTGTTGGAATTATATAGAAATGCTGATGACTTATGTGGGTTTATTTTGTATCCTGCAACTTTGCTAAAGTTGTTGATTATTTCGATTAGCTTTTTGGTTGAATCTCTAGGATTCTTTAAGTAGACCATCATGTCATCTGCAAAGAGAGATAATTTGGTCTCCTCCTTGCCTATTTTGATGCCTTCAATTTCTTTTTCTTCTCTAATTGCTACTGCTAGTGTTTCTAATACAATGTCAAATAATAGAGGTGATAATGGGCATCCTTGTTTCACTCCTGATCTTAATGGGAATGGATTTAGTTTATCCCCATTGCAGATGATATTAGCTGATGGTTTTAGATATATACTGTTTATTATTTTTAGGAATGGCCCTTCTATTCCTATGCTTTCTAGTGTTTTTAGTAGGAATGGGTGTTGTATTTTATCAAAGGCTTTTTCTGCATCTATTGAGATAATCATGTGGTTCTTGTTGTTGATGTGGTCAATTATGTGGATAGTTTTCCTAATGTTGAACCAGCCCTGCATCCCTGGTATAAATCCTACTTGATCATGGTGGATGACCCTTCTAATCACTTGCTGGAGTCTTTTTGCTAGTATCCTATTTAAGATTTTTGCATCTATATTCATTAGGGAGATTGGTCTATAATTTTCTTTCTCTGTTTTTGGCCTGCCTGGTTTTGGAATCAGTACCATGCTTGTGTCATAAAAGGAGTTTGGTAGGACTCCCTCTTTGCTTATTATGTCAAATAGTTTGTATAGTATTGGGATTAACTGTTCTCTGAATGTTTGATAGAATTCGCTGGTGAATCCATCAGGCCCTGGGGATTTTTTCTTAGGAAGTTCTGTGATGGCCTGTTGGATTTCTTTTTCTGATATGGGATTATTTAAGAAAACTATTTCTTCTTCTGTTAGTCTAGGCAATTTATATTTTTGTAAATATTCATCCATATCACCTAGGTTGGTATATTTATTGCCATATAGTTGGGCAAAGTAGTTTTTAATGATTGCCTTAATTTCCTCTTCATTGGAGGTGAGATCCCCCTTTTCATCCTTGATGCTATTAATTTGCCATTCTTCTTTCCTTTTTTTAATTAAATTAACCAGTACTTTGTCTATTTTGTCTGTTTTTTCAAAGTACCAGCTTTATTAGCTCAATAGTTCTGTCACTTTCTATTTTATTAATTTCTCCCTTAATTTTTAGGATCTCTAGTATGGTTTTCTTCTGGGGGTTTTTAATTTGTTCATTCTCAAGGTTTTTGATTTGCATTTCCAATTCCTTGGTCTCTGTCCTCCCTAATTTGTTAATATATGCACTCAGGGATATGAATTTTCCTCTAAGTACTGCCTTGGCTGCATCCCATAAGGTTTGAAAGGATGTTTCGCCGTTGTCATTTTCTTCAACGAAATTGTTAATTGTTTCTATGATTTCTTCTCTAACTATCCGATTTTGGAGTATCATGTTATTTAATTTCCAATTAATTTTTGATTTGGGTCTCCATGTACCCTTGCCGATCAATATTTTAATTGCCTTGTGATCTGAAAAAGCTGCAGTTAATATTTCTGCTTTTCTGCATTTGAGTGCCATGTTTCTATGACCTAGTGTATGATCTATTTTTGTGAATGTGCCATGTGGTGCTGAAAAGAAGGTGTATTCTTTTTTGTCCCTATTTATTTTTCTCCATATGTCTATTAATTCTAATTTTTCTAAGATTTCATTCACCTCTTTTACCTCTTTCTTATTTATTTTTTGATTTGATTTATCTAAATTTGATAGTGGTTGGTTCAAGTCTCCCACTAATATGGTTTTACTGTCTATTTCCTCCTTCAATTCTCCTAGTTTCTCTATTAAAAATTTGGATGCTATACCATTTGGTGCATACATGTTGATTAGTGATATTTCCTCATTGTCTATACTCCCTTTTAACAGAATATATTTACCTTCCCTATCCCTTTTGATCAGGTCTATTTTTCCTTTGGCTTTGTCAGATATCATGATTGCAACTCCTGCCTTCTTTCTATCAGTTGAGGCCCAAAAGGTCTTACTCCAACCTTTAATTCTAACTTTGAGTGTCAACCCGCCTCATATGTGTTTCTTGAAGACAACATATGGTAGGGTTTTGGGTTCTAATCCAATCTGCTATTTGTCTGCGTTTTATGGGTGAGTTCATCCCATTCACGTTCAAAGTTATGATTGTTATTTGTGGATTCGCTGGCATTTTGATATCTTCCCCTAGTTCTGACCTTTCTTCTTTAGCTTTCTTCTTTTGAACCAGTGAGAAAGTGTCAGTCCCCCTAGTCCCCTCCCTTGAGATGCTTCCCTTTCTAGCCCCTCCCTTTTTATGCTCCCTTCCCCTCCCCCCTCTCCTTCCCTCCCTTTTTGTACTCCCTGCCCCCTCCCCCTCCTTGATTTTCCTTTCTTTCTTGCCCTAATGGATAAGATAGAATTCAGGATCCCACTGGATCTAGATGTTCTTCCCTCTCAGATTTGATTTCACTGAGAGTAAGGTTTAAGTAATTGCACTTCACGCTCTCTTCCTCTCCTTCTCATATGAGAGTTCTTCCCCTCCCCTTCCCATGTGTATCTTTATATGGGAAAGATTATTCTATTGATTCCCCCCCCCTATTTCTTGAAGTTAATCTTAGTATTATCGCGGTTCCCCCCTCCCTTTTCCTTTCTTTGCCCCAACTTTCCCCAAATCTTCTTAATGCCCCAATCTTTCCCTATGCATGTTTCTTCTAACTACTCTTATGATGATACAATTTATGAGAGTTACACAAAACATTTTCCCCACATATTAATATATATAATTTGATGTAAATGTAGTCCTTATAGAAGAGAGTTTGACTTAAAGAAAAAGATAAGATTTATCTCCTTTTCCCTTTCTTTCATATTTACCTTTTCATGTTTCTCTTGCTTTCTGTGCTTGGATATCGAACTTTCCACAGAGCTCTGGTCTTTTCTTAGCAAATGCTTGGAAATCTTCTATTTTGTTGAATGCCCATACTTTCCCCTGGAAGTATATAGTCAGTTTTGCTGGGTAGTTGATTCTTGGTTGGAGACCCAGCTCTCTTGCCTTTCTAAATATCGTGTTCCATGCTTTGCGGTCTCTTAGTGTATTAGCCGCTAAGTCGTGTGTGATCCTTATGGGAGCCCCCTTATATCTGAAGCTCTTCTTCTTGGCTTCTTGTAGGATTTTCTCCTTTACTTGGAAGCTCTTGAATTTGGCAATTACATTCCTAGGCGTTGTCTTTTGGGGATTTAGTATAGAAGGTGTTCTATGAATCCTTTCTATTTCTATTTTGCCCCCTTGCTCCAGAACGTGGGGGCAATTTTCTTTTATAATCTCCTGTAGAATAATATCCAATTTGTTGTTTACCTCTGGTTTTTCTGGGAGACCGATAATACGGAGATTTTCTCATCTTCCTCTGTTCTCCAGGTCTGTGACCTTCTCAGTGAGATATTTTATGTTTTCTTCCAATTCATTAATTATTTGGGTTTGCTTTATTGATTCTTGCTGTTTTATCATCTCACTTTCTTCAAGGTGCTTAATTCTGGTCATTAGGGACTGGTTTTGCTTTTCAACCTTGTCTGCCCTTCTATTGGATGCTTCGAGTTCTTTTTCCAATTGAGCATTCTTATCTGTCAGACAGCTGATCTCTTTCTCCCATTTTTCTTTCCAGGTTTCCATCTTTTGGATAAGTTCCAGTTTGACATCTTCCAGAGCTTGTTGATAGTTTCCATTTTGGGAGGCGTGTTCTGAATTTTTTTGGATTTCCTCCTCATTCTCCTCTTTTCCTTGGGTACTTCCACCATAAAAGTTTTCAATAGTCACTTTTTTCCCTTTCTTCCTGGAGGCTTGATTTTGGGCCATGTGAGCCATCCCTTTGGTGGTTTTATTCCCCTTTCCTTTTTGGTCTGGGGTCTGGGTTATATGAGAGGTTTTTCTGTGAATTTAGGTTGCTTCAGACTAGTTCTTCCCAGCCTCCGAGCCCAGGTATTCAGCTCCGCCCAGATAATCAGCGCGTGGTCCACGTTGTTCAGTGCAGCCCGCCCCAAGTACAGTTCCGCTGGATTCCCCAGTGAAAGCACCCTGAGACGTTTTTTCCTGGCAGTCCCCAGATCCCAAGGACCCTGGAGTGCCCCCCCAGACAGAGACGCTCCCCACTCACTCGCTGTCCGTTGAGCGCTCAGGTAGCTCACTCTGGTTTAGTGGGGGAGGTGGGGTGGGGGAAGGGCGGCTCAGTTCACTTTTCTGTGCAAGCTTTTCCTTCTTATTTTAGTGTGGAAATGTTCAAGCCCCACGTACCTTTGCCTCTGTGGGGTACTGGGGAGTCCTTCTGTTCCTCCAAAGGTGATTTTATGCTCCTTTGATGTAGTCTATTTCGTTCGGTGCCGGGGAGAGGAAGCGTGTGGCGTCTAGATTGCAGCCATGATTACCCGGAAGTCCTTTCAGTGATTTTTAAAAGACTATTTCCTTATATGATTAGGGTTTTGATGTTAAAAGATCACTCTACTGCAAATATGAATAACATGGAAATAGGTTTTGAATAATGATGCATGTATAATCCAGTGGAATTTCTTGTCATCTCCAGGAGGGGGAAGAGAAGGGGGGATCATGAATCATGTAACCATGGGAAAAAATTCTAAATAATAAATAAATAAATAAAATAAAAAAGACTATTCCCTTGACTAAGATCTAAGATACCATTATACTCATTTGGGGGAAGCATTTCCCTTAAGCTTAGGATCTGCAGAACTTTTTCTGATCTATCTTTTGGTTGGGTTTTTACTTCTTAAGTAGAATATATAAGTGTAGAGAAATATCAATTATGAATTCCTTTTCACTCAGCATTTAAAAGCAGCAAAATTTTTCCTCCAGTCAGCTATCTCAAAAGCAAATGACAATTCAGACTCTGAAACCTTCTGGTTAATCAGTTATGTGGTTACTTCTTGGGCCCAGCTCTGAATCTGAAGATTCTTTTAACACAGCCACTTTGCTATGAAGATGAAATCTGATCTTGCTTAATCTGTTCCTCTAAAGCACAGCCTCTTTTGGAAAATGACTCATTTATATCTTATGGCAAGAAGTAAAAATCCACATTTCAACCAGCCAAGCTACAAGTATGAAATACATGGTTATCTTGTAGTCACCAAATAATCTAGATTTCTTAGTTTTTAAGTCTTAAAGTTCTTATTTCAGTCATATGTAAATTGGATGTTGAGACACAGGACATTTCAATCATTTTTTTCTGACTGTCTTTGTGTGTATACTTTTTCACTGTTGTTCACATGAATAACTTTTTTACCAATTTTAATCAATGAAATTTAACCAATTAGAAAGAGTACCACCTCAGTACTGTGATTCAATGCCCCTATGAAAGGGATTCATAGGGATTGGAGCAATATAGATTAACCATTCTTTGTGACAGCTCCAAGTGCTCCAAGTTTAGAACTTGAATTAATAATACCTAAATGGTTCCATACATGAACAGATATTCAAGTCACTTGTCCCTCTCTTGTATCACAGCCAAAATTGGTAGTCAGGTCAGAAAAAGCAAAGTATAAAATTGCACAAAGATTCTAAGCCTCTCACTTCAGCCAATTTCTTCAAACTTGTCTTCCATCAAATTATTCTATCAAAGTTAATAATATACAGAAAAGTTTACTAGTTAGAGATTCTTCTTTTTGTATATCAAAACACAAATATAAAAAGTTATTTCTATATCCAGAATATATCCAAATGTGCTTCTTTAACTACAATTTGATTACTGAGTCATGTCAAAAATAAAGTAACCAAGCTTAAAAGAATATAACTCTAGAATCATGGTTTTTAACCAAACAGACATAATAAAGATCATCCAATATAAACTCCCAATTTTATAGAAGAAACTGAGATTCACAGAAGTTTAAAAGTCATATGAATTATAGGGAAGAGCCAGCATTCAAACATAGACCCTCTGATCCTAAATCCAGCCAACTTGAGAAAACGTCATGATATCTTAAGGAAAATCCAATGTAGTCCAAAGGACATCTGTTTAGTACATACCATGTATAAGGCATTAGTGGTCAGTAGTGAAGGTGGAAGAACAATGACACCAATGATGACCAAAAATCTTCAGCAGCTTATGAAAGTTATAGATTTCTGCCACTGTTTAATCCTTTCATTTTTGCCTTAATCTCATCATTTAAAATTTTGTGAAAATATATCTTACCCATATGAGGCATATAAGCATGTGATAATACTTTCTCAGGATACCTCCAAAAGGCTACAAGGCAGCTAGGTGGTACAGTAAACAAGCCACTCAACCTGGAGTCAGGAAGACCTAAGTTCACATTAATTGCAGACACTTACTAACTATATAGCCCTGAGCAGGTCACTTAACCTATATTTACTTCAGTTTCCTCAACTATAAAAATACAGTAATAAAAAGCATCTCCCTCACAGAGTTGCTATGAAGATAAAATAAGATAATATTTACAAAGCACTTAGCATAGTGCCTGCCATATACCAGGCACTATATACATATTTATTGTTTTATCTTGCCGCCTACAACTTCAAGTCAACAAACAATGTACCAGATAATAATCATTAAAATTGCTGCATAAAAAGTGAGAAATTTTTCACTTTCTCTTATTTTTTTTTCAATTACATGTAGAAACAACTTGTAAACAATTATTTTCTGGCCTTTCCCAATCCAAATTCCTTCCCTCTTCCCTCCCCCCCCCCAACCGTTGCAGACAATGAGCAATCTGATATAGGTTATTCCAGGGTTGGTATGCAGTACAAGTTTCCATGTTTCTTATCTCCAGACTTCTAAAGTATTCTGAAATAAAAGTGAAGATTTCAATGAAAAACCCATTACCAGCAATTGAACAGACTTCCATTTTTTGCTTTTGTTGCAATAGTTTCTACCATTTCCTCTAATCATTTACATAGTATGACTACCCCATTTTTATCCCATATATTAGGTAGATATAATATAGGGAGAGCATTGAGGGCTCAATGACAAAATTAATTAATTAATTACTTTCCCACTACTAGTATGTGATAGGAATGGAAAACTACCAGCATAGAGCCAATCCTCTTTGCTGAAAGGGTGAAATACAAAGCCCTTATGCATTCATCCCCCTATATAAGTTTTCATAAATCAACGAACAATCCATATATTTCCACCCATTCCCATGAAGGAGCTTTGAAGTTGCCTAACATTTGTAATCTGAATAATATAAAATGCCACCACATTGGTTGAGGGAATATCAAGTTTTGTAGAAGCCAGATTCAATGCTATCTGATGAAGAAAAAAGGGGGAAGATGGCAAGAGTTCTAAAGGAAAAGATTGGGAATAAGCTCAGTCTCTAAACAGAAAAATCAGTAGTAACATACATGTAAAATGGACTGCTGGAGATGGAGCCTAAATGGCAGAGTGAACTAGAGCTACTCCATGTCACCATGAGAATCCTCTGACACCAAGATAAAAAAATATAAATACAGGACTGAAAGAACCAAGGAGATAGAGTGAAACAACTTTCAAAAACAGAGAAATCCAAAGATAAGCAGAGAACCTCTGAGGCACTGGGATGAGATGAGAGCAGAGTCAGCAAGAGGGTGTAGCAAGGAGGGAAGAGTAATCCAAGAGCAAAACACACCCCCTCATACCCCACAGCTGCTGCCACAAGTTCAGAACTTAAGCCCATGCAAAATTCAAACTTCAAGATCATACCTAGACAAGTCAACCCACACCCCTTTAAGTTTCAAACCTGTGTCCAGAGTTCCCACCCAGAGCAGTCTGAACTGAATCAGGCTGACCCTTGTGGTCCCAGAGCAAAGACAGAATTCCCAATCTGGGCTTGGGATGAGGACATAGTTCACACTTCAGGGTGAGTACACAGTTCCATGGGGTGACCCCCCCCCCCAGATCTTGTTGCCCAAAACTAAGGATGGAGCTCCAAGACAAGATAATCAAGGGTGTGCCTGATTGGATCAAGTGAGACCAAAAAATTGAGCCTAAACCTGGGGCTAGAATTTGACCAGGCTCTGACCTGATCAAGTCCAGAGAGAGATCAAAAGCTTATGTCCAAGACTTGGGCAAGTCCTTAAGCCATCAGCATCTCAAGGGTCAAGTTACTCAGCAGGGGGATGGTGCTCTCAGAGCTCTCAGCCCACAGACCATCACATCAGCATCCAAGAACTGAAACAGGTAAAAATGCAGACAATAAGCTAAAAATACCATCAAGGAAGGTCTGAAATTTGAGAGAGTACCCCAACTTCTCTAAAAACAGAGCCTACCTATAACTATATAGGGAAAATAAGCAAAAATTTTAAAAAGCACTTAAATCTAAGGATTTCTATGGAGACAAAGAGCAAGGTACAGACATATAAGAGAACAATGAAAGCAAAGGAAATACACCCAAGGTCTAAAAGAAAAATATGGAATAGACACAGATTCTAGAAGAGCTCAAACAAGACTTCAAAAACCAATTAAGAGAGTTAGAGGAAAATTGGGGAAGAGAAATGAAAGTAATGCAAGAAGAAAGAAAAGTGAAACAAGGAGAAATTAAAGTGATGCAAGAAGAAATGGACAGTGTAGAAAAAGTAGAACCAAAAATTGACAGAAGAAAAACAGGTCTTAAAAATCAGAATTGATCATCTAGAAACTAATGATTTCATGTGAAATTAAGGGGGAGGAGCAAAATCAAAGGAATGAAAAAATAGAAGAAAACATGAAATATTGTATTGAGAAAAGCAACTGACCTAGAAAATGGATCTAGGAGAGGCAATTTGAACTACCTGAAAGCCATGATCAGGAAAACCTTGGACATCATATTACAAGAAATAATCAAAGATAACTGCCCAGATGTCCTTAAACAAGAAAATAAAATTAAAATGGAAAGAATCTACAGATCACTTCCAGAAAGGAATCCACAAATAACAACTTCCAGGACTGTAATAGCCAAATTCAAGAGTCATGACACCAAGGAGAAAATACTTGAAACAGCCAGAAAGAAACCTTTGAAATACCCTGCAACTATAAGCAGGACCTAGTGGCTTCTACATTAAAGGATCAAAAGGCATGGAATATGATATTCAGAAAGGTAAAAGATTTAGAATTACAACCCAAATTCACTTATCCAGCAAAACTGAATATATTCTTTCAGGGGGGAAATGGACATTTAATAAGATATAAAATTTCCAAGCATTCCTGAAGAATAAACCAGACATTAAAATTTGAAGTCCAAACACAAGACAAAAGAGAAACCCAAAATGGTAAGTAAGAATCAGAAAATTTAAAGGACATTTTATTGTCAAGATGTTTATATATCTACATGGAAAGAGGATTTCTGTAACTCTCAAAAATTACTCTTACTAGTAGAGAAGATAGAAGAAATTTACTCAGAAAGAAGATGGAGAAGTAAACTGATTATGATGTGCATGTAAATATGATAATATGGAACAATATGCATGTGTGATATATGTATGCATATGAATTATATGTTAAAAATCAGTCAAGGGTTGATAGAGTTGCACAAAAAGAAAAGGGAAGGGAAAGATAGAATAAGGTAAATTATATGACATAAAGAGGCTTAAAATCATTATAAAGAAGAGAGGATAAGGGTGGTAAAGGTCAATGCTTAAACTTTATTCTCATCTGTTAGGGGTAAAACTTATGGTTGGACTGGATATATTGTTAGTTGGTTGCCAGGGATTTAAATTCTAAATCCCAATGAAATACTCAAGTCAGAATAGAATTTTATACTGGTTTATTTACAATAGAGTGAAGATGTTAAGGAAGAAAGAAAGAGAGGAAAAAGAGAGAGATACCAGGCAGGAGTTGAGGCCTGAGTCAAGAGGTGGAGAGGCACAGGATTAAATCTAGCATGGCTTCCGGCCATGAGGACTCCTCCAAGATGAGGGGCCTCGTCAGAGGCTTGTGCCTCCAGAAAGACAAGGAAAGAGGAGTAAGCCTTGCACTCACCACGTGACAGTTTAAGGGAAGCAGTCTGAGGTCTCACGCTCTAGCTCCTCCACAGTCAAATTCCACCACCAAATCCCTCTCACAGGAAGTGATGTGAAATATAAAGGCAGTTCTTTATATCACTTCCTGTGTTTCACATGTACCAATGGGGCTTTGGATAGCCCAGGGGGTCAGTCAGTTGTTTTTCTGATTTGTCACTTGCTAGCACATGTGGGTCATAGACCTTCCTCCCCCACACTTAATCCCTAAGTGGGGATGCATACATTCCTGATTGCTAAAATTCTAAAGACTAAGCAGGGTGGAGGGAATCTAAAATTCACAATCCCCTTGATGATTATTGGGGGACTAGTTTCCCCAATTGATCACTTAACATAATCACCTTGTGCCTCTAAATTTTCTAACTACAGGTGCATACAAAATTTCACCTTCTAAGAGGAAACTATGGTAGTTAGAGAGAAGAGGGGAATGGAAGAGAGAGACAGTAAAACTAATGCTTTGTTGAGTGCATTGACAAAAACCAATTGGGCGGCAGTCCCTTTTTGGCATAAGAGTGTACATTCAAAATAAATGTTCAATCAACCTTCAGTTCAATCAACCACAATCCAAAGTTCATTCTGGATCTTATTTATGTAGTGTAGGTTTTCCAGGCAATTTTCTGCAAACAGTTCATTTTCTGGATTTTAGGAGTTAGAAGCTTCTTTCCTTGAAGATTTTTCTCAAACCAAAAATTTAAATCTTAGGTTTTTATGAAAATACAATCCCCCCTGAAGAGGTTGTTGAGAAATGCCCAGTTCAGGTCAGAATGCATGGTTGAATTATGGAGTATATGAGTCAATTATCAAATGAAGAGAAAAAACCCAAAAACATAAAGAAAAAAATGGAAAAAAGTTAAACTTTTGGTAGAAAGCAAAAAAAAAATCAAAATCAGAATCAAAATATCAAAATCTATGTATATAAATTTCTGAGTAAACAAGAAGTAATTCATTATAGGTCTTTGTATTAGGGTCCAATTAAAGTAATTTTTATCCAACAAGTCTGTAGGACAAAATGCAGTAATATTTCCCTTACCCATTTTCAGCCAAGAATACAGGAAGTTGCCATACTATAAGAGAGAAAATGGGATTAGATTTTTCTGTGTGATAGGGAAGTGTCATTCCCTGGTCTGATTTTTCACCATTCTCAGCGATAGGGGGAGCCAGGATGATAGCCAGACTTTGGAACTTATCTGTGAGTATTTCACAAAGAGTGTGGAAACAAGGAGTCCTACATCTTAACATATGTCAAACATAGCAACCTCGAGTCTCACACTAGGTTCAAGTCCTTTTGTATTGACTTGGAAGTTCATCATTACCACCTAGATTGGTTTCTTTCTTTTGACTTGTGTGCTATTTTTGTGACTATTCAGGTTAAGTCTGTGCTGCTATGGCACTGTATAGATGAAGTCTGAGCTCTTTTTTATCTCATTTCCTAGAATCAGAAATTAACATTAATCACAGTCCAATAACATTTATCAATAAATGGCAGGTTTCCATAGTCTAAAACTTTCGGGTATGCTTTTATATGCTAAGCAAATGGACATCTTAGCTTATTATATTGCAATAATCAAAAGTAGTTTTAAAAATCTTCTCAACACAATTACATGTGCTTCAAATGTAAAGAATGAGAGAGAGAGAAATGAATACTGTATGGCACAAGTAAAGTGCAACAAAATACTACAGATCCATCAATAGGGAAGAAAAACAAAGATGGTAAAAATGTGTATGTTTCATAATCACAGGGGTACTGTATTCAAAAATCCATTTCTTATTCTTTGCTACTATGTGGAGAAGAGAAAAAACTGAAAAGGGTTAATATCAACCAAATCAATAAGTCTAAGATGTACCACCTTCTGTTCCATGTGGAGGTCCATTAGCACCCTGAGTATTTTTTGGATGAGCTCCACATAAGATATATTGTTGTGGAGTTAGTTGGTTTTAGTTATCATTTTCCCAATTTCTATTTCTAGAATTTTCATTCCTAAAGTTGTGGTTTCTATTATCATTATTATGAATATTTCTATAATTATTATTTCAGTAGTTGTTATTAAATGGCATATTATTTTTGATTGTCTTGAATAAATTTCTACACTCCATCATTTTTTGGTCCTCACAGAATTGGCAGATCAATAATTAGATTCTTTGAGAGGGGCAGGTGCCATTGGTTAAATATCATGCCCTTTTTCCTGTTTATCAATCTTATCTCTTAAATATTTCAATTCTTTCCTAATTGTCTCCATGAAATCATTAGTCTCTTTCTCTTTTTCTTTGTTTCCTTTTGAAACTTATACTGTAGTTTTCTCAATTCATCAAGATCCATTTCAGGCCACCTTGGGCAATTACTTTTAAAATAATCCCTGATTA
Source organism: Monodelphis domestica (assembly GCF_027887165.1). Taxonomy (NCBI): domain Eukaryota; kingdom Metazoa; phylum Chordata; class Mammalia; order Didelphimorphia; family Didelphidae; genus Monodelphis; species Monodelphis domestica. The sequence continues at coordinate 237,674,909 of NC_077230.1, forward strand.
CTTTGCAAGAATTATTGACACAGGGAAGAGTCAAGATGGCAGCCTAGAAGGAGGTTCAGACCTCTGAATACCCTTCCTAATCTATCACAAACTGAATGATCCCAGGGGATTTAAAATCAAACTTAACAACAAGACAGAGCCAAGGAACCCTACTGCTGGACTTAATTCAAAAGGCACACCCCCCAAAAAGCCGGAATCTGAGAACACTCAGGTTTAAGGGGAAGAAAGAAGGAAGATCCCAGGACCCATCCCCCCTCCCACCCAGTGTGCTCAGATTCCAGCAGCAACAGGAACTTCTGGGCAGGCAAAGGTGCTGGTCTGAAGGGTATAACTTGTGAGCAGGGCTGTTCCAAGTTCAGAGCATCCAACACAGACAGCAGGGAAGGAGTTACGGAGGGAACATAGCCCTGGCAGCCTGGCCAGAGCTGTGGAGATCCTCCATATTTGCTCCAGCCTTTCAGAAGGTTTTGGACTCAGAGCCCACCCAGCCCAACTAAGCTGAACTTAATCCCATCAAAAGTCTCCAGAACTCAGAGAAGCACAGGCTCCACACCCATCCTCATTGACTGCTGGACTTTAAAATCCAATCAAAAGCCTCCAGAGGACAGGGAAGCTCAAACCCCAACAACACCCACCAGAGACTACACCAAGGGATTTACTGTTAAAGCTCCAAGAGGGGAGACTGACAGAAGCCCCCAAAAGCAAAACAAAAAAGGAGCAAGAGCATAGACAAATACAGGGAGTAAGAAGGGGTGAATTTGAGCAAACAAAAGAAAAAGAAGAAAGAAACTACAATAAACAGATTTTACTCAGCAAATGGAATAGAGGGGGAGAGACCATCAAATCAAAAATCCCAGAAAATTGGATACAGGCTGTGGAAGAACTCAAAACACAATTAAGAGAGGCTGAAGACAATTGGGAAAAGAACTTAAAAATGAGAAAATAGTGTCTTGAAAGCTAAAATCAATCAGCTGGAAAATGAGGCAAAGCAGATGAAAGATGAGGCAAAGGAGGTGAAAAATGAGGTAAAGGGGATGAAAGATGACCTTCAAAGGAAATCAGACCAGAAGGAAAAGGATGACCAAAAAGCCAGGGATGAAATCCAGTCTTTAAGAACCAGAATACAACAACTGGAATTAAGTGACCTCACAAGGCAGCAGGACTCTATAAAACAAAATGAAAAGAATGAAAAAATTGAGGAAAATATGAAGCATCTCATTCACAAAACAGACGATTTAGAAATTCGTTCAAGAAGAGACAATTTAAGAATCATTGGCTTACAAGAAGACCATGACAAAAGAAAAAGCCTGGACATAATACTACATGAAATTATTCAGGAAAACTGTCCCGATATCCTAGAAAAGAGGGGAAAGAGGAGATTGAAAGAATCCACAGATCACCTCCCGTATTTAATCCCCAACTGACAACACCCAGGAATATTATAGCCAAATTCAAAAACTATCAGACCAAAGAAAAGATATTATAAGCTGCCAAGAAGAAGCCATTCAGATACCATGGAAACACAGTGAGGATAACATAGGATCTGGCTGCATCCACACTGAAGGACCAAATGGCATGGAATATGATATTCCGAAAAGCAAGGGAACTAGGTCTAAAACCAAGAATCAAATACCCATCAAAACCGACTATTTTCTTACAGGGGAATGTATGGTCATTCAACACAATAGAAGAATTCCAAGCATTCATAAGGAAAAGACCAGACCTGAACAGAAAATTTGATGTCCAAGCACAGAACTCAAAAGAATCATCAAAAGGTAATATAAAAAGAGGGGGAAAAGAAAAACAACAACAAGACAACAAAAAAATTTTTAAGAGACTCAATGAGTTAAAATGATATGTATCCCTATAAGAAAAGAGGTCATTGGTAACTCTTAAAAACTGTTGCTAATACCTGGGCAGCTAGAAAAATTACACTTAGAGGGAACAGTGACAAATTGCATAGGATGAAAGGACAAGGCATAAGTAGGTATATAGATATATGCATGCATAAATACATATATGTGTGTATATAGATATATACAAATAGAGCTAAAAAAAGAGGTTAATACTAAAAGAAGTAGGAAAAGAAATGGGGGCAAATTTATATGTCACAAAGAAGCTCATGGCGGGAGGGGAGAGAACATCAATATACTGGAAGGGTAAAGAAGTTGGAGATAGGAAATACTCAAATCTTACGTGCTTTGAAACTGACCCAAAGAGGGAAGAACAATTCGTTCCATTGGGGCAGAAAATAGATTTGTGCCCTATAGGGGAGTAGAAGGGTAACAAACTGACTGGTGGAAAGGGAAGCAGTACAAGGGAGGGAGAGGGTGGGTGGAGGCAATTTTAAAATGGCTAAAGGGGAAAATAAGGGGGGAATAAAAGGGGGATAGAAAGGGGAGTAAAATAAGGGTGGGAACTAGGGGGATTGATTATAAACAAACATTGGTATAGAAGGAAATAGTGAAAGAAAAAAAGGCAGGACCAGGAGTAGAAATCAAAATGCTGGGAAATACACAGCTAGTAATCATAACTCTGAATGTGAATGGAATGAACTCACCCAAAAAACCACAAGCAAATAGCAGAGTGGATTAGAATCCAAAACCCCACCATATGCTGTTTACAAGAAACACACATGAGGAAGATAGATACACATAGGGTGAAAGTAAGAGGATGGAGCTAAATCTACTGGGCATCAACTGATAAAAAGAAGGCAGGAGTCACAATCATGATATCTGACAAAGCCAAAGTAAAAATAAATCTAGTTAAAAGAGATAGGGAAGGTAATTACATCCTGATAAAAGGCAGTATAGACAATGAGGAAATATCTGTACTCAACATGTAAGCACCAAATGGCATAGCATCCAAATTTCTAAAGGAGAAACTAGAGGAGCTCAAGGATGAAATAGATAGAAAAACTATACTAGTGGGAAATATGAACCTTCATCTATCTGAACTAGATAAATCAAACAAAAATAAAAATAAGAAAGAGGTGAGAGAAGCTAATGAAATCTTAGAAAAATTAGAGTTATTAGATATGTTGAGAAAAATAAATAGGGACAAAAAGGAATACACCTTCTTTTAAGCAGCACATGGCACATTCACAATGATTGACCATATACAAGGACATAAAAACATTGCAAACAAGTGCAAAAGAGCAGAAATAACAAATACAACCTTCTAAGATCACAATGGAATGAAAATAATAATTACTAAGGGTACATGTAGAGATAAATAAAAAATTAATTGGAAATTAAACAATATGATTCTCCAAAAACAGCTAGTTAAAGAATAAATCTTAGAAACAATAACTTCATTGAAGAAAATGACAATGGCAAGACATCCTTTCAAAACCTATGGGATGCAGCCAAAGCAGTACTCAGGGGGAAATTTATATCCTTGAGTTCATATATAAACAAATTAAGAAGGGTAGAGGTCAATGAATTGGGCGTGCAAATTAAAAAATTAGAAAGTGAACAAATTAAAAATCCTCATATGAAGACTAAATTAGAGATCCTAAAAATCAAAGGAGAAATCAATAAAATGGAAAGTCAAAGAACTATTGATTTAATAAATAAGATTAGAAGCTGGTACTTTGAAAAAAAAACAAATAAAATAGACAAAGTACTAGCCCTTCTAATTAAAAAAGGAAAAAAAAAACATATTGTCAGTATCCAAGATGAAAAGGGAGACCTCACCTCTAATGAAGAGGAAATAAGGGGAATCATTAAAAACTACTATGCCCAATTATATGGCAACAAATATGGCAATCTAGGTGATATGAATGAATACTTACAAAAATATAAATTTCCTAGACTAAAAGAAGAAATAAATTATCTAAACAACCCCATGTCAGAAAAAGAAATTGAACAAGCCTTCACAGAACTCCCTAAGAAAAATCCCCAAGTCCCGATGGATTCTCAAATGAATTCTATCAAACATTCAAAGAACAACTAATCCCATTATACAAACTATTTGACAGAATAAGCCAAGAAGGGGTTCTACCAAATTCTTTTTACAACACAAACATGGTACTGATCCCAAAATCAGGCAGGTTAAAAACAGAGAAAGAAAACTATAGACCAATCTCCCTAATGAATATAGATACAAATATCTTAAATAGGATACTAGCAAAAAGACTCTAGCAAGTCATCACAAGGGTTATCCACTATGATGAACTAGGATTCATACCAGGAATGCAAGGATGGTTCAATATTAGTAAAACCATCCACATAATTGACCACATTAATAAGCAAACTGACAAAAATCACATGATTATCTCAATAGATGCAGAAAAAGCCATTGATAAAATACAACACCCATTCTATTGAAAAAACTAGAAAGTATAGGAATAGAAGGGCCTTTCCTAAAAATAATAAACAGTATATATCTAAAAATCATCAACAAACATCATCTGCAATGGGGATAAACTCAAAGCCTTCCCAATCAGATGAGGAGTGAAACAAGGATGACCAATATCACCTTTATTATTTAATATTGTACTAGAAACACTAGCAGTAGCAATTAGAAAAGAAAAAGAAATTCAACGTATTAAAATTGGCAGTGAGGAGACCAAACTGTCACTCTTTGCAGATGATATGATGATTTACTTAAAGAATTCTAGAGAATCAACCAGAAAGCTATGCAAAATAATCAACAGCTTTAGCAAAGTTGCAGGATACAAAATAAACCCACATAAGTCATCAGCATTTCAATATATCTCCAACCCAGTTTTGCAGCAGGAATGGGAAAGAGAAATACCATTTAAAGTCACCTAAGACAATATAAAATACTTAGGAATCTATCTGCCAAGACAAACACAGGAACTATATGAACACAACTACAAAACACTCTCCACACAATTAAAACTAGATCTAAACAATTGGGAAAACATTGATTGTTCATGGTTGGGATGAGCTAACATAATAAAAATGACCATCCTACCCAAACTTATCTATCTATTTCATGCCATAACCATTGAACTTAAAAAAAAACTTGTTTTACTGAATTAGAGAAAACCATAACAAATTTCATTTGGAAGAACAAAGGATCAAGGATATCCAGGGAAATAATGAAAAAAAAATGTGAAGGAAGGTGGCCTTGCATTCCCAGATCTCAAACTATATTACAAAGCAGTGGTCATCAAAACAATTTGGTACTGGCTTAGAGACAGAAAGGAGGATCAGTGGAATAGAGTTGGGGTAAATGACCTCAGCAAGACAGTCTAAGACAAACCCAAAGACCCCAGCTTTGGGGACGAAAATTCACTATTTGATAAAAATTGCTGGGAAAATTGGAAGACAGTATGGGAGAGATTTGATTTGGATCGACACCTCACACCCTACACCAAGATAAACTCAGAAAGGGTGAATGACTTGAATATAAAGAAGGAAACTATACGTAAATTAGGTGAACACAGAAGAGTATACATGTCAGACCTTTGGGAAGGAAAATTTTTAAAACCAAGCAAGATTTAGAAAGAGTCATAAAATGAAAAATAAATAATTTTGACTACATCAAATTAAAAAGCTTTTGTACAAACAAAACCAATGTAACTAAAATTAGAAGGGAAGCAACAAATTGGGAAACAATATTCATAACAAAAACCTCTGACAAAGGTCTAATTACTCAAATTTATAAAGAACTAAATCAATTGTACAAAAAAATCAAGACATTCTCCAACTGAAAAATGGGCAAGGGATATGAATAGGCAATTTTCAGTTAAAGAAATCAAAAGAATTAATAAGCACATGAAAAAGTGTTCTAAATATGTTATAATCAGAGAGATCTAAATCAAAACAACTCTGAGGTATCACCTCACACCTAGCAGATTGTCTAACATGACAGCAAAGGGAAGTAATGAATGCTGGAGGGGAATGTGGCAAAGTGGGGACACTAATTCATTGCTGGTGGAGTTGTGAATTGATCCAAACATTCTGGAGGGCAATTTGGAACTACGCCCAAAGGGTGACAAAAGACTGTCTGCCCTATGATCCAGACATAGGACTTCTGGATTTGTACTTCAAAGAGATAATAAATAAAAAGACATGTACAAGAATATTCATAGCTGCACTCTTTGTGGTGGCCAAAAATTGGAAAATGAGGGGTTGCCCTCCAAATGGGGAATGGCTAAACAAATTGTGGTATATGTTGGTGATGGAATACTATTGTGCTAAAAGGAATAATAAAGTGGAGGAATTCCATAGAGACTGGAACCACCTCCAGGAAGTGATGCAGAGTGAAAGGAGCAGAACCAGGAAAACATTGTACACAGAGACTGTGGTACAATAAAATGTAATGGACTTCTCCATTAGGGTCAATGCAGTGTCCCTGAAGAATCTGCAGAGATCTAAACAACACTATCCACAAGCAGAGGATAAACTGTGGGAGTAAAAACACCGAGGAAAAGCAACTGCTTGACTACAGGGGTGGAGGGGATATGACTAAGGAGAGATGCTAAATGAACACTCTAATGCAAATACCAACAACACGGAAATGGGTTTGAATCAAGAACACATGTGATACCCAGTGGAATCATGCATTGGCTATGGGAAAGGTGGGGGCAGGGGGAGGAAAAGAAAATGATCTTTGTTTCCAATGAATAATGTTTGGAAATGACCAAATAAAATAATGTTTAAAAAAAAGAATAATCAACAATTTTTTTAAAAGACTCAATTTAAAAAAGAATATTCATAGCTGCGCTCTTTCTGGTGGCAAAACTTTGGAAAATGAGGGGATACCCTTCAATTGGGGAATGGCTGAATAAATTGTGCTATATGTTGGTGATGGAATACTATTGTGCTAAAAGGAATAATAAAGTGGAGGAATTCCATGGAGACTGGAACAACCCCAGGAAGTGATGCAGAGTGAAAGGAGCAGAACCAGGACAACATTGTACACAGAGATTGAGACACTGTGGTACAATAAAATATAATGGACTTCTCTATTAGTGTCAATGCAATGTCCCTGAACCATCTGCAGGGATATAGGAGAAAAAACACTATCCTTAAGCAGAGGACAAACTGTGGGAGTAAAATCACTGAGGAAAGGCAACTGCTTGACTAGAAGGTTTGAGGGGAATATGATTGAGGAGAGATGATAAATGAGCACCCTAATGCAAATACCAACAACAAGGAAATGAGTTCGGAGCAAGGACACATGTGATACCCAGTGGCATTGCCCATCGGCTAGAGGTGGGGTGGTGGAAGGCGGGTAGGGGAGAAAAAGAAAATGATCTCTGTTTCCAATGAATAATGTATGAAAATGACCAAATAAAATGTTTAAAAACTAAAAAAAATTAAAATTAAAAAAAATTATTGACAAAGTGTCTTCTAATTTGTCTTATGTAATTTTCTTTAGAAAAGTCATCATCTAGGTATCAACCCTCAAACTCAGTGAGCCTATCCATGAATCTGAAGGGTGTCTCATCATCATTTTGCTTATGTTTTTTAATTCTGTCCTCTCTCAAAGCAGTTAGAATGGCCTCCCTACAACAATATAGTTATAAATAATCTTCAGAGTTGTTATAGTCCCATTTAGGATTTTGCAATGGCCAGTGTACTGTATTGAACGCCCAGACTTTATTGACATGAGAAATTATTTTATTTTTCTCACATTCCATTAAGAGTAGATTTTCAACGTCTTTATAAAATGGATTATACTGAAAAAATATGTCTGCCATTTTTTTCGTTACCACAAAGGAATATTGTTCATATGTGGGAACATTTTGTGTGAATTCATTTATGTCTTGGGAAAAAAAAGGTATATGGTGCCTTAAGGTCAAGACATCCCCATTGTATCCTATTTCAGGTACTTCTCTTAGGGGAAAAAGGCCTCTATTTGAATTGGGTAAGAGTGAGTCACTTCGGATAGAAACAGCTTTGTTAGAAGGACGAGATATCCTTGGGGCTAGAACAGGTTTTAGGGTAGGAGAAGGAACAGGAAAAGCTGGGGTTTCAGGGGAAGGATCTTAGGAATTAAGGTCAGCCAAGAGTTGCAGAGCACTAGAGAGGTAGTTCTTCAGCTAAGCTATAGGGGATGGGTCTACCATCTCTATTTTGGGGACAGAATTTTCTCATTTATAGGTTCAGGAACAGGCTTATAAAAGTCAGATATGTTTTCGGTGGGGTCAGTATTTTCCATTTGACTATGTAAGAAGTATTTAAAATTATCCAATTGGTTTTGTGTGTCTGCCTGCATGTCAGCTTTAAATTTTCTCATGGTAGCATTTCTTGTCACAATATTTAGGAATAGAAAAATAAAATTACCTAAGAACAAAAGGAAGGGGGGAATTCTGAAATATTTATGGTTCCTAACTCTTCAAAAGCCAGAAAAATTTCATGTAATATAGCATTCATTTTTATCCATTTATCTATTATATAATGTATATTGTTTGTTAATTATTTGTAATTCTGGTTTTAGTCAATAGATGGAAATACTGGCTAGGGTGTGAAATTTAAAAGGTAAGCCTGTAGATTAAAATCCTTTTAATCCAATTAATTCTTCTAGGTGAAAGGGCAAACATAAAATAAATTATTTTGCCTGAGGCTGTTTTTTTTTTTTAAGTTTGGCAGGGGCCACAAGCAATTCTTCCTTCCCCTTCAGTCTAAAACTGCCAGAACCATGTGTTTCCCTTTTTGAACAAATCCCACTTAAATTTAAAAAAAAAACTAGAGAGACTTGAAAAAGGAAAATAGACTTCCAGGAGCAGGACAAGGCTAAAACTTTAATGCAATCACTCTTTTTAATGAAAAAACTCACTGAACTGACTCACTACCTTTATTCTGGTGGTCTAGCCATTTTTGGTGCAAGAGATCTAAGGAGGGCTCCTTTCTCCAGGTTTTCCTCATAGCTAATTAAGAGCAATCCAGTCAGATAATATTGTCATCAAGGGTCGGCTAATTGTGTTGTTTGTTCAATAAGGCAAGGGGGTTTGGAAACAGCTTCCCCAGCTGAGACCTCGGGGCCCTGATACTTAAGGTTAAAAACAGCTGTGTCCTATTCAATTTAAGTAGAAAAGGAAAAAAATGTTTTATACTCACCTGATCTAGGAGCTGTTTTTAAATTGTAAACTTACACAAGGAGGTAGTAAAGAGAGAAAGAGGAAAGAAATTTTCAGAGAAACTGAGGGTTCTTGTCACAACCTTCATGGATTAGCCAGACTGTTAGGGGTAAAATTTATGATTGGACCGAATATATTCTTAATTGGTCACCAGGGATTTAAATTCTAAATCCTAATGAAATATTCAATTCAGAGTGGAATTTTATGGTGGTTTATTTATACTAGAGTAAAGATGTTAAGGAAGAAAGAAAGAGAGGGAAAAAATACCAGACAGGAAAAGATACCAGACAGGAGTTCAGAGTCTCTAGCCAATGGGTGGGGGTGTGAGGAAGAGGATTAAATCTAGCATGGTTTTGAGCTATGAGACATCCTTCAAGATGAGAGACCACCACAGAGGCTTGTGCCTCCATAAAGACAAGGAAAGGGGAGTAACCCTTGCACTCACCATGTGACAGTTTAAGGGAAGTAGTCTAAGGTCTCATGCTCTAGCTCTTCCACAGTCAAGTTACACTGCCAAGACCCTCTCACAGGAAGTGACACAAAATATAAAGGTGGTTCTTTACATCACTTCCTGTGTTTCACACGTACCAATGGGGGCTTAAACTTGGCTTTGGGCAGCCCAGATCAGTCAGTTGTTTCTGATTTGTCTCTTGCTAGCACACGTAGGTTATAGACCTTCCTCCCCCACACTTAATCCTTAAGTGGGGGTGTATACATTCCTGGTTGCTAAAATTCTAAAGACTAAGCAGGGTGGAGTAATCTAAAATTCACAATTATAACTGACTCAGAGAAGGAAAAACAAGTATACTCAGTGGGGTACAGAATTCTATCTTATCCTACAGAGAAGTGGAAGGGACAAGGGAAAGGGGAGGTAATTGGAGGGAGGAGGAATTGGAGGGGGGAGAATCAAAGCAAAATACTGGTGAGGAGGAACAGGGAGAAAAGGAATAGAGCAGGATCTAAAAGGATAATATGATGGAGAGCAATACACAGTAATCATAATTCTGATTTTGAATGGGATGAACTCACACATAAAATGGAAGCAGATAGCAGAATGGATTAAAAAACAGAATCCTACTGTATGTTGTTTCCAAGAAATACATCTGAGGCAGGATGACTCACACAAATTAAAGATAAAAGGCTGGAGTAGAATTTGGTATTCATCATTTCAAGTAAAAAAAGCAAGAGTAGCAATCATAATACCAGACAAAGCTAAAGTAAAAATTTATTGATTAAGAGGGATACGGAAGGAAATTACATTTTACTAAAAGTACTATAAGCAATAATCTAATATCATTACTAAACATTTTTGCAACAAATGGCATAGCATTAAGATTTCTAAAGGAGAAATTAAAGGATCTTAAGGAGGAAATAGATAGTAAGATAGTGGGGAATCTCAACCTTCCTCTTTCAGAATTAGGTAAAACAAAAAAAAAATAAGAAAGCAGTAAGGGAAGTAATTGATCTTCATATTTCCCCCTGTAAGAATATGATCATTTTTGCTGGGTAATTGATTCTTGGTTGTAGAACTAGTTCCCTTGCTTTCCATACATGACTTTTATAAACATAGGTTGCTACTTTCCTTAGTACATCGAGGTCCATAGAGTCCCAATTAGGACAGCTAGTTTTAAAGTAGTCCTTTACCACTGAACAACAATTCTTAACAAATTGTCTACATAGTTGTCTAATATCTCTTTCTCTGGATAAATCAAGGTCCATATATGCATTCCCTATGTCAATAGGTCTGTCCATGAACTGGGAGGGTGTTTCATCAATATGTTGTCGGGGTTTTTTTCAAATTTTGACCATTTTCAGGTCTATCAGAGCAAGCTCTCATGGCTGTCAATAATGCTTCTCTGGCCTGGTTTAGTTTTGTGTAATCTAATTCAACATTGGGCTTCCAATGTGGATCTTCAGTTGGCCAATAATGTCCTCTTCTACCTCGTTTTTGATTAGCCAGAGAGACGATTTTATTTTTTTCTCTCTTTGTTAATAATTCTTCTAATATATTCTCAACATCCAACCAAGTGGGGTCAAAAGTTCTGAATATGTTTTCTAATTTTTTTATAATTAATATTGGTTCATCCTCAAATGATGGCATATCTTCCTTCAATTTTTTTAAATCCTCAGGGGTAAAAGGTGTATGATGTCTTACAGATATCAAGTTTCCATTTTTATTAAAAGTGGGTACTTCCCTTAAAGGAAATAAACTTTCTAAATTATTTGGTACTCCTGTTTCTAGACTTCTTGCTCCATTTTCAATTGGGTAAGTCTGAGACATAGAAGAGTTGGGCACATTAAAAGGAAGGGTTTGTTGTAATCCCATAATGCCAGAAAATTCAGAGGTAGGGTGTGAATTTAGGTTGGAATGTGAACTTAAAGTAGATTGTGTAGGATGAGAAGGAGGAGCCAAGGAAGAAGTGTGAAAGGATACAGAGGTGTTTGGATTGGAGGAATCAATAAGGTGTGAAGTAGAGGGATTAAGATCAGAAGTATGGGTAGGATGTGAACTTAAAGTTGATTGTGTTGGGTCGGAAGTGTGGGTGGGGTGTGTACTCAGAGTGGGTTGATTAGAATTAGAGTTTTCTGAGGCCAAGGGGGCAGGGGGAGAGGTAGGTTGGTTAGAAGCAGGGGGTTCTAAGGCCTAGTTGGCAGGAGGAGCTGTGTCCAGAGCAGGGTGTGACAGAGATTCTGATAATGTCCTTAATTCTCTTTTAATGTTTCTCATAAAAGCTACAATCTCTCCCTGACCTTCCTCTATAAGCTCCTGTTGAGTATTGTGAGATTTAAAATGGTGAAGCCCATAAACTGTAGTGAATTAAAATGGTGGAAGATATAAATTGTGATAGATATAAGAGAGGGTGAGTAAATTTGACAGCAGAAATATGTTTCACTACAGTGTCTTGGGTTTTAAAATCAAATATAAGGTAGTCACCAGGGAAATATTCCCAATTATTCAAATACCCAAGTCAATTGGGTTTTATAGAAATTTTAATTAACAATACAATGAGTAATCAAAGAAAGAGAGAGAGAGGGTAATAAAGGAATAAGTATGAAGGGCCTCAAGCCAATATGGCCTAGACCTGAGTCTTAAGAGAGAAATCAGTCAGTTTTTTAACACTCACCACAAGGTCTGACTAAACAAGGATTCTAGTAAAACCAGGCCAGTTCCATCTCAGCTGACTTCACCAGAGAGCCTTCCAGCCAGAGACTGTTCCAATGGGCTTCTCTCCAGAGTCTCCAGAGGGACAGAGTCCCCTTAGAGGAGCTCCAGGGAGACCTCCTTAGAGATTGTCCTCCAAGAGTTTCCCTTCTCCAGAGCCTCTCTCAAGAGATTCTTCCCAAGCGGTCCTCATCAGAGATCCTCCAAAAGGAATTCTCCAAAAGTTTTTTCTTATATATGGGTTTTTCTCCCATGTCACCTCCCCTAAGTCCCTACATCTACCTATCACTGCAGACGTTTTCCAAAGGACTGCCCATCTAAATTCCTGCTAAGTCGACCAATCTCCTCAGTAAGTTTGAATCAGAAAAAATGCTGCTGTGTCGACCAAATCTCCTCAGTAAGTCTGAACGAGGGAAAACACAGCTGAGTCAACTAATCTCATCAAGAGAAAACTTGCCTAACCCTTTTAGGTACCTAGCATCCCATTGTATCAATTTTTAAAACAGGCCTGGATCAAAGAACTCCTTGCCCCACCATAAGAATGGATCCAAGTACTTTCTTTGTTTAGCAATGAGTTTTCTCCCCTAAAGGAGTCTTAAGTACTGTTGGAGTAGAGGTCCTCCCATTTCTGATCCTGGCGAGTTCTCACATCAAAATGGGGAATGTTTCTCAGTAGGGAATTTGTTCCAATTAAGAATTCCCTGATGGGGAAATTTTTAACATTCACAAGTCTGAGAGATTTTAAGGTTCACAGTATTTAGTTCTTCAATTTGTTGAATATGAGAGGGAGCAATTGGTTGGTTTGACTGAGAAGTGAGTTCTTCAAGGAAATACAATATTAAAATTACAATAATCAAAAACTGAAGGGAAATTAGTATGTCAATTAGATTTTGCCATAAGTTCCATGGGATGAGCCCTTTCAGAGAGACAAGGAATTCTGTATTTATAAGATTGGTCATGGGGCTGATGAGCCAGCTGCTAAGTAAGCTTCAGACTAATGTTTGTACTAAGAAAAGAACAAAGTATTTACTGAAACTCCAGTTGTTAACTAAGTTCTGAACTGTCTGTGACTCCATATTTCTAAAGTAAAAACGTGGGAAACAGGACAAGGCCAAAAAGTTTTCCCAGGTTTTTCTAATCCTAATTTAGGCAATTGCTAGCCAGGACCTTAGGGCCCTGTTGCTAAGATCTAAAACAGCTTAATTTAAGGAGAATCAAAAAAGTTTTTTTACTCACTCGTTCTTGCAGCTGTAAATTTGAAGTCAAGTTAAAAAAGAAAACAAAACTGACTTATAGGCAAGTAATAAAGCAAAGAGATAAAGGAAAGAGATTTCACAGAAGTCTTTTGAGGGTTTCTCACCAACTTCGTGAGGTCGCCATAAACTATGAGATTTAAAATAGTGAAGCCCATAAACTGTAGTGAGTTAAAATGGTGGAAGATATAAATTGTGATAGATATAAGAGAGGGTGAGTAAATTTGACCGCAGAAAATATGTTTCACTACAGTGTCTTGGTTTTAAATCAAATATAAGGTGGTGGCCAGGGAAATATTCCCAATTATTCAAATACCCAAGTCAACTGGGTTTTATAGAGATTTTAATTAATACAAATGTGGAATTAAAGAAAAGAGAGAAAGAAAAAGGAAATAATTATGAAGGGCCTTAAGCCAACATGGCCTAGACCTGAGTCTTAAGAGAGAGAGATCAGTCAGTCAGTCTTTTAACACTCACCACAAGGTCTGCCTAAGCATGGATTCTAGTGACACCAGGCCAGCATCATCTCAGCTGCTTTCACCAGCTCCCTCCTCCATCTGAATGTTTCAGAATCATTCCCTCCTCAATCTGAATGTTTCAGAATGAGTCCTCCTCAATCTGAATGTTTCAGAATGACCTCCTCAATCTGAATGTTTCAGAATGACCTAGCTCTTCTCTGAGCTCTTATTTTTAAAGGCAAAATCTCCTCCATCACCTCCCCTAAGTTCTTCCATCTACCAATCACTGTAGATGTTTTCCAAAAGACAGCCCATTTTGAATTCACAACTGAGTAGATTAATCGCTTTAGTAAATCAGAAAAAAAATGCTGCTGTGTCGACTAATTTCATTAAGAGAAAAACTCTGAGTAAGTTTTCACCTTTTAGGTCTAAGTAGTTTACAAGTTGCCCCACCTTTATAGGCACCTAGCATCCCATTGTATCAATTCCCAAAACAGGCATGGCTCAAAGAACTCCTTTCCTTTATAAGTATGGTTTTCAAGTACTTTCATTGTTTAGCAAGGAGTTTTCTGCCCTAAAGCAGTCTTAAGTATGGGTGGAATAGAGGTCCTCCCATAGCAAGGAGTTTTCTCCCCTAAAGCAGTCTTAAGTAGGTGTGGAGTAGGGATACTCCCATAGCAAGGAGTTTTTCCATTCAAGTAAAGTTCTCACTATCTGGTAGGGAATTATTTCAAGTAGGGAATTGGAGGATTCCTCAATGTGAGGTAAAATTTTTAACATTCATAAGTCTGTGGAATTTTAAGGTTTACACCAGAATATCATATTCCATGCCTTTTGGTCCTTTGGTGTAGACTCAGCCAGATTATGTGTTATCCTCACTGTGGTTCCATGGTATCTGAATGACTTCTTAGAAGCTTGTAATTTTTTTTCCTCGGTCTGATAGTTTTTTTTTTAATTTGGCTATAACATTCCTGGGTGTTGTCAGTTTTGGGGATTAAGTACAGAAGGTGATCTGTGGATTCTTTCAATCTCCACTTTTCCCTCTTGTTCTAGAATATTGGGGCAGTTTTCTTGGTGTCCAGGTTTTTTCTTTTGTCATGGTCTTCCAGTAGACCAATGATTCTTAAGTTGTCTGTCCATGAATGATTTTCTAAATCGTCTGTTTTGTGAATGAGGTGCTTCATATTTTCCTCAATTTTTTCATTCTTTTGGTTTTGATTTATAGTGTCCTGCTGCCTTATGAACTTGCTTGTTTTTAGTTGTTGTATTCTGGATATTAAAGACGGTTACTTCCCTGGCTTTTCAGACACCCTTCTCCTTCTGGTCTGATTTTATTTGGATGTCATATTTCCTATTCTCTGCCTCATCTTTCATTTTCTTTGCCTCATCTTTCATCTCCTTTGCCTCATTTTCAAGCTGATTAATTTTGGCTTTCAATACACTGTTTTCTGTTTCCAGATGACTTATCTTACTTTTTAAGTTCTTTTCCTAATTGTCTTCATCCTCTCTTAATTGTGATTTGGAATTGCATTTTGAGTTCTTCCAAAGCCTTTATCCAATTCACTGGAGTTTCTGTGTTTTTGCTTCATGTTCTTTCATCCTTCTCTGTTCCATTTGCTCTTTGTTTATTGCCTGTATAGAAGCTGTTGATTGTAATTTCTTTTTTCTTTTTCAGTTGTCTGCTCAAATTTACCCCCTTCTTTACTCCCTGCAGTTGCCTGCTCTTTATCTCCTCTCATTTTTTGTGGCTTTGGGATTTTCTGTCAGCCTTCACCCTTGGAGTTTTGACAGCAAATTTCTCAGCACAGTCTCTGGGGGAGGGGTGTTGGAGCTTAAACTTCCCTGTGCTCTGGAAGTTTTGATGAGATTAAGATCAGCTGAGTTGCAGAGCTGGATGTGCCTGGAGGCAAAAACCTGTGGAGGGGAGGCGATATAGAGTGTTTCCACTGGGGCAACTAGGCTGCCCACTCTGCGCTTTGTGCTTCTTTTCTAATTGCTTTACCACTGCCTGGCACACCTTTGCCCACAAAGTACTCCCTCCAGATCAATGCCTTTTCCTGCCCAGAGGTTCCAGCTGCTGCTGGAGGCTTTAAAGGATAATTGTATAGTTGTGACTTAAAATCTAAATTAATTATTGGCCACCATGGGATATCCAAAATAAAAATACCCAAGTCAGCTTGAAATTATGGTGATTTTAATTAATATGGAGAGAAGGAATTAAGGAGAAGAGAGGGAGGAAAGAGTTAATTTAAACTGCTCCAGCTCAGGCTGAGCCATGCAGAAGTTAAAGGCCTTTGCCAAAGGGGCCTCCCCTGAGCCCAAGGGAAAAGGAAGTCAGCCTTATCACTCACCACAAAACTGTCTCAAGGAAACTGTCTGAGGGAACTCCTCCAGGCTTGAGTTCCAGGATCAAACTGGCACCCAGGCTGCTCACAGGAAGCTATCAGTCAAGATACACCTCTCTGGGGAAAGAGAAGTGACCCGCCCTATATAGACGGTTTTACGTCACTTTCCTGAATCTCATCTGTACCAATGGTAGCTTAGCTTGACTTAGGACAGCCCAGGGGTCTGTCAGCTATTTCTGCACATGTCTATCAAAGGCCATCCTCCTAGATACTTAATCATTAAGTATGGGTGCAGACATTCCTGACCTTCTTAGACTAAGTAGGGTGGAGCAATGTAGAGTTCATAAGACATTCTTGATTTTGTTAGACCAAGTATCTCCATTGTTATAATCAGGAAATAGCTTAATCAAATCTCCTAAAGTATGGTCTGAGTAGGGTGGAGTAGTTTTAAAGTTCATAATCGCCCCTGATGATCATTGGGAGACTAGTCTCCCCATTGATCATTTAACATAATCATCTTGTAGTCCTAAAGCACTTCTAACTACAGATGTTTACAATGTTCAATTTCTAAGAGGAAATTATAATGGTTAGGGAGGAATAGAAAAGAAAGAAAGCAAAACCAATGTTTTGCTAGGTGCATTGACAAAAAGCCAAATTGGGGCAGTCCCCTTTGGCATAAAAGTGTACATTTATAATAAATGTTCAATCACACTTCACTTCAATCAATCATACCCAAAGTCCATTCTTGATCTTCTTGGCGTAGTGTAGGTTTTTCGGGCATCTTTCTGCAACTGTTCATTCTCTGGATAAAATGTTGAGTAAGCAAGAATAAATTCATAATAGTCCCTTATACAGGTCCAATTTAAAGTAATTTCTATCCCACAAGTCTGTAGGACATAATGCAGCAATATTTTACCTACCCATTTGCAGCCAAGACTACAGGAAGTTGCCATACTATAAGAAGAAAAGAAACTAGAATTTTATTTTGATAGGGAAGTGTCATTCCCTCGTCTGATTTTTCCTTCATTCTCAGGGATAGATAGAGCCAGGATTATAACCAAACTTTGGTACTTGTCTGAGTATTTCACAAAGAGTGTAGATACAAGGAAGTCCTACAACTTAACATATGTTAACACAACATATGTTAACATATGTTAATCACAAACACGAGTCTCACACTAGTTTTTTGACCTGTGTGCTCTTTTTGGCACTATTCAGGTTAAGTCTGTGCTCCTTGTTTTTATCCCTTTTCCTAGAATCAGACACAAACATTCATCACAGTCCCATAACTTTTTATCAATAAATGGCAGGTTCCCACAGTTTAAAGCTTTTAGGTATGCATTGATATAGCAAGAATATATATATATATATATATATATATATATGTAACTTATATTACTACAGAAAAATGATAATAATTGTAGGTACCTTTAGTACAAGAAATGAGGGAGGGAAAGGGGTAAAAATCAAATATTCTAATCAAAGTAAAAGAAAAGCAATAATAAAAACGGGGGGGATCATGAATTCAATGTGTTCTCAAAAAACATCATCCACTTGTCAATGGATTATTATCTCCAATGCATGTGATAGGGTACAGTCAATCAGTCTCAACAGAAGATGTTCTCTTTACATGTGAGCAATGAATCCAAAAGTCCTTCTCTCCAATCTTTATAGATGTTGGAGTAGTTAACAATATTTGGAATGGCCCTTCCAAGGAAGGTTGAGTTGTTCCAGTACACTGGAAATTCTTAATATACACTTTGTCTCCTGGGTTCAGGGCATGAAGTGAAAAGTCTAGTGGTCTAGCTTGTACTGCAGCTCTGGATTCATGGAGTTCATGCAGTTTGTGCTGTAATTCCTGTATATAGGAAGCAATAGTAGTATCTCCCCCTAATAGTGATGTTTATGCAGGGGAGAAAGGTTTAGCCTGTATAGGTGGATATACAAAAAGCATCTCAAATGGTGAGATGTGGAAGTCTCCTCTAAGCCTGCTTCTAAGATAAAATATGGCCAGAGGGAGAATTTCAGGCCATTTAAATGTGTCTCAATGCATAATTTGCCAATATAGTTTTAAGTTCTTTGTTCATTCTTTCAACTTGACCTGATCTCTAGGGATGATATGGAACATGGAATTTTGGAGTTATCCCCAAGCAAGAATATATCTGATTTAGGACAGAATCAGTAAAATGACTTCCTCTATCTGAATCAATACATGCTGGCAGGCCAAAGCAAGGAATATTTTCTTTTAAAAGCACAAAAGCCTCTGTGGCTCGGGTCACAGGAAATTCTTCTGGCCATCTGGTCAGTTGATCTACTATGACTAGACAAAATTTATAATGTCCAGCCTTTGGCATTATTATAAAATCTATCTATAGATTTTCAAAAGGTGTGTAATCCAGAGGATGTGTGAGATTTAAAATGGTTGAGGTCTTAACTTGTAGTGATTAAAATAGTGGAAGATATAAATTGTGATAGATATAAGAGAGGGTGAGTAAATTTGACTGCAGAAATATGTTTCACTACAGTGTCTTGGGTTTTAAAATCAAATATAAGGTGGTTGCCAGGGAAATATTCCCAATTATTCAAATACCTGTCAATTGGGTTTTATAGAGATTTTAATTAACAATACAATGAGTAATCAAAGAAATAGAGAGAGAGTAAGAAAGGAATAAGTATGAAGGGCCTCAAGCCAATATGGCCTAGACCTGAGTCTTAAGAGAGAAATCAGTCAGTTTTTTAACACTCACCACAAGGTCTGACTAAACAAGGATACTAGTGACACCAGGCCAGCTTCCTTCCTCAAAGAGTCTTCCAGCCAGAGATCGTTTCAAAGGGCCTCTCTCATGAGCCTCCAGAGCTCCTACCCCAGAGGGACAGAGCCCCTCAGAGGAGCTCCTCAAGGAGCTCTCCTTCAGAATGAGAGTCAGAAAATCAAGATCCTCTGAATGAGATCCAAGCTCTTATTTTTAAGGGCAAAATCTCCTCTGTCACCTCCCCTAAGTCCTTACATCTACAAATCACTGTAGATGTTTCTAAAGGACCGCCCATTTTGAATTCACAGCTGAGTAGTTTTAATCTCTTTAGTAAGTCAGGAAAAAATGCTGCTGTGTCAACAAATTTCATTAGAAAAATCCTCTGAATAAGTTATCACCCTTTTAGGTTTAAGTAGTTTACAAGTTGCTCCACCTTTATAGGTACTTAGTATCCCATTGTATCAATTCTAAAATAGTCATGACTCAAAAAACTTCCTGTCCCTTCCATAAGCATGGATCAAAGTACTTTCATTGTTGAGCAAGCCGTTTTCTGTCCTAAAACATTCTTAAGTAGGGTGGAGCAGGGACACTCCCATAGCTAGGAGCCCCCACACTCAAGTAGAGTTCTCACCATCTGCTGGGAATTTTTTTAAGTAGAAGATTCCCCAGTGGGGGAAACTCCTAACATTCATAAGTCTGAGAAATTTTGAGGTTTACAGATGTCCACCAAAGGCTTTGCCATGAAAGGCATGTTGGTTATATGCCTGGAAGATAGAGCAGGCTGAACACACTTTAGAGGCTATGGTAGTTATACCAGCTATCCATACTCTCTTAACAGAGTGCACGATGCCCTGGGTACCAAAGTGGCCATTATTATGAACAGATTGGCAAATTTGGTGATAGAAACTTCTAGGGAGCAGGGGTCTTCCTTCAGCTGACACCCAAACTCCATTGATCTGTTTTGCTTTAAATTTTTGTTTCCATTTTTCCATTTCCTTCTCATATAGGAAAGTGATAAATTTAAGTCATCAGTGGTTGTTAATGTGAAAAGTAATTCAGGCCCTTCTATGGCTGTTAGCTTTGCAGCAGTATCTGCTCGATCATTTCCCCTAGAGACAGGGTCAGTGCCACCTGTATGGGCTGAGCAATGAACTACAGCTAGGGCTTCAGGCAGCTGAAGAGCAGAAAGAACTTCATTAATCGTTTCAGCATTAGCTATGGATTTTCCAGCTGTGGTTAAAAATCGTCTCTGGAGCCATAGCATCCCAAGAGAGTGACAAATGCCAAAAGCATATCTAGAATCCATATAAATTGTTGCCCTTTTACCCTTGGCAATTATACAGGCATGTTTCAGAGCTATGAGTTCTGCCCATTGAGCATTAATATTAGAGGGCAGTGAAACTGACCACTCAGTGGCAAATTCTGTGACTACAGCAGCTCAAGTGTAGCGTATGCCATCCCTCATAAAAGGGAAAATATCAGTAAATAAGAC
The DNA here is from genome assembly GCF_027887165.1 of Monodelphis domestica. NCBI lineage: Eukaryota > Metazoa > Chordata > Mammalia > Didelphimorphia > Didelphidae > Monodelphis > Monodelphis domestica. The sequence goes on from NC_077230.1 coordinate 237,695,434, forward strand.
TAGATCTGGATTGTCTAAAGGAGTGTCCAAGAGATTATCTCGAGGCTTTTCTGCCATGGACACTAGTGTTTCACAATTGTGTAATGGTTCTCCTGAAGTTGGTAAATCTGGAAGCAAGGTGGCAGGGTTAAGGGTTGTACAATGTTTCAAGATAATGTTTTCGCTATTTAACAAGTTTAGTTCATACCTTGTAATTCGCTGGTCTGAGAATGCCTGTGTTCTATGCCTTAGTCACAATGCTTCTACCTCATGTGGGCACATAATTGTTCTCCCCTAAGACATGGTGGTGCTCCTGATGCTACTGGGCCCAGTTGGGCATAATAATAGCAATTGGGCACTGATAAGGACCCAAAGTCTGAGTTAAAACACCTGAAGCCACCCATATTCACTCATGTACATACAAAGTATATACATAACAAATTAAATGGCTTGTTGTGATCTGGGATGCCTAGAGCAGGGGCAGATAGGATATCCTGTTTTAGATCTGATAGAGCTGACAAGTGTTCTGGATCTAATTTAAGGGGTTCAGGGACCGAATCCCTTGTTAGTGCCATAAGGGGTTTAGTAATTTCCCCATAGTAAGGAATCCATTGTCTACAAAACCCTGTTGTTCCTAAAATTGCTCTCAACTCTTTTTTATTAGAAGGAGTTCTTAAATTTAGAATATTTTCAATTCGTTTGGGAGAAATGAACCCCAAACATTCTACTTTAGGGAGACACCACTGAACCTTATCCTTTGAAATTTTATGCCCTCTTTTGTGCAATTCCAAAATAAGGTACTTACTATCTTCCTGACATGCTTCTGCATCTGTTGAAGCCAAGAGTAGATCATCTACGTATTTGATTAATTTGCTGTTTTAAAATGTTATATTATCTGTGTCTTGGCTCAAATTTTGTACAAACAAACTCGGGCTTTCCATGTAACCCTGTGACAGATGACTCCATGTATCTGGGTGCCCTTCCAGGTGAAAGCAAAGATATGCTTGGAGTTCTCATGTATGGGAATGGGAAAAAATAGCTGAGCACAAATACACTACTGTAAAGTATGTAGCTGTGTTAGGAATAAATGAAATAATCATATATATGTTGGAAACTATGGAGTGTCTCTTTATAACATGTGTGTTCATAGCCCTTAGATTTTGTATGAACCAAAGAGGTGCTTGCCATTGAAGAGATCAATGAATTGGGCTTGGAACTTTAATAAATGAGAAAAAAGAACAAATTTAAAATCCCCAGATAAATACTAAATTGGAAATCCTAAAAATTAGAGGAGATATTAATAAAATTGAAAGTAAAGAACTATTGAATTAATAAATAAGACTAGGAGCCAGTACTTTAAAAAAAAAACAAATAAACTAGACAAAGTACTGGTTAATCTAATAAAAAAAGAAAGAATAGAATCAAATTAACAGTATCAAAAATGAAAAGGGTGATATGAAGAGCAAATTAAGGTAATTGTTAAGAACTATTTTGTCCAATTATATGGGAATAAAGGTGAAATGGGTGAATATTCACAAAAATATAAATTGCCTAAATTAACAAAAGAGGAAATAGAATACTTAAATAATCCCAGTTATTATACATGTTATACAAGAATATTCATAGCTGTGCTCTTTGTGGTGGCAAAAAATTAGAAAATGAGGGGATGCCCTCTAATTGGGGAATGACTGAACAAATTGTGGTATATATTGGTGGTGGAATACTATTGTGCTCAAAGGAATAATGAACTGGAGGAATTTAATGTGAACTGTAATGACCTCCAGGAATTGATGCAGAGTGAAAGGAGCAGAAACAGGAGGACATTATATACAAAGACTGATACACTGTGGTAATTTCAAATGTAATGGACTTCTCCATTAGTGGAGATGCAGTGATCCAGAACAATTCAGAAGGATTTATGAGAAAGAACACTATACACATTCAGAGGAAAAACTGTGGGAATAAAAACACAGAAGAAAAATAACTGCTTGATCACATGGGTAGATGGGGATATGACTGGGGATATAGACTCTAAATGATCACCCTAGTGCAAACATCAACAACATGGAAATAAGTTTTGATCAAGGATCCTAGTGGAATTGTGTATCAGCTATGGGAAGAGGTGAGAGGAGGCGAGGGAAAGAATATGATTCTTGTAACCAAAAGAAAATGCTCTAAATTGACTAATTAAATAAAATTTTCAAAAAAAATAATCCCATCTCAAAAAAAAGATATTGAAGAATTCATCAAGGAAATCCCTAAGAAAAAAATCCATGGGGCCAATTGGATTCACAAGTGAATTCTATCAAATATTGAAGAAACAATTTATCCCAATACTATACAAATTATTTGACAAAATAAGCAAAGGAGTCTTACCAAATTCTTTTTATGACACAAATATGGTACTGATTCCAATGCCAGTCAGACCAAAAACAGAGAAAGAAAACTATAGACAAATCACCTCAGAGAGTGGGGAGAGAAGAGGTGTCAGAGAAATCATGAATCAAGTAACTTTGGAAAAATATTATAAATAAATAAATTTTTAAATGAAAAATAAGTAAACTAGGAAAAGTCACTGAAGAAATTATATACTCTGATAAAAAAAGTGATCTGAAAATTACAATTAAAAGAGAAAGCCAGAAGACAAATTCTATGAGACTTTCCAAATAATGGAACAAGAAGTGTCTATAGAATGGTTCAGGATAGAAATAAAATTTTTGAAAAGGAAATTAAGACCAAAATTAAGGCAGAAAATGGGAGTTCTCAAAGAATAAAGCAATAAGACCAATTGGTGGTCAGTTTAAAACACAAAAAATATAACAACAATAACAATTGATATTTCTACGCTATTTTAAGGTTTGCAAATTGTTTCTTTTTTCACTTGATCCTCACAACAGCCCTATGGGATAGGTGCTATTATTCTCTCCATTTTTAAAGAAGACTAAAACAAGGGCTTAAGAAATTATAAAGAGATGGTGATAGTTTTATATCTTGAAAAATATAGACACCAAAGAACTTTTGGCAAAAGGAAGTGGAGGACAGCTAAGTACCTCAGTGGACAGAGTACCAGGCCAGGAGACAAGAGGTCATATGTTCAAATATTGCCAAAGACACTTCCAAGCTGTGTGACACTAGGCAAGTTACCTAGTCCAAACTGCCTAACCCTTACTATTCTTCTGCCTTACTTAGTACAGATTCTAAAACAATACTTAAAATTTGGATCTGATATTTAGAATTGATTTTTTTTTATTCTGTATATTTTCCATGGTTATAAGCTTCATGATTTTTCCCACCTTCTTCCCTCCCCACTCCTAGAGCTAACAAGCAATTCCACTCGGTTATACATGTATCATTGTTCAAAACCTATTTCCATGTTATTCATATTTGCAATAGAGTGATCATTTAACATTAAAACACTAATCATATCCCCATCAAACCATGTGATCAATCATATGTTTTTCTTCTACATTTCTGCTCCCACAGTTCTTTCTCTGGATGTAGATAGCATTCTTTCTCATATGTGAGAGAAAAATTCCCCTAGCCTCTTATATGAAGATTAGATTTTAATGTTAGCAGTAGTCTTGATATAATTACAATTGTAATTTTAAGACAATTAGCATAAGTCGTGATTTTAGCAGGCTTTTGTGAATATTATGGTATAAATATTAAGGGTTTGGATCAAGGAAATAAATGCTTTTGCAAAGTCTTAGTGCCAGCCCCACTCTTCAATGTTGTCATATCAGGAACCCTAACTTGTGACCCATTATACATCAGGATGCCTGACCTTTTGTTCAGAACCTGATAGCACTCATCTCCATCCACTCTTAGCCCAGGCATCACTGCTTCCTCCCTTTACATCAAGTGATTTTTTAAGTCATGGTCAAAAGATTCTTTTCACCGAATAAGGGGTACTTCCTAGTTTATCTAATCTATGGACAAATACGGAGTGCTTCCTAGCTGACCTAACCAATGAATATTGCTTCCAGATGTCTCTATTCTTTGAGGGTATGATTATTTTGTACTATTTTTGTACTGGTATAAAAGTTGTCTAATTCTTTGAGGTTTGAAGGAAGATCCCTCACAGAGCTCAGGGTCCTCTGGTGATGACCACAGATACAGCTTTGTTGAGGGATCAGCTCTCCCGTAATTAACGTCTTTCTGTATGGCTTGGATATTTTGTTTATCATTTGTATATCTGTGGTTAAAAAAAATTACACAACACATAAGTTCCTTTGGATTGTCCTGGATCATTGCATTGCTGCTAGTAAAAAAGTCTGTTACATCCAATTGTGCCACAGTCTTTTACAATTTACATGCAGTCTTGTTACATCCAATTGTACCAGTCTCTGTGTAGAATGTTCTCCTTTCACTCTGCATCAATTCCTGGAGGTCATTCCAGTTCACGTGGAATTCCTCTTATTCATTATTCCTTTCAGCACAATAGTATTCCATCACCATCAGATACCATAATTTGTTCAGCCATTCCTCAATCAATGGGCATCAAGTTTTTTGCCAATACAAAGAGGGCAATTATAAATATTTTTATACACATATCTTTCCCTATTATCTCTTTGGGGTACAAACCCAACAGTGGTATGGCTGGATCAAAGGGCAGGCAGTCTTTTAAAGCCCTTTGGGCAGAGTTCCAAATTGCCTTCCAGAATGGTTGCATCAATTCACAACTCCACCAGCAATGTATGGGTTCCAATTTTGCCAAGACTCTTCCAACACTTATTACTTTCCTTTGCTGTCATATTGGCCAATCTGCTAGGTGTGAGGTGGTACCTCTAAGTTGTTTTTATTTGCATTTCTCTATTCAGGAGGGATTTAGAACATTTTTCATGTACTTATATTATTTAATTTTTTATTTAGAATATTTTTCCATGGTTACATGATTTGTGATTTTCATCCCCTCTTCCATCCCCCCTCCCTTAGCTGACAAGAAATTCCATTGTGTTATACATGTATCACTGTTCAAAACTTATTTCCATGTTATTCATATTTGCAGTAGAGTGATCATTTAACATTAAGACCCTAATTATATTGCTATTGAACCACATGATCCATATGTTTTTCTTCTGTGTTTCTGTTTCCAGAGTTCTTTCTCTGGATGTGGATAGTGTTTTTTTCTCATAAGTTACTCTAGATTGTCCTGGGTCATTGCATTGCTACTACTAGAAAAGTTTGTTACATTCAATTGTGCCATAGTGTATCAGTCTCCGTGTACAACATTCCCCTGGTTCTTCTCCTTTCATTTTGCATCAATTCCTGAAGGTCATTCAAGTTCACATGGAATTCCTCTAATTCATTATTCCTTTCAGCACAATAGTATTCCATCACCATCAGATACCACAATTTGTTCAGCCACTGCCCAATTGATAGACATTCCCTCATCTTCCAATTTTGTGCCACCACAAGCACCATGAGAACAGCTATAAATATTTTTACACATATTTTCTCTTATCTATGTGATGTACAAACCAAACAGTGGTATGGCTGGATCAAAGGGCAGGCATTCTTTAAAAGTGCTTTGTAAATAATTCCAAATTGCCCTCAGAATGGTTGGACAAATTCACAACTCCACCAGCAGTGTATTATTGTCTGAATATTGCTACATGCCCTCCAATATTTATCACTTTCCTTTGCTGTCATATTGGCCAATCTGCTAGGTGTAAAATGGTACCTCAGAGCTATCTTTATTTGCATTTCTCTAATCAGTAGGGATTTAAAACACTTTTTCATGTTCTTATTGATAGTTTTGATTTCATGTGAAAACTGCCCATTCATGACCCTTGGTCATCTTTGTAAATTTGACTTTGTCCCTTATATATTTGGGAAATTAAACCTTTGTCAGAGAGTTTTATTTTAAAAAAATTTTCCCAGTTTGTAGCTTTCCTTCTAATTTTAGTTGCATTGGTTTGTTTGTACAAAACCTTTTTAATTTGATATAACCAGTCATTCATTTTACATTTTATAATGTTCTCTATTCTTGTTTGTAATTAAATTTATTCCTTTTCCACAGATCTGACAGGTATACTATTCTATGTTCACTTAACTTATATATGATTTCACTTTTTATATTTAAATCATTTACTCATTTTGAATTTATCTTGCTATAAGATATAGGAAGTTAATCTAAACCTAATTTTTCCCATACCATTTTCCATTTTTCCCAGCAGTTGTTGTCAAATAGTGCTATGATCTTTAGTTTTATCAAACACTAGCTTGCTGAGGTCATTTACCCCAAGTCTATTCCATTGATCCACACTTCTATCTCTTAGCTATTACCATATTGTACTGATGACCGCTGTTTAAAGATCTGGTACTGCTAGACCCCCATCCTTCACATTATTTTTCTTATTTCCCTAGATATTCTTGCTTTTTGTTCTTCCAGATGAACTTTGTTATAATTTTTTCTAATTCTATAAAAAGTTTTTAGTAGTTTGACAGGTATGGCAGTGGATAAATATATTAATTTGGGTAAGATTATAATTTTTATTATGTTAGCTCATCCTACCCATGAGTAATTAATGTTTTCCCAATTATTTGGATCTAGTTTTAATTGTGTGAAAAGTGTTTTGTACTTGTGTTGACATAATTTCTGTGTTTGTCTTAGTACATAGATTCCTAAATATTTTATATTGTCTAAAGTGATTTAAATGGAGTTTCCCTTTCTGATTCCTACTGCTGAATTTTGTCAGAAATATACAGAAATGCTGATGATTTATGTTGGTTTATCTTGTACCCTGAAACTTTGCTAAAGTTGTTAATTATTTCCACTAGCCTTTTGGTTGATTTTCTAGGATTTTTAAGTTGACCACCATATAATCTGCAGAGTGATAGTTTAGTTTCCTCATTGCCTACTTTATTCCCTTCAATTATTTCTTCTCTAATTGCTATGCCTAGCATTTCTAGTGCACTACTAAATAATAGAGGTGATAATGAGCATCCTTGCTTCACTCCTCATTTTATTGGAAAGGCTTCTACATTTCCCCATTGCAGATAATACTTGCTGATGGTTTTAAATGTATACTGTTTATTATTTTTAGTAAAGGATGTTTCATTCCCATACTTTCTAGTGTTTTTAAAGGAATAGGTGTCGTATTATGTCAAAGGCTTTTTCTGCATCTGTTGAGATAATCATGTGATTTCTGTTGGTTTGATTATTGATATGTTCAATTATGTGGATTGTTTTCTGAATATTAACCCATCCTTGTATTCCTGTTATAAATCCCACCTGGTCATAGTGAATAATCCTTTTGATAATTTGCTGCAGTCTTTTTACTAGTATTTTATTTAAGATTTCTATATCTATGTTCATTAAGGAGATGGGTCTGTAGTTTTCTTTCTCTGTTTTTGGTCTGCCTGTTTTTGGAATCAATACCATATTGTGTCATAAAAAGAATTTGGTAAGATTCCTTCTTTGCTTATTTCATCAAACAATTTGTATAATATTGGGATTGATTGTTCCTTAAATGTTTGATAGAATTCACTTGTGAATCCATCTGGCCCTGTGAATTTTTTCTTATGGAGTTCCTTAATAGCTTGTTCAATTTCTTTTTCTGATATGGGATTTTTAAAATATTCTATTTTATCTGTTGTTAATCTAGGCATCTTATATTTTTTTGTAAAGATTCACACATTTCACTTAGAGTGCCATAGTTATTGCCATATAATTGGACAAAATGATTCTGAATAATTATCTTAATTTCCTCTTCATTAGAAGTAAGATCACCCTTTTCATCTTTGATACTGTTAATTTGCTCCTCTTCTTTTTCACTATATTAACCAGTACTTTATCTATTTTATTTGTTTTTTCAAAGTGCCAGCTCCTACTCTGATTTATTAGTTCAATAATTCTTTTACTTTCAATTTTATTAATTTCTCCTTTAATTTTTAGGTTTTCCAATTTAGTTTTTATCTGGGGATTTTTAATTTGTTCTTTTTCTATTTTTTAAGTTGCAATCACAATTCATTGATCTCCTCCTCTCGATTTTGTTTCTATAGGCACCCAGTGATATAAATTTTCCCCTGAGTACTACTTTGGCTATATCCCATAGGTTTTGATATGTTGTTTCCTCATTGTTATTCTCTTTAATGAAGTCCATAATTGTTTCTATGATTTTTTTTGATCCACCAGTTTTGAAGAATTAGATTATTTAGTTTCCAATTAATTTTAAATTTGCCTTTCTGCAGTGAGCCATCAAGTCACAACACCTTGACAAAGTCACTAGTGGTAACCAAGATGTCACAAAGTGACTCTTTGGCAGGATGGACTTGCCCACTCAGCCCCCTCTTCTTCTCTCATGACTTCTCTCATTAACATCCCTTACTAATGGAATTGCCATGATTGTTATCCCCTCCCTAGCCTTAAAAGGAATAATATAAGAGCAATATACTTCCACATTATTTCCCCAAAACATCACCAAAAGATCAGACTATAAAATCCAAGCCCAAAAAGACTATCATGGGTTAACTTTTGCTTAGGTACATAATTCTCAGCAAAGCCATAATTACAAGCAAAGCCCAGAATATCCCCACTCATGGAAGCTTATTCTCATGAAACCAACATATAAATCAATCATAAAGGCCCATACAAAATGTGCAGGTACACCAAGCTTCACCGTGCCTCAGTGACTCGATTTCACTAACCAGAAATTCTCCTTCATAGAAACTCTGCTAATCCTGAAAAATTATCTGCCTAACAATTAATCTGAATTGAATACCCCTCTGATACCTCAAGCTCAGTACTGTAATTGTCAAATTGTCTTTAACAGTTTCTGACTGATTATTTCTTTTTATTAAAAATAAGTAAATTTCCTTGATGATTTGTAAGCTTAGACTCCTCACAGTTTAATGAGAAAATTACGCCACCTGTGATGAAATCATTTATCTTGTGTGAAACCTTTATTCTGTCAAGAATCTGTAATCACAATACAAGAATATAGAATGATCTCAGAATATTACTCAAGTGAATACTCAAGTAATTTGTTAAATTGTTAAAAGTTAAAGTATCACTTTTCCAATTATCTTTACTCGAACATATGTGCTGAAAATTATATTCTTGTGCCAAGAAAATGGGTATAAGGATAAACATCAAGCCTGGGCATCACAAAGCAGACACCAGATGCAAAGCTTGCCGCTGGCTGACTTATATGCACAGCTGTCTTCTGTTTTTTTTATTTTCTTGCCTAACTGTTCACCACCTGCTGAGAACCCCTGAAGGCACGAGTGGGGCTGGATCTTGCCAGTGGCATCTTTCCATGAACCCTGCTTAATTATAATTTTTACCCCATTATGATCTGAAAAAGTTGCATTCATTATTTTTACTTTTCTGCATTTGGTTGCAATATTTCTATGCCCTAATATATGGTTAATCTTTGTATATGTACAAAGGGGGTGAGACTTGCTCTTGGCTTGCTCTTCCCTCCTTACTACAGCTTCTTTCTGGCTCTGATCTCCCCTTTCCTCAGTGTCACAGATATTCTCTGCCTACATTTTCGGTTTTTCTTTTCTAGAAAGTTGTTTCACTCTGTCTCCTTGTTAGTTCTTTCCCTCCTGTATTCCTTTTGTGGCGATATTTTAATCTTGGTCAGAGAGGATTCTCATAGTGACATGGAGCTGCTCTGGATTACTCCTTAATCTTGCCTCTACCCCCATAAGTCTTAATATTGACATTGAGATAGAAGGTAAGGATTCTTTTTTTAAAAATCAAAGGAAAGCTACACCCTAAGTAGTTTACAAATTTAGTGCTATGTCAATTAAACTTATCATATTTTTTTTAATTTTATAGTATTTTATTTGATCATTTCCATGCATTTTTCATTAAAGACAAAGATCATTTTCTTTTCCTCCCTCCCACCCCCCGTGGCTGACGCGTGATTCCACTGGTATCATATGTGTTCTTGACTCGAACCCATTGCCATGTTGTTAGTATTTGCATCAGAGTGTTCGCTCAGAGTCTTTCCTCTGTCATGTCCCCTCAGCCATTGTAGTCAGGCAGTTGCTTTTCCTCGGTGTTTCTACTCCCTCAGTTTGTCCTCTGCTTATGGATAGTGTTTTTTTCTCCTTGATCCCTGCAGATTGTGCAGGGGCATTACACTGCCACTAATGGAGAAGTCCATTACGTTCGATTATACCACAGTGTGTTTGTCTCTGTGTACAATGTTCTCCTGGTTCTGCTCCTCTTGCTCTGCATCACTTCCTGGAGGTCATTCCAGTCTCCATGGAATTCCTCCACTTTATTATTCCTTTTTGCACAATAATAGTCCATCACCAACATATACCACAATTTGTTCAGCCATTCACCAATTGATGGGCATCCCCTCATTTTCCAATTTTTGGCCACCACAAAGAGCGCAGCTATGAATATTTTTGTACAAGTCTTTTTGTCCCTTATCTCTTTGGGGTACAGACCCAGCAGTGCTATGGCTGGATCAAAGGGTAGACATTCTTTTATCGCCCTTTGTGCATAGTTCCAAATTGCCCTCCAGAATGGCTGGATAGGTTCATAACTCCACCAGCAATAAATTAATGTCCCTACTTTGCCACATCCCCTCCAGCATTCATTACTTTTCATAACCTTCATGTTAGCCAATCTGCTAGGTGTGAGGTGATACCTCAGAGTTGTTTTGATTTGCATCTCTGTGATTATAAGAGATGTGGAGCACTTCTTCATGTGCTTATTAGTAGTTTTGATTTCTTTATCTGAAAACTGCCTATCCATGTCCCTTGCCCATTTATCAATTGGGGAATGGCTTGATTTTTTGTACAATTGATTTAGCTCTTTATAAATTTGAGTAATTAAACCTTTGTCAGAGGTTTTTATGAAGAACTTATCATATTAATCTAAAAAAATAAACAACAATATCAGTCTCAAAGAGGAAAATCAACAATCTAAATGGAGCTTAGGGAAAAAGTTGAAATGAGAGAAAGCGGCCATTACCAGTTCTCAAATTACGCATAATTCAATCATTAGAATGATTTAGTATGATTTTTCAAGATAGAAACATTTCATGAATGAAAAAATCAAGATCAAGAAACAATTAAACAAAGGAGCCTGTTATGATAAATCCATAGAAACAAAATATTTTAGGAAAGGACATTTTATTCAAAAAATGGTGAGAAAATTAGAAATCAGTTGATTAGAAATTATGTTTAGATTAATATTTTGCATAATAATTTCAAAATGGATGTATGACTTAAATATCTAAAGGTCACATCACAAAAATTTGGAGATGAGTAGAAGGTGATCCCCTGCACAACTATGGCTAAGGAAAGATTTATTTATTCACAAAATTATATTGATTTTTTGTTTTTATAACACCTCAGTTTCTGAACACATCTCCTACAGTTGAGATCCATATCCAAAGAATAAAACACATAAAGAAGAAAAGCAATCCAGATAAACTAATCAATACAACAACCAAGTCCAACATTATAGACAATGTTCCATACCCATTTTATCTTCTATAATTAAGGAAGAAAGATACATTCACATCTATTCTTTAGGGAAAAACTTAGTTATTATAATTACAGAGTTCTAGGTTTCTATATTTTTATTTGTCCTTTCCCTTCACATTATTGTAGTCATTAGATACATTTTTTTCATGATTCTGTTTATTTCACTTTTCTTCAGTTTTTATTTCTTCCCATGCTTCCTGTATTCTTATAGTCATCCTTTCTTATAATACAATTAATTAAATTATATTACATTTATATTACATCACCAAATTTATGGTCTGTAATTTGATTAGTCATTACTCAGTTAATAGGTACCTATTTTGTTTCTAATTCATTATTACTTCAAAAACTGATTATATAAGTATTTTGGTGTACATGGCACTTTTCTTTTTGTCTTTGATATTCTTTGGGAAATAAGCCTAATGGTGAAATCTCTGGGCTAAATGATATAGAAATTTTTTGTCTATCTTATTAAGTATAATTCCAAAGTACACTCACTCCAACATGAATGAACTAAGTCACAGCTCTATAAATAATATAATTATCTTTCCACAGCATTTAGAACACTAGAAAATTTAAATTTTTGTCATTTTACCAATTCATTAGAAAGTGAAATCTCAGAATTATTTATATTTGCAATCATATTATTATTATTGACTTGGAGTATTCTTTCATATGGCTGTTAATAGTATGCAATCCTTTTGAGAACTATTCATGTACTTTGACTTAACCTTTCAGAAATGGTGTTAGGGGGCAGCTGTGTGGCTCAGTGGATTGAGAGCCAGGCCTAGAGACAGGAGGTCCTAGGTTCAAACCAGGCCTCAGGCACTTCCCAGCTGTGTGACCCTGGGCACCTCACTTAACCCCCATTGCCTAGCCCTTACCACTCTTTTACCTTGCAACCAATACACAGCATTGATTCCAAGATGGAAGGCAAGGGTTTAAAAAAAAAGAAATGGCTTTAGGTGATGTGTGTGGGTACACATATGTGTGTATTCAGACACTTATAAATCTTAGTTATCAAGTGTTTATCATCAATATGATATCCTTAATGTATAGTTTGAGATCTGGTACAATAAAGCCACCTTCCTTCACATTTTTTTCCATTATTTCCCTGGGTATCCTTGATCTTTTGTTCTTCCAAATTAACTTTGTTATTTTTTTCCTTATTCACTAAATTTTTTTTGGTAGATCGATGGGTATGGCACTAAAAAAGTAAATAAATTTCTGTAGGATGGCCATTTTTAATATGTTAGCTCATCCTACCCGTGAGGAGTTAATGTTTTTCCAATTGTTTAGATCTAGTTTTAATTGTCTGGAAAGTGTTTTATAGTTGTCTTCATATATTTCCTGAGTTTGTCTGGGCAGATAGATTCCTAAGTACTTTATATTGTCTAGGGTGATTTTAAATGGAATTTCTCTTTCTAATTCTTGCTGCTGAGATCTGTTGGAGATATATAGAAACACTGATGACTTATGTGGGTTTCTTTTGTATCCTGCAACTTTACTAAAGTTGTTGAATATTTCCACTAGCTTTTTAGTTGATTCTCTAGGACTCTTTAAGTAGACCATCATGTCATCCACAAAGAATGACAGCTAGGTCTCCTCAATGCCTATTTTAATACCTTCAGTTTTGTTTTCTTCTCTAATTGCTACTAATAGTTTTTCTAGTACAATGTTAAATAATAGAGTGATAACGGGCATCCTTGTTTCACTCCTGATCTTATTGGGAATGCTATTAGTTTATCCCCATTGCAGAGGATGTTTGCTGATGGTTTTAGATAAATATTGTTTATTATTTTTATGAAACACCCATCTATTCTTATACTTTCTAGCGTTTTCAATAGGAATGAATGTTGTGTGTTGTCAAAGGCTTTATCTGCAAATATTGAGATAATCATGTGATTTTTGTTGGTTAGCTTATTGATATGGTCAATTATGTGGATGTTTTTCCTAATATTGAACCATCCTTGCATTCCTGGTATAAATCCCACCTGATTATAATGAATAACCCTCGTGATGACTTGCTGGAGACTTTTTGCTAGTATTCTATTTAAGGTTTTTGCATCTTTGTTCATTAAGGAGATTGGTCAATAGTTTTCTTTCTCAGTTTTTGACCTGCCTGGCTTTGGAATCATTACCATATTTGTGTCATATAAGGAATTTGGTAGAACTCCCTCTTTGCTTATTATGTCAAATAATTTATATAGTATTGGAATTAGTTGTTCTTTGAATGTTTAATAGAATTCACTTGCAAATCCGTCAGGTGCTGGGGATTTTTTCTTAGGGAGTCCTTTGATGGCTTGTTCAATTTCTTTTTCTGATAAGATATTGTTTAATAATTCTATCTCTTCTGCTAATCTAGGCAATTTATATTTTTGTAAATATTCATCCATATCACCTAGATTGCCATATAATTAGGCATAATTGTTTTTAATGATTGCCTATGATACTGTTAATTTGCTTTTCTTCTTTCCTTTTTTATTATATTGACCAGTACTTTGTGTATTTTGTTTATTTTTTCATAATACCAGCATCTAGTCTCATTTATTAGTTCAATAGTTCCTTCACTTTTGATTTTATTAATTTCTCCCTTAATTTTTAGGATCTCTAATTTAGTTTTCATCTGAGGATTTTTAATTTGTTTGCTTTCAAGATTTTTGATTTACATGTGCAATTCATTGACCTCTGCCCTCCCTAATTTGTTAATATATGAACTCAAGGATATAAATTTCATCTCTGAGTACTGCTTTGACTGCATCCCATAGATTTTGAAAGGATGTCTCATCATTGTAATTTTCTGCAATGAAATTATTAATTGTTTCTATGATTTGTTCTCTAACCAATTTTGGAGAATCATATTATTTAATTTTCAATTAATTTTTGTTTTTGTTCTTCATGTACCCTTACTGATTATTATTTTATTGCATTATGATCTGAAAAGATTGCATTTATTATTTCTGCTTTTCTGCATCTGTTTGCCATGTTTTTATGCCGTAGTACATGGTCAATCTTTGTGAATGTACCATATGCTGTTGAAAAGAAGATTCTTTATTATTTGTCTCTATTCATTTTTGTCCATATATCTCTTTATTCTATTTTTCTAAGATTTCATTCACATCTCATAACTCTTTTTTATTTATTTTTCATTTTATTTTTCTAAATTTTTTAGTGGTAAGTTCAGTTATCCCACTTGTATAGTTTTACTATGTATTTCCTCCTTCAACTCCACTAGTTTCTCCTTTAGAAATCTAGATGCTATACCATTTGGTGCATACAGGTATATTACTGATATTTCCTCATTGTCTATACTGCCTTTTATCAGGATATAGTTACCTTCCCTATCCCTTTTAATCAGCTCTATTTTTACTTTGGCTTTGTCAGCTATCATGATTGCAACTCCTGCCTTCTTTCTATCAGTTGAGGTCCAATACATTTTGCTCCAACCTTTAATTCTAACCTTGTGAGTGCCTACCCACCTAATGTGTGTTTCTTGTAGACAACATATGGTAGGATTTTGGTTTCTAATCCACACTCTGATTTGTTTTTGTTTTATGGGTGAGTTTATCTCAGTCACATTCAAAGTTATGATTGCCACTTGTGTATTCCCCAGCATTTTGATATCCTCTCCTAGTTCTGTCCTTTCTTCTTTTGCTATATCCTTTTAAACCAGTGGTTTGCTTTTAATTAATCCCCCTAATCCCCACCCTTAATATGCTTCCCTTTATGCCCCCTCCCTTTTTGTTCCCTACTTCTTATTTTTTTAGGTTCTGTTAATTTTCTTCCCCCTCTCTTTCCCTCCATTTTTGTACTCCCCACCCCCATACCCTCTTTAGTTTTCCCTTCTCACTTTCCCTGTAGGGTAAGATAGAATTCAATACCCCAAGGGATATATTTGCTCTTCCCTCTCAGATTTGATTTCACTGAGAGTAAGGTTTAAGTATTACCTATTAGCACTCTCTTCCTCTCCTTCTCATAAGAGTATTCTTCCCCTCCCCTTCCCATGTGTATCTTTGTGTGATAAAGATTCTCCTATTTATTTTATTTCTTCAAGTATCTCTTGCTGCCATCTTTGATTCCTCCCTCCCTTTTTCTTTTTTTGCATATCATCTTATACCACTTATTACACAAATCTTTTCCTGCGAATGATTCTTCTAATTACTACAATAGTGAATATAATTTTGAGTTACAAATAACATTTTTCCATATATTGATATATAAATAATTTAATCTTATTGTAGCCCTTAAAGAAGAAAGCTTTAATTTTAAAAAATTTCCCCTTTTCCCTCTCTTTCTTATTTACCTTTTCATGTTTCTCTTGATCTTTGTGTTTGGATATCAAACTTTCAATTTAGTTCTGGTCTTTTCTTTACAAATACTTGGAAATCTTCCATTTTGTTGAATGTCCATATTTTCCCCTGGAAGTATATAGTCAGTTTTGATGGATAGATGATTCTTGGTTGAACACCCAATTCTCTTGACTTTCTGAATATCATGTTTCAGGCCTTTCAGTCCTTTAGTGTGGAAGCTGCCAGATCTTATGTGATCCTGCTTGGTGCTCCTTGATATCTGAATTGTCTCTTTTTGGCTTCTTGTAAAATTTTCTCCTTAGCTTGGAAGTTCTTGAATTTGGCAATTACATTCCTGGGAGTTGTCTTTTGAGGACTTAGTGTAGAGGATATTCTATGAACTCTTTCAATGTCTATTTTCCCCCTTGTTCAAGAACATCAGGGCAGTTTTCTTGGATAATTTCTTGTAGTATGATGTCAATATTTCTGTTTATTTCTGAGTTTTCAAGTAGACCAATAATTCTCAAATTGTCTCTTTGTGATCAGTTGTCCTCATCTGTCATCTTGTCAGTGAGATATTTTCTCTTTTCTTCTATTTTGTCATTCTTTTGATTTTGCCTCATTGATTCTTGATTTTTTGCAAGATCATTAGCTTCTAATTGCCTAATTCTGGTCTTTAAGGATTGGTTTTCCTTTTTGGTTTGGTCTATCCTCCTTTTTGTGGCTTCCAGCTGTTTCTCCAATTGGGAGTTCTTGTCCTTTAAACTATTATTTTCTTTTTTTTAACTATTTCCCACTTTTCTTGCTAGAAGGCTTCCATCTTTTTGATAAGCTGCAATTAAAATTCTTCAAGAGCTTGTGGACAATTTCCATTTTTTGGAAGGTTTTGGTGCATTTATTTGTATTTTCTCTTCTATTTCCTCTCTAGCCTGAGTTTTTCCTCCATAAAAATTAACCAGGGTCAACCACTTCTTATTGTTTTTCTTGGTGTTGGGAAGTTGTTGTTCCTGGGCACTGTTTGCCATCACTATGGTGGTTTTTCCTTCCCTTTCCAGTCAGAAATCTGAGTGAGATGGTCAGGCTCTCTGTGTATGGAGCTATGGAGCAAGAATTTTGCCTGAAGCCAGCCCTTGAATCTCTACAGCTTCTACTGTTTGCTGCCCTTCTCTGTGCTATCTCCCCATGAGTGCCCACAGGCTGTGCTCCTCAGCCTGCTGGGGTTTCAGGTGTAGCTGCTCTCAGGGGTAGGTCTTTGGTGGTCTTAGTCAGCTGCCAAGGACCGAGAGTTGCCCCTCACTCTAGAGGTGCCTCTTGCTCACTCACTGATTCTAATGCACACTGGCTCTGACTCTGGCTCCATAGGTGGGATTGGGGAGGGTAGATCAACTTGTGTTTTGATAGGAGCTTTTTTGCCCCCTTATAGTGGGGAAATGCCCAAATCCCATGTACCTTCAATGCTATGCCCTACTGTGGAGTCCCTTCATTCATATGAATTTGGCTCTTTTGGTCTGTTGAGGTAGTCTATATCAGTAGGTACTGAGGAGTAGAAGAGTCCTGCGTATAGACTGCTGCCATGTTTACCCGGAAGTCCTCTCTTCTAATTTTTTAAATATTATTACCTTTAACTTCCAGGTATGAGATCCATTTGAGGTTATGATATATCAAAGATATTAGTCTAATCCTTAATTTCTGCCAAACCCTTTCCCAATTTTCCTTGTAGTTTATGGAAAATAGGGAAATGTCCCCCAAAGTAATGTATACTTGTTTCATGCTTGAAATAAATTACAGAGTTGTGATTCTTTTCTATTGATTTAGTTTTAAAAATTTTAACCAGTACCAAATAATTTTAAAAACTACTAGTTAATTCTATAATTTGATGGCTGAAAATGATTTTACTAGGATGCTTGTTAATGTTTACAAGGAGTAAAAGTAATTGAAGAAGGTAAAATAGGTAATTTTTATTACATTAAGTTTAAAAGTTATTTCAGAAACAAAATCAAAGCAATTTAAATTAGAAGATAAGTAGTTAATTGGGGAAAATATTTCAGCAACTATCTCTCATTAAGGGCCAAAATCAGTGAATCAATAAATATTTATTAAATATTTTCTATGTAGGTTTTTAGTGATTTGTGACAACATGTAAAATCACAAAATACATGACAGATATTCAAATTAAGCAACTTTCTGATTCCCCTTCATTTCCAACAGATTGGAAAATATAGCAAAATAAGAGAGCGACAAATATCATAGATACTTCAAGTGTAATAATTAAAATGGGTTTGACAAATATAAGAATTAGAAAAAGTTGTTGTGGTCTCTGTTTATAAAAATTAACTCAAGTCATGAGGCTATAGTAGCTTTAGTAGCTTTATTACAGCAAGGTAGAGAAATTAAAGGGGAAAATGTAGGAAGGAGGTAGAAAATATTGCTTAGCTAATTACCCTATAATTGCTAATCCAAAGAAATCCAGCTCGATTCCAACAAAGGCTCCCTCATGTCCTGATCTCCAACCAGGAGTCATAGTAGTCTCTTCAGAAACAGTTTTATCAGCACAGAATCAATCTCCAACACAGAATTAGTGCCTCCAATGCAGAAGTTCTCTTTCAGCAAGAGCCACCAAGGCAGAAGAATAACTCGGAATCCCCTCAGCTGGCTTTTATAAGCAGTTTTTCTCCACATCATTTCCTGACTTTCTGATTTCTAGTTCCTTTCATTGTGGGCTGATCTATCACATCTCAGGAACTAATCATAGTCTCCCAATTTGCCTTGCACTACCCAGTGGGGAGCAGTGCTTATGGTCTTTTAGAACTAAGTGTTAATGACTCAGTAAGTGTGAACAGTGGGGAATTCCAAATTCTTGATTGAGTTAAAATAAACAAAAAGAGTTTAAATTCTCTTTCACAATCTCCCTGTGATTCTATTGGGAAACAAGCATGTTGAAATCTCACAGATTTACATGCCTAGGCTCCCCAGTGTATCATTTCCCAAAACCAGCTTATACCTCTAACGGTCTTCTAGCTAGAGGTGCATACAATATTGCAGTTTCTCTAGAGGGAATTACAATAATTGGTGATAAAAGGGGAATGAAAAAGAAAGAAAGTGAAAAGCAATGATTGATAGGCACATTGACAAAAAGTCAGTTAGGGAGCTGACCCCTTTGGCATAAGAGTTTACATTCAGAATAAATGTGTTCAACACCCTTTGGTTCAGTTCATTATAGCTCAAAGTTCACTCTGGATCTTTGATGCAGTGTATAGTTTCTGCAGACTTCTTTATGACACCTTCTCCAAAGGATCCACTTTCTTGATTCAGAGTGTGAGCAAATTTCTTCCCCTCAAAATTTTCAAACTTTGAATTTTAGGATAATTATACATAAGGAAACAGGCACATTATGAAATCGATCAGTCATTCTAGAGAACATTTTTTAACTCTATCCCCCAAAATCACAAAAGCATGTCTATAAACCCTTTGAACTACTAATACCACTACCAGGAACTTTCCCCAAAGAGATCAAAGAAAAAATAGATAGGTAGGTAGGTAGGTAGATAGATAGATAGATAGATAGATAGATAGATAGATAGATAGATAGATAGGTGGATGGATGGATGGATGGATGGATGGATGGATGGATGGATGGATGGATGGATGGATGGATGGATAGAGACACATACATATATATAAATGAATTCATAGTAATTATTTTCATAGTAGGATAAGAATAGAAATTAGGGAGATAGCAATTTATTTAGGAATGGCTAAACAAATTATCACATATCAACATAATGGAATATAATTAATTCATGAGAAATAATAAAATGAACAATTTCAGAAGAAACTGGGAAGATTTTTTATTAACTGATATAGAGTGAAATAAGCAAAAAAAATTAGAACAATTTAAAGTACAATAATATTATACAGATAAAAAATCTTTGAAAACCTTTAGCACTGATCAGTTAAATGACAATTGTGATTCTAGAGAATCAAATATGAAATGCACTACCTACATCTTGGAAGAGAAGTAATAGATGGAAAAATGAGACATATGGTTTTGGATATAACCAATGTGGAATTTTTTTCTTCACTACACAATTATTTTCTCTATCTTTCTTTTTTTTAATCCTTCAATGGAAGAGCTAGAGAGAAAATAAATGCTTGTTAGTTTTAAAAAAAAGATTAAATTTGACAGAAAATGAAAGTCAAAATATAGACCTTGCCTTCAAGGAGATTATATTCTAGAGTATTGAATAATTATAAATAATTAGGTGCATGAAAAATGTAAACAGAGTAAATGGGAACTAACCTTAGAGGGAAAGATTCCAATGGCTTAGGGTAAGGCATGGAGAATTGATGAAGGCTTCCTAGAAAAAGACATTTGAGTCAAGTCTTGAAGGAAGGCAGGAATAATAAATAATATGTGGCAACAAGTAGGGAGGGCATTCCAGAAATAAAGAAAATCAGTGCAAAGTCATAGAAGATGAACAAGTAGGCTAATATGGCAGGACTTTAGATTTAGACTAATATGGCACATTTTAGAATGTTGTAGAAGGAAATAAAACATAAACAGATTGGAAAGGTAAAGAGGGACTA
Organism: Monodelphis domestica; assembly: GCF_027887165.1. Classification (NCBI taxonomy): domain Eukaryota; kingdom Metazoa; phylum Chordata; class Mammalia; order Didelphimorphia; family Didelphidae; genus Monodelphis; species Monodelphis domestica. The sequence continues at coordinate 237,715,752 of NC_077230.1, forward strand.
AAGAGAAGATGTTTTATTTACTTGATCATTAATGTAATAGGGAGCCATTTAAATCTGTTGAGATGAGAGAATAAAATTCTATGTACACTTATAGAAAATTATTTTGGCAGCTGTGTGAAAGATGGACTGGAATGGGGAGATACTAGACACAAGGATACCAGTTTTGAACCTATTATAGTAATCCAGGCTAGAGATGGTATGGGCTTGTATTTGGGTAGTGGATATATATGTGTAGGATGAAAATGAATATAAATGTCCCACTCAACTGTGTGAGACAAAAATGAACACATGTCCCACTCACTTAAATAAACAAAAACTGGAGTCATAAGGTAGAAGTAAAAAATAAAAGGCAGTTGTTTATTCCTTCCATGAAAAGGGGCACTTCAATGATGGGCTAAGAAGTGTTCACTTGACTAGGCAGTAAGCAGGCAATATATACAATATATACACCTCAAGACCCCTCCCCCCCTTCCCTGTCAGACCCCTGCACTAAGCTTTGATTTATGTGTGCTTCTAACCTAGTTCAGGTGAGGTACGGGGAACAACTGAGTTGTTTGTTGCCCTTAAATCAGGAGCCTTCTATCTTGTTTCAGTTTCTTTCCCAAACTTGTCCTGGAGTATAAAGGGAAAAAATGCACTCAACATGACTTTAGATTATTACTTTCTTAGATTATTCCAATGTGATATTATTCTCCATTTGTGAAACAAGAGTTAAATCTATCATGTTATCAACTGGGATATCTGCAGAGAGTGATCCCTCATGATAGTCTGTATCTGCCCCTTAGCAGATATAATTTAAGAACATTTTAATCTGATTTCCAACAACATGGTCAGGTGGATGTACATTTGTTATGCCATATGCAATGGTCATGTCCCAGGCATCAATGACACCTACATTAAGGTCTTGGAAAATATCCTTCAAAATAAGATAATTGATGTAGCCATGAAAGTCACCAAATCTCTCAGCCTCAATGTGCATCTCTCTTATGTTTTCAGTTTTGAGGATAACTTTGGTGTCTGGACTTCTCAAGAATAATCGCTCAATGGCTCTTCGAACATTGATGGCTCTTCGAATTAAAATATCAATGGGGAAGGGTCTGAAATGTTGTCCCAAGGTAATGACGATGGCTGTGTTTTTGTCTCCTGGTATTCTGTCAATTTCACGGGTAACATATTCATCCTCTTTCATTGAGTAGAGTTCATTAGTGACAAATGGATGTCCATGTTTTTTCCACTGAAGATAAATTTGTCTTTCTATATCCAGAAGTACATGTTTCTGAAATTTTCCACTTCCATGATAATCAAAAAAGTTAAGGGCTGATAAAAACAAATGAATATATATATAATACATATATATACACATACATGTTTCAGAAAAAGAAGAAATCTGTAACACTTTTCAAAACATGAACAATTCTAGATTAGTTAATTAAATAACCTTTAAAAAAATCATGATCAACTACGTATCTTACTCCTCAAAATTTTGATTGGTAAGAACTTCATTCCTAACCATGAAAGGCAGAGCTATCTTGTAGAGAGATACATTAGAGTCTACATTATACTCTAATTCAATTCCCTCATAATTCATACATGAGAAAATGTATTCATGAACTATGTAGAGCTATATTTCCATAGTTTGCATATATTTGTCTATACATCCAAATTTGTTTAAATGCACATGAATGAAATTCAGCTTTCATTTGGAAATTAATATTGAGAAATACATACTTTTCAGAATTTTAGGGAAGTAGTTTATCCATTGACGCAGTGTTGAATCTCCCATGAGGTAAATGAGTTTCCCCTTCAAGCAACCATTGATTATATTCATAGCATTAAATTCAGTAAGACTACATGTCGTTGGAATCCATCTTCCCTGCAAAGTATAACCACTGGGAACAGGGACTTTCATTCCAATCTGGCATTTTTCTCTTTCTGTTTCCCTGTCTGATAAAAGATGTTGCTTTACATATAATTACCAACCAAATACTTCATACTAGATAAAATAATGATAGCTAACAGCTAGTGTTTCTGTAGCACTTTAAGGTTTATAAAACACTTTACAAATATTATCTAATTTGGTCATCATAAATAACCCTAGAAAGTATGTATTATTATTATTATTACTCAATCTTCAGATGAGGAAACTGAGGCAAATAAAGGTTAAGTAACTTAAGAAGCTAGAAGTCAAGGAAGTAAAGCAAAGAGAAAAGACAAAAGCAGTGCTATGAACTGTTTCTCTAATTGATTCTGGGGAGGTGAGCTAATTGGGAATAGCATTGTTGTTGGGAGCTGTTTGGAGCTGTTTACAGAGTACATTGTCTTGGTTATTTAAAGATAGGGCAGAGAAAAGACTACTTTGTTCTGTAGCACTATCTCCAATTCCTTAGAAAGGGAAACTTCTCAGAGGTATGACTACATTGCCCTTTATTGCCTTCTTCTGCCTGAAAGGATCACATAACTAGTAAATATATGAAGTTCATTTTGAACTCAGATATTCCCTAACTCCGGGTTCAACTCTCTATACACTATACTACTTAGCTACCTAGCAACAATATTCATGTACAAGCATAAAATGCTTATGAAGAGACTATGAAAGAAAAATTAGTATTATAGGGAGAAATGAGTAAGGACCAAGGCTTATTACTACCAAGATCATTGGCAACTTTAGAGAAACAGTTTAGCCAAGTGTAATAAAGAAGTAATGTAATCATCCAGGAAAATCCTGAGGGACTTATAAAAAAGAACTCTATCTGCATCCAAAAAAGAACTGTAAAAATAGAAATGCAGAAGAAAAACACATGATCAATCATGTGGTTCGATGGGTATATGATTGGGGATGTTGACTTTAAATGATCACTCTATTGAAAATAGTAATAATATGGAAATAGGTTGTGAGCAACAATACATGTAAAACCCCAGTGGAATTGCTCATCAGCTCCAGGAGGGGGGGAAGGAAGAGGTGAGGGAAAGAATATGAATCATGCAACCATGGGAAAATATTCTTAATTAATTGATTGATTTTTTTAAAAAACAGCAGACCTCCTTGCCTTCTTGTTAAACATGAATGAATGCATTTGTCATATGTTCCTTCTTATTCCATGTTTTCCATGTCACAGTTCCTTGACATTTCTTATTTTCTTCTCCTTTCATTCTATCTTTTTCTTGGCAAGACCAATCTTTTTGTTCATGCCCTAGAATTTTGTTCTCACCTTTCTCCTCATAGATCTTTCCCCCTTAATAGTTTTCTTTTCTTTCATCTTTGATAATGTTCTTCCTTTCTTCTTACAAACATGACAAGGTTTTACCAATCTTTTTTTAAATCCCCTACTTGAAATTTGAAAACATGAAATATATGTGTGTCGATACATGTATGTACATACATGTAGGTATATACTTGCTCATCTTAAGATTTTAATCCCTCATGTTGTATGTTATATATAACTTATATATGCCCACTGCTATAACTGTTGGGTTTGGGGGATGGGATTGGATGTTAATCATACACATTTAACTTCTACCTATAACAACACACATAAAATATGCATGTATATACATGAAACTTAAGAATATTGGAATTTTGAGGGAATAGTATATATCTGCATATATAATATGTATTCATAAATGAACATATATATATGTATATGTATATATATATATATATATATATATATATATACATACAGTTACAATCTGGCTTCTGACCATAATTTCTCTTGTTCATTACTAATGATCTCTTAGTTGTGGATTCCAATGGCCTTTTCTCAATTCTCATTCTTCTTGACCTCTTTACAATTTTTGAAACTACTATTTACTCTCTCCTTGACACTCTCATTTCTCTACGTTTTCTCCAGTTAATTTTCCAGTTTTAGAATTACAAATCATAATGTAATTAACTTTGTTATTGGGGTTTTTTTTTCCCATGGAGTGTGTTAAATTGTACTCTCCAGTAGCCTATCTCACTATACTTTTAACTTTCCAACTCCAAGTACCTTCCCTTGCCAAGGCTTCCCAATGTGTGTTTTTTATCCATTAGAATATAAGCTCCCTGAGAACAAGGAATCTTTGCTTTGATATTTGTATCCTAGGCACTTGGGACATGAACACATAATTAATGCTTTTTTATTCATTTGTACATTTAGTAGCCTTTTATCAGGTCAAACATGGAGGATAGATAGTCATGTGGCTAAATCAGGAAAAGTGGAAAGAGCAGGATGGCATTGATTGGAATGGTTGCTGGTTGTTCATGATCTTGCTGGAGCAGTTTGGAATAGAGGAATAACAGCAACTAACCTATACATAAGGAATCTCAATCTGCCAATTGTGGGAAACATGGATTGGAGGAAAATTTTAGGTGAGAAAATGAATTAGTAGGTAATAAAAATTTCCTTGGGAGGATAGAAGTATCATCATTAGAGACTGAAGACAAAGATAAATCTAATTAAAAAGATAAAAATGTTAGGAGACAACCAAAGATTGAGCATAGGCAGTTGGGAAGAAGCAGAGATTAGAATTCACTATAATTTTTTAGTCTAATTTTTGGGAGATTTTTTCTAGATAAAAGAGCTCAGATTTAATAATGAAAGCCACTGGACAAATAGAATTTAATTTAATGAGATTTATTTTACATACAATTTAGCAGAAATTTCCCTATTTATTAAAGAAAGGTCTCTGTTATCATTGAAATTCACATGGCAAAACTGAACCTTGGACAAAAAGTTTATAGCTAATTCTTCTTATGTATGCCTCCAGATAAAATATTTAGGAGAGTATTTAGATATAAACAGGTCCAAAGTTTTAGTTCTTCCATTTTGTTGTTCTTTTTTTATATATATACTCAAATGTTGATGATGGTAGAGGGATAGTTGATCAAATAATAAAGACTGGTTTTCATTTAAATTGGAAATACTTTTTATAAAGCATACTTTGATAACTCCTCTGATTTGTGCTCCAGGAGAACCAAGGTCTCTTGGTTGCCAACAGAGTTAATGCTGAGTGAAAATTATGTGAGCAGAAATTTTTATTTAAAAAGACCAAGAACAAAATGTCACCCATTCATTATAGCACAGAACTGACTTACTGTTACAATTTGAGACCTCAATGTCTTTAAAACCTTTCATAACTTCAACCCCAACACTGGACCTTCAAAAGACAGAAATATAAATTAATGTAGGCCCAGATTCAATGACCAGCCCACATCCATTCATTCCTAAACTTCTGCATACTTTGCTCTTTTTCACTTTTTACCTACAAGTTTATACAAGGACAGCTACAATTGACACTTCCAAGTTTATGTGTGTGTGCTATTCCTTTTGTTTTAATCAGATTTTAAGAAGATCCTTATGTACAATTCTAGCTTACCATGTCTCTTCACAGACACTAGAAAACTAAGACTTGTTTATAAGAATCCAAAGAAATCAGTAACTTTTGAAAACTACACATGTATATGAAAGAGAATGCCTTCCCAGAAATCTCCCTTTCTATGAATCAATTTCATAGGAATCTAACTCTGAAGTACTATGACTCAGGAAAAGAATATCTACATGAATTATGGAACTCCTGATCTTCTATATACATCTGCTTCTATATTTGAAGCTCTGTTTACCTTTGGAAAAGGGTTTTCTCCTTTATGCTAAGATAAGAAATTTTACTATTCCTGGTCTTCATATGTGTCAAGGCATCACAGGATACATGTGGAGGTTTCACACAGTAGAAGGCTTCTTGATCTCGGAAGTCCAGGTACTGGCACAATTCAGAACTTGTGGCTAAAGCCAGGCCACATTCAGTGAAGACCGGGGATGTACCATTGGCAAACTGGCCTGTGAAAATCACCTTATCATAGCCTCTGTTCCTGGCTCTCCAGAGGGCAGATACCCCTTCACTGGGATGGATGAGCAGAACAGACAAAGAGACTTTACCTGCCCAGAATAAAGTGAAGCTGATGAGGTAGGTGCCATTGTTGAAGTCTGTCACTCTTCCTGAAGCCCCTGCCTTTAAGTTTGGGGAAGAAATCCTGGTCCTTAAGAAATCCCCTCCATATTTCTTTTTTTGCCCCAAGTAGTCTCTCACTTCTAGAAGAATATCTAGCTGTTCTCCTCTGCAGTAGGTAGTTTTAGGATTAAGGAGAGTGGCCACACTGTGAGCTGCACTGGTAGTAGTGTTTACATGGGAGAATGGCTTGTAGGGGATGAGTTGGTTCAGTTGATTGATTATTTTGTTTGTTTTCAGCTCAATTTCTTTGAATTCAATAACCGTGTGGAGTGATGTTTCAGTGGAAAGGACATTTTTAGAAGTCTTCAGGTGGCACTGAAAGATAAGAAGTTTTAGTATAATCCTAAATTAAAGCAACAAGAAATGTAATTAATTGGTGTGCAAACCATAGAAGCTACTCCAATTTAGCCATCATCATGGGTGACTTGACAAAGTTCTGGATAACAACTTTCTCATCTTAAATCTATAGTTTTATATTATTCTTAATTCCCAATACTTAGAAGTTGCCACCTGAAAGGAGAACTTTTAGATCAATTAGATAGATGTGCCAGTAGGCAAGAAATCAACTTGAAAGTTGAAACAAGAGTGATAAAAAAAGAAAGAAAACAGAAAGAACTCCAGTGGTGACCAGCTGTGAGATCATTAAGCTTTTCTTGATCTCCTTGGCTGTTAATATTCCTCCAATCCTGTAAAAGCAAGCAAACAAAAAGCTTTTTATTTTTATGTATTTGGATTGTATGTAGTATAATATTATGTGCACAGATGTGTCATATTTCTCAATAAAATATAAATTAATTGAAGGAAGAGACTTATTTTTTTCTCATTCCCCCCATGCCCAATAGAAGGTACCCTGGCTCTTAATGAATGTTTATAGTCTTATTTATCAGATATGGTTATGCAAACAAATAAATCCATTAGCAGAGGTTTGGGATGAAGCCACCAAAAAGGGAGGAAAATGAAGAATTGGAGCTAGGTTAACATAAATTATGCCAAATAAGCCAAGCTATAACTATATTATAGTTACCTAAAGGTAAAGACTCTATGTTTTGTAAGTGTCTTTGTATCTTCTCTTAGAATAAAAATCACAGAATTTGGGATCTAGAAAGGACCCCAACTACCAGTCCAACACATACCTGAAAGATATCTCCATTATAACATACCTGACAAATAGTCATTCATCCTTAGATTGGATATCTCCAGTGAGGAGTAACCTATCCCCTTTCAATATAAGAAGACCAGAGGCTCTAGAAAGTAAGGAGGAAGGAACCAGCCTGAACTCCAAAAGGGCTCAGCCAAGATGTTTGAACCTGAATCAGCTCAAGGGCAAACTCACCACCAAACCCAGACAAATAGCTGCCACCACGCCAAGATGTCAGAACGCTTAGCATGCTACCAGCCAGAGTCACCTCTCCCGGGAAAGTGGGAGAGAGAGCAAGTGACATGCCTTATATAGATGGTTTTACATCACTTTCCTGTGTCTCGTCTGTACCAATGATAGCTTAGCTTTGACTTAGGACAGCCCAGGGGTCTGTCCGCTTTTTCTGCACATGTCTGTTGAAGACCATTTCCTCAGATAATTAAATCTTTAAGTATCATGCAGGCATTCCTGATCTTGTTAAAATGAGTACAGTGGAGAAATGTATAGTTCCCAAGACTTGATTCTGTTAACCCATGTATCTCCATTGTTACTAATCAGGAAATAGCTAAATCAGATCTTCTAAAGTATGGCCTGAGTAGGGTGGAGTAGTTATAAAATTCACATGGTTCTGCTCCTCTCATTCTGCATCAATTCCTGGAGATTGTTCCAGTTCACATGGAATTCCTCCAGCTCATTATTTCTTTGAGCACAATAGTATTCCATCACCAACATATACCACAAAAAATACCACAATACCATTCGTCAATTGAAGGGCATTCCCTCATTTTCCAATTTTTCTACCACAAAGCGTGTACCTGTGAATATTCTTCTATAAGTATTTTTCCTTATTATTTCCTTGGGGTACAAACCCAGCAGTGCTATGGCTGGATCAAAGGGCAGACAGTCTTTTAGTGTCCTTTGGGCATAGTTCCAAATTACCCTCCAGAATGATTGGATCAATTCACAACTCCACCAGTAATGCATTAATGTCCCAACTTTGCCACATCCCTTCCAACATTCATTACTTTCTTTTGTTATCATGTTAGCCAATCTCCTAGGTATGAGGTGATATCTCAGAGTTGTTTTGATTTGCATCTCTCTAATTATCAGAGATTTAGAACACTTTTTCATGTGCTTATTAATAGTTTTGATTTCTTTATCTGAAAATTATCTATTCATATCCCTTGTCCATTTATCAATTGGGGAATGGCTTGATTTTTTGTACAATTGATTTAGCTCCTTACAGACCTGAGTAATTAGACCTTTGTCAGAGGTTTTGGTTATGAAGATTTTTTCCCAATTTGTTGCTTCCCTTTTAATTTTGGTTGCATTGGTTTTGTTTCTATAAAAAATAAAAACGTTTTCATGTAACCTTTTATTCATGTTCACTGTTTATTTAACCCGATAACCCTTTGTAAAATGAGTTCAGCCCTCATAACTCTATGGAAACTTCTCTGAATTATCTCCATCAACTTCCTCATTGTCAAATCCAATGGCCTTTCATCCAGGCTTTATTTTCCTGGATTATTGACAGCCCCCCTCCTCCTAGACATTGTCCTCCTCATTCTGGGAACTGAAACAGAACGAACCATAAGTCTAAGAAATTTTGAGGTTTACACGCAAAAAACCTAAGTGGCTCACCTGAAATCAATGACATAGCAAAGATCAGAATACCTAGTGCTCTTTCAACTATAATTTTTCTAACCTTGCCAAAGTGGCCCAGCATAAAGGCCCAGTGATTCATCTCTTTTCTCCTATAGCTTCCTTTCTAATACTAATGAATTTCTTCCTTCTCAAGTCTTCATCATCTTCCAAAAATATTAAACTTATTTGATGTTATAGAAAGAGTACTTTTTTAACCCAGATATAGCACAAATTTTATTTCCTTTTGTCATGGCCTATAATTTTTAATAGATACAATCCTCCTATAGCAACTTCCCAAAATATTTTTCTCAGAATCACCATCATTTAATCTTTCTTTTTCTGTCTAATCAAAGAGCAAACTTTATCTTTCCTCTTTACTAAAGAGGTTGATCCCACTTCAAGCATTCTTAACCTCAGGCCCCTGTAGCTGTTTTGTAGAACATTTTGATAGGTGCATTTCAATGTAATTGGTTCTCACACTAATCTTAATTCATTTTATTTTATGTTTTAAAAACATTATTTGGAGAAGAGATCCAAAGGCTTCACCAAACTGCCACAGAGGTCTATGATGTACGCACATACACACTCAAAGGTTAAGAAATCCTTGCTCTTCAAAGCACCATTAAATATATCCCTTTTAACAATCACCTTTTCATATCCACACACCTTCAATTTTTCCTGTTTCACAGGCTTGTTTCTATCTACCTTCAAAGTTTCACCTATCTTCAAAATCCTCCTTTTGATACTTTTATGACATCAGGTTGTCACTCCAACTGTCCCTTCATTGCCCAATTACTAAGAAAATATAACCCTATAATCCTTTACAATAATGCTTCAGCCTTCACAACTCTGTGGAAACTTCTCTGAATAGCCTTCATCAACTTCCTCATTGTCAAATCCAATGACCCTCATCCAGGCTTTATTTTCCACAATTATTGACAGTCCCCTTCTCCTGAACATTGTCCCCCTCATTCTGGGAACTGAAACAGAAAACTCCATAAGCCATTTAGAGGGGATACCCTGTTCATTTGGATTCAGGGTACATATTCTATGACAATGGGAAGCAACATTAGCAAGCATATGTATCATTATCTTATACCTCACTTGACATTGATAATGAGAAAATCATTGAAAGAGTTGTTTCTATTAATCAAGGAATTTCATTATGATACTGACATATGGATGCACCAATCCTTGTTGGAGAGCCCCTGAGATTTAATTTTGCTTTAATAAATAATATACTTCTTATAATAAAGAAAAAAAGTATAGTGGGACCATATATTCTCTCAGTTTTCAGTCAGTTTTGTGAAGATGAAAGCCTGACTATTGCCTTATTTCATATTTTCACCAAGGATACATTTAAAATATATATAGTCATTCTCATAAATACTTCATAAATATGAGAATGTAGGTATATGGCTCAACAATTGTAGATGTCCTCAATTATCTTTTTTATAATAATTTATATTATCATTGGAGATTAAAAGGTAAAAAATAAAAAGAAATATTCATTATAAAAAAATAAAGAAGGAAGGGTGGGAACATAGAGTTCATCTCTCTCTATTACTTCACTTGTATGATTTCCTCAAGTTCACTTAATTAGTACAAAAACCAGGACTGGATCAGATCCAGATCTGAAACTCTCATTCTGGTAATTCTTCCCACTAACCCAATGATTATTACTCTGGATTCATCCTGTCACAGCAGCTCTGAATAACGGATTAAAATCCTCTGACATTTTTCTCCCTGCCACTCTAACTTATTTTTCCTCCCAAATGCCAACTCTCCTTCTTCAAAGTTACTCAACATATTTGATATATTTAAATTAGCTTGAACAGAGTTAATTTTACCTAAACCAAAATTTGAACTGTGGCTTCTTTTATCATAACATGTAGATAGTGATTTTATTAAATAGAAGGAAAGAAATCATAAAGGTAGTCATTCCATAACATTTTAAAATTTGAAACACTGTTCTATTGGAAGAAATAGTAATAAAACCCTAGATGACATCCATCAACAGATTGATTATTGTTTTCTTTAATTAATATCACAAAAGTCAATAGAAGTCAAAGTATTCTGTATATTATTTACAGTAATTGGCCATACCCATCTCCTAAAAAAAATACTGGCAACCATCCACAACTCAAAAAGAGTTCAGGGTGGTAGCATAGAAAAGGAAATGATATAATTGCACTGTGGATTCTGGAAGGAAGCAGCTGTGACCAATACCTGTTAGAAATGCAACAGCTTCTATTCACCATAAATACCTATAGCCTGAACATAAAAACAGGAAAATAGGTCTTTTAGTGCTATGATTTGGAATTTGATCCTACAAATACTGTCCATGTAGAAACACATAGTCTTTGGAGGAGAGATGAGGGGGCTCCTGGAATTTCATTCAAGGCAATGTGGACATGGAAGTTAGTTGTTTCTGTGTCTGAGGATGGATTCTCAGGGACTCTTGCAGTCCTTATGGGCAAAGAAAATGAGGATCAGTCCAAGTTGCCAAATTATTTAGTTTTTATTAGAAAAATAGGTTGATGTTTTTTGTTTTTTTTTTTCATTGAAAGGGCATTTAATGGAACCAAAAGACATGAGATTTTTAGTCCTAGTTCTACTACTAATTATCTATGTGACTCCTGGCAAGTCATCTAATTTCTCTAATCTCAGTTTCCCTCTCTGTAAAATGAAGAGTTTGATCTCTATGTCCCCTTACAACTTATAAATTCTATAATTCAAGAATGTCATATAATTATCCCTTCATTATATAATCCCTGTGGATTTTGCTATATCCACAGTTCCCGCTAACCTACACAAAGTATTTCCATTACTAACAAGTTACTACCTCTATGTTTCAGGAGAGATGTCAGGATTTCTTGTGTCCTGTCCCAAGTTAGTCAAATGATCCATATTGTACCCACATTGAAATCAATTTATGACTTGAGAAAAACCAAACTATGCACCACTTCCTCCTAAAACTGTGAATGAAATACAGATTAGGCTTAGAACATGTCAAAATAATCATAACCTAAAAGATTTGTTCCAGAGCTCTGGATTAACATCAAAGAAATACCAGATACCAAGGGAGTTGAGGAAGAGAGAGAAAAACTGAGTCATTCGGTGGTTATAAATTTAGGACTCATTGACATGTCCCTCCATAAATTATGCAACATTTATTTGACTTCTCATGGCAAAGAAGTGACAATACAATTTTTACCTTTAAGAAGTTTTCAGAAACTATTAAAAAAATCCAGGAAGCTATTGCAGATATCAGTATTACCATTATTTTCTGAATAGTAGTTTTTGAAGCCATTGTAAAAAAGTCCTACAAAATATGAATACAAGAAAGGGAAGATGGTGATAATACAATGGAAAGGGCATTGACTCTGAAGGCAAAAGACTGAAGTCCTCATACCACCTACCATTCTACTTATGTGATCAAATAAATTACTTAACCTTGCTTTCCCCAAAATGAGGGAACTGAACTAGATGGCTTCTGACATTCAGTACAATTCTAAATCAGTAAACTTAATGATCCTATTGTTGTGAGAGCTTTGAGGTGAAATCCCAGATTCAGGACAGATTACCTTTTGCAAGAATGCAAGACTACAAAACTTAACTTAAAAATAAAACGACAAATTTATTAATTTGGAAGCCACATTGAAAGACCCTGAGACAGTGTTCAGTGGAACACTGCCTCCCTGAGGAGATGGGACTTGAGGGATTTATACCCTTTAGACAACAGGACTTACCAGTATAAGGAAGGTGAGATGGGGTGGATCAGGAATGAGGTAATTCATTGAGGTTGGGGATATAAGGGATGATCAGTGGAATTCAAAGGATGATTAGATTAGGTAACATGCAATTCTTATCAGAGAGGAACCAGAAAGTTCATAATTGAAGAGCTAGGGAGAAGTCCAAAGTGGGGGAGAGGGTGATGGTGGATGCTCCTAGAAAGGAATTTCTTATGTCCCCTTTGGCCTAGAACACTTATGGAGTTTGGGGTATCCAGAGAGAAACCTTTATGCCCATATCACTATTACATGTAAAAAGGGTATCACTTTACTCTCATTTACCCCTTTTTCATAGACCTCCAATTCATTTAACCAATTTCACAATTACCCCAAGTCTATCCTACTTCCCATATCTCTGGCCCTGGAAATAGGTCACTAACACAGACTACAGATAAAGGAAATAAGACATAAGTGTGTCTGGTACTACAGAGGTAATCAATGACCTATAGGGAATATGATTTTTTTTTAATTTCCCTGTAGACTTTTCTGGAAACTAATATGCAATTGGATATCCTTGTTCACTCACTATCTCAAATCATCAACAGTTCAGGTAACACAGAAAAAAAATTTCAGTAGAATTTAACATTGATTATAAATTATTTATATCTTTTCATTCAGGGCAATGCAATTCAATTCAAAAAGAACTGCTAATGTGTGTAGTGGAAATCTAAGGGGATCTTGAAATAACAAGAAGTACCCATTTTAGCCACTATTAAAAAATGAGACCATCAATTAAAATGAAATGCTACATTGAGAGAGAGAGGAAAAAACGTAGGACAATGTCTCAAGTCATTGACCTAAGACAATGTCCAAAGATTTACAGAAAAAAAAACCCTTATTTTATAAAGCCCTTAATTTTAAAAACTCCGTAATTTATAGGAAAATACAGTCCTCAGCTCAAATGACATCATCCTGACACATTCAAACTTTCGTGAAGGGAAATACCCTTCAAATTAACATTTTTAGTAATTGGTCAAGGGTCAGAGTCAAAGGTTTTAATCTATGTACAAACTCAGACACATTTTGATGACAGAGCTGATGGCTACCCCTAACCAGTTACTATTATGCTTTCCCAGAGTCTGGATCACCTGGCCTCTCAAGAAGGCATCCCTTTGAATACAAATTGAACAGATTGGGCTTCTTAGAGGTGAAAGAAGTAAGAATGCAAATTAAAGTGCCAAGGGTTGCTAGTGAAAGAAACTGGGAATAGGAGCTATAGAACAGGGAAGAGGTTATTAGCCTAGCCTCTGGTTCATAAAATTTATTCCTAAATCATGAGACCACAATTTTATACATTTTTAAAGTACAAATTCAAAAGGCACATCCTAAAACACTTTGTATAGTAAAAACACCAGTTGTTTCTGATAGTAAAAATATAAATTGTTTCTATCTCATTCAGACCAAAGGAGATTAAGAAGCCTTGGCATTCTGAGAGGGGTGGAGCAATTCTATCCTGCAAGGAGTTAAATTGACTTAAAATATTAGGGTTACAAGTCAAAATGTTACTCTAAGAATTATACACTGATTCCATCCTACACACTAATGTCATACACTGTGCGAAGTACTAAAGAAACACAAATAAGAATGACCTCATAGACCTGCTGGGAAAAATATAATATGCACAGATAAGTAAATACAAAAAATATATACAAAGTAATGAAGTGAATGGGTAGGAACAAACTTGTACCATTTTATAAATTTGCAGATCTCTTTCTCTTCTTGCAACCCTTTCTTGCCTCATCATTCTCTCTCTCTCCCAAGTATCTTCTTCACCATTATCTTAATATACAGTTTCCTTTTTAAATCTAATTTCTTAGATATTTTCCATTTCACCCCCTCCACAACCTAGTCTGCCTTTCCCTTCTAAATATTTCTTACTCCATCTTACCAGTTTTAAAGTAGAAACAAAAATGTACTCTACCTGTAGATGGAACTATTTTCCACTGGTTTTCATTCTCTCTGACTTTCTTCACCTTTGGTAGGTTAGAGTTACATTAGTTTATAAGGAGTGAACTTCTAGGCTGATATGATTTCTTGGATATTTTCATTCACTGGGCTGTTATTTCACAGCTTCATTTAAAAAAAAAAAAAGAAAAGCTATGAAAGTCCTAACTTGGAGAATAAACACAGTTTTCCCTTTGCAGGAGCTGGACTGTGTTCTCCTCAAAAAGACTACATAGGTATCTTTACTAGTTTGGAGATTGCTAAGACACACCCAGAGCCCAATCATTGCACAAAATCACCTTAGGTGAAGTTTGGGTCCATAAAATTCTCATCTCTGACTGAAGGTGAAAAGGATCAAGGAAGAGCAAAGAGAGATCCAGGAAGACAGAAAACTAAAATATTGACACAGAAGATAACAAGAACTGGCATACCCTAGTCATTTACTGTCTTGCTCCACCTACTCTGAACTCAAATGTTCTTCCTAAAATAGAACCTTATGAACCATGGAGGTTCAAGTAATTTTATTGACCTTTATACTGGCCATAAAATGACTTCATTATTGGGGAAAGAAGCAGGCTTGAAAGAATTCGTGTAAATTCATCAATTACTTAAAGTAAAAGTCATTGCCCTCTGACCAAACTTCTAGCTGTACTATTACAGTTATTGCCCTCCACTCTCACCCAACCCACTACAATGGAAAGACTATCTGTATTTCTTTAAAACACACACATCATTAAACATGTTCAATCTGTATCATTCAAGAAAAACTGATCTTAATCTATCAAAAAGCTAACTTATATTTGCATAGATAAATGTCCTAATGTTCCTCTAAGGAAGATAAAGAGAATAATAATGGTTTATCTGCTCATACACACACACACACACAAAGATAAAAAAATATTCCACCAAAAATGGCCATTACAAATTCTAGCTATTTTTATTAGATTTTCATGGGCCATCCAAAAAATGAAATCATAAAATCTCAATATTGTAAGGGACTAGAAATTGTTGAGTACAAATTATAGTTAAGTGGGTAGCTAGATGTCCCAGTGTATCCACTCTTCTGGGCCTGGAATAAGAAAGATTCATCTTCCGGAGTGAAAAATCTGGCTTCAGACATTTAATAGTTATGTGGCTCTGGGCAAGTCACTGAACCTCATTTGCCTCTGTTTCCTCATCTAAAAAATGAGCTGGAAAAGGAAATGGCAAACCAGTCCAGGATTTTTGCCAAGAAAATTCCTAAAGGGATCATGAAGTCTTGAACACAACTGAACAATATACTTGAAATATGAATCATTTTTACAACAGTGTTGACAAGTTTTCATGTTACTTCTGTTTGAAGAAATCTAGGAATAGGGAACTTACTACAGACCAAGGGCTTTATTCTGCTTTCATAAGGTTCTCATTATTAAGCCAGTTAACTTTTAATTTTTTTTGTAATTGATGCAGTTTTAAATTTAAATTTTTTTGTCTATTACAAACTTTAAAATTATCAACAAATATGAACATTTTAGTATACCAAAAAAGATAAATGAATACACATAAATCCATGAATTTCTATTATATCATTTGTTTTTGAAGTAAAAAATTAAACATAGATAAAACAAAATTGTACTTTTTTATTTCTCCTTCTGAACATCTTTTTATTTTCTTCTATGTGCTTTTTATGTCTTTTTTTAATTGTTCTTTTCTCTTTGTGGGCAATAGAGATAGCATGGATTCCTCTAAGGGAAGTACATTTGGCTGCCAAGATAAGAAGTGACAAATAAGAAGTGATATGTAGAAACTAAAATTTAAGAGCAATATATAAGCTCCTTCTTCTCTGGTTGGTTAAACCCCAAACCTTGTTTTGATTGGTTAAATCTCACTTGACTAGATAGTATTATTGGATGTGTAAATTGCACATCCCAATTAGCTAGCTTTTGAGATAAAATTGTAACTCTCAAGTAGCCAGTCAGTGGTGAAATAGGGGAGGGACCATCTTTTCTCAGGGATCAGGATAAAAGGAAGCTTTTGAGCCTTCTCACTTCCCACTTACTTGCCTACTGTAACATATGTAACACTGGCTCATGGGGATGAAATAAAAGAGCCTTTGGCACACTGATTCCAAGTTCAAGATTCTTTTGAGTAAGTGGTCTTTCCTCTAACTCTTTGTTTTTGCATCTCTATCTCTATGATTTCATTCCTCCCCATAAGAAGCTCTTTCCTTATAATAAGTAATTATAGTTGAGCAAAATAACTCAACATATTGGTCATGTCTGGAAAAGTTGTTTCATTCTACAACTCTAGAACCCAACCTTCTGCCAAGAAGGGAGGAGATAATGAAGGAAGTAAGCATTTATTAAGTATGTACTATATGCCAGGTACTGTGATGAATGTGGTGCCATGCTTCATCATCAATCACCTGAAGTCATGATTGTTCATAGCATTAGTCAGGGTTCTGTGATTTTTATTTACATTGGTAACAAATAAAAATTGGTCTGAAGGTTTGGCACCACAGTTATAAGCAATTATTAGTGAAGAGAGAGATAGAGTGAGAGATTGGGAGGTTTCAGCCTAACTAGAACTGATTCTTCTTTTGGCTGGCTAAGGCCCAGGGGCTAAGATAAGCCAATACCTGTATAGCTGAAGAGCCAAACATCCAGTGCGAGTCTGGAAGTTGAGAGAGAGTGAGACGGAATCATGATTATGGCAAATTGTGTAATCTCCCCGGATCTTGGTTTCCTTATCTGTAGAATAAAAGGAGTGAACTATATGACCTACAAGCTCCTTTTCAGCTCAAAGTCTATGATTTCATGATCCTAATCCTCTCAGTTCTCTTGTAAGACAATACCATCCTATTGCCCAGATGCTTCCCCATCCAGCTGAGCAAATTATCTGAACAATTTCTTGTTTTCTCACCTGAAATTCCACTAATCAAAAAAGCACAAATTATATACAAAGTTTTGGCATTGACACCAAGTTTCTATACTTCAGATCCTATAGGGGTTCCAGAAATCCCATAGCCATAATCTGTTAGTCAATTGCTATGTGTTTTTACCAAACAGAAATTAATTTTGAATTTGGAAGTGACTAACTGGTGGGCCAATAATACGACCTCTTGTGGCTAGCCTTAACATGTAACTTGAGTCTGTGACATATAAAGATGTCTTCTAGCCCAGAGGCTTAGGATTTCAGGTTTGGAATAAGTTTCAGAAATAGAATCTCGGTCTAAGAAAAGAAAAACTGCTTGAGTCACTTAGTACTCACAAAAATGCTACTTCATCCAACATGAGTGGAATTCATGTCATAAATATCAATGCATTTGTCCACTGTTCGATTTTATTATCTCAAGTTTAATATCACACTAGTGTGGTGTTAGATGCATTTAATCTTTCAGGATCCATTTCATAATCAGTAAAATGAAGATAGCAATAACATTATCCTTAATATAGAGAAAGCACTTTGTAAACCTTAAAAGAAAAGAAGTAGTAGTAAGGGTGGTGGTGGTGGTGATAGCTGTGATGGTGGTGGCATTAGTATTATATCCCATTGGTCCTTCCCTCTGCAATTTACGTTTATCATTTACTTGACTTGGTCTAGGCAGATGATAATGAAAAAGAAAATAATTCCTACTTGAGAAATTTCTTGAAGTCATAAAAAACATCTAAATAGCTAAAAAAGACATTAGCATCTGGAGTATTTTCCTGGCAATCATATTTGAAGATATGATGAGCTTCCTATAAGAAATGAACATGAAAAAGGGAAACATATCCAGGAGCTTATGTAAAAAGACATTTCTTCATGCTCATCTGCCCTCATTTTAATAGATCTCAATTTCCAGAACCCTGTTCTTCATCTCTACTGTAAGTCCTTCCCAGATGTTATTTGTCTTGCCCTGGGAATATGTCATTCGCTTTTTCTATGAAGGAGAGAAATCCACACTGAGGAGCTATGTAAAGTTCCACACACAACAATTTAGAACTGCTTTAAAAATCCATTTTCTTAACTCACTGTTGAATTCTTCCAGTCACTAATTTACAAAAGGTTTGTTGACTTTCAGACCATTAAAGAGTCAATGAACCAGGAAGTTTTTTAGTAGAACTTTATATGTTGAACAATGTTACTTCTTGTTTGTTATAATGAACCTGTCTGGGTGCCCTTTTTTTTCAAAACTCTTCCTTGAATCCTGTCCTGCCAACCCTTTTATCTTCCTCTCTCCTTTATTATCAGTGTTATTGCTTTAAGACTCCACCCTATTTTTATGTGATATATGTCCCTATCAAACCTGAGTTCATGAAATTTTCTTTTTTGATTTATCTACAATTCAGTCTGTTCCAAATTTCTGGTTACCTCCTATCCTGTCTTTCTAATCTTAAGTTAGGAACAGGTAGTCACAGTATCTGTGGGAAAAAAGAGCCTCTTCTCCCTCTCATCCATCTTCAGCTCTTGACCCCTTGTTCTATAGGAATTACAATACTCAATACAAAAGGATTACTGGTTGAGGTACCTGGGAACTGTTCAATATTTTTGTTTGATAGATTATTGTTATTCTTCAACCCCATAAGATAAAGGTAATTATTGCCACTTCTTTCCTGAAATTCCCAACCTGAGGCCCATAAACCTCCCATTTCTTAAGAGCCTTCAAATACTGTCAGAAGGCCAAAGGACAGGACACAGCAGGTCAAGGGTTTGTTAGAAAACTGCCATGGGCAAGGTACAGCCTTACTCGCAACTCCAGGGGTTCCCGACAGGTGGCAAATGATCAGTCAAGAAAATAACAAACAGAAGACAGCTGTATCTTTACAGCATGGGAATGTTTTGCATCTGATAGCTGCTCCACCATCCCCAGGCTTGGTGTTTATTTTTATATCCATTTTCTTGGCACACAGATACATTACCTAACACACATGTCTAAATGGAAATAATTGGAAAAGTGATACATTAACTTTTAATGAAACACTTGATTAATATTCTATATTCTTGTATTAGGATTACTGAATCTTGACAGAACAAAGGTTTCACACAAGAAAAATTATTTCATCACAGCTGGCTTAATGTTCTCATTACCCTGTGAGGAGTTTTGAGCTTGTAAACAATCAAGGAAAATTACTTATTGCTCTTAATAAAATGGAATAATCAATCAACAGTTCTTAAAAGACAATTCAACAATTGTATCATTGAGGTTAAGGAGTACTGGGATCACAATTCAGATTTAATATTAGACTGGTAATTTTTCAGGGTTTACTAGGGAGTTTACCACTGGCAAGCTGAGGCATATTGAAGCTTGGTATACCTATACATTTTGTATGGGCCTTTATGATTGATTTGTGTGCTGGCTTCATGAGAATAAGTTTCTGTAAGTGGGAAAGTACTGGGCTTGTCTTGTAGCTATGGTTTTCCTGGATATTATGTACCTAAGTAAAAGTTAACCCATGATAGTCTTTTGGGATTGGGTTTAAGGGTCTGATCTTTTGGTGATGTTTTAGAGAATTAAGGTACAGGTATTTTGCTCTTTCATTATTCCTTCTGAGACTAGGTGGTAAAATAATCATGTCAATTCCATAGGTAAGGGATATTGATGAGAGATATCATGCAAGGGGGACTGAGTGGGCAATCACATCTTGCCAAGGGCAACTCTGTGGCCTCCTTAGCTACCACACATGACTCTGTCAAGGTGTCATGGTCTGATGACTCCCAGCAGAAAACAGTCATCTCTCATTCTCTCTAGATGATCATCCTGGGTAGAATTCATGTCATAAATACAGCTAAGCATTTATCTTCTTCTCTATTTTAGTGTCTCAAGTATAATATTAATATGTAGGAGTAGAGGGAGGGGAAGGAATGGTGAAGCAGGAAAAAGAAATATAAATGTTACTATATTACAATATAATATTTATTAAATTAGGCCTGATGGTCTTGAGGCCACTATGACAGTTTCCCTTGAAGGAGGTTGTAGCTTATAGAATCCTTACATGGAAACTATTGCTATAAGATTAGGTATAAGATTTTCTCTTCTGGGAATCAAGATAGCAGAGTATGGAACATTCCCAGTTCATCCAAGTCCATCTAAAGCAAACATATAAAACAAAAGAAAAAAAATGCCTCAAAAAAAGGCAAGAGGAAACCAGTGCACAGGGCTGAGAAGGAGAGTAGATTATTTCATGCAACATCAGAGAAACAGAAGAACCAGGAAAGAGCCCACTGTACATGGTCCAAAAAAAGGTACAAATGGAACTAGTCCATCTGGTGGTGGGGAGAATACAGTAATATTTGGGACTAACCCACCTCCTAAGATACCAAGAGAACTGCAAAAGGAAAGAGCAAAGTCCAGTCAGACAAAACAGCTACAAGCCACTTAGGGTACCCCTCAAATGCACAATGTGGGACCCAAAGTCAGTCAGATGTACCCCAAACACCAGAGCAAGCTACACTGCAAGCTTTGAAGAGTATTTCCTCTATACCAGGAGCAAAGACGAACTTCAATAGATAGACAAGGAAATGAGGAAAAAACTGGAAAGATAAGCAAAAGGAAAAGGAAAAATTTGATCTTACAGAGTTACTTGTTACTGTAGTGACAGGGAAGATAAGAATACAAACTTGAAGAGGACAATAATGCCAAAACAGAAATATGTAAAGACTCAAAGACAAGGGCAAAAGAATGTCAGGTCTTAAAGTAACCCCTGAATAAACTTGAGTAGAAGTTTGAAAACCAAATAAGGTAAATGACAGAGAGATTCAACAGCTTAGGAAAAAATCAATGAAGAAAATACCTTCCTAAAAACTAGAATTGGTGAAATAGAGGCCAAAATACTGAAGAAAACAACTCCCTAAAGACTAGACTGGGTCAAATGAAAAAGGAGGCTCTAAAACATACTGAAGAAAACAATTTCTTAAAAAGAATTGGACAAATGGAAAAGAAAACATAAAAGTTTAAGAAAATAAGTCCCTACAAATAAAAATTGGACAAATAGAAGCTAATGACTTCATAAGAAATTAGGAAACAATAGAAGAAAATCAAAAGGATAAAAAATAGGAGGAAATCTTAAATATTTCACTGTAAAAACAACTGACCTATAAAATAGATCCAGGAGAGCTTACCCAAGAAGTATCATACTACTTGAAAGCAATGATCAAAGATCCTGGACACCATATTACAAGAAACCATTAAGTGAAATTGTCCTGATACTTGTGAAGATTGGATTTAGCTATCTCCTGATTATAACAATGAAGATAATTAGTCTAACAAAATCAGGAATGGATTGTGAACTTTAAGATTACTCCACCCTACTTAGTCTAATAAAATCGGGAATGTCTTGTAAACTTTATATTACTCCACCCTACTTAGTCTAACAAAATCAGGAATGTCTACACCCATACTTAAGGATTAAGTATTTAGGAGGATGGCCTTCAACAGACATGTGCAGAAACAGCTGGCAGATCCCTGGGCTGTCCTAAGTCAAACTTAATCTACCATTGGGACAGATAAGACACATGATGTAATGAGATGAGAATGTAAAAACATCTATATATTTCAAGTCTTTTCCACTCTTTTGGCCTTTTTCCCCAGAGAGGTGGTTCTGGCTAGTCACTTTCTGTAAGCAGGCTTGGGCGCCAGTTCGATCCTGGAACTCGAGCCTGGAGGAACTCCCTCAGACAGCTTCCTTGAGGTGGTCACGTGGTGAGTGATAAGACTGACTCCCTTTTCCCTTGGCTCTCAGGGGAGGCCCCCTTGGCCAAGGCCTTGAATTCCTGCCTGCCTCAGCCTGAACTGGAGCAGTTTAAAATTAACTCTTTTCCTCCTCTCTCTCTCTCTCTCTCTCTCTCTCTCTCTCTCTCTCTCTCTCTCTCTCTCTCTCTCTCTCTCTCTCTCTCTCTTTCTTAATTTCTTTCCTCTATATTAATTAAAATTACCATAAATTTCCAGCTGACTTGGGTATTTTATTTAGGATATCCCCTGGCAACCAATAATTAATTTACTTTAGGTCACAACCCAAAATTATCCTTTACATACACTTGAATATGAGGAGAAAATAGAAAATGAAAGAATCACCATCTGAAAGAGCCATAAAATAAAATTTTCTAGGACTATATCCAAATTCTAGAACTCCCAGACCACAGAAAAAGTACTGTGAGTAGTCAGAAGATAACAATTCAAATATTATGGTACCACAGTCAGGATTACACAGGCTCTTAACATCTTCCACATTAAAGAACTAGAAGGCATAGAATATGACATTGTTGAAAGCAAGCAGTCTGAGATTACAACTAAAAATTATCTAACTGTGAAGCTGAGAGTTGTCTTCCATGAGAAAAAAAAAATATATATTTAATGAGATAGAGAACTTTCAGACATTCTTGATAAAAAGACCAGAGCTGAAAAGAGAATTTGGGGATCAAATTCAACCTTCAAGAGAAGCATAAAAAGGTAAACAGAAAAGCAAAAATGTAAGTGATTCAGTAAGGTTAAACTGATTACATTCCTGCATGAGAAAGTAATCATTAAGATATTGAACATATCTGTAATGCTAGAGTTATTTAAGGTACCTAAAGAACTCAAGATATTTAAGGTACTTAAGATACTTAAGAACTTTATCCTCATTGGGATAGAGAAAAGGAGTAGTATATATAGGAAGAATATAAGCTGAAAAGGATAGGATGATATAAAAAATAGATACACATACATATAAACAAGAAAGAAGAATACACTGGGAGAAGAAGAAAGGAGAGATAGAAGGGGATAAATGATCTTACATGAAGAGGCATATAGGAGTACCTCTTTAAATATATAGTGGAGGAAATGATAGGGGGGTTGGCAGTCAGTGCATGAAATTTTACAAAGTATTGATGTTAAGATGGAAGTTAAGGGTTTTTTTTTAAGAATTAGTTCAAAGTGTGAATAACACTAATATTCAGTCAGCTATAGAAACCTATATTTCCTGATAGAAAATTGGGAAGAAGTTGGGAATAAGAGAAGGTGAGAGACAAGTTCATTGTTCAGTAAGATTTACAGGAAGCCAAACTAAAGGTGGCTGATACATAATGATAATATATGCATCTTGATTAGTAGAATTTATACAATCCACTAATCAAGTGGAATTTGGCAAAGACACAAGCTTTTACATATAAGTGGCCTTTTCCAAATTAGTATATGATTATTAATTCTGGTCTGAAGATACATACAGGATGAGTTGTGGCCAAGATTTCCCATTGTGTATGCTGACTTGGGCCTCCTTCAATAGCTAATCAGGGAATAGACACTGCTACATCCTCAAATTCTAGTCTTTCAGTTCTTGCATTAATATGTAATACTAATGCCAACATGCTATATTTACATTAAAAGTAATAATGGGACCTTTGGAATTCATCCTCAGACCCCAGTTATGTACTGTTTGATTAAAATTGTCAGACATTTCTACCCAAAGAAGATTCGATACAAAAGAGTCTGACCATGGTATTTCCTTTTCCATTGTCTCTTGTTATTCAGAACATAATTCTTCAACAATTGGATGTGAGGGTTTGTACATATCCTCACTCATCCTTAACCCTTTTCTTAGGGAGGCCCTAAAAACTGATATATATATATATATATATATATATATATATATATATACACATATATATATATATATAATAAGTACTTTATCACATAGAATCCACATTTGAGGTGTTTGAGGGATACAGAAAAGGTTCTTTGCATGAAGAAAGGGAGATACTGTGGTTCCTAAATAATTATACATACCTCCCTCAGATACTAGAAATATTCCTGTGTTAGAACAGGAAGGGGAAGCCAGATTGTATCATTAATATAAACAAAGGGAAATTTGTGAAACCATGTAAGTGCTCTTAAAAGAAGTGATTTTGGTAAAATTAAACAATATATTTCAGCATTAGTATCCACTGCGAAGGTGATAATAGTAAATGTGGCATTAAGTAAATAAGCAGGAGTCTTAAGAGAATTGTGCCATCTCAAGGGATTGTTCAGTCAACTGGATTGTTCATTTGACTTGTGCCCAAGTCATCAGTCTTGCAGACTTGTCTCTCAAGGACTTCAAGATAGTCACTGGAAATCTTCACACTCTGTTGTTCTCAAGTGTCATCTGTTGCATTTATCTGTGAATCTGGTCTTCCTCAACACAGTTTAATGAGTTTGCTGGGTATCCAGACATGTCCATTATCTGTGGAGATACAAGCAAAACCTCAACCCCATGTCACTATTTTATTAGGTCCATTCCAATTTTTTTCTCCTGGATATTAACAGTACACTAAAGGTTTTTGTTTATTATTTTCCTTCTAATTTAAAATATTTTGCATTGGTGTAATTACCATGCCTTTAAGAATGGTAAAGTGAATAATTATTAAATTGTTAAAAGTATCCATTTTAAAAGTTTATTTGAGTTAATATGTTTTGGTCAGGTAATATTTTCTTCATATAGTATGATATTCACCCTTTTGTTTTTCAGCTTGTGTTTTTATGATTTGATTAGTTCTTTCTAAAATCACTGGACTGGTTGAATTACAGGGAATACCAGTTTTATGAGTAATGTCCCATATTCACAGAACTATGAAAATCATTGACTAGTATTATAATAGGGAAGGTTTTAGGGAAGGTTAACAGAAGGGATCACACTAACAATATATAAAGAGGGTTTATTTAACTAAACAGGAATAAGTGAATTAGAAAGGGATTTGGATATTACTTACTACTATTAACCCATTCAGGTATTAATTCTTAGACTTTCTAAATAAATCTTAACTTAACTAACTAAACTAGTAGAAGATACAAGGGGTTAGTAATGTCCACAGGGCCAGATTCTTACAAACTCCAGAGTCCTTGGTTGGGTCAAAACAGCAGGATCAAGATGTAGGGTCTTCACAAGATCCAGGAAGGGAAGAGGTTCATACCCATTCAAGACTTGACCAGACTGAAGGGGAACACTCACTCAACCTTTAAAAGATGATCCAAATCCTTGGCAGCTCCTAAATTGTTTTTTTCAGGGAGACCCTTTGGCACACAGTCTCTCAGTCTGCCACCCAGCTTGAGAGAGAGCTTCCCAACTGCCTTAGAATGCTGACCCAGCCAGCTCTGTGGAATCCTGGTTTTGCAACATCCCAGGCTGTCAGTCTGCTTTTCAATGCCTTATTAGAAATCCCTTCCTACAGTATAAGCACTATTATTACCCATTTTTATTTGTTTGGGAATCCCAAGGTGTGAGAAGGCTTATAATAAATGTGAGATAATATGAGAGGTAGTCTCAACTGATTGAGCTGAAGCCCAGATTGCATGAGAAAAAGTATTTATGATTACATGTATATATTTGAGTTGTCCAAATGTATTGAGTATTGAGTATTGAGTCACATCCATTGTCATGTTTGATTTGCTTCAACTCCCCTAGTGTTAACTCCTAAGAGAAGCAGAAAAAAATGAGGAGCATCATGCACATTGGTGAATAATTTCCTGAGCTTGCAATTTAGTAATTGAAAAATGAGATCTAAGTGAATGAGCATGCTCATCAAGTAAATAATGTGAATGAACAGCTTACTGAAATGCTGTAGCCACTAGTTTGTGCACTTGGGTATTTCCATGTGTCAAAGGACCAGAAAGGGGTGAATGAGATCAAATGTGTGTAATGTAAAAGGGATTTTGTCTTTGTAAAATCACAGTTCATGCAGTTTGAAATAGAAGAAATAGCTCAGAATCCTGTACTGGTCTTATTTTTGTAGTTTCTAAAGAATTAACAAGGTTAACAATATATTGAGAGTCAGAGATAATATTACAAGGTTTTGAAATTGTCCTTAACACACCACAAACAGTGGCAAGTTCTGCTGTGGAGAGGAGTATACAGTGTATAAAAACATGGACTGGCCTTCCATAATGGCTCCTGCATGGCCACTGGATAAAGCATTGGCAAAGACATTAAACCAGAAAGAATAGGATAAGGAGATGTGATTTTTGAAAATATGATAGGAGTCAATTGTTCAAAATGCAAAATTTTGTTGTTGGGAATATGATTATCAATAATCCCTAACGAATCTGTAAGAGCTATTTGCCACCGGAGAGATTGTATGAATAATGACTGAACTTGTTATTTAGACATAGGAAGATGAATTACAGAAGGATCAGTGCTGATCAGCTGCAAAGTGCATTTTCTAACTTGGTAATGAGTAGTAAGTTCTAAGTAGCTAGTTATAAATTTTATTTGTTGGTTGGACAAGTGTATCCACTCAATAATATGTTCTCCTTGATCAAGGGTGACAGTAGGAGTGTATGTTTTGTTTTTAATATCAAAGCTAATAAAGGCTGGGAAAATCAATGCAATAAAGGTGATCCTGTGACAAGGCAGATTCCACCTTTTTGAGATCAATCTTAGCTAAAGGAGACAAAATTTGAGGGGAGAATAGATTGCAATCATCACAGAGAGTATCAAACAAATGTTTACGGTCTTCAGTAGTGCATTTAAGATATAGTCTGAGCCAATTAATACCTACCAATAATTTTTGAAAATCATTTAGAATACAGTGATCCTTCACCTATCATGGGAGTTACATTCCAGAGACTCCTGCAATGGGTGGAAATCTGCGAATTAACAACATTATATTTATTTTATTTTATATATTTTATAAGTCTTTATAAACCCTCCCCACTCTCCTATAAACCTCTTTCACACTCTTATAAATACTGAGCCAAGGATACAAAATAGCTCTCTGGTTGGTCACCTTTCATTCCAGCAGCCAAATAGTGCCGGGTACAATCTCACATTGGCAAACTTACACAAGTGACAGTGTTGTACTGAATTTCCATTGTGTACAGTACCCATACAGGTATGCATTCGCAAAATCCCATGATACAGTGAAAACGCCATGATACATAATTAGATATATTTATTTTTTTAAACCTGTAATACAATGAAGGCATGATAAGTGAACCATGATATATCAAGGGACAACTGTACATAAAGTATCTCTATGGATCTTTATTTTTTGTGGCTTGACTTCTTGGTTTTTAACCATGGTAGCTAGATATTTTTATGTTGGATTAAGTTATATTTTTTCAGGAGCTATAACTAACCTTGCATTTCCTAAAGCTTGTTCTGTCTGAGATAACATAGAAATTATGATTTCTTCAAAAGGAGTTGCAAGCAAAATGTCATCCATATAATGAATAATGTATTGTTCTAGAAATTGTGCTCTAATTGGAGCTAAGGCTTATGCTACAAATTTTTGTCACAGGGTCAGGCTATTTTTCATTCCCTGTGGAAGTACTTCCACTGATACCTTTTTATGGGTTCTTTAAAATTAATGAATGGAATAAAAAATCTAAGCAAGGAAAATCAGTGGGAAAGAGAAGAAAGGTAAAGAAATGATATTTTAAACCAATAACTATTAATAGCCAATCAGTTAATATTGCACGGGAGACAAGAGACCTGGCTATAAGGCCCTCATGATTGCCATTTGGTCATTTACCTTCCTAAAATCATGTATTAAACAAGTAATAGGACCAGCAAATTGAGCAGGAGAAGCAGAAAGGGCCCCTATGTAAAATCACCTTAGATGGTCTAAGAGGTAGATAACACCAACTTCATTTCAGACAGCACATCTCTTCCCCATAAAGAAATAGAGATATCTAGTACATAATACCTTTGTGTCCTTCATTATCTGACCAATTAAGATCTCTAGGTATCTGTTGAATAGTTTTCTGGTATTCCAATGCATTCTAATCGATTAACAGGACTAACCATCAACAAGTGTGAGGGTCATAGACTGGGTAATATTATTGACACCTCTGCTCTTGTGCCTAAAAGATCTGGAAAGATTCTACAGCCTACATATAAAGACAATGTAGGATGCTCATGAGTAATTTGTTCAGACAAGAAAAGTCCTGAGGTGCTAAAAATTTTATGCCCTCTCTTATGGATCATTAAGGCAGCATACCTTCCCACTAAAGTAAAAACTTCCTTGGTGAATGGATCTGTTGGCTATGCTCACCAATGCAATATTGCCCTTATGTGACTTATACTTTATGTTAATGTGTTTGCTTGAGTAATGGATTGAAAATTAGAAGGAAAATGGAAAGCTAGGGAAAATATTTGCAACAACTGTCTCTGATAAAGGTCTCATGTCCATGATACATAAGAAATATCCAAATTAATATGGCTTAATCATTCTCCAATATATCAACAACAAAAAATAAGAACAGGAAGGTGTTTTTTTCCCTATTTCATTATTTATTTGTTTTTAACACTTAAACATTTTTTCAGTTCCAAATTCTCTCTTATCCTCCAATTCCTCTCCTAACCATTAGAAAGGCAAGCAATGTGATTAATATATATGTGTATATACATGTAACATCACGTACAACATATTTCCATATTAGCTATTGGAAAAAAAGTAATAAAAATAAAGTTGTGTTTGGTTGTATTTTCCATTATGAATCCTCTGGAATTTTCTTGGCTCACTGCATTGATCAGAGTAACTAAGTATTTCACAATTGATCATTTTTACAGTACTGTTGTTAATATGTACAATGATCTAGTTTCATCAAGAAGTTTTCAAAGGAAAAAATTCAAGCATTCAGCAACTATGAAAAAACACTCCAAATCATGAATTCAAAAAAAAAATGTGAGGATCTACCACCACCTCTCATTTATCAAACTGACAAAAATAACAAAGGAAGAATATGACAAATATTAGAAGGAAAACAGAAACACTAATTCAATGTTGACTGTGCTACAAACTGGTCCAATGATTTGGAAATCATATCTTGAAATTCACTGAACTATGATCCAGCTATACTACTTCTAGGCCTATACCTCAAAGTATATCAAGGAAAGATAAAGACTGCAAAATGATTGGCAGGAGCATGTGACTGGAATGTTATGAGCCTGGGAGTGTTGGAATCTTTGGGATTCAGTTGAGAGAGAAACTGTTTCTCTGGAGCTGAGGAAAGGAGAGAGAAGTGTGGCTGAGTCTGTCAGAAGATCAACTCCCAAGACACTAGTCTGTGAAGATCCTTTGGCTATGGTGAGGATTTATTCTTCAACCATCTGCTGATTAGGGATTGAGGAGCTGTTTTCATCTTGGAGGAGTTATCATCTGTGGACATTTCACCTTGGATTTCTGTTTTGGCTCCCAGAGACTGTATTGTAAGATTCAGTTTTTCTGTTTGATTTGCCTTTAGGATATTAGTATAATTAGAATTATTAATTTAGGAGTTAAAATTAAAGGTCTAAAGATCACCCTCTCCCTTACTTCTTCCCCAAAACCCTCTCCCCAATCTCAAATAAATACAAACTATTTAAATGTTAATCTTTATGTGTGTTCCCTTCCTAAAATTCTGGTTTTACAAAAGAGAATAGAGAAAGAAGAGAAGAATCTACATAAATAACAATATGTATAGCAGTTCTTTTTGTAGTAGCAAAAAAACTAGCAACTAAGAGAGTGTCCAAAAACTAACAAATGCTCGAATAAATGTGGAACATGAATGGAATGGGATACTCTTTTGATCAAAGAAATCATAAAAGTGATTGTGTCAGAGAATCCTGAAAAGATTTGTGTCAACTGATGAAGAGTAAATCAAGCAAAGGCAGGAGAACTATTTATAAAATAACAACCACAATGTAAAGTCAAACATCTTTGAGGAAAAGGATCTCTGATAATGTAACTACATTTCTAGGAAACCAGTGATGAAGCATGCCAACCAATTCCTGACAGAGAAGTGATAGAAACAAGATTGTAGATAAGTTATATATTTGGACATGGTCAAAGTGAGAATTTGTTTTGATTAACTATGAATATTTGTTTAAAATGTTTTTCTTTTATTACAAAGGGAAGGTTTCTGGGAGTGGATGAAATTAAATAAT
Source organism: Monodelphis domestica (assembly GCF_027887165.1). NCBI lineage: Eukaryota > Metazoa > Chordata > Mammalia > Didelphimorphia > Didelphidae > Monodelphis > Monodelphis domestica. The sequence continues at coordinate 237,746,099 of NC_077230.1, forward strand.
TTATGTAAATTAAGTTTTTAAAAAAATAATCTTCATTGCCTTAAATTTGCCTTTTTGCATAGTTAGGCCAAACTATTTTGTATGATTATGGAACTAATTTAGAAGGATCTGAAACATTGTGAGGGTATGAAACAGTCACATAATGCTATCTAAAAATAGAAAAATACCAATTCAGGGGCATAGTTACAGAGTATATCAGCAGATCCGATGACAGTGTCCACTAAAATAAGGCAACTGGTAAGGTCTGAAGTACCTTAAGATGTAGTGTTAAGGAAGATGATAAGGTGTGGTGGTTCTCCATTTCCCTGGAAGAAATAGAAATGATACCTTAAATCTCTTCTAAGCAATGCACACAGTTATAGAGCTTTTTATGGCCACCTTCATGAGGTCTGGACAAATGGGCAATGGGGACAAAGAGGAAGATATGTCTAATGGTTCCCAATTTTCTTTCTCTTGTGCTATTGTTTTTATTACATTATTGGTTACAATTTTTATTGTTATAATATTGTGGAGGGGCTCTTCCTCCTCCTCCTCCTCCCCTAGCGGCCGCAGCGGCGGCGGGGAGCCGCGGGCCTGGGCCCGGCCATGCCTCCGCCCCCCGGGCCAGGCCGCGCGGGCCCCGATGCTGCTGCAGGCCCCAATGCTAGCGGGGCGGCCCCAAGCGGGCCCGGGAGGCCGCCGAGCTAGAGCAGCAGCGGCGCCAGGAGCAGAAGCGGCGGCGGCGGGACGCACAACAGCGGCAGCAGCTGCAGCACCTCGAGTCCTTTTATGAAAAACCTCCTCCTGGACTTATTAAGATGAGACTAAGCCAGAAGACTGTATCCCAGATGTACCAGGCAATGAACACGCCAGAGAATTTCTGGCTCATGCTGCAACTAAAGGACTCTGGATGCCCCTGGGGAAAGAAGTCAAGGTTATGCAATGCTGGCGCTGTAAACGGTATGGACACAGAACAGGTGACAAAGAATGCCCATTCTTTATCAAAGGCAATCAGAAATTAGAACAATTCAGAGTAGCACACGAAGATCCCATGTATGACATCATAAGAGAGAATAAGCGGCATGAAAAGGATGTGAGGTAAGGCTCTCCAGAATGAAGTGACATTTGCATTTCCACGCCTGATCAGAATTGCAAAGGACACAAAGAACATGAAGCCCTAAATCTCCAGCCCGCACTGATTGCTGCTGGCCTGTGCTTCCTTCAGAACTTCCTTCTCCTCTCTTGGGTACTTAGACAAGAATGTCACACTGCCGCTTCCTTTTTTGTCATCGCTCTCGCTGGTCCCCTCTCCAGAGAAAGAAAAAAAACCTCTTGTATCAACACAGACAGACAAGCCAAAGGAATTCCCAAGTGATCGTGTCCTAAGGGGCCTGGCTGGCCCCAAGCTGTCAGGAGGTGCGAACACGCTTCATCATCCTAGAGATGGTCTGGAGATGTGGATACAGCAGTTAAAGAAGCTACTAGAAGATTCTACCTCAGATGAAGATGGCACTAGTTCCAGCTCCTCAGAATGTAAGGAGAAGCATAAGAGAAAGAAGAAGAAAGAGAAACATAAGAAAAGGAAAAAGGAGAAGAAAAAGAGAAAGAAAAAGAAAAAAAAAGCACAAATCTAAATCAAATGAGAGTTCAGACTCTGACTAAAAAGTCATTTCCTTTGAATCCATCTTGTCACTCCAGAATCATAGCTGAATGTCAGAGGTAAAGAAGTAGCCACAAAAGGGCCTCAGTTGACAGAGAAAAAGGAACCAAAAAACTTGCATAGTTAGCATCCCCCCATGGCATTTTGCCCTCACTGCCAACAGTGATGAATTCACTGTGATATTGAGTTTCTTATATGCCACACTGCTGGATTCTCCTCCTCCTCCTCCCCCCTGTGTACTGTAGTTTGTGATTAGTTTTGAAAAAAAAAAATCAAGCATAAGATACGAAAATATTCTAGGTGTTTCCAAGAGAGATTCCCCTAGAAGATCAGAGGGTTAATGGAGTAGTAGGATGACTTGAGAAGTTGAGATCTTCAGCAGTTACAAGTGCATTCTATTGAGTGATGAATAATAAAACTCCATTATTTCTCACTTAAAAGTGAATATCCTTGCTGTATACTTGCAAGATCTAATGGTGGAAGAATGGAAAAGGAGGTAGCTATATGAAATATCTTATCTTCATTGTAATAATTTTGTTGTAGAATCTGGCACTCCACAAAGTAACTGATCTACTAAGATTTTTAGGGAAAAAAATTTTTTTGTCAGCAGAAAATCCTTCCTTTCCTTCCCAGTGCAATCTACTCCCCAATTCAGAACAACAAAAGAAAACCCAATAAAGATGTGAACTCAAACAAAAAAAAAATAATATTGTGGAGGGGATCTGAGGAAGAGGTAACTCCTCATTCTACCAGTGGATCATAAGTCCTATACATACTTTTGTTAAAAGTATGCCATAAAGAATAACCCATTCTCTCATAAAGGAACTCGCTGTTCTTTTGTTTTAACAGCTCCAATTCTGAAAAATGCATCTTTTTCTTAAACCAAGACTTGCAGAAATGTGTTTCCAGAGGGTGGAGTCAAGATGGCAGAGTAAATCAGAGCAGCTCCATGCCACTATGACAATCCTCTCCAACAAATATTAAAATATTGCCACAAAATGAATACAGGAGTGAAAGAACCAACAAGATTACAGAATAAAACTACTTTCAAGAAAAGAAAAACTCAAAAAATAGGCAAAGAACAACTGGGACCCTGGGGTAAGAGGAGAGGAGAGCCAGAAAGAAGATGTAGTGAGGGAAGAGCAAGCCAAGAGCAAACCACCCTCACCCCAACCCCACATCTGCTGTCAGAGGTTCCAGAACCTATGCCCAAGGCAACCTCCAGACCCAGAGATCCTGCCTGGGCAAACAATGGTACAAGCCAACCCATACCCCCTTGAAATTTCAAACCTTTGGAGAAGTCTGGAGCCCCAGCAGGGGAATTCTGGTCTAGGCTTGAGATGAGGACTTATTTCACACTTTGGGGTGGTTGATAATACTAATTACTAAGTACTGATCTTTTTGTCTAAAATTCAAGGCAGTGCTCCAAGACAGAACAATCAAAGGTGTCCTTGATTAGATAAAGTACACAGCTTCTGACCTGATCAAGATCAGAGTGAGATGAAAAGGTTACACCAAAGCCTAAGAGAAGACTAAGCTATCAGCATCTCAAGAGTCAATTGAATCAGTCAGGGGAGGGAGTTCTCAGTCCTGCGACCATCACATCATCCCCCCAAGCCTACCTACAATTAGATAGGAAAAATGAGGAAACAACAAAAAAGCACCCAACTCTGAAGAATCTTTACAGAGAAAAAATAACAAGGTACAGACATAGAAGGTGACAGTAAAAGTAAAGAAAATACATGCAAAGTCCAAAAGAAAAATACAGGTTGGATGCAGATTCAGGATGAACTCAAAAAAGGACTTCAAAACCAATTAAGAGAGGTGGAGAAAAAGTGGGGAAGAGAAATGAAAGTAATGCAATTAGAAATGGGTCCATTGAAAGAGAAGAACAAAAAATAACAGGAAAAATCAGGTCTTTAAAATCAGAATTGACTATCCAGAAACTAATGATATAAGAGAAGTCAAGAAACAATAAAGCAGAATCAAAGGAATGAAAAAAATAGAGGAAAACATGAAATATCTTATGGAAAAAATAACTGAAATAAGAAGAAAAGGAAAAAGGAAAGAAAGGAAAGAAAGGAAAGGAAAGGAAAGGAAAGGAAAGAAGGAAAGGAAAGGAAAGGAAAGGAAAGGAAAGGAAAGGAAAGGAAAGGAAAGGAAAGGAAAGGAAAGGAAAGGAAAGGAAAGGAAAGGAAAGGAAAGGAAAGGAAAGGAAAGGAAAGGAAAATAGGAAAGGAAAGAAGGAAAGGAAAGGAAGGAAAGGAAAGGAAAGGAAAGGAAAGGAAAGGAAAGGAAAGGAAAGGAAAGGAAAGGAAAGGAAAGGAAAGGAAAGGAAAGGAAAGGAAAGGAAAGGAAAGGAAAGGAAAGGAAAGGAAAGGAAAGGAAAGGAAAGGAAAGGAAAGGAAAGGAAAGGAAAGGAAAAAGGAAAGGAAAGGAAAGGAAAAAGGAAAGGAAAGGAAAGGAAAAGGAAAGGAAAGGAAAGGAAAGGAAAGGAAAGAAAGGAAAGGAAAGGAAAGGAAAGGAAAGGAAAGGAAAGGAAAGGAAAGGAAAGGAAAGGAAAGGAAAGGAAAGGAAAGGAAAGGAAAGGAAAGGAAAGGAAAGGAAAGGAAAGGAAAGGAAAGGAAAGGAAAGGAAAGGAAAAGGAAAAAGGAAAGGAAAGGAAAGGAGGAGGGGAGGGAAGAGGAGAGGAGAGGAGAGGAGAGGAAAAACCAACTGACCTAGAAAATAGATCTACAAGAGGCAATTTGAGAATTATTGAACTACCTGAAAGCTATGATGAAGAAAAAACCTTGGACATCATATTACAAGAAATTATCAAAGATAACTGCCCAGAGATCCTTGAACAAGAAAATAAAATGGAAATGCAAAGAATTCATAGATCACCTCCAGAAAGAAATTTTCAAATGACAACTTCCAGAAATGTAATGGCTAAATTCAAGAGCCACCAAGTCAAGGAAAAAAGTACGTTAAATAGCCAGAAAAACCCATGCAAGTACCGTGGGGCTACAATGAGGATCACACAGGAGCTAGTGGCTTCTACATTAAACAATCAAAAAACATAGACTATGATATTCAGGAAGGCAAAAGATTTAGAATTACAACCCAAAGTCACTTATCCAACAAAACTGAGTATATTCTTTATTGCTTGGGGGGGTGGAGGGGATGGACATTCAATAATATAGAAAATTTCCAAGGATTCCTGATAATAATCCAGACTTAAACAAACAATTCCAGGTCCAAATATGAGATAAGCCCAAAAAGGTAAATAAGAAAGAGAAAATTTAAGGGACTCGTTAAGGTAAAAATGTTTATATGTCTACATGGAAAGAACATTTCTGTAACTCTAAAATTATTCTTAGTAGTAGAGAAGATAGAAGGAATTGACTCAGAAAGAGAATGGAGAAGTAAACTGATTATGATGATATGATGTACATGTAAATTTGGTGATGTGGAATGATATGTATGTACGATATGACATGAATGTATATGAATGATATGAAAAAATCAATAAAGGGCTGAGAGGGTTGCACTGAGAGATAAGAGAAGGGAGAGATAGAATGGGGAAAATTATATACCATAAAAGGTGTAAAAAATCATTATAGAGAGGGAAGGATAAGGGTTTTGATAGGCAGTGCTTAAACTTTATTCTTATCATAACTGACTCAGACAGGATAAAACAAGTATACTCAATGGGGTATAGAATTCTACCTTACCCTAATAGAATACTATACTATCCCCACAGAGAAGTATGAGGGGAATAATGTGGGTTTTCTATTTAATAATCAATAACTAAGTATTATATTTTAAATGTTTTATTAATAATAACTAGGGCAAAAGAAATGCCTGAATTCAGCCCAGAAATAGATCCAAAAGAGAAAGAGAGAGGAATTACAGTCATTTAAATACAATCACACAAAATATGAGGATGCAAGAAAAGGGAATTTTGGGAAATACTAAAGGACTTCTGGGGGATGAAATCCAAAGGCTCAAAATCTCCATTTATACATACTCCCCATGATACCATTGGGAAATCAGTTTCCCCATAAGGATCATGGAAATATAATCAACTTAAAGATTGCAATAATTTGTGGATAAAAGGAAAAGTGAACAAAACCAATCATTACTAGATTGACAAAAAGCCAATTTGGGGGCAGTCCCCTTTGCCATAGGAGTATACATTCAAAATAAAGGCATTTCAACCCCCCATAGTTCAATTCACATCCCAAACTTCACTCTGGATCTTTTGGTGCAGCATGTGGTCTCTGCAGACATCTATCTTCATGGCTCATTCTGGATTCTGGAAGGTAGCTAGTTTCTTATCCTAAAATTGCTCAAATAAAAATCAAAGTTCACAAAAATAATTTGGCCCCTGTGAATTTCAAAACTACTCAACCCTGTTCAAACCATTCTTTAGAGGATGGGATTTGGCTATTTCCTGATCAATAACAATAGAGATACTTGGAATGACAGAATTAGGTCTTGGAAACTACAATCTCCACCCTACTCAAGGTAACAGAATTTAGGAAGGGCTGCAGCAAAGCTCAAGATTTAATTATTTGAGAATCTGGCCTTCAATAGACATGTGCAAAGGGGACAGACCTCTGAGCGGTCCTGGGTGAAGCTAGAGCCACCATTGGCACAGGTGAGACACAGGAAGTGAGGTAGAGGACAGCTGAGGAGGGTTTCTTGCTTCCTGTGTGGAGGGGAAGTGGTTGTTGGAGCCTGGTGCTTGGAGTGGAGGTCCTCAGACTGTTTCTCTATTTTGGTCATGTGAGTGATAGGGACTGATCTCTTTTCTTTGCCTCGGCTATTCAGGGCCTTGGGCCTTTGGCTCAGCTTAAGCAAAGTGGGTATTTAAGCCCTATTCCCTTCTCTCCCTTTTCCCCCTCTCGCTCTTTCCCTCTAATACTTTTCTTCCTCCTGTTTGTAATTAAAACACCATTAAAAAGGTTAACAGCTGACTTAAGTTTTCATTTAGGAATTACATAGCTGAATTCCTTGGCAACCTTAAATTAATATATATCAGTCTTTTAAAGTGATTCCCATATCACACCCCCCTGAGGTGAATAATAACAAACACAGGGATCACTCAGGGATGCATACCTGAGTTATGAGGTATATGAATCAATTTCCAAAAGAAAATAAAAAACATGAAAAAATCTAAATAAAAGTGAAAAATAACTTGTGGATGAAATACAAAATGTAAAAGTCTTATGTCTAAAAAAAATCTAAGTAAAGGAAAAACAAATCTATAATAGGTCCTTGAATCTGGGCCCAATTAAAATTACGTAAGCAACTATACATTTACCTAATCAGTATCCAGGATTACAGAGAGTTTGCCACACCATAAAAGACAGAAAAGGGTTATTATTATAGAAGATTATAGAAGCTAGGTAGGAGACAAATTTGAGATACTTGGTAGAATGTGAGACAAGGAAGACACCTGCCTTTAACACCTGTTAAACAGCCTAAACCTCAAACCCCAAATAAGTACAAGTTCTCTTGTCTTGGCTCAAAATTGCATCTATCCCACTGGGATCTGGTCTCTTTGACCTTATGCTCCATAGGTACTATGCAGGTGTTCTGTGTTTCTTCAGCACTGTACAGTGGCTCTTTTGTATATTTCCTTCTTCTGGAATCAGACAGAATCATGAAGCAAAGTCCCATAATTCTTTTAAACAATCAATGGCATTTTTATATTCTAAAGATTTTCAGGTATGCATTAATAGGAAAACAAATGTATTTAAAACTTATATTACTGCAAAATAAAAAAAATTAGAGAAAAATATTCTTAATACTATTGACATGTGCTTCAAATACAAAAAGGAGAGAAAAATAAAACTCAGATATTATATTGCACATGCAATAAAAAATAATTTTTTTAAGTTTTAAAAATCAAAAATATATAGCTTAAAATCAGTGACACACTGTGTCTGCCATGTGCGAGTACAAAGTGATTTTCATAATAAAACAGTAACACAGTAGATAACGCAACACTCAAAGAAGTACCAAAGTCCCCAAAATTCACAATAGCCCAGTTAATTATAGTAGCAAACAAACCCACTATCATATTTCACATAAGTTGCTGTGTGACATAAAAAACATAGAAAATGATGGATATTTGTAACAATTTTTAGAGATGTAGCAAATCTTTCAACCTTGGCAAACATATTTTTAAATAAAGTAAAACTAATTTTGGTCTAGAACATCATCAACAAATCTAGATTGTTCTGCTGGAAGTAAATTGAAATGAAGAGTTTTGCAGGAGCTCTTTTTTTCAGCTTCCTATTTCATAGAAACACCTTGGTAGGAACATTTCTTTGTTTCTCTACCTTTAATACAACATTCTTTATAATATTTATATATATATATATAAATATTTAAAAATCATCCACTCAGAAATTACTAGTTACTAAAATTATTTCTGAAGACCCCTTTGAATTATCATTTAAATTCTTAGCTCATTAAAGTCTCCAAAGATTGCACACAATTTAACCAGTTTTGTTGAAATCCATCCATCATCATCTATGTGACAACAAAGGCAACATGTGATATTCAATATATCTAGTGACAAGAGTTTTAGGCAAGATGTTCATGGGCTTATACAGTGATATTTTGTTCTTCAGCAGAGATAAAGGGACAAGTTAAAGATCAGCATAGGCAAAACATAGTAGCTTAAAATGATTCAATATTACAGAAAGGTATTGACTAGATTAATACAGATAAACTTAAAAAATTATATCTTAAAGCAATCAGTAAATACAATAATATAAACAAATGAGAAGATGCAGACAGGCAGTGCAGTCAAAATCCTTTTTTACCAATACCGATAGACTTGTTCTATATTATAGAAGGATAATAAACTCAAAATAGTTAGCAATAAACTTCCAGATCTCTTTTAAAGTTTCCTTCCCTGCCTTCCATATTTATTATCCATTTAGATTTCATTTGTCAGAGGTCTGAATTTCCTCATAGAATCACAGGGCAGAATCTCCACTCTGCGTGTTGAGAGCATTTAAGTCTTTTAGATATTTGTCAAAATATTTTAGTTTGGTTTGTAGTTTAAGCAGCCAAGCTTGTGGCATTGTTGAGGAGAGGGAAATAAAGTGGGAAGTCTCCAATTAAAATAAAAAGTCCCAGGAAAAGAATTATGCATACCCAAACTTCACTTTTTAGCTCTACCAACTCAAACTGTTGTTTCAGAGTTTCAAGCATGCTTTGCAATAGCATTTTTCCTGAAAGAAGGTGAATGGGGTTTGTTTACAGAGCAAACAGAAAGAAGCAATACTTGGAGGGAAAACAATAGCATATTTTCATATGAGAGAAAAAAATACTTCTCCTTGGTGTTTTGGGTCAACAGAAAGAAGGGGGGGAATGGGCTTATTTCCCAAAACTGACTTTAAATCTACTGATTCGGAACTCACTGTCCTCCCTATGAAAAACCTTTAGTAACAGCTTTCTAAACTAGGAGTCCAGGATCAGTTTTAAAAAAAATCTGCTCGAAAATTAGAAGATGTGGGGTTCTTTTTTCCATGCTGAAAATGGCTATGACAGGCTATAAACACACACATGGAGTATGAAAAGGGATTGAGGCTGAAAGATTTTTATATGTCACCATCTATGGAAAAAATGACTGGGATTGAAAGGCTCTTGTGTCAGGTCTGTTCTTGTCAAGAGGAGGCTCCAACCTGGGTGGAGAGACATGAGGAAAGCTGGCCAAGCAGATGGACAGGAGAAACAGCAGGCAGCAGCAGGTGGCAGGGTGGGCCAGGAGCTCAGGCATACCCTGCCACTGGACCCTTGGAAGCAACCAGGTAAACTTACTATCTTTATTGTAAGGCTATCTGCTCAAAAAAATTTTGAAAATTCATAATTCCTTTGTGGTAAGCCAAAATGTGGATTTTAAAATCAATAATCAATAACTTAATGTTATATTTTTTAAGTTTTAGTAATAATAACTAGGGCAAAAGAACTGCCTGAATTCAGCCCAGTTGTAGGTCCAAAAGACGAAGAGGAAGGAGTTACAGTCACTTAAAACAATCACACAAAACACAACACAGGAAAAGGGAATTTTGGAAAATACTTAGGGACTTCTGGGGGATGAAGTCCAAAGGTTCAAAATCTCCATTTATATAATAAGAAAAAGCAAGAGGAAGGCAATTGGAGGGAAGGGAAATTAGGGGAATGCAAAAAGCAAAATACTGGTGAGGAGTAAAAGAGAAAAAGGGAATGAACAGGATTTAAAAGGGGATAATATGATGGGTGTGATGCACAGTAATTAGAATGCTGAATGTGAATGGAATAAACTCACCCATTAAATGAAAGCAGATAGCAGAGTATATTAAAAACCAGAATCCTACTATATATATTGTTTACAAGAAACACATTAGAGGAAGGGTGACACACACAGATTCAAGGGAAAGGACTGGAGCAGAATTTAAATCTAAAGAAAAAAAAAACAGGAGTATCAATCATGATACCAGACAAAGATAAAGTTGAAATTGATCTGATTAAAAGAGATACAGAAGGAAATTACATTTTGCTAAAGAGTATTATAAATAATAAAGTAATATGATAAATAATAAATGCAACTTTTTCAGATCATAATGCAGTAAAAATCATAATTAGTAAGGGTTCATAGAAAGGCAAATTTAAAATTAATTGGAAATTATATAATCTAATTCTTCAAAATTGGTGGGTCAAAAGAGAAATCATAGAAACAATTATGAACTTGATCAAAGAGAATGACAATGAGGAGACAACACACCAAAACCTATGAGATAAAGACAAAACTGTACTCAGGGGAAAATTTATATCCCTGAGTGTCTATACCAACAAAATTGAGAAGGGGGAGGTCAATGAATTGAAGTTGCAACTTAAAAAATTACAAGAGGAACAAATTAGAAATCCTCAGATAAAAAATAAATTGGAAATCCTAAAAATTAAAGGAGAAATTATAAAATTGAAAGTAAATGTACTACTGAACTAATAAGTAAAGCTAGGATGTGACACTTTGAAAAAACAAATAAAATAGATAAAATACTTGATAATCTAATTGAAAAACAAAGAGGAGCAAATTAACAGTATCAAAGATATAAAGTTATCTCACTCCTAATGAAGAGGAGATTAAGGTAATTATCCAGAAATATTTTGCCCAATTAGTAGTAGTAGCAGTAGTGGTAGTCTCTCGGTGACTGAGAATGACTATTGTCTTTGTGCAGTTTCATCTACAGTGTACCCTCATGTGGCTTTGGAGTTCAAAGGCTGAGGCGCAGAGTTGGTGGCACATGGGGCATGGGATGCCAGTTGTTATGGGAGGTGCGGTTGTGGCCTGGTGTCGGCGTTCACGCGCAGCAGCAAGACGTCGACGTAGCTCATCTTCAAAGGTGGTGGCGGCATGGTTAATGTGGGTTCGCCAGCTGCTTCTGATAGAGGCAGCGAGTTCTAGTTGCTTTGGTGTGATGCCAGCCCACTTCAAGTTGGACTTTAGCTGATCCTTGAATCTTTTCTTTGGTCGGCCTTGTTTCCTGAGTCCAGCTGACAGTTCACCATAGAATACCTGTCTTGGTATTCGCTGTGGGTCCATGCGGATGACGTGTCCAGACCATTGTAGCTGGGTTTTGAGGACCATGACTTCGATGCTGGTGGAGGTGGCTCTGTCTAGGACTTCCTGGTTGGTGATTCTGTCCTGCCATTGGATACTCATGATTGACCAGAGAGAGCATTGGTGGAATTGCTCCAACTGCTTCATGGGCTTCCAGTACAGTGTCCATGTCTCACAACCATACAGGAGAGAGCTGAGGACCACTGCATTATACACTTTGAGCTTTGTTGCAGTGCTTACACCTCTGTGTTGGAGGACTTTGGAGCACAGCCTCCCGAGTGCCTGGCTGGCCTTTTGGATCCTGGCATTAATCTCGTGGTCTAGGGATCCATTGTTGGTGATGGTGCTGCCCAGGTACTTGAAAGTGTTGATGTTAGAAAGCTGCCTGCCATCGATTGTAATGCATGGCTGGTTAGTTGGCCTCCCTGGTGCAGGTTGGAACAGCACCTCTGTTTTGCTGAGGCTGATAGTCAGGCCAAACAGTTTTGTTGCGGTGGAGAACCTGTCCACAATGGTTTGGAGATGATTTTCTTGGTGGGCCATGAGAGCACAGTCATTTGCAAAGAGAGCTTCCAGGATGAGTCTCTCTGTTGTCTTTGTTTTTTCAGTCAGGAGGCGAAGGTCGAATAGTGAGCCATCTAGCCAATATTTGATGTAGATGCCCAGATCTAGATCCATCACAGCATGTCGTAATACTTGGGTGAAAAATAGGTTGAATAGTACCAGAGCAAGGACACAGCCTTGTTTCATGCCATTGGAGATGTTGAAGCGATCAGAAGTCTCTCCACCAGATAGGACTTCCCCTGTCATGTCGACATGAAAGAGCTGGATCAGTTTGACAAATTTTGCTGGGCAACCAAGCTTGCTGAGGATCACCCACAATGCGTCCCTGTTCACTGTGTTGAACACCTTTGTCAGGTCTATGAAGACAATGTAGAGACTCAGGTTCTGCTCAAGGCATTTTTTCTGCATTTGCCTCACTGTGAAGACCATGTCGATGGTGCTACGATCTAGTAAGAAGCCACATTGTGATTCAGGCAGGTTCTGCTCTGAAACAGATGACAGGAGTCTGTTGAGTATAACACAGGCAAGGATCTTTCCAGCAGTGGAGAGTAGTGAGATGCCTCTGTAGTTGTCACAGGCTGCTCGTGAGCCTTTGTTCTTGTATAGGGCTACGATGGAGGCATCTCTGAGTTCTGGGGGCATGTCTTCCTCTTCCCATATGCTGGTCAGCACTATGTGGAATGCCTGGAGCGCCTTTCCATTTAAGGCCTTGTACACCTCGGTTGGGATCCCTTCTTTACCGGGTGCCTTGCCTGCACTCATTTGTTTAATGGCTTTTTGGACTTCCTCTTTTGAAGGAGGGACATCAAGTTGTTCAATGGTGTGGTTTTGGGGGATCTGGTCAAGGGCGCTTTGGTCGACTGAAGAGGGTCGGTTGAGAAGCTGACTGAAGTGTTCTTTCCACCTGTTGCTGATGCCTTTTTTATCTTTTTTGAGAGTGTCACTGTCAGAGGATAGCAAGGGAGTGGTGGTGGGTTTTAATGGCCCATAGATAGTCTTGAGGGCACTGAAAAATTGTTTGTAGTTTTTCATATCAGCAAAACGCTGGATTTCTTCTGCCTTTTTTTCCCACCATCAGTCTTGCATCTTCCTGATCTCACGCTGTGCCATGGCTTGGAGAGACTTGAATCTATCCTTTTTAGGAGCAGAGTTTGGGTTATTTTGCCACTCCATAAAGGCTTTGTTCTTTTTGCTCAATAGGTCTTCAATAGCAGTGTTGTTCTCGTTGAACCAGTCCTGGTGGCTATGTTGTTTCAAGCCTAGGACTGCCTTTGATGTTTCCTTCACTGTGTCTCTGAACTGGTTCCATTTCTCGGTTGAGCTTCCAGTGAGTGGTCCCTTGGCAGACAGCTTGTCATCCAGGCAGGACTGGAATGTTTGCAAATAAGATGGATCTATAAGCCAATTCATGTTGTAAAATGCGTGAACTGTCTGGGCGCATTTTGGATGGCGAGGCTCAATGCGCATTTGAAGAGTTGCTCTAACCAATCAGTGGTCTGTCCAGCATTCAGCTCCTCTCATGGCTCTGGTGATCTTTACATCCTGGATGTCTCGCCTGCATACAATGATGTAGTCAATGAGATGCCACTGTTTTGATCTTGGGTGCATCCATGTTGTTTTATATTTGTTCGCCATTCTGAACACAGTGTTTGTGATGGTGAGTTCAAACTCTGAGCATTTGCTGAGTAGCAGTAGGCCGTTGTTGTTCATTTTGCCCACGCCATGTTTGCCGAGCACTCCTTTCCATCTTTCATGGTCCTGGCCAACGCGGGCGTTGAAATGTCCCAGTAGTATCAGCTTGTCATTTGTGGGCACTGAGTGCAGGATGGCATTCAGGTCAGAGTAGAACTGCTCGATGGTCTCCTCTGTGCTGGTCAGTGTTGGGGCATATGCGCTGATGATTGTGGCATACCGGTCTTTGCTGAGAGACAAACGGATCTTCATGAGCCTCTCGCTGATGCCCACAGGCAAGTCTGGCAGCTGTTTGAGCAAACTGGCCAGGCCAACACCATGGATTCTGTCTTCATTTGAGGCTCTACCTTTCCAGAAGAAGGTGTATCCAGTGGTGGGTTCACTGAGTGATCCCTCTTCTGGTAGGCGTGTTTCGCTTAGGGCTGTGATGTCGATGTTATATCGTGCCAGTTCTTTACCGATTAGAGCTGTTCTTCTCTCAGGTCTTGGGGTATTCTCTCTATCAAGTAATGTCCTGATGTTCCATGCTCCTAGTAGGTGTTTCTTTGTATTTTTTCTTTGATTTCGACCACTTAAAGGGATGACCCGCCAGCCGCGGTGTGCTGACCGGGTGTTTGTAGGGCAGGCAATGTTTGGGACACCTTTTCTAGTCCCCTCCCTTGATTAGGGTGAGCAGTGCTGTCCTAGAGAGGGCTGCTCAGTCGCCCAGGATGCTGCCGAACGTCCCTGCTGCCCACAGGGCCAAGCGACCACTGGTCCGTGGGCCGCCTACGCGCAGGATTGTGACCACAACTGCCAGTGGTCACCTCCACCTGTTGCGTCGCCACTCCCCCATCGCCGCAGGTCTTGAAGAGGGTGGACGGGGTTAGGATAGATGAGTGTGCACAAAGATACTTGTGCGTGAAGGAGATTTAAGTGGAAAAGATGATGCACAGAGACAGTCCCACTCTCGCGGCGTTGGAAGCCTGGGTCCAGTGGCACGAAAAATTGTTATGTCTGGAGACTTCCTCAGCTGCATTGGATGGCCGGGTAGTCCTTTGTGCTCCAACACGCCCTAAGCACTCCACAGTGCTTTGCTGCGTCGCCCTCTCAGCCGTAGAACCTTCTTATTGGTTTCTTCCGTCTGTTCAGCTGAAGCAGTCTTCACATGCTGGGTGAGCAAAGCCCTGGTTCACCAGGGGTCGATGACCCGATGGCTACCCTCACAAGATTTGGTCGGCCTGTCGAAGCCATTGCCCCGGGTGTGGCTGCTGCCGCATGCTAGCAGCTACTGAGAGCCACAAGTGAGAGCTGGGTGTCAGGAGGGGGTCAGAGGTTGGAGAGCTGCCCTAGGAGGGCACAACAAGCCCTCCATACCAGAGATACTACCCCTCCCTGAGCACCCCATACACCCCGATTATATGGCAATAGATATGACAATCTAGGTGAAATGGATGAATATTAACAAAAATATAAATTGCCTTGATTTACAAAATAGAAACAAAATACTTAAATAATCCCATCTCAGATACTGAATAAGCTAGGGCCAGATGTAGTCACAAGTGAATTCTATCAAACATTTAAAGAACAACTAATTGCAATACTATACAAATTATTTGGCAAAATAAGCAAAGGAGTTTTACCAAATTCCTTTTATGACACAAATATGGTACTTAATCCAAAGCCAAACAGACCAAAAATAGAGAAAGAAAACCATAGACTAATCTCCTTAATGAACATAGAAGCAAAAATCTTAAATAGAATACTAGGTAAAAGACTCTACCAAGTGATCATGAGGGTTATTCATTATGATCAGTTGGGATTTATACCAGGAATGCAAGGATGGTTCAATATTAGGAAAACCATCCACATAATTGACCATATCAACAAGCAAACCAACAAAAATCACATGATTATCTCAATGGATGCAGAAAAGGCCTTTGACAAAACACAATACTCATTCCTATTGAAAACGCTCGAAAGTATAGGAATAGAAGGGCTTTTCCTAAAAATAATAAACAGTATATATCTAAAGCCATCAGCAAATATCATCTGCAATGGGGATAAACTAGAAGCTTTCCCAATAAGATTAGGAGTGAAACAAGGATGCCCACTATCACCTCTATTATTTAACATTGTACTAGAAATCCTAGAATTAGCAATTAGAGAATAAAAAGAGATTGAAGGTATTAAAATAGGCAATGAGGAGACCAAGCTATCACTCTTTGTAGATGATATGATGGTCTAATTAAATAATCCTAGTGAATCAACTAAAAAAGTAGTGGAAATAATCAACAACTTTAGCAAACTTGCAGGATACAAAATAAACCCACATAAGTCATCAGCTTTTATATATATAAAAGCTGATGACTTATGTAGGTTTATATATATATATATATACAACATATCTTAATAGCAAGAATTAGAAAAAGAAATCCCATTTAAAATCACCCTAGACAATAAAAAATATTTAGGAATCTATCTGCCAAAATAAATACAAGAACTATATGAACACAGCTACAAAACACTCTCCACAGAATTAAAACTAGATCTAAATAATTTGAAAAACATTAATTGCTCATGGGTAGGACTAGCTAACATAATAAAAATGACAATCCTACTCAAACTAATTTACTTATTTAGTGCCATACCCATCAAACTACCAAAAAACTTTTTTACTGAATTAGAAAAAAAATAACAAAGTTTATTTGGAAGAACAAAAGATCAAGAATATCAAGGGAAATAATGAAAAAAAGTTCAAAGGTAGGTGGCCTTGCAGTACCAGATCTCAAAGTGTACTATAAAGCAGTAGTCATCAAAACAATATGGTACTGGCTAAGAGACAGAAGGGAGGATCAGTGGAAAAGACTTGGGGTAAGTGACCTCAGCACAAAAGTCGATGATAAACCCAAAGTCCCAGCTTTGGGGACAAGAACTCACTATTTGACAAAAACTTATGTGATAATTAGAAAACAGTATGGGAAAAATTAGGTTTAGATCAACATTCTACATCCTATGCCAAGATAAATTCAAGATGAGTAAATGATTTAAATATAAAAAAGTGAAATCATAAATAAATTAATTGAACATAGAATATTGTACCTGTCTGAGAACATTACAAAATATAAAATGAAAGACTTTGATTATATCAAATTAAAAAGGTTTTGTACAAACAAAGCCAATGGAACCAAAATTAGAAGGAAAGCTGCAAACTGGGAAAACATTTTTACAATAAAACTCTGACAATGATTTAATTTCCCAAATATAAAGGGGGAAAAAGTGAAATTTACCAAAAATCAAGCCATTCCCCATTTGACAAATGGTCAAGTAACGTGAATAGGCAGTTTTCACATGATGAAATCAAAACTATCAATAGGCACATAAAAAAGTGTTCTAAATCCCTCCTGATTAGAGAAATACAAATAAAAACAATTCTGAGATACCACTTCACACCTATCAGACTAGCCAATATAGCAGCAAAGGAAAGTGAGAAGTGTTCAAGGAGATGTGGCTAAATTGGGACACTAATAAACTGCTGGTGGAGTTGTTAATTGATCCAACCATTCTAGAGGGCAATTTGGAATTATACACAAATGGCTGTTAAAGAATGCTTGCCCTTTGATCCAGTCATACCATTGCTGGGTTTGTTCCCCAAAGAGATAATAGGGAAAAATACATGTACAAAAATATTTATAGTTCTGCTCTCTGTGGTGGCAAAAATTTGGGAAAATGAGTGGGTGTCCATCCATTGGGGAATGACTGAACAAATTGTGGTATCGGATGGTGATGGAATACTATTGTGCTGAAAGGAATGATGAACAGGAGGATTTCTATGTGAAATGGAAAGACCTCTAGGAAATTATGCAAAGTGAAAGGAGCAGAACCAGAAGAATATTGTACACAGACCAATACACTGTGGCACAATAAGACTTTTCTAGTAGCAGCAATACAATGACCCAGGACAATCCAGTGGAACTTATGAGAAAGAATGCTATCCAAATCCAGAAAAAGAATTGTGGGAACAGAAATGAAGAAGAAAAACATAAGATGGATCACATACCTCGATGGAGATATGATTAGGGTTTTGATGTTAAAAGATCGTTCTATTGCAAATATGAATAATATGGAAATATGTCTTGAACAATGATACATGTATAACCCAGTGGAATTGTTTGTCAGCTCTGGGAGAGGGAAGTGGGAAAAATTATGAATCATGTAACCATGAAAAAATATTCTAATTTTTTTTAATTTTAAGGAAGAAAAAGGTGGGAAAAAAATCAAAACTTGCCTTCATGCAAATTCTAACCATTTATTCCTTATCCTTTCCTTTGAAGTAAAGAATAAGTCTCACTGCCTGAAAATAGTTATTAAATCTCCACCTAAAATATTCTTTCTTTATATTAAACATGTCTAATTACTTCCACTAATTATCATATAATAATATCAAATTCCCTTATCTATTTTAGTCACGCAAGACACCAATTAACATTGTATATATCTTGTATGTACATAATTTCTCCTAGAATTTGAACTCCTCAAGTGTTCAAACTGACAATATTTGGACTTTCTTAGTCTCCCCAACTTTATCTTTAAAACTGGCCAGACTAATACAATCACTTTCCTGAGTGTCCTTTCCTACCTGCTTTCTCTGATGTATCTTGGGCATAAAGGTACAGTCTGTGGAAGCCATGAACTGGTCAATTCTTCTCTTTCACTCTGGCTCCAAGAAATTGGCATTTATTTTTGTTCCATTTTATTTCTCCTTCTCGTTTTTAGGTGCTGGTCATGATCTCCACCAGACACTGAAGTCAAGCCATGATGACCTTGGACCAATGATTAAAAGTGGGATGTTACAGCCAGCCAGCCTGGCAGGGAAGCTATGAGGGAAAAAAAGGTGCCTAAACTTGAATCCAAGTGGGGTTCTACATTTGGAACTACACCTCTGAACTAAAGGAACTGAGCTAGGCTATCTGTTATTAAACTTTTTAAAGTAAATATTCCTTTGTAAAAGCTAATCTTACTATTATTGGTTCATTGGAACTGGGGTGCAGGGGTCCACTCTCTATGATCAGGAAAACATGATACTTGAGGACCTGGGGATTGGAGGCAATAGTAGAGAACTGAAACATCCCAAATTCCCTTAAGGATACCAGAAAAGTCTGGAAGAGGGTAAAATGTAATGTATCTAGCCTTCAAGCAGTGGGGACCAGGGCAATTATTTCTACATATATAATATAGCTTATGTTTTCTTACATTCTAAAATTTTTTTTATTTCGTCCAAATATTTCTTGCTGTCTTTGTTCAGGCATTGATTTCTGTTTAATCTGTTCTAATCCTCAGGGCATTCATAACTTGGATAGGGTTAACTACTTTGCCTTCTACATTATTCTCTTTTCACAGATTTCCTCCAGAGCTTTTATTTTTTAATCTCTTCATGTTCTATGTATTCATCTAGTCCCAATGGAAAATTTATTTTTCCCTTTGAGGCTATTTGCAGCTATTATAGAATTTTTTTCTTTCAGGCTTGATTTTGGGGCATTGCTGGATCTGCAATCCTTTATGTCAATGCTTTGTATTTACTCATCTTTCCCACCTTAATTCCTGAATTATGTCTTCCTGCCATGGTCAGATTCCACTACCTAATGTATTTTTGGGTAGGATTGTCAATCCAGTTTGGTTTAAACTTGGATTCATTTAATTCCTGCAAGGAATCCCATTTCAGAATATTATGCTCCTTCCATCTTTAAACACAAGAGAATCTTGAATCTTCTTGGACCAAAAATCTTCAGGACCCTCTAAGGGAACCTCAGGACCGAATACTAGAGACCTCTCAACCTCTGGGCTTGCGGTGACCTGGCCTGAGGTCCAATTTAGTCATTTCTGTTCTCTATTACCTGAAAGTTCACACTATAGGTTTCCAATAGCATTGGGCCTTTCTAAGGGGAATCATACTCTTGTATCCTTCATAGATATAGGCTTTCAGGTTATAAGTGTCCTCTTGCCCATCACTGATTGCATTAGGAACCTGCTATCTTGCTTGCCTGTGAGGGCTCTGGCATCACTAGTCCACCCTTTTCCTCTCTCTCAGCACCTGCCTCCTTGGAGTAGAGAGGAATGCTGACAGGATTGTTCTATGTCCCAAGATGGCTAGCCCTACCCTGAGTCTCCCCCAGAGAGAGAGTGAAGGGATTGTTTCTCTCCTCCATTACTTATGGGGAGAATTAAGCCAGGTATTGCCTCTTTGGAAAGGAGTTGGGCTTCAATGAGATGTTGTCTTGAGAAATGGAGGACAGGAGACTGGAGAAGGATTGATTCAATGAGTTGGTACTATGCCTCCCTCAGAGGAACTCGGGGCCCTGAGGTCAAATCTGTCTCTGTGAGGTGTAAAGGATAATTTTAACATTGTGATCTAAACTATATTAATTATTGGTCGCCATGGGATATCCCAAATAAAAAAAAAATACCCAAGTCAGCTTGAAATTTATGGTGATTTAATTAATATAGTGGAAAGAAATTAAGAAGAAGGGAGAAGGGAAGGGTGTAGGATTCCTCTCACCTGGCTTATGCCAGGGGGGAAGATTAGAGGCTCTAGGTAGATAAAGTTTTGGAGAATAAAGGAGGAATGAATCAGCCTAACCTCCAAGAGGGCTCATCCAAGATGTCTGAATCTGAATTAGCTCAAGGGCAAACTCACCACCAAAACCCAGACAAATAGCTTCCACCACGCTAAGATGTTGGACCGCTTAGCATGCTGCCAGACAGAGCCACCTCTCTGGGAAAAAGAGACCGATGAGAACAAGCCCTGTGAAAAAAGCTAGATGATTCTATCTCACTTTCCACCAATGGTAGCCTAAGCTTGACTTAGGACAGCCCAGGGGTCTGTCAGCTGTTTTTGATTTGTCAATTTATCTATCAAAGGCCACCCTTTTCAAACTCAATCCTCAAGCATGGTTACAGACATTCCTTATTTTGATAGACAAAGTAGGGTGAAGTAATACAAAGTTCCCAAGACATCCCTGATTTTGTTAGAATAAGCATCTTCATTGTTACAAATCAGAAGATAGCTAAATCCAATCTTCACAGAGGCAAGATGACCCCTTGTAATTTCCACCTCCCAAGGGGACATCAACTGTTAACCCCTAGGGTTTTAGGTATGTCCAACTGTCAAGGAAAGAATGGCAGTTTCCTAGGTTAGAAGTTCTGAGTCACAGGGGTTTGGAATCAAACCCCCTCCTTGTGAGAAATATGACAAGCCCAGGGTTTTGGGTTGTCACAGATAAGGACAGGATTTCAGCTTGAAATTCTTATCTCAAACTATTTTAACTTAATCCCCTTGTTTGATTATCTAAGACAGGCCCAAACTCAAAGTCCAAATATCTCTATATGATTTGTCTGGGGTTTAATGGGGCAAGTAATGACAGAGGTATGAAGGAAAAGGGAAGTTGGTGAAGGGGAACTCTAAGGGTTTCCCCTCTTGTAGATTGGCCTCATCGTCTGGAGGCGAGAGGCTTCTAGGCCCTGACCTCTCCTTTTGCCAACTGCTTTTTTCATCTTATTATTAAAGATAACTAAATCCCTGAGGTACAGTTCAGGGAACAGGTAAGGGAGAAAGATCCCATGGAAGGATTTGTTTGGCTCTGGCCAGAGAGAGTCCAATCTAAATCCTTTTTGAGAAGTTTGGTAGCTGTCGTTGAAGAGTCTCAGTGGAGGTATTTTGGGGTCCCAGAAGGAAGTCAGGTCCCAATTGGATGGGCTCTTTCTTGACTTCCAGAAGATCCACCTTCCTTCTTCATTTCCCAGTCTGGAAGTAATTGTCAGTTGGCTTTTAGAGTTCTATTCACTCCTCTGGACGGTCAGCATTCTTTTCACCCCTCCTCCACTGCTCCTCAGGTTGAATCTGTCAATTCAGCCTGACTTCTCAAATGTAGGTCTCTCCTTCTTACTCTACACTGGTTACATATTGTATTAAGAACCTCGTGTGTTGCTTGCCTGTGGAGGTTCTGGCATACTAGTTGGCCCCTTTCCTCTCTCTTCTGGCTGATGTGTCGTGCAGTTTGGAGTTGAATGAAATCACTGTGGTTTTTCTTTGGATATCTTCATTATTAGTCAATCCAGTGTGATTTTTAGGCTTTTGATGGCGTATGTCTGTGAGAGATACCTCTCTTCCTCCAATCAAACAGCTACCTTGCATCCCCCTTATTTTACCCCTAAGGAAACTAAGACACAAATATAGGAAATAATTCAGTAATGGCAGAGCACCAATTCACATGCATGCCCTCTG
Source organism: Monodelphis domestica (assembly GCF_027887165.1). Lineage (NCBI taxonomy): Eukaryota > Metazoa > Chordata > Mammalia > Didelphimorphia > Didelphidae > Monodelphis > Monodelphis domestica. Next base: position 237,767,861 of record NC_077230.1, read on the forward strand.
AGTCCAGATTAACTGCTCATTCTCTTGTAGTACACTGTATCCATTACAGCTGTCCCTCCTGTTACAGAGTAATTTTCTAGAACCCCCTGTAGTACAGGTTGACAACAAAAAAAAATGCATTGTATTTTTACTAATTACAGAGTTTCACATGTATGTGCATGTATTTAGAAAAAATACATATACTGGCACATTCATATGCACTCTAAAAGCAAGGTCATAGTTTCAATTAGAGTATCTAATTCAAAAGAGAAGCTGAAGGAAGATAATAGTGAAATAATACTAGAAGCAGCAGGAAAAAGCTAGGAGTACAGGCCATTTCTCCTTATCCCGTGAGTCACTGAAAGAGGGATTCTATTTGTTCTCTTTGGCACAGAAGGGCAGAACCTAGATCAACTCATTGAAGTTACAAAGAAAGAAATTTAGGTTTTATTTCAGGAAAATTGTTTCCAACAATTAGGGCTTCCCCAAAATGGGGACTAGCAGGTTCCCCTTTCTTGGAGGTTTTCATATAGCGGCTGCATGATTACTCATAGTGGAGGGCTATTTCCTGGATTTGAACTAAATGTTCTGTGAGGTCCTTCTAACTGTAAAATGTGGTGATTTTTGAGTTGGGAGAGATTAGGAGATGTTGCTTACATTGCAACAGATTGTGAGAGAAGAGGTTTTATAATGTTGAAGCCATTTCAACATGGTTTGTGGTTTGTGAAAAATATGGCAAACATAAGGAAGTATACTCTTAGTAAGAGATATTAGAGACAGCAGCAGGTAAGAAGGGTAATCCAAGATACCCTGAGTTCAGGGAAGTTTAGAGCTGAGTTAGAGATCAGAGTATAGTAACTCTAAAGCTGGAAGCAGTCTCAGGGGCCATCTAGACCTGTTATGGTGAACATATGACATGCATGTCAGCACTGACAGATGTGGCCATTTTCAATGACATGCAGCAACATGTGGTCTCAGCATGCCTCAGGGCCCAGGAACTGCCCAGGGAGGAGGCTGTTCCACACGCTGTCTGTGGGGATGGGGAGAGCAGTGGGCAGCTTATGCCAGGGGCAGGGATGTAGAAGACTGGGCAGGGCTCTGGCCCACATGCAACAGAGGAGTGCCTGGAACTGATTATCAGACACTTTTAGCACCCTGAAAAATATAGCAATAGCTTTACTCACAATTTTTCCCTCTATGTAGTTTTGTGAGACCTTATTCTCAGCATTAAATAATATCAAAACCAACAAAAGAAACAGATCGACAGATGAAGTTAGTAGTGCTTGCTTGGACTTGAAGTGTAAAAAATATCAACCTTCAATTGAAGATTTAGCCAATGAAATTCAGCAATATAAAAGCCACTAATATGCAGTTTAAGTTAAAGAATCCCCCCTTCCCCTCATTTATCTTAGTTCACAGCACCTCACACAAGTTAAATAATATCAAGACCAACAAAAGAAACCGACTGACAGATGAACAAAGAAGTCACTAAGCAGGTAATTTAAATAATTAGTTTTGGGGCTTATTAAATACAGTTATATATTATAATTATACATTTTTGTTATTTAAACTGTAAATATCACAAAATTATGGTTTTTTTCTTAAAGTGACATACCACCTTAGTTATGCTACGTATTTTGGTGAATTTTGACACAGCAAGCTCAAAGGTTACCCATCACTGATCTAGACCATCTAAATTATTTCAGAGAAGGCAACTGAGACCAAGGTAGATTAAGTGATTTGGACAAGATTACACAGGTGATAAATATTAGAGGCAGGATTTTAAGATTACATAACAGATTAAAGAGATTTGTGACTAGATCAAGGACTGTGATAGAACTTAAAGGAAAGAAGATACCATGAAGTGGACTAGAGATTTGCCTAAGGAGATGAACATGTTTGTATTGGGGAAAAAGAAAAAATTTACAGTTCAGTCATTCAATTGTGCCCAACTCTTTGTGACAGGAGATTAAATCAGTTAATGCTTAAAGAAATTAATTCAAGCTTTCCACTGGAAGGTCAAGTTCCTAGTGAAGCTGAAGGTTAAATACTTTGGTCATATAATGAGAAAAAGGTCACATTAGAAAAGACCCTAATGTTAGGAAAGATTGAAAGCAAAAGGAAGGGGATGGCAAAGATTGAGATGGATAAATAGTGTCATGGAAACAATGAACCTGAACTTGAACAGACTTTGAAACATGGTGGGGCTTGGTATGCTTTGGTCCATAGCAAGTATTAAATACACTAATTCTCCAATTTAGAGTTTTTTTGTAAACCAGTAAGTCCCAAAGATCAAACTGAATGTTGTTCTCTTGATACTTCTTTCCATCACTTGTCACTTTGCAAATATATATCCCTACATACTGATACATCTTCATGTGACATGGTTTCAGACAACTACCTGTCTGATTTCTCCACACAATGTTTACCCTTTGGCTAAACATTTCTTTGGGTGACATTTCAACTATCTCTCACTTTGTTGGTCTGCTTGGTGAATGAACTTTGTCCCAGGGAAGTTCTTTTAAAAATGTAAAATAATTCTCTCTTACTCTTACATTTCACCCTTAATAGAAATCAGAAAGCATATTCAATATAATAACATTTCAAATGCTTCAAGCTTATCATTATGACTCCATTAAGCTGTATTTTTACAGGAATATTTTTCCAAATTTTAATCACGTTAATTGCTTTTAACCAAGCCTCACTTTTTTATGGGAGGATATGGGATAAACAAATGGGGAAAAAAAGATACTGTGTCATGTATTCCTCAAAATCTTTACTCAGATGATTCCATTAAATTTTATTCTCTCTGGCCATAGATCATATACAGCAAGAGTATTACTTTATCAGTGAGGAAATCTGCAAAGAGAGCTCCTTGATGACTTTTCTAAATCTCTCTGTTAGCAGATAAAGTTTAAAAACATGTTAATCTGATTTTCAATGACAGTGTCAGTTGGGTAGAGACTGTTAGTGTCATAAAACAATGCTCATGTCCCAGGCATCAGTGATACCCACATTGAGATCTTAGAAAACATCCCTAAAGACAAGGTACTGAACATAGCCATGAGAGTCACTAAATCTCTCAGCTTCGATGGTCAACTCCCTGGTATTTTCAGATTTGAATATTACTTTCGTGTCCAGGCTTCTCAGGAATAATCTTTCAATGGTCCTTCACATATTAAGGGCCCTTTAAATGAAGACTTCAAAAGAAAAGGGTCTGAAGTGCTGGTCTAGGAACATGGCAATGATTGTTTCTGTCTCTAAGTATTCTGTAAATCTCACCAGAAATATATGTATCCTCTTCCACTGAGAAAGAATTTATAGTGATATATGGATGTCCATGTTTTTTCCACTGAATATGAATATTTCTGTTCACATCCACAAGTATATGTTTTTTTTTAACATTCCACTTTCATGATTATCAAGATGTTTCAATGCTAATGGAAAAGGAATATATTTGTGATAAGGAAAAGATCTTTAGAATATTCAGTGCATGTTCAATTGATACTTCCCAACTCAAAACCTCTATTAATTAGAGTAGGTCATTTATACAGAGAGATGAAAACCAAAAAGACATTTAAATATTTTAGTAGCAGGTATTAAGTGAAAAAATCACAGAATCAAAGAATTTTAAAATTAGAAGACGCAGAAGATAAAATTTATTACAAACTTCTTTCTATACCATGAGGAAATATATATGTATATAAACTATATAAGTATTTTAAAGTAGATACGTGCATACATATATACACACAAATATATATTAGTATTTTACATTTTATTTTTTACTAGAACTATGATTTCTTGATAAAGAAAATATGCAATGAAAAAATACTCCCACCATTATTGCAAGTCAAGATATACTCTGCAACTTATACTTTTAAAGAGTTACCTGGAGATCTGAGAGTTTAACTGACTTGCCATCTCTCTATCCAACAACCTAAGCTAACTCTCTTTTCAAACTTTAATAGCCCTAAATTCAAAAACAAATAATCACAGAAAATTAAAAAATGTAGAAATATAACTTTATTCTATTTTTTGTTACACAGAAATTTTTTTTACAATTTTTGACATTTTTTGAAAGTAAAATTAAGATTTTCTTTCTTATTGCCCTTCTAGTCTCTTTGAGTCAGTGAACAGTCTGATTTAGATTATACCCATACTTTCATGTTCATATTTTCATACTGCTCATGTCATGATAGAAGATTTATCACACATACAATAGAAATCCCATGAAGGATCTATAATAGAAGATAGCATGTTTTGATCTGCACTCAAATTCTAATAGTTCCTTCTTTGGCTCTGGATAGTATTTTCATTATGAGTCCCTTGTAGTTATCTTGGAGACTTGCTTAGCTGATAAAGGTTTAGTCCTTCACAGATTATTGCATAATATTTCTGTTACTTTATACGCTATTCTTCTGGTTCTACTCAATTCACTGCATCAATTCATATGTCTTTATTGAACTCATCTGGTTCATTGTTTTCTGAACTCATCTGTTTCATTGTTTCTTATGGAGCAATAGTATTCCATTACAACACAACCATTTATAATTTGTTCATCCATTTCCTAAGTGATAGACAACCCCTTAGTTTCCAATTCCTTGCCACTATAAAAAGAGCTGTTAAAAATATTTTTGTACAAATAGGTCCTTTTCCCTTAACTCTTATCTCTTTAGCATACAGACCCAGTAGTGGTATTGCTGGGTCAAAAAATTGTCATAGTTTTGTGGTCTTCTGACCCTAGTTCCATATTGCTCTCCAGAATGGTTGTATAAGTTCAGTTTCACCAATAGTGTATTAGTGACCTAATTTTCCTACATCCCCTCCAACAGTTATTATTTTCTTTTTTGTCATGTTAGCCAATCTGGTAAGTATTAGGTGGTACCTCAGAGTTGTTTTCATTTGAAATTCTCTAAATCAATAGTAATTTGAAACATTGTTTTTCATATGACTATGGATAGTTTTAATTTCTTCCTCTGAGAACTGTCAGTTCATATCCTTTGACCATTTTTTGATTGAGGAATGCTTTGTATTCTTACAAATTTAACTCAATTCTCTATATACATGAGAAATGAGGTTTTTGTCAGAAGATGCTTGCTATAAAATTATTTTCCAAATTTGTCTTCCTTCTAATCGTATGCACATTGTTTTATTTGCACAAACCCTTTCTAATTTAATGTAATCAAACTTATCTATTTCATTTTTTATAAATTATTTATGCCTTGTTTGGTCATAAATGCTTCCCTTATCCTTAAGTTCAACAGGTAAAACTTTACTATATTCCCTTGATATGCTTGACCTTTTGTTTTTCCAGATGGAACTGTTACTATTTTTTCTAGTTCTATGAAATAATTTTGGGGTAGTTTGATTAGTATGGTACTGAATAGGTAAATTAATTTAGTTAGGATTGTCATTTTCACTATATTGGCCCAGCCTATCCATGAGCAATTAATGTTTTTCCAGTTGTTTGGGTCCAAAATAGGTGGGTAGAATAATAGACACTTAAATAACTTATAACCAATTAACTATTTATTAAGCTAAGGGAAGGAAGGGAATTGGAAAGCTCTAAACTTAAACCCCAAAGTCAGTGTTCTAAACCCCACTAACTACCTTCTTTGCTATTCTAATTAATTCCTTAATTACTACTTAAGATTAGGGAGGGTTTGTAGGAACAGGAACAAGGCCAAATGAAGTCTCACAACTGATGTTCTCTTGCTGATGGGTCTGAAGAAATCCCAGTAGAGATCAGCGACACACAGAATCAAGAAGGGGAGTGATGGTTTAATACACATCATCCACCGGTGTAATGTTAACCACTCTCTCTACCACTTCCTTAAGATGATTTTGCTTGAAGAAAAGTCCCAGTCTCCTGGCAGCTTCAAATCTCCTTCTTGAGAGCAGCTTCCCCAGCTGTCTACCAGAAAGACAGTATCCTCAGCATTCCAGAATTTTCTACCTCTGCCTCTGTACTTCCTACTTTCAGCTTGTTCCTGCTAAAATCCCTTACAATAGATCTGACTTTATTTAAGTGAACTGTTTCATAATTGTGTTTATAATGTTTCTGAGTTTGTCTTTGTAAAATATGCCCTGTTATTTTGTATTGTCTAGAGTTATTTTGAATAGAATTTCCTTTTCTATCTCTTACTGCTGGATTTTGTTTGTGGTAAATAGAAATGCTGATAACTTTGATGGTTTTATTTTGTCTCCTACAATTTTGTTAAAGTTGTTAATAATTCCTTTTAGTTTTTTCATTGATTCTCTAGGTATACCCTCATACCATCTGCAAATAGTTATAACATTTCTTCATTTCCTATTCTAATTCCTTCCATTTCTTTTTCTGCCTTTATTGCTAGTAATTGCATTTCAAGTAAAATATTAAATAATAATGGTGATAGTGGGCCTCCTACTCTACCCCTGATCTCATTAGGATGGATTTTAGTTTAGCCTCATTACAGATAATACTTGAGGATGGTTTTAGATAAATGCAATTCATCACTTTGATGAAGGTTCCATTCATTCCAATTTTTTCATAAGGAATGGATTTTGTATTTTGTGGAATGCTTTTTCTACATCTATTGAAATAATTGTGTGGTTTAGTGTTTTTATCGATATAGTCAATTAAGCTGATGGTTTTCCTAAGATTGAACCATCCCAGCATTCCTGCTATAAAATCCACCTGATTAGGGTTATGTGATTCTTGAAATATAATGCTGTAATCTCCTTGATAGTATTTTATTCAAATTTTTTTGCATCAATGTTCATTAGGAAAATTGATCTATAGTTTTCTTTCTCCATTTTAGCTTTTCCTGATTTAGGTATCAATACCATATTTGTGTCATAAAAAGAGTTTGGAAGAATTCCCTCTTACACTATTTTTATAAATAGTTTACCTAGTACTGGAGTTAGTTCTTTGAATGTTTAGTGGAATTTGCTTGTAAATCAATCTGGCCCTGGGGAATTTCTCTTAGAGTTTCTTAATGGATTGTTCAGTGTCTTTTTCTGTGATGGGGTTCTTTATGTATTCTATTTTCACTTTTGTTATCTGGGTAGTTTATATTTTTGGTAAGTATTCATCTATTTTACTTAGATTGTGATATTTATTGGCATATAGTTGAACAAAATAAATTCCAATAATTCTTTTAATTTCTTCTTCATTAATTATGATTTTCCCTTTTTCATTTTTGATATTGGTAATTTGGTTTCTTCTTTCTTTTTTTAATCAAGTGATCCAATGGTTTATCTATTTTATTTTTTTCATAAAACCAACTCCTTGTCTTATTTATTAGATTAATGGTTTTTTAACTTTCAATTTTGTTATTCTCTCCCTTGATTTTCAGAATTTCCAATTTGGTGTGTAATTGTCAATTTTTAATTTGTTCTAGTTTTTTCAGCTGCATACCCAATTCATTGTTTGCTCTTTCTCTCTTTTATTGATGTGTATTTATAGATATGAATTTCCCCCTAAGAACCACTTTGGCTATATCCCATAAATTTTGATATGTTGTCTCCTCATTATCATTTTCTTTAATGAAATTTCTAATTGTTTCTAATTAATTTTTAGTCTTTCTGATACACTTTTATGTATAATTTATATTGCACTATGGTATAAAAAGTGTACATTTAATATTTCTGCTTTTCTACATTTGGATATGAGGTTTTTGTGACTTATTATTTGATTAATTTTTGTGAAGGTGCCATGTACTACTGAGAAAAAGGTATATTCCTTTCTATTCCCATTCAATTTTCTCCAGAGGTCTATCATATCCAAGTTTTCTAAAGTTCTATTTGCCTCCTTAATCTCTTTCTTATTTATTTCTTAGTTGTGTGTTTCTACTTCTGTCAAGGGAAGGTTGAGGAACCTAACTAGTAACATTTTACCATCTATTTCCTCCTGTAATTCATGCAGCTTTACCTTTAGGAACCTTAATTTTATGCAAATATTGATATTGTTTCATTGTTTATGGTGTCTTTTATCATAATGTAATTTCCTTCTTTATAATTTTTATTAGATCAACTTTTATTCTTTTTTTGTTTGAAATCATGATTTCTGCCTTTACTTTTTTTCTTTAATTAGGCACAGTAGATTCTGCTCTAGCCTCTTACTTTTATTCTATTTCTCCCTATTTTATATGTGTTTCTTATAGACATCATATTGTGGGATTCTGGTTTTTAATCCACTTTGCTATCCTTTTCTGTTTTATTGTTGAATTCATCCCATTCACATACACAGTTATGCTTATTAATTGTGTCTTATTTTCCCCATCTATTCTTTTTCTCCTTTTAGTCTTTCCCTGGTTACAGATGTTTTTCTTTCAACGACCATATCTCTCAATTCACCTTCCTTTTTCCCACCCAACCCCTACCTTATTCTCCTTCCTCTCATACTTCCATATAGAGTAAGGTAGGTTTCTATACCTGACTGAGTGTGGGTGTTATTTCCACTTTGAGCTAGTTTTGATGAGAGTAAGTTCAAGCATAGCCACCCCCCATCTTTTCTTCCATTGTATTTGCTACTTATACGTCCCTTAATAAGAGGTAATTTATACTCTTCTATCTCTCCTTTTCTCCTTTCACCATCTAGTCCTCTTTCCTATCCCTTTTTTGTGGGGATATCAGCCCATCTTATTTAGCTTCCTTCCTTCTATTTATTTATATTCCTTTTCATTGCTCTAATACTGATAAAGTTATTAAGTATCTTAGATATTTTACATGACTTTTACTTTAAGTACCTAACCTTTCTCAAGTATCATAAATATCTTAATTATTTCAATTATCACCTTCCTAAGAATGAATATTTAATTCAACTTTATCCAAACCTTTGATTTTCACTTTGCCTTTTTATATTTCTATTGAGTATTGAATTTACTCATCAAATATTCTTTTTTTTAGCTCTGGATTTATGGTCAGGAAAATTTGAAATTCCTCTATTTCATAGAATATCAATTTGTTCCCCTGAAGGATTATGCTCAGTTTTGCTGGGTATATAATTATAGGTTATAATACTAGATTCTTTGCCTTTCAAAATATCATATTGCATGCCTTCTAGTCCTTTAATGTAGAAACTACTAAGTACAATGAAGTTCTGACTATGGTTCCTCAGTTTTTTAATTGTTTCCATCTAGCAGCTTGTTGTACTTCTTCCTTGGCCTGGGAGTTCTGGGATTTGACTACAATGGTCCTAGAGTATTTTATTTGGGGAGTCTCTTTTAGGAGATGATAGGTGGGTTTTCTTCATTTCTATTTTTCCTTCTTATTCAAGGATATCAGGGAAGTTTTCCCTGACAATTTTTACTTGGGCTGTCATAATAACAGGAAGAAGTAATGAACTCAGAATGAAATCTGGATTATATTTAGATTTAAAATATTGCTTTTGTAAGCAGATTAGTGCAATGAAAAGCACACTTATTTAAGAATCAGAGGATCTGGTTCAAATTCCACCTCTGCTGTCAATAATAACTGTATTTTGTATGGCATTTTAAGATTTGCAATGCTCTTTACAGATATCTCACTTGGGTCTTACAACCCTGGGAAGTAGGTGTTATTTTGGTTTCTATTTTATAATGAGAAAACTGAGGCAAATGGAGATTAACTGACTTGCCCAGGATCAGACTAATAAGTACCTAAGGTCAAATTGGAACTCAAATATTCCTCACTCCAATTACAGCACCCTATCCATTGACCACCTAGCTGCCTGACTGCAACTTGTGTGACCTTAAACAATTCACTGAACCTTTTTGAAACTCACTGTCCTCACTTGTAAAATGAAATGGGGAAGAGATAAGTTGGGTGGCCTCTGAGCCCCTCCAGCTTTAGTTCTATGATCTCTACATGTAATTCTTTCTGAGTACAGATACTTTGGGTCATTCTGACTTTTGTGCAAGTACAACCCTGATTATCAGAGTACCAAATACAGAATGAGAATGGCCTTTAAAAGCACCAAGACATGTACAACACCTACCACAACACAACATTGACTGATTGTGACAATTTAAGACCTCAACAGGTTTAAAGTTTTCCATAATTTCCATCCCAATGGGATACCTTAAAGAAAAAGGAACACAAATTATTCTGCTGAAATGACAGCCTCAATCAACAAACATTAATTTGGTCTTTTATTTCTACTGATTGTATTCTTTTTTCAGCATACACCTATAAGGCTCTTTAAGGGCATTTTTATTTATGTGGGAACTACCCTTTCCCTCATGTTTTCTTGATGTTTGAAAGAACTGATTTTTAAAAGTACACATGGTTTTTTATATACATATATCTTTTTGTCAAATGATGCTTTCTCTAATGCAGGGCAGGGAAGGAAAAGGAGTTGACTGGGTATTTTAATGAAACAAAATAAATTTAGGGTTTTTTTTAAAGAATTAGATTTAAACTTGAGCTATTAGCAAGTAACTAAAAGATGCTACCAAATTTCAGAAAACACTTGACTAAAGGAATACAATGGCAGTTGTCACTTTTGAAAAGTATAGATTTTAATAATAGAGATTTATTTCCAAGGAACTTAATAGTTCACAAATCAGGTTGTGGCACAGTTAATTATGGAGCAATATGTCTAACAAGGAAAAGAATTCTTAAGATGATCTTTGACTTGGCCCCACACCTTCCCATATGCTTCTCATGTTTTATTTGAAGGTCTATTTACCTGTGAAAAAGCATTTTTTTCTCATTACCAAGATAAGAAACTCTACTCTTCCTGATCTTCTTATTTATCAATGCATCGCAGGATACATGTGGAGATATCACACAGTAGAAGGCTTCTTGATCTCAGAAGTCCAGGTACTGGTACAATTCAGTACTTCTGGCTAAAGCCAGGCAACATTCAGTGAAGACCAGGCATGTACCATTGGCAAACTGGCCTGTGAAAATCACCTTATCATAGCCTCTGTTCCTGGCTCTCCAGAGAGCAGATACCCCTTCACTGGGGTGGATGAGCGGACAAAGAGACTTTACCTGCCCAGAATAAAATGAAGCTAATGAGGTAGGTGCCATTGTTGAAACTACTCTAATATTAGTACCATACATTTTATTAATTTCACACTGTATGCAAATTTATTTGACATGCCCAATTCCCTAATGTGTCTCTCATTTTGGATAACACTTTTGCCCCAAGCCCCAATACTCTTGCCAATCTGCACATACAAAAAGATGAAGGTCATGACAATTCTTACACAGGTGGTTCCCACCTGCCAACCCCAGCTCCCCAACCAGCAATGGATTTCCTTTTTACCTAAGTCTTTTAGAATACCTAACTTCCTCCAAAAAACTCCTTAGGTGCCTTTTCCTTGACATGACTTTTTCAGATCTGCCACCCTTCAATTAATGTTTGTTCTTGAAATCATTTTTCATTCATTTGTATACTTTTTTATAGACTTACCTATGTATATATTGTGCATCCCTAAGAGAGTACCTAAAGCTCTTTGTAAACAATTATTCACTTCTAACATTTTATTATTGTTTTTATTATTATTATTATTATGTATTCCTGTCACCTGCTAGTGTCCATCAAGTAGCTGGCATTTAATAAATATTTGTTGAATTGCAGCTAAAACAAACAAAAGTGCATAAAGATCACAAAACCTGTCCCTAATTTTTCACTAATCATTTTTACTGAGTTTCTTATGTAACATCTTTCCATCTTCAATTTGTGTTATGCTATTATTCCCTCCTGGCACACAGAAGATTCTTAATGAATTCAAGTTGAATTGTTAAATTGATAGCTTCTTCTAGAGCTTCTGGGTATGTTCTGATCCCCCTTGACTTACATTTGTTTTTCATATTAGCTGAACCCAGACAAATCAGCTAGGGAGACCAGAGAATAGAGTACTGGGTCTATAATCAGAAAGACTTCAGTTCAAATCTGCGCTTAGATATTTATTAGTTGTGTAGCCCTGGGCAAGTCACTTAACCTCTATCTGCCTGGGTTTCCTCAACAACAAAATGCAAGTCAAGGGAGATGAGAGCACAACTAGAAGTTTAGTGTGCTAACTACATAGGCTGCATCTTTTCTGAAGACCATGTGAGTGGAGATGGTCAGAAAGCAAACTAAAAAGGTAGAGAGAACTCTTATGATTGTGGATCCCTGCCTTCCTTGGGCTTTTCTTTATGGAGGATGGGAAGGGGGGAGAGGCAAGGTAAGAAAGAAACCTATCAACCAGCTGAGGCAACAGACATTCTCTGGCAATGTACAATCTCACAAAAGATAAAATCAAAGAAAGTATAAGTAATAAAATCCAGTCACAGAGGTTTCCATGTAAATGGCCTAAGGACAAATAAGCAGGAAATAAAATTACATATTATAATTATCACTGAGACATGACAGGATGCGATCTATGCCTAGAATGCAGTACTAGAAAGGTATATATTACTCAAAAGAAACAATATCAGCAATGAGAATGGGGTAAGAAGCAGATTAGCATTTTAGATCAAAATATATTCAGTGGAGAAAATCAGAAACTAGAATAGAAGAGAAAGGAAGAATGCTACTGTAGCAAAAGTGGTAAAGTGATTAAAAAAACAAGGGGTAAGTGTTAACATTAAGCAGTTCTTAGACTATAACATTAACTCAAGTGCTAATACTCTAAATGTGTCCAATAACAAAAAAAAATGGGCAAACTGCTAGAGTACCTGAACTGTATAGATTTTATATTCTCTCTACAAGTAAAACCAGAACAAAGAATGAAGTTTAGTAATTTCCTGAGTATAATTCTATATTGAACCCCAGAATGGCTGAATTAATTAATAGCTCCACCAATAATGCACATATATATTTTCATATAGCTCTTCCAATCTTTGTCATTTTACAGTTTTACCAACTTTGCCAAACTGATGAGTATAAGATGGAACATCAGCCACTTTAATTTGCACTTTGCTAATTATTAGTGATTTATAGCCTTTTTATATGGTTGTTGAAAACTTAGAATTCTTCCTTTGAAAACTACCTCTTTATATCCTTCAACCATTTACCGATTGGGAAATAGCTCTTATACTTATTTTTTTAATAAGCCATGCCACTAATAAGCCCCAAAGGTCCACATAGGATTTCTGGGCTAAGATGGTGGCAGAGTAGAAGGAAGGGACACCCTCTCTGCACAACTGATCAATATAAAGCATCTCAAAAGGACAAAAATCAAAATCAGATGAGTGAAGGGGCTAAGCTACAGGGCAAAGTCTTGAAGTTTGGGGGCATTTCCACACTATAAGGGGGTAAAACTACACCTATCAAAGTGTAAGCTGATCACCCCTCCCCGCATCACCTACTGCACCAGAGTTAGAGAAAGCACTGGGGCAATATCAAAATTCTTGGGGGTTGGTTAAAGGCACCACAGACTTACCCCTGAGGGAAGAGCAAGGTCTTAGCAGTAAGACTTAGGACCTGAGGCTGAAGAGCACAGAGTGTAGAATGCAGAAATAGAGCATGGGTGCAGAGACAAGGCAGACCCAGGCTCTTGACAAAAGACTCAAGGGAGATTAGAAAAATAGGCTCAGGACAAAACTCTTTAAAGCTCACTTCGCCAAGACCTGCCTGCCCACCTCACTCAGACTTCTGGCTGGGAAGCCAAAATAATGTAGAGAAAAAAAACAAACACAGCAAGGACCACCAACATGAAGGAGTCACAACCCACAATAACAAAAGAAATAAACTGCAACAGAAAAAACCTTTGACTTTGGATAACTTATATGGAGAAAAAGAGCAGAGTACAGAAGTGAGAGCAGAGAACGACAAACAAGCAAACACATCCAAACTTTGAAAAAAAAATGGAAATTGCTCACAAGCTCCTGGGGAACTCAAAAAGGAGTTCAAGAACCAAGTAAAAAAGATAAAATAAAAATGGGAAGAAATGTGGGAAATAGAAATGAATGTAATTCAAAAAGAAAATAACATTTAAAAGATAGAATCTCCCAGTTGAAAAACAGACACACAGAAATCACATAAAGTAATAAGCAAATTGGAGACCAGAATTGACCTGCTGGAAGCAATGAAAAGCAGGATAGCCCAAACCAAAACAGAAAAAAGATCATAGCTGAAAACCAGTCTTTAAAGACTAGACTTAGGCAAGTAGAAAATAATGATCTCACAAGACAGCAAGAATTTATGAAACAAAGTCAAAAGATTGACAAATGTCAAGATATTTTTAGGGTTGTGACTTAAATCTAGATTTAATTGGTTGCCAAGGGAAATCTCAAATAAAATACCCAAGTCAGTCTGGAAATTTATGGTAATTTTATTAATATAGAGGGAAAGAATTTAAGGAGAAGGAGTAAAGAGGATATAGGAGTTTTCCTGCCTGGCCTGTGCCAGGGGTGTTTAAAATCCCTGCCTCTAGGTATTTGAAGATTAGAGGCTTCTAAGAGGATAAAGTTGGAAAAGTAAAGGAGGGAAACTCAGCCAGAAACTCACCATCAAACTGGACAATAGCTTGTAGCCATGCTAAGATGCCAAAAGACCCAGCACGCTGTTATCAGCCATTTCTCTGCTTCAAAAGGTGCCAGAGAGAGGAAGTGATCGAAATATATAGATCTTTCACTCTTGTGTCTCCTCCTCTAAATTTTCACATCTACCAATCGCATCAAAGGCATTTCTCCAGGACTGCCCATACTTTTAGTTCTCATCTTCTTTTGATTAGATTATATCTTTAGAGTTACTTAACACTTCTTTGTTAAATTAACCTTTTGTGAGTTACTTAACCTTTTTGTGATTAATTTAACCTTTATAGTTACTTAACACCTTTTTGTATTAAGATCTTAAAATAGACAGCTTAAAGTTCTAGCTTTACTATAAGTTAAGAGTTAAGTACCTTCATTGTACAATCAGGAGATTACAATTTTATCTTCCCTAAAGTATGGTCTAAGTAGGGCGGAGTAATTTAAAGTTCCCAAGACATTCCTGATTTTGTTAAAGTAAGTATCTTCATTGTTATAATCAGGAAATAGGTAAATCAAATCTTCACACAAAATAGAAGGAAACATGAAACACTGAAAAGATAACTGACCTAGAAAACAGATCTAGGAGAGACAATTTGAGAATCATTGATCTACCTGAAAACCTCAGAAAAAAATAGAAACTTTGACATCATATTACAAGAAATTACCCAAGAAAACTACCCTGATATTCTTGAACAAGGGGGAAAAATTGACATTGAAAAAAGTCCATAGATCACCTTTACATTCAATCCCCCAAAGACCCACATATGTAATCAGCTCTTTTTGAAGCGGCAAGGGACTGGGAACTAAGGAGGTGCTCATTAATTGGGAGACTGGCTGAAAAAATTATGATATATAGAATATATGTTATATATTTACATATATACATAGAGAGAATATTATTGTGCCACAAGAAATGACAAAAATGATGATGTGAGAGAAATCTGGGAAGACATATGTACTGATGTAGAGTAAAGTAAGTGGGACTAGGACAAAAATTTATATAATAACAACATTGCAAAGGTATCTTTGAAGACTTAGGAACTCTGGTCAATGTAAGGACAATCCACATTACAGGTTACTAATGATGGTATATGCTAACCACAATACAACAAAAAGGAGACTGGACTCAAGATATAGAATGATACATTTATTTTATATAGGTTGGGTTTTCTTTGGCTTGATCATGCATATTTGTTAATATCATTTTGGTTTTGTTTCTGTCGTTTTCCTTTGTTTTCCCTTTCCAATGGCAAGATAAATGGGAGGGAGAGAAAAGATGTTTAATTGAAAAAAATTTAAGGAAATTATAGTAAAATGAAAGGATGATTCATGTTCTCTTTGGAAAGCCAACTAAAAGCACTGTAGGATTTGGCTTTATCATGCACCAAAGACAGGAAGAAGCCTTCTTTGGGGGAATATTTAGTAATTTCATATTGTAGCACCCATGATGAGATTGAGCAGGCTACAATTTATGATAAATAAAGAACTTTGAAGAATTGGAGCAAAGGATGTCAACAGACACCATTATTGGAAAGTAAGCTCTTTGAGGTCAGAGCCTACTTTTATTTTCCTTTTCCCAGCACTTAACACAGTGCTTTACCCTTAGCAAACACTTGACAAATGACTTTTATTCATCCATCAAGGAAATGTAGAAGCAAAGGAACATAACATATACTTTGCTCAACATAGATGTATTCTCTTGGAAGTTCTGGGTCCATGTCTAGAACTGTCCTGACTGTCATACACACTCCCATCATTGACTCTGGTAGCTCTTAGATTGTGGCAATCACTATTAGTGTGTCTGCCTACCTCAATCTCTCTCCATTCCATCTTCTGTTTGGCCAAAGTAATTTTCCTAACATACAAGTCTGATCATTTCATTCCTTTATTCAATATATATCAGTGGGTCCCATTCCCTCCAGGAGCAAATCTCAAATACTACATTTACTGTTTAGAGACCTTTACAATCTAGCTCTTTCTTACCTTTCTGGCCTTCTTTTACCTTATCTTCTACCACATCCTCTTCAATCCAATGACACTGGACTCCTAGCAGTTCCTGAAACAAGATACTCCATCTCTTGGCTCTGGTCACTTTCTCTGATTGTCTCCTTTACCTGGAACACTCTCTCTCCATATCTTTGCCTACTGGCTTCCCTGCCTTCCTTTAAGTCCCATCTTCTACAAGAAACCTTTCCCAAATCCTTCTTAATTCAAATGACTTTCCTTTTGGTATATAACTTATCTCTATATATTAATTTGCTTTTGTCTCCCTGTTAGATTGTGAGCTCCTTAAGAGCAAGGAATGTTTTTGTCTCCTTTAACCAGAGATTATTTAGCACACTGCCTGGCAAAAAATAAGTGCTTAATATATGTTCATTGACAACTAAACACTGCATCTATTTATTTGCCTTCCCTTATTTCAGTAAATAATCAATGAAAATTATAATAACATTTATATAGTGCTTACTATGAGCACTTGAGGTTAACTCTCAAATAAATGCATTTTGTAGTTACTTGAAATGGAATTTATCTCCTCCTCTTTCATAGGAAGATGAAATAGTTCAGTGTAAAGGGTGCTAGTTACAGTCAAAAGGGCAAAATACAAAAGGACAAAAATTTTTATAATAACAACATTGCAAAGGTATCTTTGAAGACTTAGGAACTTTTGACTGTAACTAGCACTCTTTACACTGAAGCCAGGAGGTTGGTATATATGGCCTCTCAAGCTATTTCCTTTTTTTTAAAATATGATTTATTTATTTACTTAGAATTTTTTTCCATGATTACATAATTCATGATTTTTCCCATTCCTCTTCCCTCCCCCCTCCCTGAGTGACAAGCAATTCCACTGGATTATCCATGTATCATTGTTCAAAACCTATTTCCATGATATTCATATTTGCATTAGAGTTATCTTTTAGCATCAAAACCCTAATCATATCCCCATTGAACCATATGATTGATCATATGATTTTCTTCTGCATTTCTGCTCCCATAGTTCTTTCTCTAGATGTGAATTGTGTTCTTTCTCATAAGCTCCTCTAGATTGTTCTGGCATTGCTGCTAGTAGAGAAGTCTATTATATGTGATTGTACCATAATGTATCCGTCTCTGTGTACAATGTTCTGGTTCTGCTCCTTTTGCGCTACATAAGTTCCTGGAGGTCTTTCCACATCACATGGAATTCCACCAGTTCATTAATCCTTTCAGCACAATAGTATTCCATCCTCATCAACTACCACAATTTGTTTAGCCATTTCCCAATTGAAGGGCATCCACTCATTTTCCAATTTCTTGCCACTACAAAGAGCATGGCTATAAATATTTTTGTACAAGTATTTTTCTTCATTATCCCTTTGGGGTACAAACCCAGCAGTGTTATGGCTAGATCAAAGTGCAGGCAGGCATTTAAAGCCCTTTGGGCATACTTCCAAATCGCTCTCCAGAAAGGTTGATCCAATTCACAACTCCACCAACAATGTATTAAAATCCCAATTTTGCCACATCTAATCCAACATTTATCACTCTTTTTGCTACCATATTGGCCAATCTGCTAGGTGTGAGATGGTACCTTGGAGTAGTTTTAATTTGCATTATTCTAATCAGGAGGGATTTAGAACACTTTTTCATATGATTATTGACAGTTTTAATTTCTTCATATGTCCCTATTCATGTCCCTTCATCATTTGTTGATTGGGAAATGGCTTGATTTTTTTTTGTAAATTTGACTTAGTTCCTGACATACATGGGAAATTAAACTTTGTCAGAGAGTTTAGGATTTTTTTTGTTTTTTTTTGTTTGTTTTCCATTTAAATTAGTTTATTTAGTCAATTTAGAACATTATTCCTTAATTACAATAATCATGTTATTTCCCTCCTTCCCTTCCACCCACTCTTCTTGCAGCCAACACCCTATTTCATTGGGTATTACATGTGTCCTTGAACAGAACCCATTTCCATGTTGTTGTTTACAATAGGATGTTCATTTAGAGTATACATCCCCAACAATATTCCTTCAAACCATGTATGCAAGCAGTTGTTTTTCTTAGGTGTTTTTACTCCCACAGTGTTTCCTCCAGATGTGGATAGTGTTTTTTCTCATAGGTTCCTCTGAGTTGTTCAGGGTCATTGCATTGCCACTAATGGAGAAGTCTATTATATTCAATTGTACCACAGTGTATCAGTTTCTGTGTAAAATGTTTTCCTGGTTCTGCTCCTCTCACTCTGCATCAATTCCTGGAGGTTGTTCCAGTGCCCATGGAATTCCTTCACTTTATTATTCCTTTGAGCACAATAGCATTCCATCAACAACAGATACCACAATTTGTTCAGCCATTCCCCAATTGAAGGGCATCCCCTCATTTTAAAATTTTTTGCCATGACAAAGCTATGAATATTTTTTACATACCTTTATCCTTATTATCTCTTTGGGGTACAAACCAAGCAGTGCTGTTGCTGGATCAAAGGGCAGACAGCCTTTTATTGCCCTTTGGGCATAGTTCCAATTTGCCCTCCAGAATGGTTGGATCAATTCACAACTCCACCAACCCAATGCATTAATGTCCCAACTTCACCACATCCCCTTCACCATTCATTAATTTCCTTTGCTGTCATGTTAGCCAATCTGCTAGGTGTGAGGTGATACCTCAGAGTTGTTTTGATTTGCATTTCTCTGATTATAAGAGATTTTTCATCTGCTTATTAATAGTTTTGATTTCTTTAACTGAAAATTGATTATTCATGTTGCTTGCCATTTTTCAATTGGAGAATGGCTTGATTTTTTGTACAACTGGTTTAGCTCTTTATAAATTTGAGTAATTAGACCTTTGTCAGAGGTTTTTGTAATGAAGACTGTTTCCCAAGTTGTTGCTTCCCTTCTAATTTTGGATGCATTAGTTTTGTTTGTGCAAAAACTTTTTAATTTGATGTAATCAAAATTATTGATTTTACATTTTGTGATTTTTTCTAGCTCTTGCTTGGTTTTAAAGTCTTTCCTTTCCCAAAGATCTGACAAGTACACTATTATGTGTTCACCTAATTTGCTTATAGTTTCCTTCTTTATATTCAGGTCATTCACCCATTCTGAGTTTATCTTGGTGTAGGGTGTGAGATGTTGATCCAAACCTAATCTCTCCCATACTATCTTCAAATTTTCCCAGCAGTTTTTATCAAAAAGTGGGTTTTGGTCCTCAAAACTGAGATCTTTGGGTTTATCATAGACTGTCCTGCTGAAGTCATTTACCCCAAGTCTATTCCACTGATCCTCCTTTCTGACTCTTAGCCAGTACCAAATTGTTTTGATAACCACTGCTTTATACTATAGTTTGAGATCTGGGACTGCAGGTCCTCCTTCCTTTGCATTTTTTTTCATGATTTCCCTGGATATCCTTAATATTTTGCTCTTCCAAATGAGCTTTGTTATGTTTTTTTATGAACTCAAGGATATAAATTTCCCCCTGAGTACTGCTTTGGCTGCATCCCATAGGTTTTGAAAGGATGTCTCATCATTGTCATTTTCTTCAATGAAGTTATTAATTGTTTCTATGATTTGTTCTTTAACTAACTGGTTCTGGAGAATCATATTGTTTAGTGTTCAATTAATTTTTTATTTACCTCTCCATGTACCCTTACTAATTATTATTTTCATTGCATTGTGATCTGAGAAGGTTGCATTTATTATTTCTGCTATTTTGCACTTGTTTGCAATGTTTTTATGTCCTAGTACATGGTCAATCTTTGTAAATGTACCATGTACTGCTGAAAAGAAGGTGTATTCCTTTTTGTCACTATTTATTTTTCTCCACATGTCTACTAACTCTAATTTTTCCAAGATTTCATTAGCTTCTGTCACCTCTTATTTATTTTTTGGTTTGATTTATCTAGTTTGCATAGAGGAATGTTCAGATCTCCCACTAATATAGTTCTTCTATCTATTTCATCCTTGAGCTCCTCCAGTTTCTCCTTTAGATATTTGGATGCGGGGTAATCAAGGCTGCAATCTAGACACCACTCACTTCCTCTCCCCGGCACCAAATGAAATAGACTACATCAAAGGAGCATAAAAATCACCTTTGGAGGAACAGAAGGACTCCCCAGTACTCCCCAGTATACCACAGAGGCGAAGGTACGTGGGGTTTGAACATTTCCACACTATAATAAGAAGGAGGAAAAGCTTGCACAAAAACGTGAACTGAGCTTCCCTTCCCCCCCCCACCTCCCCCATCAAACCAGAGTGAGGTACCGGAGTGCTCACTGGGACAGCGAGTGAGTGGGGAATGTCTCTTTCGGGGGGTGGGGGAGCACTCCAGGGTCCTTGGGATCTGGGGACATCCAGGAAAAAACGTCTCAGGGTGGTTTCACGGGAGAATCCTGCTCTGAGCACAGGGGGCCCAGGGAGCCAGGGAGGTTGCGCTGAGCACCTGGGCGGAGCTAAACACCAGGGGAGGACCACATGCTGATTATCTGGGCAGAGCTGAACACCTGGGCAGTTTGGCTGTGATCAGGGACCCAGCTCTCTAAGAAACCTCGGAGGCTGGGAAGAACTAGTCTGAGGCAACCTAAATTCACAGAAAACCCGCCCATATCACCCAGACCCCAGTCCAAAAAGGAAAAGGGAATAAAACCACCAAAGGGATGGCTCACATGGCCCAAAATCAAGCCCCCGGGAAGAAAGGGGAAAAGGTGACTATTGAAAACTTTTATGGTGGAAGTACCCAAGGAAAGGAAAAGAATAAGGATGAAATCCAAAAAAATATCAGAACATGCCTCCGAAAATGGAAACCATCAACAAGCTCTGGAAGATCTCAAACTTGAACTTATCCAAAAGATGGAAACCTGGAAAGAAAAATGGGAGAAAGAGATAGAAGTCTGACAGATAAGACTGCTCAATTGGAAAAAGAACTTGAAGCATCCAATAGAAGGGCAGACAAAGTTGAAAAGCAAAACCAGTCCCTAATGACCAGAATTAAGCAACTCGAAGAAAGTGAGATCATAAGACAGCAAGAATCAATAAAGCAAACCCAAAAAATTAATGAATTAGAAGAAAACATAAAATATCTCACTGAAAAGGTCACAGACTTGGAAAACAGAGGAAAAAGAGACAACCTCCGAATTATTGGTCTCACAGAAAAACCAGAGATAAACAATAAACTTGATATTATTCTACAGGAGATTATAAAAGAAAATTGCCCACACATTCTAGAGCAAGTGGGCAAAATAGAAATAGAAAGGGTTCATAGAACACCCTCTATTCTAAATCCCAAAAAGACAACCCCTAGGAATGTAATCGCCAAATTCAAGAGCTTCCAAGAAAAGGAGAAAATACTACAAGAAGCCAAGAAGAGGAGCTTCAGATATAAGGGGGCTCCCATAAGGATCACACACAACTTAGCGGCTAAAACACTAAGAGACCGCAAAGCATGGAACACGATATTTAGAAAGGCAAGAGAGCTGGGTCTCTAACCAAGAATCAACTACCCAGCAAAACTGACTATATACTTCCAGGGGAAAGTATGGGCATTCAACAAAATAGAAGATTTCCAAGCATTTGCTAAGAAAAGACCAGAGCTCTGTGGAAAGTTCGATATCCAAGCACAGAAAGCAAGAGAAACATGAAAAGGTAAATATGAAAGAAAGGGAAAAGGAGATAAATCTTATCTTTTTCTTTAAGTTAAACTCTCTTCTATAAGGACTACATTTACATCAAATTGTACATATTAATATGTGGGGAAAATGTTATGTGTAACTCTCAAATATTGTATGCATCATAAGAGTAGTTAGAAGAAACATGCATAGGGAAAGATTGGGGCATTAAGAAGATTTGGGGAAAGTGGGGACAAAGAAAGGAAAAGGGAGGGGGAACCGTTGATAACACTAAGATTTACTTCAAGAAATGGGGGGGGGACTTAATAGAATAATCTTATATAATCATATAAAGATACACATGGGAAGGGGAGGGGAAGAACTCTCATATGAGAAGGAGAGGAAGAGAGCGTGAAGTGGAATTACTTATACCTCACTCTCAGTGAAATCAAATCTGAGAGGGAAGAACATCTAGATCCAGTGGGATCCTGAATTCTATCTTATCCATTAGGGCAAGAAAGAAAGGAAAATTAAGGAGGGGGTATAAAATAAGGAGTATAGAAAGGGAGGGAAGGAGAGGGGAGAGGGGAAGGGAGCATAAAAACGGAGGGGCTAGAAAGGGAAGCATATCAAGGGAGGGGACTAGGGGGACTGGCCTAAAGTAAATCACTGGTTCAAAAGGAGATAGCTAAAGGAAAGGTCAGAACTAGGGGAAGATATCAAAATGCCAGCGAATCCACAAATGACAATCATAACGTTGAACGTGAATGGGATGAACTCACCCATAAAACGTAGACAAATAGCAGATTGGATTAGAACCCAAAACCCTACCATTTGTTGTCTTCAAGAAACACATATGAGGCAGGTTGACACTCACAAGGTTAGAATTAAAGGTTGGAGTAAGACCTTTTGGGCCTCAACTGACAGAAAGAAGGCAGGAGTTGCAATCATGATATCAGACAAAGCCAAAGCAAAAATAGACCTGATCTAAAGGGATAGGGAAGGTAAATATATTCTGTTAAAAGGGAGTATAGACAATGAGGAAATATCACCAATCAACATGTATGCACCAAATGGTATAGTATCCAAATTTTTAATAGAGAAACTAGGAGAATTGAAGGAGGAAATAGACAGTAAAACCATATTAGTGGGAGACTTGAACCAACCACTATCAAATTTAGATAAATCAAACCAAAAAATAAACAAGAAAGAGGTAAAAGAGGTGAATGAAATCTTAGAAAGATTAGAGTTAATAGACATATGGAGAAAAATAAATAGGGACAAAAAGGAATACACCTTCTTTTCAGCACCACATGGCACATTCACAAAACTAGATCATACACTAGGTCACAGAAACATGGCACTCAAATGCAGAAAAGCAGAAATAATAAATGCAGCCTTTTCAGATCACAAGGCAATAAAAATATTGATTGGTAAGGGTACATGGAGAGCCAAATCAAAAATTAATTGGAAATTAAATAATATGATACTCCAAAATCTGATAGTTAGAGAAGAAATCATAGAAACAATTAATAATTTCATTGAGGAACATGACAAAGGTGAGACATCCTTTCAAACCTTATGGGATGCAGCCAAGGCAGTACTTAGAGGAAAATTCATATCCCTGAGTGCATATATTAACAAATTAGGGAGGACAGAGATCAAGGAATTGGAAATACAAATCAAAAAACTTAAGAACGAACAAATTAAAAACCCCCATAAGAAAACCAAACTAGAGATCCTAAAAATTAAGAGAGAAATTAATAAAATCGAAAGTGACAGAACGAGTGAGCTAATAAACAAGACTAGAAGCTGATACTTTGAAAAAAAACAGACAAAATAGACAAAGTACTGGTCAATCTAATTTAAAAAAGGAAAGAAGAAAGGCAAATTAACAACATCAAGGATGAAAAGGGGGATCTCACCTCCAATGAAGAGGAAATTAAGGCAATCATTAAAAACTACTTTGCCCAACTATATGGCAATAAATATACCAACCTAGGTGATATGGATGAATATTTACAAAAATATAAATTGCCTAGACTAACAGAAGAAGAAATAGATTTCTTAAATAATCCCATATCAGAAAAAGAAATCCAACAGGCCATCAAAGAACTTCCTAAGAAAAAATCCCCAGGGCCTGATGGATTCACCAGCGAATTCTATCAAACATTCAAAGAACAGATAACTCTAATACTATACAAACTATTTGACATAATAAGCAAAGAGGGAGTTCTACCAAACTCCTTTCATTACATAAACATGGTACTAATTCCAAAGCCAGGCAGGCCAAAAACAGAGAAAGAAAATTATAGACCAATCTCCCTAATGAATATAGATGCAAAAATCTTAAATAGGATACTAGCAAAAAGACTCCAGCAAGTGATCAGAAGGGTCATCCACCATGATCAAGTAGGATTTCTACCAGGGATGCAGGGCTGGTTCAATATTTGGTAAACTATCTACATAATTGACCATATCAACAAGCAAAACAAGAACCACATGATTATCTCAATAGATGCAGAAAAAGCCTTTGATAAAATACAACACCAATTCCTACTAAAAACACTAGAAAGCATAGGAATAGAAGGGTTGTTCCTAAAAATAATAAACAGTATATATCTAAAACCATCAACTAATATCTTCTGCAATGGGGATAAACTAAATCTATTCCTATTAAGATCAGGAGTGAAACAAGGATGCCCATTATCACCTCTATTATTTGACATTGTATTAGAAACACTAGCAGTAGCAATTAGAGAAGAAAAAGAAATTGAAGGCATTAAAATAGGCAAGAAGGAGACCAAATTATCGCTCTTTGCAGATGACATGATGTTCTACTTAAAGAATCCTAGAGATTCAACCAAAAAGCTAATTGAAATAATCAACAACTTTAGCAAAGTTGCAGGATACAAAATAAACCCACATAAATCATCAGCTTTTCTATATATCTCCAAAACAGCTCAGCAGCAAGAACTAGAAAGAGAAATCCCATTCAAAATCACCTTAGACAAAATAAAATACCTAGGAATCTACCTCCCGAGACAAACACAGGAACTATATGAACACAACTACAAAACACTCTCCACACAACTAAAACTAGACTTGAGCAATTGGAAAAACATTAACTGCTCATGGATAGGATGAGCCAAAATAATAAAAATGACCATCCTACCCAAACTCATCTATCTATTTAGTGCCATACCCATGGAACTTCCAAAAAAATTTTTACTGATTTTGAAAAAACCATAACAAAGTTCATTTGGAAGAACAAAAGATCAAGGATATCCAGGGAAATAATGAAAAAAAACACATATGATGGGGGCCTTTCAGTCCCTGACCTAAAACTATATTACAAAGCAGCAGTCATCAAAACAATTTGGTACTGGCTAAGAAACAGAAAGGAAGATCAGTGGAATAGACTGGGGGAAACAGACCTCAGCAAGACAGTATACGATAAAACCAAAGTTCCCAGTTTTTGGGACAAAAATACACTATTTGATAAAAACTGCTGGGAAAATTGGAAGACAGTATGGGAGAGACTAGGAACAGATCAACACCTCAACACCTCACACCCTACACCAAGATAAATTCAAAATGGGTGAGTGACTTAAACATAAAGAAGGAAACCATAAGTAAATTGGGTAAACACAGAATAGTATACATGTCAGACCTTTGGGAGGGGAAAGGCTTTAAAACCAAGCAAGACATAGAAAGAATCACAAAATATAAAATAAATAATTTTGACTACATCAAACTAAAAAGTTTTTGTACAAACAAAACCAATGTAACTAAAATCAGAAGGGAAACAACAAATTGGGAAAAAATCTTCATAGAAACCTCTGACAAAGGTTTAATTACTCATATTTATAAAGAGCTAAATCAATTGTACAAAAAAATCAAGCCATTCTCCAATTGATAAATGGGCAAGGGACATGGATAGGCAGTTCTCAGATAAAGAAATCAAAACTATTAATTAAGCACATGAAGAAGTGTTCTAAATCTCTTATAATCAGAGAGATGCAAATTAAAACAACTCTGAGGTATCACCTCACACCTAGCAGATTGGCTAACATAACAGCAAAGGAAAGTAATGAATGCTGGAGGGGATGTGGCAAAGTAGGGACATTAATTCATTGCTGGTGGAGTTGTGAACTGATCCAATCATTCTGGAGGGCAATTTGGAACTATGGCCAAAGGGCGACAAAAGAATATCTACCCTTTGATCCAGCCATAGTACTGCTGGGTCTGTACCCCAAAGAGATAATGGACAAAAAGACTTGTACAAAAATATTCATAGCTGCGCTCTTTGTGGTGGCCAAAAACTGGAAAACGAGGGGATGCCCATCAATTGGGGAATGGCTGAGCAAATTGTGGTATATGTTGGTGATGGAATACTATTGTGCTAAAAGGAATAATAAAGTGGAGGAGTTCCATGGAGACTGGAACAACCTCCAGGAAGTGATGCAGAGCGAGAGTAGCAGAACCAGGAGAACATTGTAGACAGAGACTAATACACTGTGGTATAATCGAACGTAATGGACTTCTCCATTAGTGGCGGTGTAATGTCCCTGAACAATTTGCAGGGATCTAGGAGAAAAAAACACTATTCATAAGCAAAGGATAAGCTATGGGAGTGGAAACACCGAGGAAAAGCAACTGCCTGAATACAGCGGTTGAGGGGACATGACAGAGGAGAGACTGTAAATGAACATTCTAATGCAAATAGTATCAACATGGCAATGGGTTCAAATCAAGAAAACATGTAATGCCCAGTGGATTTGCGTGTCGGCTATGGGGGGTGGGGGGGATAGGGGGGAGGAAAAGAAAAAGATCTATGTCTTTAATGAATAATGCTTGGAAATGATCAAATAAAATATAACTTAAAAAAAAAAGAATCCTAGAGATTCAACCAAAAAGCTAATTGAAATAATCAACAACTTTAACAAAGTTGCAGGATACAAAACAAACCCACATAAGTCATCATCATTTCTAGATAATTCCAACACAGCTCAGCAGCAAGAACTAGAAAGGGAAATCCCATTCAAAATTACCTTAGATAAAATAAAATACTTAGGAATCTATCTCCTGAGACAAATACAGGAACTATATGAACACAACTACAAAACACTCTCCACACAACTAAAACTAGACTTGAACAATTGGAAGAACAGTAACTGCTCATGGGTAGGACGAGCCAATATAATAAAAATGACCATCCTACCCAAACTCATCTATCTATTTAGTGCCATACCCATGGAACTTCCAAAAAAAAAATTTTACTGATTTTGAAAAAAGCATAACAAAGTTCATTTGGAAGAACAAAAGATCAAGGATATCCAGGGAAATAATGAAAGAAAATACAAAGGAAGGTGGTCTTGCAGTCCCAGATCTCAGACTATATTATAAAGCAGTGGTCATCAAAACAATTTGGTACTGGCTAAGAGACAGAAAGGAGGATCAGTGGAATAGACTGGGGGCAAGCAACCTCATCAAGACTGTATATGACAAACCCAAAGATCCCAGCTTTTGGGACAAAAATCCACTATTTCATAAAAACTGCTGGGAAAATTGGAGGACAGTGTGGGAAAGATTAGGTTTAGATCAACACCTCACACCCTACACCAAGATAAATTCAAAATGGGTGAATGACTTGAACATAAAGAAGGAAACTATAAGAAAATTAGGGAAATACAGAATAGCACACATGTCAGACCTTTGGGAAGGGAAAGACTTCAAAACCAAGCAAGATTTAGAAAGAGTTATGCAAAATAAATAATCTGGAATACATCAAATTAAAAAGGTTTTGTACAAACAAAACCAATGCAACCAAAATCAGAAGGGTAACAACAAATTGGGAAACAATCTTCATAAAAACCTCTGACAAAGGTTTAATTACTCAAATTTACAAAGAACTAAATCAATTGTACAAAAAATCAAGCCATTCTCCAATTGATAAATGGGCAAGGGACATGAACAGGCAGTTCTCAGCCAAAGAAATCAAAACTATTAATAAGCACATGAAAAAGTGCTCTACATCTCTTATAATCAGAGAGATGCAAATCAAAACAACTCTGAGGTATCACCTCACACCTAGCAGATTGGCTAACATGATAGCAAAGGAAAGTAATGAATGCTGGAGGGGATGTGGAAAAGTAGGGACATTAATTCATTGCTGGTGGAGTTGTGAACTGATCCAACCATTCTGGAGGGCAATTTGGAACTATGCCCAAAGGGCGATAAAAGAATATCTACCCTTTGATCCAGCCATAGCACTGCTGGGTCTGTACCCCAAAGAGATAATGGACAAAAAGACTTGTACAAGAATATTCATAGCTGCGCTCTTTGTGGTGGCCAAAAACTGGAAAACGAGGGGATGCCCATCAATTGGGTAATGGCTGAACAAATTGTGGTATATGTTGGTGATGGAATACTATTGTGCTAAAAGGAATAATAAAGTGGAGGAATTCCATGGAGATTGGAACAACCTACAGGAAGTGATGCAGAGTGAAAGGAGCAGAACCAGGAAAACATTGTACACAGAGACTGATACATTGTGGTACAATCGAAGGTGATGGACTTCTCCATTAGTGTCAATGCAATGTCCCTGAACAATCTGCAGGGATCTAAAAAATACTATCCACAAGCAGAAGATAAACCGTGAGAGTAAAAACACTGATGAAAAGCAACTGCTTGACTACAGGGGTTGAGGGGATATGACTGAGGAGAGACTCTAAATGAACACTCTAATGCAAATACCAACAACAGGGAAATGGGTTCGAGTCACAAACACATGTGATAACCAGTGGAATCGTGCGTCGGCTATGGGAGAGGTAAAGGTGGTGGGAGGGGGATGAGGGAGGAAAAGAATATGATCTTTGTTTCCAGTGAATAATGTTTGGAAATGACCAAATAAAATAATGTTTAAAATTAAAAAGAAAAAAGAAATTTGGATGCTATGCCATTTGGTGCTTACATGTTGAGTACAGCTATTTCCTCATTGTCTATACTGCCTTTTATCAGGATGTAATTACCTTCCCTATCTCTTTTAACTAGATTTATTTTTACTTTGACTTTGTCAGATATCATGCTTGAGATTCCTGCCTTCTTTTTATCAGTTGATGCCCAGTAGATTTGGCTCCATCCTCTTACTTTCACCCTATTTGTATCTATCTTCCTCATGTGTGTTTCTTGTAAACAGCATATGGTGGGGTTTTGGATTCTAATCCACTCTGCTATTCACTTGTGTTTTATGGGTGAGTTCATTCCATTCACATTCAGAGTTATGATTACTAGCTGTGTATTTCCCAGCATTTTGATTTCTACTCCTGGTCCTACCTTTTCTTCTTTCACTATTTCCTTCTACACCAATGTTTGTTTTTAATCAATCCCTCTAGTTCCCACCCTTATATTACTTCCCTTTCTACCCCCTTCCCTTCTAATTCACCCCCTTATTTTCCCTGTAGTCTTTCTAAAATTTCCCCCAACTTCTCCCTGACTTGTACTGTTCCCTCCCCACCAGTCCATTTGTTACCCTTCTACTCCCCTATAGGGCGCAAATCTATTCTCTGCCCCAATGGATTGGATTGGTCTTCCCTCTTTGGGTCAATTTCAAAGCATGTAAGAGTTGAGTATTTCCTATCTCCAACCTCTTTACCCTTCCAGTGTATTGATGTTCTCCCCACTCTCACCATGAGCTTCTTTGTGAAATATAAATTTACCCCCATTTCTTTTCCTACTTCTTTTAGTATTAACCTCTTTTTTTAGTTCTAGTTGTATATATCTATATACAAACATGTATATGTATTTATGCATGCATATATCTATATACCTATTTATGTCTTGTCCTTTCATCCTATACAGTTTGTCACTGTTCCCTCTCAGGGTAATTCTTCTAGCTACCCAGGTGATAGCAACAGTTTGTAAGAGTTACCAATGACCTCTTTTCTTATAGGGATACATATCATTTTAACTTATTGAGTCTCTTAAATTTTTTTTGTTGTTTTGTTTTGTTTTTCTTTTTCCCCTCTTTTTAAATTACTTTTGATGTTTCTCGAGTTCTGTGCTTGGACATCAAATTTTCTGTTAGTTCTGGTCTTTTCTTTACAAATTCTTGGAATTCTTCTGTTTTGTTGAATGACCATACTTTCCCCTGTAAGAATATTGTCAGTTTTGCTGGGTAGTTGATTCTTGGTTGTAGACCTAGTTCTCTTGCTTTCTGGATTATCATATTCCATGCCTTTTGGTCCTTCAGTGTGGATGCAGCCAGATCCTACGTTATCCTCACTGTGGTTCCGTGGTATTTGAATGACTTCTTCTTGGCAGCCTGTAATATCTTTTCTTTGGTCTGATAGTTTTTGAATTTGACCATAACATTCCTGGGTGTTGTCAATTGATCTGTGGATTCTTTCAGTCTCCACTTTTCCCTCGTGTTCTAGGATACCAGGGCAGTTTTACTGAATAATTTCCTGTAGTATTATGTCCAGCCTTTTTCTTTTGTCATGGTCTTCTGGTAGATCAATGATCCTTAAACTGTCTCTTCTTGAACGATTTTCTAAATCGTCTGTTTTGTGAATTCAGATGCTTCATATTTTCCTTCATTTTTTCATTCTTTTTGTTTTATTTTATAGTGTTCTGCTGCCTTGTGAGGTCACTTAATTCTAGTTGTTGTATTCTGGTTCTTAAATACTGGATTTCATTCCTGACTTTTTGGTCATCCTTTTCCTTCAGGTCTGATTTTCTTTAAAGGTCATCTTTCATCCTCTTTACCTTGTCTTTCATCTCCTTTGTCTCATTTTTCATCTTGTTTGCCTCATCTTTCATTTCCTTTGCCTCAAAATCATTTGATTTTGGCTTTGAAGACACTATTTTCTCATTTTAGTTCAAGTGCCTCTGTTTCCAGATGATTTATATTAATTTTAAGTTCTTTTCCCAATTGTCTTCAGCCTCTCTTAATTGTGTTTTGAATTCTTCCACAGCCTGTATCCAATTTGCTTGGATTTCTGATTTATCTTTTTTCTGATCTCTCCCCCTCTGTTCTGTTTGCTGAACAGAAGCTTTCTATTGTAGTTTCTTCTTTTTCTTTTGTTTGCTCATATTCACCCCTTCTTTACTCCCTGTATTTGTCTGTGCTCTTGCTCCTCTCATTTTTTTTTTGGTTTTGGGGGCTTCTGTCAGTCTCCCCTCTTGGAGCTTTAACAGAAGATCTCTCAGTGTAGTCTCTGAGGGAGGGTTGTTAGGGGGTTGAGCTTCCCTGTCCTCTGGAGGCTTTTGATTGGATTAAAGTCCAGCAGTCACTGAGGAGGCGTGTGGAGCCTGGGCTTCCCTGAGTTCTGAAGACTTTTGATGGGATTAAGTTCAGCTTAGTTAGGCTGGGTGTGGTCTGAGTTCAAAACCTCCTGGAAGGCTGGAGAAAATATGGGGGATCTCCACAGCTCTGGTCAGGCTGCCATGTCTATGATCCCTCTCTAGTTCTTTCCCTGCTGTCTGTGTTGGATGCTCTGAACTTGGCACAGCCCTGCCTGCAAGGTACACCATCTAGACCAGCACCTTTTCCCACCCAGAAGTTCCCACTACCGCTGGAGTCTCAGCACTCTAGGTAGGAGGGGTGATGGGTCCTGGGACCTTCCTTCTGTCTTCCCCTTAAACCCGAGTGTTCTCGGATTCCAGCTTTTCGGTGGGCATACCTTTTGAATTAAGTCCAGCAGTAGAGATCCTTGGCTCTGTCTTGTTTTGTTTGATTTTCAGATCCCTAGGAGCATTCTGTTTGTGATCAATAAGGAGAGGTATTCAGAGGTCTGAACTTCTGCTCCTTCTAGGCTGCCATCTTCACTCTGCCTCTCAAGCTATTTCCAACACAAATTAATCTATGATTCTCTTCTTTTGAAACTAAAATATAGAAATGTCAGTGCTTTGGGAGTTATTTTGTAAACTTACATTAAATTAAATATACTTTGCTCACCAAGATGTACTCTCTTGGGAGTTCTGGGTCCATGTCTAGAACTGTCCTGACTGTCATACTCACTTCCATCATTGACTCTGGTAGCTCTTAGATTGCGGAAATTACTATTAGTGTGTCTGCCTACCTCAATCTCTCTCCTCAGGGGCAAGTTCCTCAGGGGCAAGAGTTGTTTTTGTCTTTCCTTGTATTCCCTTTGCTTACACACTGTACAACATATAGTAAACAAATAATTACCTTTTATTTATTGATGACTTATTTATTTTTCTGAAAATGGATTGAGTTTTCTCATGTTAACTGTTAAGTTGAACACATATTTTTGTACATATCCTCCTTTTTTAATTATTGATTTTGCTCACAGAATGTTCCTTCTCTGTGAATTTAACTTATTTTTTCATAAATTTTTCTTAACTTAATTTTTCATTTCAAAAATATTAACATTTTTTCATATCAATTCAATTTTTGTTCTTCTCAATCATCTTAGCTAAAGTTTATTTTGGGTTTTTCCTTTTCAAATAATCAAGTTTTGGTTTTATCAATTCTATATTCTTTTGGTATTCTAATTTATGTACTTCCCTGCCAATTTTCATTGTTTTCTCAATTGTTCTTATTTAGAGTTGGTTGATGTGATTTTCTCATTTTTAAAACTGTATACTCTATTAATTAATTCTTTGTTTTTCTATTTTGTTAACAGTCTTGGGGATATGTTTTATTTTTCCTCAAAGGATTGTTTTACCAGAACAAATTTCAGTAGATAATTTCACCATCATCATTTTGTAACATTATTATTGTTTCTATCATTTGTTTTTGAACCACTGATTAGTTAAGATGTTTTACTGTTTCCATTTTGTTCTGCCTTTCTGTTTTAATTAACATGCTAATTATAATTTTAGTCCACATTGAGGAATCCTCAAATTCCCTACTGAGAAACATTCCCCATTTTGATGTGAGAACTCGCCAGGATCAGAAATGGGAGGACCTCTATTCCACCCGTACGTAAGAATGCTTTAGGGCAGAAAACTCCTTGCTAAACAATGAAAGTATTTGAAAACCATACTTAATAAGGCAAGGAGTTCTTTGAGCCAGGCCTGTTTTTAGAATTGATACAATGGGATGCTAGGTACCTAAAAGGGTCAGGCAAGTTTTCTCTTGATGAGATTAGTTGACTCAGCTGTGTTTTCTCTCTTTCAGACCTACTGAGGAGATTGGTCTACACAGCAGCATTTTTTCTGATTCAGACTTACTGAGGATATTGGTTGACTTAGCAGGAATTTAGATGGGCAGTCCTTTGGAAAGCATCTACAGTGATTGGTAGATGTAGGGACTTAGGGGAGGTGACATGGGAGAAAAACCCCTGTATAAGGAAAAGCAGAATCTCTTGAGGATATAGATCCTTTTGGAGATATCCTTTTGGAGGAATTCCTTTTGGAGGATCTCTGATGAGGATCGCTTGGGAAGAATCTCTTGAGAGAGGCTCTGGAGAAGGGAAGCTCTTGGAGGACAATCTCTAAGAAGGTCTTGCTGGAGCTCCTCTAAGGGGACTCTGTCCCTCTGGAGGCTCTGGAGAGAGGCCCTTTGGAACAGTCTCTGACTGGAAGGCTCTCTGGTGAAGTCAGCTGAGATGGAACTGGCCTGGTGTCACTAGAATCCTTGTTTAGGCAGACCTTGTGGTAAGTGTTAAAAAATGGACTGACTGATTCTCTCTCTTAAGACTCAAGTGTAGGCCATATTGGCTTGAGGCCCTTCATAATTATTCCTTTCCTACTCTTTCTCTAATTCCTCATTATATTATTAATTAAAAATCTCTATAAAACCCAGTTGACTTGAGTATTTGAATAATTGGGAATATTTCCCTGGCGACCACCTTATATTTGATTTAAAACCAAGACACTGTAGTGAAACATATTTTCTGTGGTCAAATTTACTCACCCTCTCTTATATCTATCACAATTTATATCTTCCACCAATTTAACTCACTACAGTTTATGGGTTTCACTATTTTAAATCTAACAATAGTAGTCTATAAGGAATGATTAAAATCTGTTTTTTTTTACATTTATTTATTATTTCGCTTTGCCCAAGTATATGGTTTGTTTTTGTAAACATATAATACAGTTCTTAAAAATATGTATGTTCTTTAATGTTCCTATTCGTAAAATTTTATTAGTCTTTCAGCAAGTTTGTTTTCTTCTCTTTGTTCTGTTTAGTCTATATTTCTGTTAGATTTTACCATGCTTTGAAGACCAACATCAAACTGTCCTACAACTACTGTATTACTACATCATTTTTGCAATTCAATTTTTTCCTTCATGCATTTAGATGCTATGTCAAGTGGTATATATGAATATATCAATATTTGTTCAAAAAGGAATATTTATGATTCTTTTAAGTAAAATATATTTCCCCATTCCTATTAATATTACAAATTTTTATTTTTGCTTTGTCTGATAGCATGCTTATAACTCTTATTTAAGTTCATCTGATTTCTAATAAATTTTATACTAGCCTCTCATTTTAATTATGTATGTTTTTATTTTTTATGTCTTATATGTCATAAGTTGTTGCATATAATAAGTGAGAAAACAAAAGCCAGCAATTTGTTGCATATAAAACATATGAAAAGTAAATACAAAGAATTAAAATGGAAGGTTGGTATAAAAGTTATTAGAAATCAAGTAAATCTTAAAACTAGAGTTAAAAGGCTTCTTGTTTCCTCCTTTCGTTTCTTAGAATTACTTCTCTCTTTCCATCTCTCTCTCTCTTCCTCTTTAAGATAAGCACCTCATCCTTCCCTGAAATTCATTTTCCTTTTTTTTTAACCCTTACCTTCCATCTTGGAATCAATAATGTCTATTAGTTCCAAGGCAGAACAGCTTTAAGGGCTAGGCAATGGGGTTAATTGACTTGCCCAGGGTCACAAAGCTGAGAAGTGTCTGAGGCCAGATTTGATCCCAGGAACTCCCATCTCTAAGCCTAGCTTTCAATCTACTCAGCCACCCAGCTACCCCTGAAATTCATTTTATTATACTACTTTGATGGTAAGTCGATTCTCATAGGGTCTCTTCGCTCCTGTTCTCATTTGTCTAACCTTTATTATACTGTTTTAACCAAGATTTTATATGTTATTGATTTTAATATCTTTATTTTATTTAGTTCTATTTTCTCCCCTTCTATTTTCTTTTCCAACAAATTTAAGGAATAATTTAAAGAACACCTTTCTTTCTCCCCTTCAATCTCTTAATTTTTAACTTTTTTTTACTACTCCCTTGTCTAAGAAGTTCTTCTTTGCTTTGTTCCTCTCATTGTTTTTCTTCCTTTCCAGATCATTCTCAATTTCATTTTCTCTGTCAGAAGTTATTGTATCTTTGTCCCTCAGGGGTTTAAAGTTTCTGAAGTAAAATATTTGAGTGTTCTCTCTTAATCATTTTCCATATTATTGCCTTTGTGGATCTTGCCCCATCTTTTTTTTTCCTTTTTTGACTCACTCTTAGAAAATACCAGTTTGTGAGGATAGTAACACCACATAGTAAGAATTATCCTGAGCTCCATTTATACATCCTAGGCTCTTTCCCAATCTCCCCAATAACTGATCTGTCTTCATCCCCAAAGAATGTCATTTCTCTTCAGGCTCTGTTTCTTCTGCTACTTTGAAAGTCATATGTTCCCATTGCTTAATGTATTATCCTAATATCTATCGCAATTTCTCATGAATGCAGAATAATCCCATTATTTGAATTTCATTCCTTCATACTTGAAGGTTTTTCTCCTGGCTAGAAATATTTATTTGTTGTTAATAAAATGGGGGGATTTAATCATTTCATCTTTGTGTTTGAAAAATGGGTTTTTCCTGTTGACAAGCTATAGATTCATTCAATTAATGTATTGGAAATTCTGGAGTTTTCTTATATTCCTGTTTTATGATCAGATTGTTTTTATTTGTCATGTTTTCTTGGAGACCCAAAGTCTTTAAATTATTTCTACATAACCTGTCTTCCAGAATAGAGTTGATTTGACATAAGAAATTCATTTCTTCTTTTAATACTGTTGCCTTTTGTTTCTCTTCTCCCAAATTTTTCTCCACTTTACTATTTTGTTTTCAAAATTCATTCATCTCTTTCATATCTTTAAAGAGATTCTCGAACATGGATTTAAATTTTCTTTCTGATAAATGTACTGTTAAATCTTACATAATACACTTTGTTTTCTGTTTTGAGTGCTCCAAATTCAGACTTAAATTCACTCTTTTATATGTTTAATTTCTTTTTGAGTAATTTTAACATTTTTTTGTTGTTCTATAATATCTTAGAGGTTGATAGCATTCTATCTTGCACTAAAAACTATTGATTCACTGTCTTTCATATTAAAATATTTGATAATCATACTTAAACTTCTCATAATGATTTTGTTCATTTTTATATCTGTGTTTTAGGATCCTCTCTGTTGGTTTATCGGTTAATGTATTTTTATTGAGACTATCTCTCTTAGTATCTCTTAATCCTATATACCACAAGCACTACTCTTTATTACCTACTACTCTGATGATGTCAAGCAAAATAGACTACAGGTTAACACAAGCTTTTCATATTGGGGTGTGTAGGATTCTCCAGTTTAAGCCTTTACCCTGAAAAAGTTCCAGAGGGTCAGACTGGTCCCAGTTTGGTTTCCAATTACATTTCACTTAGGTCTAAGCAACTACCTTCCCAAGTCCATTTTAAATCACCTGATTCTTCCCTCTATTCTCCTCCTTTCTTCCAGTGCTAGAAAAAAATTTGTCAGATGAAAGTGTAGGAGTATTTGGGTAGTCCCAAGCTTCCCCACCAAGTCTCCAGTCACATGGGAACATGATTTTAGTCTTCCTAGTCTCTCCCTCCATTCTCTTCCTTTCCTTCATATGGCTGGGCAAAAACAGCACAAGCTTCTTGAAGGATATAAGTTTAGGGTGGGCCACTGAAATCCCTGCCCTGAGTAACCTGTAGGACCCTGGTCCTAGATGGGCTTCCAAATGCCTCTCAGGCTGGTTGTAGATATCTTCTGCCAGAACATTATCAGTCAACCATATTCCTCGTTCATTCTTGTCCTTTTTTTGTGAGGTTGGTCAACTATCAGAGTCTTCTGCTTCTTGTGGGCTGCTGAATTTTCTCTATGCCTTGGGAAGGGCACTATAAAACTTTGTTCTAAATAATACAGGTGCAAAGAGTTCAGAGATCTGGCCTGGATAAGTACCTGGAGTACTCAATATCCTCTGTGTTAACAGTTATCTTGATGATTTAGCACTAATTATTCTACCTCTGCCAAGTAAATTCATCTGACATTTGAAGGGTAAAAAACCCTTCTAGAGATCCACTAAGATATTTTCTTGGTAGTCGAGTGATTCATCTTGTATTTTGGGAAAAGAATCACCAGACACATGGTCATGTTACTTATTGATCATTGTATTTCCAAATCTTCAGTCCAAAGGTCAAAAGAATTCCTGGGCAAGGCATTAGCTGCCATAGGGTACTAGCTATCTCCTTGTTAGACCACACTCCTTACCAAGTCACATGTTTGATTAACCTCCTCCTCTTTGATTATGTAATTGTCAATTGAACCAATGTTAAATCCTATACCATATCACATTCATTAGTTACCTCCCACTCCAAATTCCTGGATTTTACAATAAAAGATTGGCACCATGTGTAGCTCTTTCTCTCACACAATCATCACCTGAAGAGCTGCTGGAGCCCACATTTTTTAACTTGTTGTCTCTGAGTGTTTATTTCTTTGTCATACTTTATCTCTCTTACTCTTTCTCTCCTCTTTACCCATCATCCTTTAGTTTCCAATCTCCTTCTCAGGTGTCCTCCCACAAAAATATTAAATTGTAACTGCATGCGGTTACATTTGGTCCCCATGTGGTCTTAAGGCTCCTGGGAAGACATGTTTGGGAGATGGAGCAGTGGACCTGCACATTGGCCAGTGAGATGAGTGGCTGTTCCATTCTGAATTATGGGTCAAAAACTGTCTTCTCATACCTGTTATATTAGATTGTTGAAGTCTTTAATACAAAAGAAAGGAATTAAAATATCAGAGCCTAAGCTCCAGGCATTAATTAAGGTTATCCTAAAATTTTATCCTGATTTTCCATCAAAAGGGATACTTACTATTCAAGAATGGAATCAAATAGATCAGATGATGAAGCAAAATCAGAAAAAGAAACAAAAACTATCCCAAGATATATGGAACACATGGAATATTGTACAAATGGCATTAACAGCAGAGCCATTGCAAGATTCCATGGATCAATCTGAAACATCTTCAGAATTTGCAGAACCTTACTCCCCTCTACCCATACCTCCAGAGCCTACTTAGCTCTTGGAAATAGGCTCTAAGCTTGCAACTTCATCAACCCCACCACCACCCTTTAATCCTTCAGCTGATAACTACTTTTCAACTCTAACTTCTCCAACAACAGTGCTGGAGAAAACCAAAGCTGCAGATTTGGCCAGCATTTTACCCTAATTTCTTTCCCTTAACCTATCCAGTCTCACCGCATAACTTGGACACTGTCCAATCAGAGTCTGTGTTTATTCCTCCTCCCTCAACCCCACTCCAATATGATTCTTCTTTTAAAATTCAGCCTGCTCCTGCTCACCCACCTCTACCCTCAGAAGTTACCAGAATTGTCTCAGGCAGAAAGATAATACAAAGAGCCTTTCCAGAGGAAAGAGCAAAATTACTATAATACCCCATAGTACTGAGAGACAATCCCCACAATCCCAAAGAACAGCTAGCAGAACACAGGATTTTTTAATTCAAAACCCTTAAAGCTCTCAGAAGATATCTCAGAGACAGTATAGTACAAAATAGTAACACAGCTCCATTCACTATAGAGCTGATTAGGAATAATAGTCAATAGTTTCTTACACCAGATGATTGGCATATCGTAGCAGAATCTACACTTAATGGTGGTGACTATTTAAATTGGAAATTAAAATTTCAAGATTTATGTCAAGAACAGACTAGAGCAAACAGACAAGCTGAATTAAATATTTCTTATAATCAACTGGTAGGACAAGGAGAATTTGCAAATATTATATATAGAACAAATCTATGGTCATATTGCCCTAGCCTCAAAGAGAGTGTGGCAATCTTTACCAGCAAAAGAAAAGGTCACAACTTCATATACAGAAATTATATAAAATCCCACAGAAAGTTTTGCAAATTTCATAGACAGATTGTCCACTACCATCAAACGCTAGATTCCTCATGAAGGAGCTGCTGAAATTCTTTTAAAAGATCTTGCCTATAGAAATTCCAATTCAGACTAAAAAAAAAAAGCATTGGCTCCCATCAAGGCAACTGGTTCATTAACAGATTTCTTACAGGGTTGCCAGGACATAGGCACATTTGAACATAAGGCTATATTGGCAGCACAACTTAAAAGACCTACGGGTCTTTGTTTCACATGCAGCTGAACAGGTCATTTTCAAAAAGCTTGCCCTAAATTGCAATTAAAAACTCCCAGTTTATGCCCAAAATATCATAAAGGTTATCACTGGGTATCTCTATGCAGAAACAAGGCCACACATAATCAGAACAACAAAAATATTACTCACATTCCAAAAAATTAATCTCCAGACAGGTCTTGGGCCTGTGATAGAGATATTTTGTGACTGGACTACTTTCTAAATTATCTCATTTAGATTAGGGACTTCCTCATCCCCCTTACCTCAGTTTCCCATCCTGTTATCCCAATAAACCCCTTACCTGAGAAAGAAACTTAGAGTATTTTATAATTTACTCAGAGGGGGAGGGAAAATTGGGAGGAGAAGGGTGGCAGTTGGAGCAGGGAGGAGGGAGTGAGGAAGGAAGGAGGTTAGGAAATAGATCAGCCATCATTAGGGATCAATAGGCAGATCCCCCAGAACAGTCCCTTGTATACCAGCATCCCTGTATGTGTGGTAGCATCCCCCCAGTAGCATTTCTCTGTCCTCCATTACCAATAAGTAGCCTCAGGTTCCCTCAACTGTTTCAGGTCCCTGTAGCAGTCTCTCTAGAAAAGCCATTGTGAAGCAACTGGTACTCCTCAGCTCATCCTCTCTATCTCAAGAAGTAAGTTTCTCCTCAGTTTACCTTCTCCATTTCAACAAGTAAAAGTTTCAGTCAGTTTATTTTTTATTACAATTGGTACCCCAAGTCTGACAGTGCCCAATAATACCACAGGCAGGAAAGACAGTAAAGATGTTCAAACAGGTAGTTTCTGGTGTGTTGATCATAGCAGCCATTGCTAGCTATTGGGTTTACAATATTA
This sequence comes from Monodelphis domestica, assembly GCF_027887165.1. Lineage (NCBI taxonomy): Eukaryota > Metazoa > Chordata > Mammalia > Didelphimorphia > Didelphidae > Monodelphis > Monodelphis domestica. The sequence continues at coordinate 237,808,104 of NC_077230.1, forward strand.
TTTACAGCAAACTGACTCAAATGGTAGTAAAGACTGTGGAATATGTAGGAAACTTGACTATAACTGTATTACAATTACCTTTCCAAAAGGAATTAGTTCTATTGCACGTCCTGGCACAACTATACATACTATTCATGGTTGTATTAGAAACTTTAACCCAAGTGAGGAAAGTTTATGGATTCATTGTTCCCCTAAAGGCAGAGAAGGTTATGGCAATTGACAACAATTTGGAAAAAATGATCAAGGCACTGTTTGAACAACTCATTAAGGAAAAGGGTTTAGATCTAGTTATGGGCAAGGACAATGAGCAATCAGAGGAAGCTACTCAGGAAAATGAGGCTAACAGTGATATTGAGAACCAGGCTACTAGTGTCCCTGAGAAAATATGTCCATTGAAGGAAGTCTCCAAGTTAACAACTAATGCTGGTGCTATTCACTCAAAGGCCCATAGACAGTTTACTCCACAAGAACTTGAGTCCATTAAATGCCGATTTCCAAATTTTATGGACAATCCCTTTAAAGCCCACAAGGAGCTGAAGAGAGCAATAAGGATCTTTGATCCTGATTTTGAAGATTTGGAATTTCTTTTATCAGAATTATTCATCTCCCATGAAAAAAGGAAATTTGTGGAGAAGACTAGGTCTGATACCACTTTGACAAGTTGGCCTACCCCAGATGAGAGAGAGGATTTAGATTTTGCCAATCCGACCTGTATGTCATATCTCAAATGATGCAGGGAGGATTTGCTCCAAGAAATCAAACAATACTGTTCCAAACCTGATGCATGGTCCAAATTTCATAAGATTAGGCAGGAAAAGGGGGAACATCCTGCCACATACATTGACCGTCTGTCAGAAATGGCAGAGGCAATCTTAGGTTTAGAAACAGACAATGAAGAGACAACTGGCCATATACGTAGACAGTTTCTGAAGAGTGGCATACCAAATTTGAGGACATTTTTAAAAAACTATTTCCCAAAATATGATTCAGTTTCCCTGATAGAATTGAGAGAGGTTACAGGGTGCCTATATGAAAATAATTCAGATCAGTGCAAGGAAGTTCGAGACCTTAAGGAAAAGTTAGAGAGGACTGAAAAAGATTTGAAGCAGAAGGAAATAGAAGAAATCAAAAATCTAAACACAGTAAAGATATACACAAAACCTGTTTCCCAGAAACCTAGTTACCAGAGGAGATCAGTGCAAAAAGAAACTTCTAATTCATTAATTTTTTGACTTTGCTTTATTAATTCTTGCTGTTTTACAAGATCATTGTCTTCCAGTTGCTTAATTCTGGTCTTTAAGGACTGCTTTTGCTTTTGAGTTTGGTCTGCCCTTCTGTTTAAGGCTTCCAGCTGTTTCTCCAATTAGGAGTTCTTCTCTGTCAGACTGTTGACCTCTTTCTGATTTTTTTTCTCATTTTTCTTGCCAGAAGGTTTCCATCTTTTGGATAAGCTCCATTTTGAGTTCTTCCAGAGTTTGTGGACAGTTCCCATTTGGGGGGGCATGAATTTCATCCTCTTTTTCCTCTGTAGCCTGGGTTTTCCCTCCTTAAAAGTTTTCAAGTGTCACTTTCTTCCTGTTCTACTTGGAGGGTTGATCTTGGGCACTATGAGCCATCCCTTTGGTGGTTTTCCCTTTCCTTTTTAGTCAGAGGTCTGAGTGAGATTGGCGGGTTTTGGTGCTTTTGCCTCAGACCAGTTCTTCCGCAGCAGCCTCCACAGTATGTTTTCTCTCCCATGCTCAGGAGTCTCCTGTGAAACCGCTCTGAGGGGTATTTCCCTGGCAGACCTTGTCATTTTCCAAGGACCCTGGCATGCCCCCCCCACTATAGCAAGAAGCGGAGATTTTGCCTCAGGCAGTTTCTAGAGTCTCCACGGCATTCCCAGTTTGCAAGATCCTCCGCAGCCTGCGTGCTCTCCAGTGCACAGAGGTCTCCTGTGAAACCAGGTCTCCTGTGAAACTGCTCTGAGGGGTAGTTCCCTGGCAGTCCTCGTTAGATCCCAGAGACCCTGGAGTGTCCACCCAGTCACTACAAGATGTTCCTCACTCACTCACTGTCTCCGGTGAGCTTGCTGGTCCCTACTCTGGTTCTGTAGGTGAGGTGGGGGAGTGTAGTTCAGCTCACGTTTGGGTGTGAGCTTTTTCTCCCTCTTATAGTGTGGAAATGCTCAAACCCCACGTACCTTCATTGTTGTGCCCTATTTTAGAGTCCTTCCATTCTTCCAAAGATGATTCTTATGCTCTTTTGAGGTAATCTATTTAATTCAATGCAATGGGAGAAGAAGCGATTCGCATCCAGATTGCAGCCATGTTTACCCAGAAGTGCCAGAGACTGTTTCTTAAAGAAGAAACAAGGTAGAAATAACAGAGAAAAACATAATGCAGGAAATATGTACAAGAAATCAACTTGCTGTTTTCACTGTAAGTTGAAGTCCTCATAAGCTCATGATCTGAAGGAAATGCCAAAGGCAATTGAAAGTGGAGCTAAACCAAAGTATTCAGAGATTATTAAACAGGAATTATGAAGTCAGGCACTTGGAGATAGAAGAAATTGTGAGCAAAGGGCTGCAGATAAAAATAGTAGAAATAAATTGGGAAATAGTGCAAATTTGGTGCAAGAAAGTGATTCTGTGAATGATAGCCATTGCAATAAGGCAAGAGAAAGGCAGAGCCAGTTTAAAGAGTCAGAAACAGAAATTAATGAAATAGCATCTCAAATTGCTAATGAGATAAGAGACTTTGACAAGAGTTGTGTAGTAACCACACAGGAAAAGTCTATAAAGGAAATAAAATCATTCCTAGAAAACTTTTTCCAGTGTAGAATGGATAATGGGATTGAATTATGCAATAGGAAAAGAAAGAAAGAGTCACAAGAACTCAGGAGAAAGTTAGTGACAGATTCAGAAACCCATAATTTCAATTCCCTAAAGGTTACTGTTGATGAAGATCATAAGGCTCTAAAAACAGTCACAGAAGTCCCACCTAATGCAATTAATTCTGTAAATAGCTTTATGGCAGAAGTACCCTTTGTAAATGCATCTAGTTTGAATCCAGATGCTAGTACCTTCCATCCAGCAGTGAGTGATGTAGAAAAGAAAATATTTACTGATAATGAAGCTGACATTGCTTTTGAACAATTGTCATATTCAAAGTAGTGGAGGTGACATTTCAGTTAAATTTGAATCTGGGGATGGAATGGCAGACTTAGTAACAACCAAGGTTTCAGTTAATGCCAACATTCTAAATGGCACAGGAGTATTTAGCCAGAGCAACTGCCATGGTTTAGTTTCATGTTCCATTGAAGATTTCATTGGAAATGAATTGAATCAAGATGAATTGACTGGGTTAAATAAGCACCTGGAAGAGGGTAACAAGGTCATGAACAATGAGTCATTAGTTATTAACACCTTGGCTACTAAACCAGAAACAGATACATGGGAGACAACATGAAGACACATCCTATTACTGATGATGCAGGGGGAAATGCAGAAGTACAAATCTTATTCGCAGAAGAAAATAATAACTTAGAGGGAAAGATTCCTATCTCTACACAGTCAAGTGGGAAAAAAGATAAACATAAACCCCAGATTAGTGTTAGAGTAGGATCTGTGAGTATTAACAGTGAAGAAGAGCTGCATAACCCCATACCATCTAGTTTACCAATTCAAAATGACATTCAAGAGCTTAGCAGTGAGAAACAAAAGAAACTGACTTGAGTAACACAGAAGCTGGTGACTTTGGCTTAGATCACAATGCAAAGCCAGAGTTACCAACATCTGACAAGAGTTCACATGGCATTGAGCAAGATCCAAATACCATAGGGTTTGCATTTAGTAACTGATTCAGATTTAGACACTGAATCTGAAGATATACCAGAAGGTGTAATTATAATGGATGAAGATGATGTAGAGCAAATGCCATATCAGTTTTATAAGCTTTATGAAGAGGTAGATGAAGAAGGGGATGTGTGGGATGCAAGTGAAAAGATAGAATACCTAGAAACAGGGCATACAAACTCATACAAATACAATGATGAAGAGTTATTCTTTGGGCACAGAGTAAGCTGTATACCACTAGAAAAAATATATGCAAGCTTAGGGGTTGATAATGAAGAAGATTTCATAGACAAGTTGAATTACATGGCATATGAAGAGATAGATTCTGAATAGGAAGGTGAATATTAAGAAACATTTTGTGAACTGAAGAAGGAGATATAGCTACAAAATTTCATTTCTAGTCTCTGACTTCAAACACATGACAAGTACCATCCAAGATGTAACAGTGAAACCAAGATTAGTTGAGGTTCCATAGGGTAACATTCTACACTAAACCTTATGTGAATGAAGACTAGTCTTGGGGTAGCATAGGAAATAAGTTATTCCTGCAAGAGAAGAACCAGTAATTCAACAAGAACACTCCTAACTTGTAGCAATATTCCAACTTCATAAGTAGGACAGACACAAACATCTAAAATGCTGGAGAAGCATGGATTTACATTGGATGAATCTGTGATAACATGACTTTAATAGTAAGTTGTAGATGAGAACTGGAAAAGGTTATCCATATCTCTCAACCTTCATCCTAAAACAGTCTATACTGGGGGAAGGAAGAGAGAGAGGTTATACCAGGAAGATATTATTTCAGAGTTTCAGATATCTCACATGTGATCATGTCACTAGTGACGATAAATATACTGATGACATCTGAGAAAAAAGGCCTAGTCATGAACTACAACACGAATAGCCCAGGAAGAAAGCAATAAGAAGCCTGGTGAATGTAAGCCTTCTGAGAACAAAGAAAAGCACTGGAGAATAATGCCACTAGAATTCAGTATAGAGAACCCTGCACAAATTGAATTGATTAAAGAATGGAAAAGCGCCTTTAAAACTGAAGTATATAGTACAGTCTTTGAAGATATATAGCCATTAACACAAAAAACAAAAGCAAAGCCTTACATTTGAAAGAGTAGCAGCCACAATTATCTGCCTGACATAGTAAAAAAAAAATCAAAAAGAACTATCTCCAAGTAATACATACACTAACCAGTGAAAAAAACTATATACAGTAACCATAAGATAGGCCTCCTTGAAGAAGAAATAAGAAAACTTGAAATCTAAAGTCTTGAAAAATATACTCTTAGGCATAATGCATACACCCATGCAAGAATACAAACAAGTTAATCTTACCTACAAGCACAAAGAGGTACACAAATACAAATGCTTACCCCATGCATGAAGAAAGATCGATAAATTCTGGCACTCACAAAGATTTCATCTTACTTCCATGCAAAAGTAACTTTTCACTCATACTGGCACACATACATAAAAAACCTGACTTGCACACGTGTTCATGGTTTGTTCGAGTGTTCCCGGGTTCCTGATTGTTGCAGCGGATCTTGATTTGAGGAACACAAGTCTTCAATCAAGTCTGGACGATGGTGAATGGCATGCAGGCCAGATGAAGAACTAGAGTGGAAAGGAAGACAATTTCTTCAAACAAAGTGACTCAACATGGAAGGACTTTGGAACTGTGAAATTTGGAACTTTTGGCCATGAAGATTATGTAAGGATTCATTGTACAAGTGAACATCATATATACATTTGCACACACATCCTACATAGCACAGTAAAATATTCATGGATTGGGTAAGTATATAACATACACAACAACAAATGAATACACTGACATAAAATTTCTGTGGAAAATTCAAAAAGACTTTTCTGCATGAGTTTGCACAGAAATCTACAATGATGTACATATGTAAATTTGTACTAAGTTACTACTTGACTAATAAGCTAACTTTTAGAGTAATTATTAACAATCTAACTACTAACAATAGTAATAGCCTAGTGAATTGGTCTAAGGCTTAGGAAATAGAAACAGAAGTTCTACAGTAGAGAAGTTAGATTGTATTATGATTATAGGTTAGCATTTGTTAGTGTTAAGAAGAATTTCTTAGTAAATTTATAGACATTAGGAATTAGAATATTTGCATATTCAATATGTTATTGAAATTGTTGTAATGATTTGGAAAATATTACTTATTGTATCATGGAAAACTATGTTCATGTAATTCCCCTACCTAAATCATTTTCCTGTGACCTATTCTTAGCTTAGTATTTAGATAGATAGAACAGCTATTATGAGTTTAGGATTTGTTATTTTATGGGGGTAAGAATATATTTCTGATAGCAAAGAGTTCAGATAGAATTTTTATTAATGAGGTAAGTATCATGAAAATAAAATGCATGTTGCATTTATTTGGCTAATAAAAGGGGGGGTTGTGATAGAGATATGAGAAAGAGAGATTTTGCAGGACTTATGGAGCAAGATGCATCTAGCTCTAGATGTCTGTCAAGCCAGGATTCCAATGGAAGGTCCCTGGTTGTTGGCAGTTGAGCTGACAGCGGGGAGGGGCTTTTGAACTTAGTCTCTGTCTCTCTCAGGCTCTGGACAGTTGGAACTAAGGGAGGGACTTTTTGTATCTCTGTGTCTGGGACTGGAAGTCATACTTTTCACTGTAGGCATTTGGCTGGCCATACTAAGAAGAGAAACTTGGCTTTTGAACTTGGTCTCTGGCTTTCTGGCTCTGAACAGTTGGAGTTGACCAGAGGGGCTTTTGGTCTCTGGGTCTCTGACTGGGGGACACACACTTGCTCTCTGGAGGTTGAAGTTGGCTGAGAGACTTTTGTGAAGCTGACTTGGCTTTTGGACTCTGGTGGGGCTGACTTGGTTACTTGAAGTTCTCTGACTTTGGACAGTTGAAATTGACAAAAAGGAGAAACCTAACTGAAGAAGATGAAAGATCTTGAACAGCCATTGTCCTCCATCTCCCTATCTAATAGTCACAGTTTGTGACTGGACTACTTTCTAAATTATCTCATTTAGATTAAGGACTTCCTCATCCCCCTTACCTCAGTTTCCCATCCTGTTATCCTAATAAACCCCTTACCTGAGAAAGAAACTTAGAATATTTTATAATTCACTCAGGGGGGAGGGAAAATTGGAAAATTTGGAGAAGGGTGGCAGGGAGGAAGGAGGTTAGGAAATAGATCAGCCATCATTAGGGATCAATAGGTAGATCCACCAGAGCAGTCCCTTGTATGCCAGCATCCTTGTGTGTGTGGTAGCATCCCCCAGAAGCGTTTATCTATTCCCTCAACTGTTTCAGGTTCCTGTAGCAGTCTCTCTAGAAAAGCCATTGTGAACCAATTGGTACCCCTCAGTTCATCCTCTCTATCTCAAGAAGTAATAGTTTCTCCTCAGTTTACCTTCTCCATTTCAACAAGTAAAAGTTTCAGTCAGTTTATTTCTTTATTACAGGTCCAGGTCAAAATCGAGACAATGAGATCAACATTATGAGAAAATTTGAAATAGCCATGAACTCCTCTCCAAGGCAAAAACAAACAAGTTTTTCTGTCAAAGTAGATTCAGATTTAGTCATTACAGCTAAAATGGGAATCTTCCTTATTCCTACAAACTTGTTTCTCAAGAATCTATAGGCTTGTTGATAAGTAACACAATCTACTTTCACAAGGACTAGAAGCCCTGCCCCAGGTCATTGATCAGCAAAAGGAATAAAGAATGAATATCTTAGCAAGAGCTGTCTGACATTTGCCATCTCAAAGGGTATAGAAACAGGCACATTGCCTTTTATGCCTAAGGCTCCTCTAATTGAAAAGGACAAGAGGAAACAGAATACTCTGAATTGCATGATCCAAATTTATATTGGACTTGGAAAATTACTACAGACAGATTGTTCAAGTCCCTTTATGTTGAAAATAAAATTATATAAGGCATTTTAGATTCAGGAGCTGACATATCAGTAATCACCTCAAGAGATTGGCCAATATCTTGGGCAGCAATTACACCTCAGCATCATTTAATGGGTATTGGAGTGCCCAGGAACATACCACAATCTGCCAGGAATTTATCTTGGTTTGATGATGAAGGACACATGGGGGACATTTTGGCCTTGTATCCTAGACATTCCACAATCTCTTTGGGGCATAGAAGTTATGACTGAAATGAATAAAGCAATAACCACATCCAAATCAGCACATAAAATATTTTTAGGGTCTGTGATGAACTCCAAAAATAAATGTGGTGATCCAATAACTTGGATTATTTCCAAGTCTGTGTGGCCTATATCTAAGGCAAAACTCCTTCATTTGAATGAATTAATACAAGAATAGCTAAAATTAGGACACATAAGAGAATCCAATAGCATGTGGAACACACCCATTTTCATCATCCCTAAAAAGTCAAGAAAGAGGAGGCTAGTTCATAATTTAAGAAAGGTTAATGAACAAATGTTTGACATGGGAAAATGTGAACCAGGCATTCCCTCCCCTAACCATATCCCCATGAATTGGAATCTGATAGTGATTGATTTAAAGGATTGTTTTTTTCCACATTCCTCTATCCCCAGAGGACTGTCATAGATTTGCTTTTTTCAGTTCCAGCCAAAAGTTTTAAAGCCCCTTTTAAAAGGTATAAATGTTGATTACTGCCTCAGGGAATGAGAAACAGCGCCACCTTATGTCAAAAATTTGTCATCCAAGCCCTCAAAGAAGTAAGGGAAAAGTGTAAAGAACACTATATCTGCCATTATTTAGATGATATAATAGTAGCAGCACCATATGAGGACATGGTTCAAGACATGCTAGCAGACATGAAAGCAGCTTTAACCAAAGAAAAGCTAGAAATATCCCCTGAAAAGATTTAAATTATAACTCCTTATAAATATCTAGGCACAGGAGATCAGGCCACAAAAAATTTGAAATTTGTAGGATTTACCTAAAAACTCTAAATGATCTTCAAAAACTAATGTGTGATATAAATTGGCTCAGGTTTTTTTCTAAAAAATACAACAAGGAAACTGGAAAACTTATTTGCCACTCTGAGAGGAGATCATTCACTTTCCTCACCCAGAATCCTTTCACCTGAGGCTGAGGTTGAATTAAAAAGAGTGGAAACAGCTTTGTCAACAGCCAGATTATATAGAATTGATAATTCTCTACCTTTAATAGCTTCAGTAATAAGTACAAGGTACACACTTACTGGAGCACTAAATCAAGGAGATCATATTATTGAATAGTTGCATTTGTCCAATCAGCAAAGTAAATCACTCACTAGCTATTTAGAACTTATGGTATTAGTAATTACTCAAATTAGGAAAAGATCTCAGCAACTAATTGGTTGTGATCCTGATACCATTCATCTCCCTATCACACATGACCATATTCAAAATTCATTTGCATAGTCCCTACCATGGCAAATTGCTCTTGCAGATTTTACAGGAAAAAATTGATAATCACATTCCTAGTGACAAAATATTACAGTTTGTAAAATTAACTCCTATTATTTTTCCAAAAATAACATCTATGCATCCTATTGTCAATGCTATGTCTTCACTGATGCATCAACAAAGGGTAAAGCAGGAGCAATTGTAAACAACCATGTGATGTTAATGTACACACAATATAATTCCCCACAAAAAGCTAATTTGGCAGCAGTCAGGAATGTACTTAAGGATGTCATAGAACCTTGCAACATCATATGGGATTCTTTGTATGTTGTGAAATCAGTTGACTCCTTAGATCAGCAAAAATTAAACCTGTCCATGATGAAGAATTATTCCTTTTATTTCATACCATGCAAAATGTAATACTGAATAGATGAAATAAAATTTTTATAATCCACATCTGTTCCCACATAAATCTCACTGGACCTCTGTCTGAGGGAAATTCAAAAGTGGATGCATTGGTAGCCTCTGCCTTTCAGAAAGCAATTAACTCACACTCTCTTTTACATCAGAATGCCAAACCCCTAAATTCTCAATTTGGTACAACCAAAAGACAAGCAAAGGAAATAATTCAACAATGCAGTTTTTGTGCACCTTTCTCTTCCACTCCCCTACCAGCAGGAGTAAACCCCTGAGGTCTGAAAGCCAATCAACTATGGCAAATGGATGTAAATCAACATACTCCTTTCAGAAGACTAAAATATATACATGTAATTGTTGATACCTTTTCTCATGTTATGTGGGCTACAGCTCAAAATGGAGAAAAAAACATGTCATGTTAATGTATAAATGGAGATTTTGAACCTTAGATTTCATTCCCCAGAAGTCCTTGGTATTTCCCAGAATTCCCTATAATCTCTCCTGCATCCCAGATCCTCTCTATGTTCCTTTGTGATGATGCAGTAAGTATGGTGGTCAGCTAAGAATGGGGATTTTAAATGGGCTAATCAGCCATGGGCACATGGTTTTTATTTGGAACCTCTCTATTCCTTGATTTCTAATGATCTTTAATAAACCTCCATAAAATATAATATTTTTATTATTAGAGACATAAATTTAATTTTTACATTATTATACATCTTTTAGGATCATTTGCACATTTGGGCATTCCTAACCAAATTAAAACAGATAATAGAACTGCATATACCAGCAAAAGATTTGCAGAATTTTGCAAATTATGGAATGTATCACATAAAACGGGTATTCCAAGCAACTCCAACGGGACAAATTATTATGGAAAGGGCTAACAGAACTCTTAAGGCCCAAATTCAAAATCAAAAAAAGAGAATGCCAGACAATTTATGAAGGCAATATCACAAAACCTAAACCTATTAATCTCAACAAATTAATACATATTGACTCTTAACCATCAATTACTTCGGAGACTTCTGGTTAAGATGGCGGCTTAGAGAAAGCTAAAGTTCAGATCTCCGGAAAACCCTTCCCGACCGATCTCAAACTATAAGCTCCTAAGGCGCCGAAATTCAAAACGATCAACAGCACAGACCCTGGGAACCCTCCTCCTGGACCTGGACCCGGTTCAAAAGGTACGGCTCCCCTCAAAAGCCAGAACCCGAGATCACTCGGACCTCAGGGGTAGGAGCGCAGAGTCCAAGGCTCCCGGAAGCCGCAGCCCGGCCAGGCTCAGAGAGCAGGGTCCTCGGAACAACAACCCTCAGGGCCCTCTACCCCAGTCCGGGTGAAAGTTACTGCCTGGGGCTTCCGCTGCAGAGAGCTGGTCGAAGCAACAGCAACCCTCAGGGCGGGCAAGACAGCCTCACGGGCTGGATCCTGCTATCCAAGTCTCAGTGAAAGTCCTTGCCCTCGGAGCTTGAGGAAGCTGCAGCACATCCCCCCGCAGGCTGACTAAACAGCCTCACGGCCAGCGATTCTGAAGGCAACTTCCGGAAAGCGAGCCGGGGGGAGAGTGTGGCCTCATGGTCCGACCCTTCCATTCCAGTTCCAGTGAGGCATATTCAGTTTAACCCAGGGAAAGCTCATAGAACCAACATCTGCCCAGGACTAAAGCCTCTGAACACCAGACAGAGATAAGAAAAGCTAATCCTCCACATTCAGAGATGACAAACTCCACAGAAGCACAGAAGCCCCAAAATACCAAGAAAAATAAGAAGAAAGGGGCGACTTTGGACACATTCTATGGAGCCAAAATACAAAATACAGAGCAGATAGAAGAAGATATACAAGAAAATTCTCCAAAATCTTCCAAAGGAAATAGAAACTCTCCACAAACCCATGAAGAATTTGAATCAGAAATGACCAAAAAGATGGAAGCCTTCTGGGAGGAAAAGTGGGAAATAATGCAAAAGAAATTCACGCATCTACAAAACCAGTTTGACCAAACTGTAAAAGAAAACCAGGCTTTAAAGCAAGAACTAATAAAGCAAAGCCAAAAGACCAAGAAATTAGAAGAGAACATAAAATATCTCACCGACAAGGTGATAGATCTGGAAAATAGAGGGAGAAGAGAAAATTTAAGAATAATTGGACTCCCAGAAAAGCCAGAAATAAACACCAAACTGGACATGGTGATACAAGATATAATCAAAGAAAATTGCCCAGAGATTCTAGAACAAGGGGGCAATACAGCCACTGACAGAGCTCACAGAACACCTTCTACACTAAACCCCCAAAAGACAACTCCCAGGAATGTAATTGCCAAATTCCAAAGCTATCAAACAAAAGAAAAAATCCTACAGGAAGCCAGAAAAAGACAATTTAGATACAAAGGAATGCCAATCAGGGTCACACAAGACCTTGCAAGTTCTACTCTGAATGATCGTAAGGCATGGAACATGATCTTCAGAAAGGCAAGAGAGCTGGGTCTCCAACCAAGAATCAGCTACCCAGCAAAACTGACTATATACTTCCGAGGGAAAGTATGGGCATTCAACAAAATAGAAGACTTCCAACTTTTTGCAAAGAAAAGACCAGAGCTCTATGGAAAGTTTGATACCGAAAATCAAAGAGCAAGGAATACCTGAAAAGGTAAATATTAAGGAAAGGGGAAAAAGGTTATCTTCTTCTTTTACTCAAACTCTCTTCTATAAGGACTACCTTTATATCAATCCATGTATACTAACATGTGGGGAAAATGTAATGTATAAATAGGGGGTAAAGAAAGACCAAATAGAATAATGGTTCTCACACAAAGATTCACATGGGAAGGGGAGGGGAAGAAAACTCCTATAAGAAGGAGAGGAAGAGAGGGGGGGGGGTTTACTCAAACCTCAATCTCAGGGAAATCAACTCTGAGAGGGAAAAACATCCAGATCCATTGGGATCTTGAATTCTATCTTACCCAACAAGGGTAAGGAGAAGGGAAAACCAAGGGGGGGGAGGGGGAGAGGGAGAACAAAAAGGGAGGGAAAGAGAGGGGGGAGGGGGAGGGAACAAAAAGGGAGGGACTAAAAAGGGAAACATCAAGGGAGGGGACAAGGGGGACTGATTCAAAGTAAATCACTGGACTAAAAGGTAGGGCCGAAGAAGGAAAGGTTAGAATTAGGGAAGGATATCAAAATGCCAGGGAGTCCACAAATGACAATCATAACTTTGAACGTGAATGGGACGAACTCACCTATAAAACGTAGATGAATAGCAGAATGGATTAGAATCCAAAACCCTACCATATGTTGTCTTCAAGAAACACACATGAGGCGGGTTGACACCCACAAGGTCAGAATTAAAGGATGGAGTAAGACCTTCTGGGCCTCAACTGATAGAAAGAAGGCAGGAGTGGTAATCATGATATCTGATAAAGCCAATGCAAAAATAGACCTGATCAAAAGGGATAGGGAAGGTAATTATATTTTGTTAAAAGGGACTCTAGACAACGAGGAAATATCATTAATCAACATGTATGCACCAAATAATATAGCACCCAAATTTCTAATGGAGAAACTAGGCGAATTGAAGGAAGAAATAGACAATAAAACCATACTAGTGGGAGACTTAAACCAACCATTATCAAATTTAGATAAATCAAATCAAAAAATAAATAAGAAAGAGGTAAAAGAAGTGAATGAAATCTTAGAAAAATTAGAATTAATAGACATATGGAGAAAAATAAATAGGGATAAAAAGGAATACACCTTCTTCTCAGCACCACATGGCATTCACAAAAATTGACTATACATTAGGTCACAGAAACATAGCACACAAATGCAAAAAAGCAGAAATAATGAATGCAGCCTTCTCAGATCACAAGGCAATAAAAATAATGATTAGTAATGGTACATGGAAAACCAAATCTAAAACCAATTGGAAATTAAACAATATGATACTCCAAAACCGTTTAGTTAAAGAAGAAATCATAGAAACAATTAATAATTTCATCAAGGAAAATGACAATGGCGAAACATCCTTTCAAACCTTTTGGGATGCAGCCAAAGCGGTAATCAGAGGCAAATTCATATCCCTGAAAGCTTATATTAACAAACAAGGGAGAGCAGAGATCAATCAATTGGAAATTCAATTGAAAAAACTCGAAAGCGATCAAATTAAAAATCCCCAGCAGAAAACCAAATTAGAAATCCTAAAAATTAAGGGAGAAATTAATAAAATCGAAAGTGATAGAACTATTGATTTAATAAATAAGACAAGAAGCTGGTACTTTGAAAAAACAAACAAAATAGACAAAGTACTGGTCAATCTAATTAAAAAAAGGAAGGAAGAAAAGCAAATTCACAGCATTAAAGATGAAAAGGGGGACAGCACCTCCAATGAGGAGGAAATTAAGGCAATCATTAGAAATTACTTTGCCCAATTATATAGCAATAAATACACCAATTTAGGAGAAATGGATGAATATATACAAAAATACAAACTGCCTAGACTAACAGAAGAGGAAATAGAATTCTTAAATAATCCCATATCAGAAACTGAAATCCATCAAGCCATCAAAGAACTTCCTAAGAAAAAATCCCCAGGGCCTGATGGATTCACCTGTGAATTCTATCAGACATTCAGAGAACAGTTAATCCCAATACTATACAAACTATTTGACATAATAAGCAAATAGGGAGTTCTACCAAACTCCTTTTACGACACAAACATGGTACTGATTCCAAAACCAGGCAGGTCAAAAACAGAGAAAGAAAACTATAGGCCAATCTCCCTAATGAATATAGATGCAAAAATCTTAAATAGGATACTAGCAAAAAGACTCCAGCAAGTGATCAGAAGGATCATTCACCATGATCAAGTAGGATTTATACCAGGGATGCAGGGCTGGTTCAGCATTAGGAAAACCATCCACATAATTGACCACATCAACAAGCAAACTAGCAAGAACCACATGATTATCTCAATAGATGCAGAAAAAGCCTTTGATAAAATACAACACCCATTCCTATTAAAAACACTAGAAAGCATAAGAATAGAAGGGTCATTCCTAAAAATAATAAACAGTATATATCTAAAACCAACAGCTAATATCATCTGCAATGGGGATAAACTAGATGCATTCCCAATAAGATCAGGAGTGAAACAAGGATGCCCATTATCACCTCTACTATTTGACATTGTACTAGAAACACTAGCAGTAGCAATTAGAGAAGATAAAGGAATTGAAGGCATCAAAATAGGCAAGGAGGAGACCAAGTTATCACTCTTTGCGGATGACATGATGGTCTACTTAAAGAATCCTAGAGATTCAACCAAAAAGCTAATCGAAATAATCAACAACTTTAGCAAAGTTGCAGGATACAAAATAAACCCACATAAATCATCAGCTTTTCTATATATCTCCAACACAGCTCAGCAGCAAGAACTAGAAAGAGAAATCCCATTCAAAATCACCTTAGACAAAATAAAATACCTAGGAATCTATCTCCCAAGACAAACACAGGAACTATATGAACACAACTACAAAATACTCGCCACACAACTAAAACTAGACTTGAACAAATGGAAAAACATTAACTGCTCATGGATAGGACGAGCCAATATAATAAAAATGACCATCCTACCCAAACTTATTTATCTATTTAGTGCCATACCCATTGAACTACCAAAATACTTCTTCACTGATTTAGAAAAAACCATAACAAAGTTCATTTGGAATAACAAAAGATCAAGGATATCCAGGGAAATAATGAAAAAAAAACACATATGATGGGGGCCTTGCAGTCCCTGACCTAAAACTATATTACAAAGCAGCAGTCATCAAAACAATTTGGTACTGGCTAAGAAACAGAAAGGAAGATCAGTGGAATAGACTGGGGGAAAGCGACCTCAGCAAGACAGTATACGATAAACCCAAAGATCCCAGCTTTTGGGACAAAAATCCACTATTCGATAAAAACTGCTGGGAAAATTGGAAGACAGTGTGGGAGAGACTAGGAATAGATCAACACCTCACACCCTACACCAAGATAAATTCAAAATGGGTGAGTGACTTAAACATAAAGAAGGAAACCATAAGTAAATTGGGTAAACACAGAATAGTATACATGTCAGACCTTTGGGAGGGGAAAGGCTTTAAAACCAAGCAAGATATAGAAAGAATCACAAAATGTAAAATAAATGATTTTGACTACATCAAACTAAAAAGCTTTTGTACAAACAAAACCAATGTAACTAAAATCAGAAGGGAAACAACAAATTGGGAAAAAATCTTCATAGAAACCTCTGACAAAGGTTTAATTACTCATATTTATAATGAGCTAAATCAATTGTACAAAAAATCAAGCCATTCTCCAATTGATAAATGGGCAAGGGAAATGGATAGGCAGTTCTCAGATAAAGAAATCAAAACTATTAACAAGCACATGAAAAAGTGCTCTACATCTCTTATAATCAGAGAGATGCAAATCAAAACAACTCTGAGGTATCACCTCACACCTAGCAGATTGGCTAACATAACAGCAAAGGAAAGTAATGAATGCTGGAGGGGATGTGGCAAAGTAGGGACATTAATTCATTGCTGGTGGAGTTGTGAATTGATCCAACCATTCTGGAGGGCAATTTGGAACTATGCCCAAAGGGTGACAAAAGAATGTCTACCCTTTGACCCAGCCATAGCACTGCTGGGTCTGTACCCCAAAGAGATAATGGACACAAAGACTTGTACAAAAATATTCATAGCTGCGCTCTTTGTGGTGGCCCAAAACTGGAAAACGAAGGGATGCCCATCAATTGGGGAATGGCTGAACAAACTGTGGTATATGTTGGTGATGGAGTACTATTGTGCTAAAAGGAATAATAAAGTGGAGAAGTTCCATGGAGACTGGAACAACCTCCAGGAAGTGATGCAGAGCGAGAGGAGCAGAAACAGGAGAACATTGTACACAGAGACTAATACACTGTGGTATAATCGAACGTAATGAACTTCTCCATTAGTGGCGGTGTAATGTCCCTGAACAACTTGCAGGGATCCAGGAGAAAAAAACACCATTCATAAGCAAAGGGCAAACTATGGGAGTGGAAACACCGAGAAAAAGCAACTGCCTGAATACAGAGGTTGAGGGGACATGACAGAGGATAGACCCTAAATGAACACTCTAATGCAAATACTATCAACAAAGCAATGGGTTCAAATCAAGAAAACATCTAATGCCCAGTGGACTTACGCATCGGCTATGGGGGGTGGGGGGGAGGAAAAGAAAATGATCTATGTCTTTAACAAATAATGCTTGGAAATGATCAAATAAAATATATTTAAAATAAAAAAAAAACCATCAATTACTTCTCCATCCCAGAATGGCTATCTGCTACTCCTATGCAAAAGCATTTGAGTGTGATAATAAAGATCACACAGTACAGCAGCCCTGGGTTTTTTGGAGATTACCAGGAGATAACGAAAATAGGGGGACTCAACAGGATGATAACATTGGGTTGGATTGAGGGTTTGCTTGTATTTCTACAGATAATGGACACATCTGGACATCCACCACACACATCAAACCATGGAGAGAACCAGATCCAGATGCAGACAGAGCAGATATGCATCCAAAGCAGAGGATGGCACACCATGTGGCCCAGGACCAGGAAGAAAAGCAGACGAACAACACAGATGACATCAATCACCTGCACACTGGCCACACTCAAGATATTCTTGGCAAGATGGTGGCCTAGAAAGAACAGAAGTTCAGACCTCTGAATACACTTCCTTATCAATCACAAACAGAATGCTGCTAGGGGACTGAAAATCAAACAAAATAACAAGACAGAGCCAAGGAATGCTCCTGCTGGACTCAATTCAAATGGTACACCCCACCCCACCCCCAAAAGCCAGAATCCAAGAACACTCCAGTTTAGGGAGAAGGCAAAAGGAAGGTCTCAGGACCTCTCCCCCCACCCACCTGGAGCACTGTGACTCCAGCAGCAGCAGGAACTTCTGGGAAGGCAAAGGTGCTGGTCTGGAGGGTGTACCTTGTGGGCAGGGTTGTGCCAAGTTCAGAGCATCGAACACAGATGGTGAGGAAGGAGCTAGAGAGGGAGCATAGACCTGGCAGCCTGACCAGAGTTGTGAAGAACCTCCATATTTGCTCCAGCCTTCCAGGAGGTTTTGGACTCAGACCACACCCAGCCCAACAAAGCTGAACTTAATCCCATAAAAAGTCTTCAGAACTCAGGGAAGCCCAGGCTCCACACCCCTCCTAAATGACTGCTGGACTTTAATCCAATCAAAAACCTCCAGAGGACAGGGAAACTCAAATCCCCAACAAACCTCCCCCAGAGACTACATGGAGAGATCTTCTGTCAAAGCTCTAATAGAGAAGACTAACAGAAGCCCCCAAAAGCAAAAAAAAAATGAGATGAGCAAGAGCACAGACAAATATGGGGAGCAGAGAAGGGGTGAGTATGAGCAAACAACAGAAAAAGAAGAAGGACATTACGATAGACAGCTTCTATTCAGCAAATGGAACTGAGAGGGAGGGATCAGCAAAGGATAAGTCAGAATTCCTAGTGAATTGGATACAGACTGTGGAAGAACTCAAAATGCAATTCAAAACACAATTAATAGAGGCTGAAGACAATTGGGAAAAGAACTTAAAAACTAAGATAAGTCATCTGGAAACAGAGGCACTTGAACTAAAATGAGAAAATAGTGTCTTGAAAGCCAAAATCAACCAGATGGAAAATGAGGCAAAGGAGATAAAAGATGAGGCAAACAAGATGAAAGATGAGACAAAGGAGATGAAAGACAAGGTAAAGAGGATGAAAGATGACCTTCAAAGAAAATCAGGCCAGAAGGAAAAGGATGCCCAAAAAGTCAGGAAGAAATACAATCTTTAAGAACCTAAACAGCCCCATATCAGAAAAAGAAATTGAACAAGCCATCAAAAAACTCCCTAAGAAAAAAAATTACCAGGTCCATATGGATTCACAAATGAATTCTATGAAACATTCAGAGAACAACTAATCCCAATATTATACAAACTATTTGACAGAATCAGCAAAGAAGGAGTTCTACCAAATTCATTTTACAACACAAACATGGTACTGATCCCAAAGCCAGGCACGTCAAAAACAGAGAAAGAAAACTATAGACCAATCTCCCTAATGAATATAGATGCAAAAATCTTAAATAGGATACTATCAAAAAGACTCCAGCAAGTCATCACAAGGGTTATTCACTATGACCAGGTAGGATTCATACCAGGAATACAAGGATGGTTCAAATCAGGAAAACCATCCACATAATTGACCATATTAATAAGCAAACTGACAAAAATCACATGATTATCTCAATAGATGAAGAAAAAGCCTTTGATTAAATACAACACCCATTCCTATTGAAAGCACTAGAAAGTATAGAAATAGAAGGGCCTTTCCTAAAAATAATAAACAGTATATATCTAAAACATCAGCAAACATCATCTGCAATGGGGATAAACTAGAAGCCTTCCCAATAATATCAGGAGTGAAACAAGGATGCCCATTATCACCCCTATTATTAAACATTATACTAGAAACACTAGCAGTAGCAATTAGAGAAACAAAAGAAATTGAAGGTATTAAAATTGGCCATGAGGAGACCAAGCTATCACTCTTTGCAGATGATATGATGGTATACTTGAAGAATCCTAAAGAATCAACCAACAACTTTAGCAAAGTTGCAGGATACAAAATAAACCCTCATAAGTCATCAGCATTTCAATATATCTCCAATCCATCTCAGCAGCAAGAATTAGAAAGAGAAATTCCATTTAAAATCACCCTAGAGACATCAGACTTCCGGGTAAACATGGCTGCGAATCACTTCCTCTCCCCGGCACCGAACAAAATAGACTACCTCAAAAGAGCATAAAAATCACCTTTGGAAGAACGGAGGGACTCTCCAGTACCCCATAGAAATGAAGGTACATGGGATTTGAACATTGCCACACTATAAGAAGGAGGAAAAGATTGCACAAAAATGTGAACTGAGCCGCCCTTCCCCCCCACCTCCCCCACTAAACTAGAGTAGGGGATCAGATCGCTCACTGGGACAGTGAGTGAGTGAGGAACATCTCGGTCTGGGGGGGCACACCAGGGTCCTTGGGATCTAAAGACTGCTAGGAAACAACCTCTCAGGGCGGTTTCATGGGAAAACTCTGCGCACTGAAGAGCGCACAAACTGCAAACAGTGAGGAGTCTCCAGAGTCTGTAAAAACTGCCAATGCGTGGCCCCTCGCTGTAGTGAGGGGGGGTGGCAAGTAGGGCTCCCAGGAAACTGACAGGGAAAACCAGATATCCACCCCTCAGAGTGGTTTTACAGGAGATTCCTGCACACGGGTGAGAAGAGATCACACAGCATGGGGGCAGGCGCACTGAGCACAGGGGCAGGCGTGCTGAGCACAGGGGGGGACCGGACATGGTCAGCACAGGGACCAGTGTACTAACAAACCTCGGAGGTTGGGAAGAACTAGTCTGAGGCAACCTAAATCCACAGAAAACCCGCCCATATCACCCAGATCTCAGTCCAAAAAGGAAAGGGGAAAATAACCACTGACGGGTTGGCTCACATGGCCCAAAATCAAGCCTCCAAGAAGAAAGGAGGGAAAAGTGACTATTGAAAACTTCTATGGCAGGAGTACCCAAGGAAAAGAAGAGAAAGAGGATGAAATTCAAACAAAATCAAAAAATGCCCCCCCCAAAATGGAAATTATCCACAAGCTCTGGAAGAACTCAAATTGGAGCTTATTCAAAAGATGGAAACCTTCTGGAAAGAAAAATGGGAGAAAGAAATCAGCAGTCTGATAGACAAGATATCGTAATTGGAGAAAGAGCTGGAAGTCTCTAACAAAAGGGTAGAACAAGCTGAAAAACAAATCCAGTCCCTAAAGTCCAGAAATAAGCAACTGGAAGACAGTGAGCTTGCAAAACAGCAAGAATTAATAAAACAAATCCAAAAAATTAATGAATTAGAAGAAAACATAAAATATCTCACTGACAAGATGATAGACCAGGATATCAGAGGAAGAAGAGACAACCTGAAAATTCTTGATCTACCCGAAAAACCAGAGATAAACAAAAATGTCGATGCTATTCTACAGGAGATTATAGAAAAAAATTGCCCACATGCTCTGGAGCAAGGGGGCAAAATAGAAATTGAAAGAGTTCACAGAACACCCTCTACACTAAATCCCCAAAAGACAACTCCCAGGAATGTAATTGCCAAATTCAAAAGCTTTCAAGCAAAAGAAAAAATCTTACAAGAAGCCAGAAAAAGACAATTTAGATATAAAAGAATGCCAATCAGGGTCACACAAGACCTTGCAATTTCTACTCCGAATGACAGTAAGACATGGAACACAATTTTCAGAAAGGAAATACAACTGGGTCTTCAACCAAGAATCAGCTATCCATCAAAACTGACTATATACTTCCAGGGGAAAGTATGGGCATTCATCAAGATAGAAGCTTTCCAGTTTTGAAAAGAAAAGACCAGAGCTTTGTGGAAAGTTTGATATCGAAAAACAAAGAGCATGGAATACCTGAAAAAGTTAATATGAAGGAAAGGGAAAAGGAGAAAAATGTTATCTTTTTCTTTTATTCCAACTCTCTTCTATAAGGACTGCATTTATATCAATTTATATATATTAATATCTGGGGAAAATGTAATGCATAACTCTCAAAAATTACATGCATCATTAGAATAATAAGAATCACGCATAGGGAATGTTTCAGGTAACAAGATGATATGGAGAAAAGGGGTAATAGAAATAAAAAGGGAGGGGGAAATTGATGATGTAGTACCATCTGTAGTAGCAGAATGGATTAGAACCCAAAACCCTACCATATGTTGTCTTCAATAAACACATATGAGGCAGGTAGACACTCCCAAGGTCAGAATTAAAGGATGGAGTAAGGCCTTCTGGGCCTCAACTGATAGAAGGCAGGAGTTGCAATCATGATATCTGACAAAAACCAAAGCAAAAATAGACCTGAGTAAAAGGAATAGGGAAGGTAACTATATTTTGTTAAAAGGGACTTTAGATAATGAGGAAATATCACTAATCAACATGTATGCACCAAATAGTATAGCACCCAAATTTCTAATGGAGTAACTAGGAGAATTGAAGAAGGAAATAGACAGTAAAACCATATTAGTGGGAGACTTGAACCAACCACTATCAAATTTAGATAAATCTAATCAAAAAATAAATAAGAAAGAGGTAAAAGAAGTGAATTAAAACTTAGAAAAATTAGAGTTAATAGACATATGGAGAAAAATAAATAGGGACAAAAAGGAATACACCTTCTTCTCAGCACCACATGGAACATTCACAAAGATTGACCATACACTAGGTCATAGAAACATGGCATGCAAATGCAGAAAAGCAGAAATAATAAATGCAACATTTTCAGATCATAAGGCAATAAAAATATTAATCAGTAAGGGCACATGGGGAGCCAAATCAAAAATTAATTGGAAATTAAATAATATGGTACTCCAAAATCTGTTAGTTAGAAAAGAAATCATAGAAACAATTAATAATTTCATTGAGGAAAATGACAATGGTGAGACATCCTTTCAAACCTTATGGGATGCAGCCAAAGCAGTAATCAGAGGAAAATTCATATCCTTGACTGCATATATTAACAAATTAGGGAGGGCAGAGATCAATGAATTGGAAATGCAAATCAAAAAACTTGAAAGCAAAAAAATTAAAAACCCCAAGGAGAAAACCAAACTAGAGATCCTAAAAATTAAGGGAGAAATCAATAAAATTGAAAGCGATAGAACTATTAAACTAATAAACAAGACTAGAAGCTGGTACTTTGAAAAAACAGACAAAATAGACAAAGTACTGGTCAATCTAATTTAAAAAAGGAAAGAAGAAAGGCAAATTAACAGCATCAAGGATGAAAAGGGGGACCTCATCTCCAATGAAGATGAAATTAAGGCAATCATTAAAAACTACTTTGCCCAACTATATGGCAATAAATACAACAATTTAGGTGATATGGATGAATATTTACAAAAATACAAACTGCCTAGACTAACAGAAGAAGAAATCTATTTCTTAAATAATCCCATATCAGAAAAAGAAATCCAGCAGGCCATCAAATAACTCCCTAAGAAAAAATCCTCAGGGCCTGATGGATTCACAAGTAAATTCTATCAAACATTCAAAGAACAGCTAATCCCAATGCTATACAAACTATTTAACATAATAAGCAAAGATTCTACCAAATTCCTTTTATGACACAAACATGGTACTGATTCCAAAGCCAGGAAGGCCAAAAACAGAGAAATAAGATTATAGACCAATCTCCCTAATGAATATAGATGCGAAAATCTTAAATGGGATACTAGTAAAAAGACTAGACTCTACAAAACATACTGGCCTCTGGGAAGGGAGGAATGAAAGAAAAGGATAGAACCATCTTACAGAAGGTCACAAAGGCTATAGGATCTGTAGAGGTTTCTGATTTTGTGTTTAAAGGTATATTTCCCGTGGTCTATTTATGTTTCTTTAATGGGTCTGATGTATCAGGTTTCATGTCGATCAATTTTTGGGTTAGAAACACCAAAGAACTTGACTCTACCAATTCAGTGTCACAAAATCAGTGAAGATTGAGTCCCGAGAGCAAGTAGTTCTGAACTATCTAATGTTTAGCCCTAGTCAGGAGTAGGACAGTCAAGAGGTCAGGGGGCCTTAATATAGAATTGCACTCAATTCAATTCAACCAGTATTTATAATACACCTATTCTATGTCAGATATGTTGTTTTTCAGTTATTTCAATTGCATATGACTCTTTGGACCCCATTTGGGATTTTCTTGGCAATGATACTGGAGTAGTTTGCCATTTACTTCCCTAGCTCATTTTACAGATGAGAAAATAGAGGCAAAGTTAAATGACTTTTCCAGGATCACACAAATAGTAAGTGGATGAGGTCAGATTTGAACTCATGAAGGGAGTCTTCCTAACTCCAGGCCTGACACTCTATCAGCTGTGCCACCTAGCTGCCCATGATTTCAAATATACTATTTACTTGTTTGACTCTTACCTGGAGCATGCTTTTCTGAAAAGTTTCCCATGTTTCCCCATTGAATAATTAAAGTGTCATGATAATCCATTATAATCTCTAAACCTTTTCCTTCTACACTTCATAAAACAAATCTATTTGGAAACTGGAGACTTATCTTTCACCAAATGAAATAAATCTGGGTTGTCTACCAGTCCAAGTGATGGGCAACATACTGGTGGTGGTTTGTAAAATTCAGGCCTTCATTTAAGTAGTGAGGAGCAATGAAAAAGAATTATTATTTATATGGCACTTTAAGATTTTCAAACTATTTTACAAGTTTTATTTTAACCTACCTTAGATGTTCCTATTATTCCCATTTTGCCAATGGGGAAACTAAGGTTGTAAGAAAGTCATATGTAAGGGCAACTAGAAGATGCTATAGATAGAGAGCCAGGTGGGAAAATTTAGTGTCTGAGGCAGAATTTGAATTCAAGTCTTCCTGATTCCAAATCCAATGGGTTTTTTTTCCCCAATATACAGATAAAAAGAACTGGGTGAGTTAAGAACCATTAGGAAGGTACCTATCTTTAATGCAAAGATAATTCATTTTTTTTTATTTTTCTCATTTATTGGGGTAAGGTTGAAGTGCCACAGCCTGTCATACCTGGTAACAAAGTCCATCTTCCAGACCTGATGTTTTGTCCCTTCATGCTTAAAATAACACAGAATAAGCTTCCAGCCCTAGGGACAAAACTTAACCAATTGAATGATTTTTAAAAAGGATTTAATAACACCAGATCTTGGTTTCTCCATCTGTAAAGGAAGGTGTTGAATTGCTGTTACTCTTAACTAATCTAAAATTCTATCATTTTATAATGTCCCAAAAGTTAAGAAAGTTAGAAGGGACTTCAAAGTATACATATTCCAAGCTACTTTGTTCAGTTGTTTCAGTCGTGTCTGACTCTTCATGACCCCATTGGAGGTTTTCTTGACAAAGATATTGGAGTGCTTTTGCCATTTTCTTCTCCAATTCATTTTACAGATGAGGAAAATAAGGCAAAACAAATTTAAAGGACTTATTCAGGATCAACCAACTAGTAAAAGGCCAAATTTGAACTCAAGAAGATGAGTCTCCCTGACTCTAGACATAGTACTCCGTGACTTCTAGCTGCCCTATCCAAGCTATACCTTAACAAAAATATCTCCTATAGCATCCCCAACAAATGTTTGTTTTAGTTTTGCTTACAAAATTGAACTGAAATAATTATCCTATGTTTTTCATTCCTTTCATCAACCCCTCACCATCACTCCCTTTGTGCATATTCCTATTTATCTATTCTATACCTATGATGGCAAACCTATGGCACACATGCCATAAAGGACATGCAGAGCCCTCTCTGTGGGCACACCTGCAATTGCCCACCAGAGGTCATTGCTAAAAAACCAGAGGGACTTGGGGTGGAGCTGTTCCCTTCCCCCTCTCCATGTGCCTGAGGACATTCCTCACTTCCCCCAACCCTCTGCTCAGCAGCCCAATGGGAGTGCTTCCTCCCTCCCCTATCTGGGATAAGGATAGAAAATGGGAGAATGGGGGGGGGGGTGCCAGCACTCCATCTCTAAAAGGTTTGCTATTACTGATCTATACCTTTCCTAAAATGCTACATCAAGAACTAAACAGAGTATTCCAGATGTGGATTGATCAAAAAAGAATATAACAAAACTATTACATCAGACTAGAAGTTATGTTTTCCTTAATGTCACTTAGGATAACAATGATTTTTTGGACTATTATAAACATACTGACTCATTCTGTGATTTCTTTTCTCTAAAATATTTTTAAATAGGAAGAGTCATCTAGATAGACCTCCATCTTGTTGTCTATAAAATTTATTTTTTGCACCAAAGCACAGAACTTGGAATTTATCCTCAATACATTTCATCTTATTAAACTTAATGTATTGCTTTAATTGGGGCAAGTAAGTGGCAACATTGGATGAAGTGCTGGGCCTGTAGGAAGGAAGACTGATCTTCCTGAATCCAAATCTGGCCTCAGACACTTACTAGGTGTGTAACCCTGGGCAAGTCATTTAACCCTGTTTGCCTGTTTCTTCATCTGTAAAATGAACTGGAGAAGGAACCAGCAAAACTATTCTGGGATCTTTGCCAAGAAAATCCCTAATGGAGTCCTAGAGAGTCATACACCACTGAACAACATAATTGCTCTAGCCTATCAAGATCCTTACAGGACTCAGTTTCCATCTCTTTAAACAGAAGGGGTTGTTTCCCTGTGATTCCTTATATTTCTAAAATGCTATTATTCTATGATTTTTATATTAAATCCCTGATTATCCTCTCAGCGCAAAATTTTCCTGTGCACCTGTATTAAATATTAAATATTTCTCATTTTGCCAAGTAAATTCTCTGAATGGTTGTTTGTTTTCCTCATCCCAAATTCCCTCAGTTTTCAGGGTAACTGAGAATTGAAAACAGGATTATAACATCACTGGTCCCAGACATCTGTATTCCAGCACCAGGATCCATCACAGCCAGAGACAAGTCAGTAGTTGTACTTTCTATTTCTCCCCCAGATATCAGTTGAAGATTTTAGACATCCTGAATTCTGAGGCAATATTGAAACCTAGAATTGTCTGGAATTCAAGTTGGGCTTGAGACAGACACAAAAACTAACAGAGGCGCCTCCCACCCCACCTTATCTTGAGGTTGCTTCTGGGGCTATAAATAAGGTCTACCCCCAGCACTCGTTCCCAAAGTGAGGAGAAGGGGATACCCGACAAATATTGATAGACAGGGCATGTGCCCCCTTCCTTCTTGCAAACAAGGTAGTTTATTCTGCCTGGTTTCAGATTGGCCGCTATATATAAGGAAACCACACCTACCTACAGTATATTTGCAGAAACCAGATGTATGACCCAGGCAATGAGCAAGACTAGCAGCATCAGCCGTTTTCCCTGCGCCATGACATTGGTCCCCATGGCAAGAGCCCTAGAAAAGACGAGTCTGAGTAACAGAAGCCCACTCAGGACCACTAGGGGGGACAGACCTCCCCCCAGGTCATGTGATCAGAGTTACAGAATGGGTGTCACTTTCTGCCAACTCCCTCTGCCCTGCATTCTCAAAAGCTGAGAGAAGGGTTCCAAACGTAGGTTGGTTTATAGCTAAATTAGTAAGGCAATCAGTAATTAGTAAATTAGTAAGGCAAAGTCTATACATTGCACCTCCCCCATAAAAACGATATAAATGAACACGGGAAAGAACGAAGGCTCATTGCTTCCACTCTGGAGCTCCAACTCGGCATCTCGTGCCCTCAGGGCAGCAGCTGAGCACCAGCAAGCCCTGAGGCTAGCGCCTAGAACCCACCTCAGAGTATCCTTAGGGCAGCAGAACCACGTCTGGACACTGCTCTCTCCTGCTTCTCTGCAGATTTGTCTGACTGCTCCTCCTTGGTTGCCTTTGCTAGTGATTCTAATGGTGAATGTGCCTCCGAGGCATAGTAGTAGACCCTCTATGCTTTTCCTTTAATACGCTGCCACTTGGTAACTTCATCAGTTCCGGTGGATTCAGTTTTCATCCCCATGCAAAGAACTCCCACATCCATATTTCCAGGGGTATTAATTAGAGTCAGCTCTAACTGACTCATGAAAGCTGATTACACCTTGGAAATCTGCAAATACTACACATCAGGGATTTATTTATCATTTTGTTGATTTCTAGATTTAAGAAAATGATGGAAAAGGCATTAATATGGGAGATTAAACTTAAAAGTATGTTATAAGTACTTTTCTGCTTTTTTCTAGAGATGGCTGTTAAAACATTCACCAGCACCCCACAGCAACCATCCATCCTTAGTCTCTCCACTGGACTCCACTCTTACATCACCAAATGTCTTTTGGATATCTCAAATGTAATATGTAAAGAGGAAATTTCATTATCTTTTGTTTTCTTTTTTAAACCCTTCCTGGTGTTTTAGAAACAATACTATGTATTGATACCCAGGCAAAAAGGTTAGGCAATGGGGGTTAAATGACCTTCTAGGGTCACACAGCTAGAAAGTATCTGTGGACACATTTGAACTCAGGACCTCCTAACTCTAGGTGTGGCTCTCAATCCCCTGAGACACCTAGCCCTCTCTTCTCCTTATTCATTCACCCAAACCCTCTCCTCTGTGGAACATCTTTATTATTGATGATAGGATTTTGTTTAAAACTCTTGAGCTCATTAATAATGTGGCCTATAGTTTTCTTTGTATTTTATCTTTCCTTGTTGTAGGTATCAGGACAATATTTATCTCAGAAAAAGATTCTGATAGAATATTTACTTTATCAATTGTTAGTTTATTTTAGTTTTTAAATTCTTTTTAATTTATAATTTTTATTAATTAATTTAGAATATTTTTCCATGTTTACATGATTCACATTCTTTACCTCCCTTCCTCTCTCCCCCCTCCCAGAGGTGAGAAGCAATTCCACTCAGTTTTACGTGTATCTATGTTAAAAACCTATTTCCATATCATTAGTATTTGCAATAGAGTGATCATTTAACGTCAAAATTCCCAATCATATCCCCATCGAATCATGTGATCAGTCATATGTTTTTCTTCTGTGTTTCTGCT
Source organism: Monodelphis domestica (assembly GCF_027887165.1). Lineage (NCBI taxonomy): Eukaryota > Metazoa > Chordata > Mammalia > Didelphimorphia > Didelphidae > Monodelphis > Monodelphis domestica. The sequence goes on from NC_077230.1 coordinate 237,836,466, forward strand.
CCCATAGTTCTTTCTCTGGATATGGATAGCGTTCTTTCTTATAAGATCCTCAGGATTGTCCCGGTTCATTGCACTGCTGCTAGTAGAAAAGTCCATTACATTTGATTGTGTATGTATGTGTATGTATCAGTCTCTGGGTACAATGTCCTCCTGGTTTGGCTCCTTTCACTCTGCATCAATTCCTGGAGATCTTTCCAGTTCACATGGAATTCCTCCAGTTCATTATTTCTTTCATTACAATAGTATTCCATCACCATCAGGTAATACAATTTGTTCAGTCCTTCCTCAATCGATGGACAACCCCCTAATTTTCCAGTTTTTTGCCACCACAAAGAGTGAGGCTATGAATATTTATGTACAAATGGGTCCTTGCCCAGTTTTTTAAATCTCTTTGTGGTAAAAACCCAGAAGTGGAATGACTGGATCAAAGGATAGGCAGTCTTTTACAATCCTTTGAGTATAATTCCAAATTGCCCTCCAGATCCAACCAGAATGGTTGGATCAATTCACAACTCAATCAGCAATGTATTAGTGTCCCAATTTTGCCACATCCTCTACAATATTTATTATTATCCTTCACTGTCATATTGGCCAATCTGCTAGGTGTGAGGTGGTACCTCAGAGTTGTTTTGATTTTCATTTCTCTAATTATGAGAGATTTGGAACACTCTTTCATGTGTTTTTTGATAGTTTTGATTTCTTTATCTGAAAACTGCCTATTTGTGTGCCTTGATCATTTATCAAGTGAGGAATGGTTTGATTTTTTTGTATATTTGACTTAGCTCCTTATAAATTTGAGAAATTAGACCTTTGTCAGAGATTTTTGTTATATTTTTTCCGAATTTATTGCTTCCCTTCTAATTTTGGTTGCATTGGTTTTGTTTGTACAAAACCTTTTCAATTTAACGTAATCAAAACTATTCATTTTACATTTTGTAATATTCTCTATATGTTGCTTTCCCATAGATCTGACAGGTATACTATTCTATGTTCACCTAATTTACTTATAATTTCCCTCTTTATATTTAAGTCATTTATGCATTCTGAATTTATCTTGGTATAGGATGTAGAATGTTGATTTAAACCTAATTTTTCCATTACTGCTCTCCAATTTTCCCAGAAGATTTTGTAAAACTGTAGGTTCTTGTCCAAAAAGCAAGGGTCTTTGGGTTAATTATGCACTATCTTAGTGATGTCATTTATCACAAGCCTATTCCATTGATCCTCCCTTCTCTCAGCCAGTATCATATTGTTTTCATGATCACTGTTTTATAGTATAGTTTCAGATCCGGTACTGCTAGGCCCCCATCCTTCACATTTTTTTTCATTATTTCTCTTGATATTCTTGATCCCTTGTTCTTCCAGATGAACTTTGTTATATTTGTTCTATAAAAAAGTTTTTTTGGTGGTTTGATAAGTATGGCATTGAATAGGTAGATTAATTTGGATATAATTGTCATTTTAATTATGTTAGTTCATCCTACCTATGAGCAATTAATATTTTTTTTCAATTATTTAGATCTAGTTTTAATTGTGTGAAAAGTTTTATAGTTGTGTTCATATAATTCCTGTGTTTGTCTTAGCAAATATATTCCTAAATATTTTATATTGTCTAGAGTGATTTTAAATGGAGTTTTTATTTCTAACTCCTGCTGTTGAATTTTGTTGGAAATATATAGAAATGCTGATGATTTATGTGGGTTCATCTTGTACCCTGAAACTTTGCTAAAGTTGTTAATTATTTCCACTAGTCTTTTAGTTGATTTTCTAGTACTCTTTAAATATATCATCATATCATCTCCAAGGAGTGATAGTTTAGTTTACTCATTGCCTAATTTAATCCCTTTAATTTCTTTTTTTTTCTAATTGCTACTGCTATCATTTCTAGTGAGGTGATAATGGGCATCCTTGCTTCACTCCTGATCTTATTGGGAAGGCTTCTAACTTATCCCCATTGCAGATTATGTTTGCTGATGGTTTTAGGTAAACACTGTTTATCATTTTTAGGAAAGGCCCTTCTATTCCTATACTTTCTAATGTTTTCAATAGGAATTCGGTGTTGTATTTTGTCAGAGGCTTTTTCTGCATCTATTTAGATAATCATGTGATTTCTACTAGTTTGGTTATTGACATGGTCAATTATGTAGATGGATTTCCTAATAGTAAACCATCCTTGCATTCCAGGTATAAAACCCACCTGATCATAGTGAATGATCCTTTTGATAATTTGCTGCAGTCTTTTTGTTAGTATTCTATTTAAGATTTTTGCAACTATGTTCATTAAGGAGATTGCTCTTTAGTTTTCATTCTGTTTTTGGTCTGCCTGGCTTTGGCATCAGTACCATATTTGTGTCATAAAAGGAATTTGGTAGAACTTCTTTGCTTATTCTGTCAAATAGTTTATATAATATTGGGATTAGTTGTTCTTTGAATGTTTGATAGAATTCACTTGTGAATCCATCAGGCCCTGGGGATTTTTTCTTAGGGAGTTCTTTGATGTATTTTTTTTCTGTTAGGGGACTATTTAAGAATTCTATTTCTTCTGTTAATCTAGGCAATTTATATTTTTGTAAATATTCACCCATTTCACCTAGATTGCCATATTTATTACCATATAGTTGATAAAAATAGTTCTTAATAATTACCTTAATTTGATCTTCATTAGAGGTGGTCACCCTTTTCATCTTTGATACTGTTAATTTGATTTTCTTCATTCTTTTTTATTATGTTAAACCAGTATTTTATCTATTTCACTTGTTTTTTTTTTTCAAATTACCAGCTCCTAGTCTTCTTTATTAGTTAAATAGTTCTTTTACTTTCAATTTTACTAACTTCTCCTTTAATTTTTAGGATTTCTAATTTAGTTTTTTATCTGGGGATTTTTAATTTGTTCTTTTTCTAGTTTTTTAATTTGCATGCCCAACTCATTGACCTCTTCCATCTCTGAATTATTGACATATGCATTCAGGGATATAAATTTCCCTCTGAGTATTGCTTTGGCTACATCCCATAGATTTTTATATGTTTTTTCCTCTTTGCCATTCTCTTCAATGAAATCAGTAATTGTTTCTTTGATTTTTTTTGACCCAGCAGTTTCAAAGAATTAGATTATTTAGTTTCCAATTAATTTTAAATTTGCCTTTCTATAAGCCCTTATTGATTATAATTTTATTGCATTATTGTCTAAAAAGTTGCATGTGTTATTTCTGCTTTCCTATATTTGTCTGCAAAGTTTTATACCCTAGTACATGGTCAATCTTTGTATATGTGCCATGTGCTACTGAAAAGAAGGTATATTTCTTTTTATCCCTACTTATTTTTCTCCAGATTTATATTAGCTCTAATTTTTCTATCATTTTTATTTACTTCCTGTACTTCTTTCTTATTTATTTATTTTTGTTTAATTTATCTAGTTCTGATAGGGGAAGGTTGAGGTACTCCCACTTGAATGGTTTTACTATCTATTTCCTCCTTAAGCTCCTTTAATTTATCCTTTAGAAATCTTAATGCTATACCATTTGATGCATATATGTTGACTACTGATATTTCTTCATTATTTATACTACCTTTCATCAAAATGTAATTACCTTCCTTATCTCTTTTAATGAGATATGTTTTAGTTTTAGTGTTGTCTGAGATCATAATTGCTCCTCCTGCCTTCTTTATATAAGTAAATTCTGTTATACCTTCTTACCTTTACCCTGTGTATGTCTATCTGCCTTTTGTGTCTTTCCTTAAGACAACAAATGGTAGGATTCTGGTTTTTAATCCATTCTTCTATCTGCTTCCTTTTTATGGGTGAGTTCCTCCCATTAACATTCATAGTTGTGATTACCGTCTGTGTATTTCCCTCCATTTTTACTTCCTTCTTTCATTTTGCCTTTTCTCTTATCCATCTAACCCTTCCCCTCCCCAGATAGAATGTTCATGAAGCATTTAATATGTACTAAGCTCTAGAGATACAGATACAATCAGGCAAAATAGTGCCTGTCCTCAAGGAATTTGCATTCTAATGGAAGAAGAAAATTATTTTATTAGGCATGAGTAGAAGAAGTGGTGAGTAATGCACTTAGGATGGCTAAAGGAGATTTATCATGGCTTTGGTAGTTTCAGTGGCAAAATACAATTTTCTAACATAGAGGAGGTGGAAATGATGATCTGAGGGGAGATACTGTAAATTCTCCCCAGATCCCTTATCTTTGGCATTACCTGCAAAAGAGGGAACATCAGACAGAAGAGGCTTGAATTCTATAAGAATTCCATGGCAAAATTGCCTAACAAATGCACTTTTCCATTTCCTACTTACGGAACAAGTACTTACATCCATAAATTTACCATTCTAAACCATTAAGAATCCAGTGAACTATTAATGCAATTAAGGCAATCCTCACATTGAGAACTCATAAGAATTGCATTTGTTTCGGCATTTGAGATGAGAAGGAGCAATAAATTGGAAAGAGAGGGAAAAGGAAGTTAGGACCCTTAGATATTAACAGTTGATAATCTCTCCCTAAATATAATACAGTTTATTTCTTTAGTTTTCTCATACGTATTCTGAGCCTATTATAACTACTCCACCTTTTTCAGTGGAATAGAACCTTGTAAACAATGAGAATTTAATTTTTATTGGCCACTGAACTGGCAAAGCAAAGCCTTAGGCTCAAGTCTCAATTAAATTATGAGCCCAAGGGCTGAAGGAACTAAAAGAACAGATGTGGAAGCTAGTCCTATCAGGTGTGACAAGCACTGGCTCATGACCATCACCCCAGGCTGCTGCTATTCTATTTTAATGCTTACTTTTTGCCCTCTTCTCCAGTAAAATCCACAGTAATAAAGAGCATGATGTATGTATTCTCAGAATCTTTTCTTTCCTTCATTGTTATATATTCAGTTTTCAATGCTCTGGAAAAGTCATCTTTTTAACATTCATTAGCATATTCATGCATTGATCCTAGTGGGCATGGATAAATCTAGTGTAAGGACTATCTATTCCTCAGGCTTGGAATATATATAAGGAAGCTAAAGACATAAACTATATTATAATGAGGGAGAGATTATCAACTCTGTCAATTCCTGAAGACAGATCAAAAATATTCTATCAGTGTTGGTCTTATAAAAAAGGGGGTAATCATAGATTCAGGATAGAAAGCTGTAGAAAAACTCAGAAATCAACTACTATATCAGCTAATACCTGAAGTACAAACACCCTTAAGATGAAAATCCTCTTCCCTAAGTTGTAGTCCAATTACATACTGGGTATTCCAAACCAAATGTCCTAGAGATTTTGCAAATTCTACAGGTCTAAATCTGAGCTCATTAATCACCTATCCTCAACCCACTCTCCCAAAATTTCCTATGTCTGTCAAAAGCACTATCACTTTTCCAGCCTAATAGGTTCCTAACCTCAGCATTTTCCTCAGCTCCTTACTTTTCCTTACTCCATCACATATCCAATCAGTTGCTAAATCTTATAATTCCAACCACCAAAATATCTCTAGCAATAGACTCCTTCTCTCTTCTTACTGAATCTTTGTTGATGTGGGCTGGGGGAAGAGAAAGAAATTGTTGATTCATTGATTAGCTATTCTTGCCAATCATAGTTGTTGTTTTTTTTTGGGGGGGGGGGGTAAATACTTATCATGAGTATTGTAGTACCAGATGATCAATGCCTTAAGTTGAGTTCTACTGGTATTCCCACAAATTCATCTAGACTCATGATCACTGCTGTGATCATAGTCTCTTCAGTCATGTCTCACTATTTCTGTTGGATTCATCACTGCTAGTCCCTACATGTTCTGATAGCTGTTCAACTCTATTGGGCATTGCTCCCATGCTAATGTCTTCTGAATGTTATCTTTTCAGAAGCATCCATTCTATCTCAAATTCTGTTGGCTAGTCATAGTGACTTGAAAGCACTGGTGTGCTGGTAAATGTTTAACAACTAGCTTTCTGGGGTGGAGTGATAGAGGAACCTATGTCCATGTCCTGCTCTTAAATTATATCTGCATTTTTAACATTTCTCTTTCACTTCCTTAAGTCTATACTATTAGTATCAAACTCAAATAGAAAGGGGTTCATTAAACCATACCTAATAATCCCTGTGAGCTGCATATGAACTTAGAAAACCACATATTAGCATTATATATATATATATATATATATATTCCATTGCATTTTTAGTTTATGATTGTTAAATATTTCTCAATTACATTTTAATCTAGCTCCAGAGTAAGAGGGCACCTTTGACACCTCTGGTCTGGATAGTCAACAATTTGTAGAATTTACAGATCTCTAAAATGTCAATGTCATAAGCTGGCTAAGGAACAACCTTTATAAAACCAGACTTAATGCACCCATCAAATAAAAGCCAAGCAGTGTCCATCCAGGCCAAGATTATTGTTCAGTGTCCTCCTTGACTCTTCTTGATCACATTTGGGGTTTTCTGGGGGGCAATAATACTGTATTGGTTTTCAATTTCCTTCTCTAGTTCATTTTACAGGTGAGAAATCTGAGAACAACTGAATTAAAGGTCTTACCCTAAGGTCATACAGCTAGTAAGTGTCTGAGGGTAGATTTGAACTCAGGAAAATGAGTCTTCCTGATTATAGGTTCTGCACTATATTCATTGAGTCACCTCACTGCCCAAAGACTAAGAATCAGTTTTTCTTTTCCATTTAAACTTTATTGTCTGAACAGAGATCAAAACCTTGTTACAGATAACTATCTACCTGAGGGGAATATACTCTTCAGTATATCCCAAATCCTACCTGACTAAATTGAAAGTGAATTTGCCAGCACAAAAGAGAAACTAAATAGGCCAGATCAGTTTGTGTATCTGTAAACAGCAAAGCCCCAGTTACTTTGTACTGTATTTTGGTCAATGAACTACCTATCTCCCTATGTGTGGAAATGCATATTAGTAGAAGATGCAATTGATATATGTGAAAATTAATATATCTACCCAGTTATTAATTTTTATAAAGTTTATTAGAAAGGGTAGACAATAATCGTTTTAAATCTCATTCTTACTCTAAGTTCAGACCATGTTTTTCCTAGCTTCCATTAACCCTTTGCCTATCTCTCCAGTACCATGTCTGTTCAAGCATGCCCAGACAAGAACTGCCCTCTCTCTTATATTGATGTACAGCATGTTCACAGGCATAAGTCTAGTATTTGAAATATGTTGATGGACAAGTTAGGCTACTCAGGAGGGGTAGGCAATAAAATCCCCCTCAGCACACAATGTAGTATTCCAGAAATAGCTAGTAGATCAATTTAGTCTAAATGTAGAGTTTGTGAAAGGGGATAATATGATATAAGATAGGAAAGATAGATAGAGGTCAGATTGTAGAGGACCTAGCTAATATATCCTGATTCCTACCCTGAGATGGATGCTACCAAACATTTCCTGTTGCTAGGATAATAGCACAATAAAGAGAAATATGAGGATGCCCAGGAATATAAACCTCCTGGTAAAACTCACAAGGAAAATGAAAAGGAAGAATACTATAATGGGAAAAAATGGATTTGAAGTCATGGGTCCAGGGTTTTAATCCCTCTTAAGCTATTTATTATCTCTATAAATGTGAGCAAGTCCTTTAACTTCTCAAGGTCTTTTTCTTCACCTGTAAAATAAAAATATTAGACTGAAATATGTCCCAGGGACCTTCCAGTTTTAAACCAATGGTCTCATTCTTCCTAGAGGTTCATGGGAACTGTTGGGTTGCAACTATATTAGAAACATACCCTAAAGACCTTTGTGAAGCTGTCTCAATGTAGTTTCCATAGTGGTACCAGATTTCATAAAATTATCAAAGGTTTTATGACCGGGTTATTGATCCAACAGAAACAGACAGAAGGAGCATATCTGTTTATGACAAGCAATTTGAAGACGATTTGGTCATCCAGAGTTGAAATTCACAACAGTTAGAATTTCTCACAATGATCAATTCAGGGCCAGTTACCAATGACAACTACTTCTTTGTTACCCTAGTCTCCATCCAGTGACTTGTTGGGAAGCATATCATTTTTTTTTTCAAAAGTGTACCATTTTCTCCCATCTGTACCCACATCATAGAGATGATAAAGAAATGGTAGCTTCCAATGCCTAGGACAGGCCTGTTGATGATATGAATAGTGATCTGGTTTTTACCGCTGGGTACAATCAGAGTCTAGGCATGTGCATCCATGACTATTCCCACTACTTTCCACTCCTTAAGAGTTAATTGAATTGGCCATTCTGCTGACATATGGACATTAAAGAAAAATGACTTCTAGATTGTGATCAATTTACTCCGGAAACATCATCACTGGACTTATGCCTGTTTTTCAGGTTTTTCCTGCCAATTAATCCAGTATCTCAGATATATTAGAGAAGAAAATACATTTTAACAAGGATTTTTCTTTCCTTCTGCTTTGGTTAGTTATTTTTCATACTCAAAGAGGACTAAAATGACATTACTTTGTTGGGATCAATGTATAGTGTGTTTGACTGTGTCTGATCTGACCAATATGAGATTAGAAGGTTCTATACTAATTTGGGCACATATAGTCATATGAACATTTTGCATGGAGATATCTCTAAATTTGTACATCTCATGTTTCTTACAATTCTGTTTTACTTATAGAGAACAGTACCTTTTTTGATGTGGACATGCCAAGCTGGAGAGTCTCATGCCAGTGTCTTCCACATCTCAAAATCAATGCCAAAGTTCTTCAGAAATACTTTGAGAATGTTCTTGTATCACTTCTTCTGGCACTTGCCTTGTGTGGATTCTCTGTAAAATAGTCTTTTAGGCAAATGTTTGCCTAATGACATGATCTTTTCTCCACATAAATACACAAACATTTGTACATGCAAACAACGTAACTAACTAGAAATATTCTTCTCTTATTCTTATTTCTCCTGATCTATCTCGGGAAAAATTAAATAGTATCAGGAACTGTTGTTACATATAGACTTATTTATTCTAAATTTAATATCCTTCTGGTAAGTCCTACTCCATTTCTTTTCTATTATGCAACCTCTGGCAGCTGATAGCAAGAAAATTTATAGTATTATTTTCCATGTATATATGTGTATGGGAAAATATAAATGCTATATACCTATATATGAATACATGCATATTTATATTCAGGCTCTTTCATAAATATATGAACATATTGAAATCCTGGGCATAAATAATACTCTTTCCAATACTCAGATACCCCATATAAAGCCACACTGAAGTTTTGACAAATGGAAAATATATTCTACAGAGTGGACAATCAAATTTCCAAGAGAGAATTGAGTAAAAATGTTTTTATGGGGGGAAACTGGGTAGCTCAGTGGATTGAGAGCCAGACCTAGAGATAGGCGGTCCAGGGTGCAAATATGGCCTCAGATACTTACCAGGTGTGTGACATTGGGCAAGTCACTTAACCCCCATTGCCTAGCCCTTGCCACTCTTCTGCCTTGAAACCAATACATGGTATTGATTCCAAGATAGAAAGTAAGGGTTTTTAGAAAAAAAAAGTTTTTATGTAATTAATTTTGAAATGAATTTCATTAAAGTAAAAAGAATTATTTGATTTCCCATTTCCCAGCAAGAAAATTAGACCTTTCATAAAAATATGAACAACTATGAATTTTCTTCTCTTTGTTTTTAGTTTTTAATTGACATCTTTTTTTTTCATTCATATTTGAATATATGTTCTCCCTCACTCCTGAGTCTCATCCTTTGTAATAAAGAATAAGTGAGAAAGAGAAAAATAATAACAAAGCCAAAAGTATCTTCAGTACCTTCATTTCTAAAGAGATTTCTAACACAAGGATTACATATATAAACCGAAGATGGACACAAAGGTAAGTAATTGAAGATTAATGCAAAAGAGGAGTGCCATCCAACAGATAATTTTTTCAGGTACATGTAGAAACAATTTTTGATCATTGTTTTGACATTTTAGAATTCAGATTTTCTCCCTTCCTCTTTGCGCTACTCCCCAATGTGGTAAATAATCTGATTTGGGTTATTCCAGTGCTTTTAATATATATTTCCATATTGCTCATGTCATGACAAGACACATATAGCACATAAAATAAAAAAAAATTCATGAAGAAAATAAAGTGGAAGGTGGCATGCTTTGATCTACTATCAGACTCCAGTAGTTATTTCTTTGACTGTGGATAGAATTTTTCATCATGGGTGACTTCTGGATAACTTGGGAACTTGCTTTGCTGATAATAATTTAGTCTTTCACAGTTGATCAAGGTATAATACTTCTGTTACTGTATATATTGTTCTCCACCCAGGAGATAATGTTAAGAAGCAGCTGAGACTGGAGATAAGGGCAAGAAAAACGAGCTTGTGTTTTTTAGCTGTCTGGAACAAGAAGCTGTTCAAAGAAAGGACAGGAACATTGTTCAACATATATGAGATAATAAAAAATAGTGGAAAGAGCAGAATTATTCAATTCCATTTCTTTCTTCATTGTCTACAAATAGAATGATAAGGGGAAAGATAGAATGGTATCAAGCTGTTGAAGAGATCTCAAGAGAACATCTAATTGCTTTATACATTTTGGTCACTAGTTTAAGCTATATACTATATCTCAAATCTCTGAGAAGAGATAGGAAGAATTGGTGAGCATGGTTGACTGTTTTCAGTTGTCCTAGTTAAATTGTGAAGAATAGATAAAGGATCACAGTATCACAGGACACATATTTGTCCTGCTTTCCAAAAAAGAAAATAAGATGGAGTCTGAAAACCATAGTTCAATAAGTTTGATTTCATTCAATTCCTAGACAAAATCTAGATGATGGTCATTAGACAGATGATATAGGCCACAGATGGTATAGAGTATCAGGCTTGGATATAGAGTATCTGGAACATTGATCTTCCTGAGTTAAAAATCTGACTTCATATACTTAATAGCTCTGTGACCCTGGGTAAGTCATTTAACCCTGTTTGCTTCATCTTCCTCATCTTCTTCACCACTCCAGTATCTTTGCCAAGAATACCTCAAATGAGTTCATAGTCAGACACAACTGAAAAACAGCTGAACAACAACAAAACAGATAATGAAACTGAGACCTAGAGACAGAAAAGTGATTCAGAGAGTAACCTAAGTCAGTTGACTCCAAGTACAAGTCTTCTATTACCTCTACCATGCTTGAGGTTATATCTCAGATATTTCATTCCTTTCCCTCAAAATTCACTTTAAACTTCCCATAAAGAAGTTATATAGCATCCTACCCTACATTTTTTCCCTGATCTCTCCTTGATTTTTGTATTGAAATAACTGGTCATGGCCTAGGAAGACCCTTCTACTACCTATGAAGCCACTTTTTTCTTCCAAAGACAATCATCAATAGTAAGGAAAGATGAATCTTCCACCTATCTCTCCAAATAATTTAATTTTCCAAAAGTAATTCAAAGTTCCTAAATATGCTTTTCCAACCAAATGTCAGTTCTAATGGGGAATGTTGGCTACTAGACCTCTCTCCCAATTCACAGGAGTGCCTTCCTTCATCAGTAGGCTTCATCAGAAGGCTTCATCAGAAGGCTTCATCAGCCTTCCTTTGTTAGGACTTTTTTATATGTACACTTAGCAGCCAAATAAAAGGTCTTTCATCTGCACACAATAAAAGGATAGGAAACAAGTCACTGAGCATCTGCCCACTCTCTGAAGTAAAAGGGCAAGGTACTCATCATGTACCATCATGCATTTCTGGAAGCAGACTCCTCACATTTTCAAATAGGGTTGGCACTTGGCAGATCAGATTGCATATTTGTGAAGGACTGGGCCCTATCAATCTACTCTTATGTTACACTAAAAAAATCTGGTGACCACTTTACCTTAGAATTATTCTTTTTTGTGGGTGGCAACTCATCCCTTTTGTCTCAGATGCATACTCTTAAGGTTCATGTCCTCAACCAAGGAGATATTCCATCAACCTTCTTTTCCATACTGAGCTTAAAGAATTTTAAACATATTCTTGGGTGGGAAAGTGTAGTCAAGCACAACAACATGAAATAACCATATTTAGACCCTTTTATTAAGAAAGAAAAGTAAAGCAAAACCAAATGTATTTAAAGAAACATCAAAGAGGCTAAGTGCCTACAGTTCCTCCAAGCCCCAAGAAGTCCAAAATGATTGTATTTAAAATAAAAAAAATTCAGATACACTGTGAGAAGATGGTGGAATAGGGTAGAACATTACCTCACTCTCCAAATTCCCCTACAAATAATTAAAAATAGTACCTCTGAGTGAACTTTAAAACAGCAAAAATAATTAAGTCTGGGAGAAAAAAAATTGTCCAACATAAGACAATTTGGGAAAAGGCCTACTGTAGGTAGTTGTATGACTTCCAGAAAGCAAGGCCTGGAGATAGCTGAGTAGGCCACAGCCTCAGCTTCAGAACTTTCAATCAACTGACTGTGTGAGTGTTGGGCACCTGATTTAGGGAAGACTGTGGAGCATCCATGCACTGACTACATACTTTACCAAGCTATGTCTACAGAAGAAGAAGATTAAACACATACAAGTGAGTGAACCATGGGACAATGGAGTTCCTGATTTACATCTCCAAGACAGAGAGGTAAGAAGACACTTAACAGAGAAAACATAGGAAAGAAGAGTACTGAGAGTGAAAGCTTTGCTAAAGATACTGTAATATAGAAATTGGAAAAATCAAAAGATCAAAGATCCCCAGATAGCTCAGGAAATAACAATAAAATCCATAAAAACAAAACTCTGAAACATTTTTCTCCACCTACAGAAAGAAGAACATGACAGAAGTATAAAATTTATAAGTAAGAAATAGTCCAGAGCAGCAAGGTAGAAAAGTGGATTAAAAGCCAGGCCTAGAAATAGGATGTCCTGGCTTCAGACACTTCCTAGCTGTGTAACCCTCAGCAAACCACTTTATCCCTCTCATTACTCTTTTACCCTGGAACAAATATACAGTATTGTTTCTAAGATAGAATGTAAGGATTTTTTTTTAAAAAACAGGTCGCTAAAAATTTAAAAAATTAGAAAGGAAAAGGGAAAGAACTCAACCATAGATGACATATATGGAATAAAGAAGATCAGGGTTCAAATTCAGAAAACAATGATATTAAAATATACTTTTCTAAAACTTTACATAAAATGGATACAAGTCCAAAAGGAGTCATTGGAAAAACTTTTTAAAATACTTTTAAAACCAAATGAAAATAAATAAATAAATAAAAATTTAAAAGGTGCAGCTGAATGGCTCAGTGGATTGAGAACCAGGCCTAGAAATAGGAGGTTCTAGGTTCAAATCTGGCCTCAGATACTTCCTAGCTATGTGATCCTGGGCAAGTCACTTAACCCCCATTGCCTAGCTCTTATCACTCTTCTGCCTTGGAACCAATATGCAGTATTGATTCTAAGATGGAAGGTAAGGGTTTTTTAAAAATGAGAGACATCTAGTTGGTTCAGTAGATAGAGAAAAAGACGTAGAGATGAGAGATCCTGGATTCAAATTTGACCTTAGACACTTCCTAGCAGTGTGATCCCAGGCAAGTCACTTAAGCAAGTCACAATTGCCTGGTCTTTACTTAGAAGACTTAGAACTTTCTTCTAACTTAGAACCAATACTGTATTTTTTTTTCTAAATTGCAAAGTTTAAATTCTTTTCACGAGTAATTTTAGGATAAGAAACATGCTACCTCTCCAAATCCAGAAAGTGAACTGTTTAGAGAAGGCACAATGAAGATACCTGTACAGACCACACACTGCAACAGAAGATCCAGAGTGAAATTTTGGATGTGGTGATTTGAACTGTGTCAAGTTCAATGCATTTGTTTTATAAGTATACTCTAATGATGAAGGGGACTGCCCCCTAACTGGCTTTTTGTCAATATGTCTAGCAATCAGTGGTTTGTTTGTTTTTTCTCTTTCCCTCTTATCCTCAAATTATTGTAATTTCAAAGTTGGTTATGTTTACAAGATACATTGGAGACTCTAGTCTTCCACGGACCTCAGGGGAGAATGTATAATTGAAAACCTGTTACCCTAAAACTACATTTCCTGGGAGCTCACTGACTTCCTGTCCTTATGTACTAGAGGATATTAGCAAGTGGGCAGTTCTCTTGGTTCTCTTTCTTGGGCTTGCTAAGCGAGGGGATTTTAAATGAGCTAATAAGCCATGGGAACTGTATTATAAAGGGAGGTTAATTTGTATTCAAGGGGTTCAGTCTTTCAGTATTGAGAGAGGGAAAAAGTGGAGACCTCCCCTTTCTCAAAGTGGGGTTCAGAGGAGACAGCTAATGTTTAAGGTTGGCTCAAAAAAAGAAGAGGGGGTTAGAAGATTTTCCCCCTTCTGTATTCCCTCCTTTGCTAAAGCTGCTCTCCCCAATTCATTCTTGTCCCTCTTGCCCCACCCCTCCACTACTTGAGACCAGAGTCTCCCCTTGATCTGTTCACTCACACTCAGCTTGGGGAATAAATAACTTTTAATGTCAACTCAATCAGATAATTAAAAATGAATAACAGGCAGGGAAGAATGGGAAAGGAATGGGGAAAAGGGGATCCCTGTCTCTATCTAAAACCCTTTTCCTCCCTCCTCAAGTTTGGGGGGAACTCAGGCCTTGGCAGCCTGAGCCCCCTGAGAGAAAGTCAGGTTGACTCACCCCTGAGCAACAGGAGATGAGGTAAAGTCTGCTCAGGTTTCTCTTCAGAAAGTCCCTTCAGTTGGGATGTGTTGGGCAGAAAGATTTCCAGTCACCATCAGGAAAAGTGGGTAACCTTCAGGAGAAAGTCTTTTCCCAACTTCTCTCTTCAACTTCTCAAGACTGAGTGACCAACTCTTCCCCCAGCCAGAGTCTTCTACTCCTCAAAATTCCAATGCCTTGGGGCCCCTCTCCCATCGAGGTGATCAGTTTCACACACTCTTCAGCCTGGCACTTTTTCTTTAGTGCCAGCCTCTGTTATAGCATGTGGTCTTTATTTTGTATCCTCTTTATTTCTTGATTTCTAATGATCACTAATAAATCTCCTAAAATATAATTTTCTATTATTGAGATTTAATTTTAATTATTACAATACTTAATATCAATTCTAAGACAGAAGGTAAGGAGTTTTTTTAAAGACAGAAATTGAGGGAAAAGTAGCAAAAATGAAAACAATGAAATAAAATCGTGGTTAAAGGAAAATTAAATTTCTGAGGAAGACAAAATAAAAAGAAAGGCAAATAGAAAAAAGCCAAAGAATAAAAATAGAATGGAGAGAAATACATAACTAATATTTTGAATGTGAATGGGATAAATTCACCTATAAAATTGAAACAGATAATAGAATGTGTCAAAAACCAAAACCCAACAATATATTCCTTACAAGAAATATATTTTTAAATGAGAGATATAGAGAGAGTAAAAATAGAGGGATGGAGTAAAATATATCATGCTTCAGCTGACAAAAAAAGTGGGGGTAAAAATAATGATCTCAGACAAAGTTAAAGCTAAAATCAATATAATTAAAAAAGATAAAAAGGGAAACTACATTGAGGTAAAAGGTACCACAGATAATGAAGAATTATCAAAACTAAACCTATATGTGGCAAATGTTATAGCATCTTAAATTTTAAAGGAAAAGCTAACTGAGTTACAGATGGAAATTGAAAATGAAATGATAATGTGACAGGTTTTAATGTTCCCTTCTAAAAATTGGATAAAACTAAGCTAAGAAAGAAACCATCAAGAACATAATAAATCTTAAATAAGTTATATACGATAAATATCTGAAGAGAAATGAACAAGAATAGAAAGAAACATACCTTTTTCTCATCAGCATGTGGCACCTTTACAAAAATTCATCACATAATAAGGTACAAAAATTTTACAGTTAAATGCCAAAAAGTAGAAATAGTAAATTCACACTTTTTAGATCATAATGAACTAAAAATTATATTTAGTAATAGGAAATGGAAACACAGAATAAAAACTAATTGGATACTAAATTTTTTAATCTTTAAAAATTAGTGCCTTAAAAATAGTAAGAAACAATAAATACTTTTATTTATTTTTAATGATAATAAAGAGACAAAATATCAAAACCTCTGTGATATAGCAAAAGCAGTAATTAGAGAAAATATATATCTAAATTCTTATACCAATAAAGTAGAGAAAAAAAACAAGTCAATGAACTGGGTATATAATTTTAAAAGAAAAAAAGAACAAATTTAAAATCCTCAATTAAATACTGAACTAGACATCTTAAAAATTATAGGTATTAACAAAAGTGAACATTTAAACTAACTATAGGTAGAATAAAATACCCAGGAGCATATCTACCAAAACAAACCCAGAAACTAGATGAATATCTAAGGTGAACACTTTTTATGTAGATAAAGTCTAATTTAAATAATTGAAGAAATATTCATTGTTCATAGGTGGACAGAGCCAATATAACTAAAATGACAATCCTACCTAAACTAATCTTCTATCAAATGTCATCCCAATTATACCACCAAAAATTATCTTATTGAACTAGAAAAAATAATAACAAAAGATCAAGAATATTAAAGCAATTAATTAAAAAAATGTAAATGAAGGATGGTCAGCAGTATCCAATTTTTAAATATATTTTAACTAGTAATGATCAAAATTATCTGGTACTGGCTAAAAAAATAGAAAAGTAGGCTGGTGGAACAGAACAGACATAGAACAAACTCTTAAAATATTATAGTAGCCTTGTGTTTGACAAAGGCAAAGCAAGTTTTTGGAATAAAAATTCACTGTTTGGTAAAAATTGTTAGGAAAACTAAAAATAATTCTGATGGAAACTAAATAAAGATCAATATTTTATGCCACTTATAAAGATAAAATGGAAATGGACACATGACATAGATATAAAGAGATATATAACTACAAAGAATTCTGGTGGAAACTAAATAAAGATCAATCTCTTATACCACTTACTAAGATAAAATGGAAATGGACACATGACAGATATAAAGGGAGATATGAGCAAATTAGAAGAACAGGGAACATATTATCTATCAGATTTGTGGAAAGGAAAAGAATTTATGAAAAAATAGATAGAAGGGAGATAGAAAGTATTGTTTAAGTAAAATGGATAATTTGGAATGCAATAATTGCAATGCTTTGCGTAAAACTAATTTAGCCAAGATTAGAAAGAAAGCAATAAGTTAATGGGAGAGGGAATTATAGACAATTTCTCAGAGAGAAGTCTGATATCTCAAATAGAGAGAGAACTTTCCCAAATATATAAGAATATGAGCCATTCACCAATTGATAAATGATCAAAAGATATGAATAGGCAGTTTTTGAATGAAGAAATCAAAGCTATGTATAGCTATATGAAAAAATGTTCTAGATCATTATTGATTAGAAAAATGCATATCAAAAGAACTCTGATATGTAATCATATTGACTAAAATGATAAAAGGCAAAATGACAATGTTGAAAAGGATATGGAATATCGGGGACACTTATACAGTGTTGGTAGAACTGTAAACTGATCCAACCATTTTGGAGAGCAACTTGGAATTATGCTCAAGAGTTATAAAACTATGTATACCTTTGGACCTAGCAGTACCACTGAGATTTATTTCCTAAGGTGATGAGGGAAAAAGAGAAAGAACCTATATATTCTAAAATATTTATGTCTTTGTGGTGGCAAAGAACTAGAAATTGAAGGTTTATCCATCAATTAGAGAATAGCTAAACAAGGTGTGGCATACAAATATGATGAAATACCATAAGAAATGACAAACAGGTTGACTTTGGAAGAATAAAATGAGCAGAACCAAGAGAACATTATATGCCACAACAAGAACAGTGTTTGAAGAATGGACATATATGTCACCTTCCAAAAACACAAATGAATAGAAATAAGACATGTTTTGTTTTATATAGACCCTTTAGGTCCTAACCATCTCCCATTGCAGCTCCATTTTTCCTGCCCAGTAATCTCCTTTACATCAAAAATATCAGGGAATCTAGGTCCCTGCAGGGCATAGTCAGCCCATGTTTCTTAGTCTTGTTTAAAAGGTAAGGGGCAAGGACAGAACACACTACCCCTTTTCACCTTTGTTATCATTGCGCCTTCTTTTCTAGCTCACACACCTTTGATATCCAACATGTTTTCCTTATTATTAAGCATCTTCATCACAGCCAGAGGATCAAATACTCAGGCATGCCAAAGCAAAGAAGAGGGGAAGAGATTTTAAGTGAATAAAGAAATGACTCCAGAGGGACTTCCGGGTAAACATGGCTACAATCCAGATGCAAATCGCTTCCACTCCCCAGCACCCAACAAAATAGACTACCTCAAAAAAGTATAAAAATCATCTTTGGAAGAATGAAGAGACTCTACAGGAGAGAGTCTACTACTACACAGGGCACAGCAATGAAGGTATGTGGGGTTTGAGCATTTCCACACTATAAGAGGGAGAAAAAGCTCGTACCCAAACATGATCTGAACTACCCTCCACCACCTCACCTATGGAACCAGAGATGGGACCAGCATGCTCACCGGAGACAGCGAGTGAGTGAGGAATGTCTCTGTAGTGAGTGGGGGACACACCAGGGTCCTTGGGATCTAACTAGGACTGCCAGGGAACTACCACCCAGAGCAGTTTCACAGGAGACCCCTGCACACTGGAGAGCTCACAGAGCACAGGGGTTCTTGCAAATTGTGAACACTGCGGAGATTCTAGAGACTGCTTGAGGCAAAAGCTCTGCTCCTCACTGTATGGGGGGGCACACCAGCATCCTTGGGAACTGACAAGGTCTACCAGGAAACTACCCCTCAAAGTGGTTTAACAGGAGAGTCCTGAGCACAGGAGAGCACAGACCACAGACTGAGGGCATGCTAACAAACTGCAGAAGCTTCAAAGAACCTGCCTGAGGCTAAAGCACTGGCAAGTAACTCCACAGAAAACACGCCCATCTCACTCAGACTACTGACTAAAAAAGAAAGGGAAAACCACCAACGGGGTGGCTGATAGAGCCCAAGATCAACCCTCCAAGAAGAAAGGGGGAAAAGTGACTATTGAAAACTTTTATGGAGGGAAAACCCAGGTTACAGAGGAAAAAGAGGATGAAATTCAAACAAAATCAAAACCTTCCCCCCCAAAAATGGAACTTGTCCACAAGCTCTGGAGGAACTCAAATTGGAGCTTATCCAAAAGATGGAAAACTTCTGGCAAGAAAAATGGGGAAAAAATTCAGAGAGAGTTCAACAGTCTGATAGACAAGAACTCCCAATTGGAGAAACAGCTGGAAGCCTCAAACAGAAGGGCAGACCAAACTAAAAAGCAAAAGCAGTCCTTAAAGACCAGAATTAAGCAACTGGAAGACAATGATCTTGTAAAACAGCAAGAATTAATAAAGCAAGGTCAAAAAATTAATGAATTAGAAGAAAATATAAAATATCTCACTGACAAGGTGACAGACCAGGAAAACAGAGGAAGGAGAGACAATTTGAGAATCATTGGTCTACCTGAAAAACCAGAGATTAACAAAAATCTCAGTGTCATCCTACAAGAAATCATCAAAGAGAATTGCCCTGATATTCTCAAACAAGGGGGCAAAATAGAAATAGAAAGAGTTCATAGAACACCCTCTATACTAAATCCCCAAAACACAAACCCCAGGAATGTAATTGCAAAATTCAAGAGCTTCCAAGCTAAGCAGAAAATCTTACAAGAAGTAAAAAAGAGAAACTTCAGATACAAAGGAGCCCAAATCAGGATTACACAAGACCTAGCAGCGGCCACGCTAAAAGACCACAAATTCTGGAACACGATATTCAGAAAGTCAAGAGAACTGGGTCTTCAACCAAGAATTAGCTACCCATCAAAACTGGCTATATACTTCCAGCAGAAAGTATGGGCATTCAACAAAATAGAAGATTTCCAAGTATTTATAAAGAAAAGACCAGAACACAGTGGAAAGTTCGACATCCAAACATGAGAAACATGAAAAGATACACCAGTATCTGATGCTTCAGGTTAGATGTGAAGTGGATGACTGACCACTTAAAGCTGCTTTTAAACATGGAAAACCTCATTACATTATAACGCTTTGGGTTTTTCTTTTTCCACTGTTATGGGTAGCAACTTGTTTCAGAATTATGCAACTGTTTGCTCTCTAGTAAACTGGCAGGTGACACACATCTTTTGTTTTTCCTATACTAAGTAATGTGAGTGAAATTATATTTGTCTAGTTTTTTTTTTCTTCCCAGAATTGAGGTCTTCCATGTTTGATGGGAAGTCTTGCACTATTTTGTATGTTTTTGGGGGACACATTTCCTGGTTTCCATTTCTGGTTTAAGGAATTTTTTTCCTGCTTGAAACTGTTTTACAATTTCAAAAGTTAAGTATAGTACTTGAAGTCCTAACCAGAAAACATGACTTTGGTCTTGAGTTTTGAAACCTTTATTCAAACTATTTTTTAAAAAGTAGTTTATTACCCATGTTTTCTTTAAAGTTTTTAGCCCATATCTCATGTCCTCCCCAACCCAATCACCTGTTGTACCCTATGTTCTCCTTCCCTTTGTTACTTTGGTTATTCCTAATGCTTGATCATCACCTTGCCACCATATAAACTCTTTCTGGCACCAGAAGTAATTACAAATAGAAGTGTAGAAACCTAGAACAGCCAAGAGCCAATCTGCTTCAGTATTGCTTCATTGAAAACCATGGTTAAATCATTAATTAAAACATCAAACAGAAGTTTACATGGTGATTGCTCACCTACTATACTGTAGACTTTAACATTCTTGTCCCCCCTTTTTTTCAGCAAAAGCAAAGACTCACATACCATTACAGTTAAATGCTGATTTGTTGATGGTAGTTTTCAATCATTCTGACCCCATTTCAACAAAACTGGCTTTACCATTTGGGCTTGAGTTAGGTATAGAAGAGAGTGGATTACCATCTTTATTGCTGTAATGTGTTAAGCATTATATGCTCATAGAAGCTAGTTAATTGTTTCCGGTGGAAAGTATTCTTTGAGTTTCCATTTTGAATGTGTTTTGACTAAACATACAATAAACTACTGATGTCTGAAAAAAAATGAAAGAAAGGGAAGAGGAGAAATTTTTTTTCTTTTATTCAAACTCTCTTCTATAAGGGCTACAATTAGATCAAATTATATATATTAATATAAGGGGGAAATGTTATGTGTAACTCTCAAAAATTGTATGCATTAATAGAGTAATCAGTAGAATCACTCATAGGGAAAGATCGGGGCATTAACATGATTTGGAGGGAAAAAAAGAAAGAAAAAGGGAGGGGGGAATCAATTATGGCACCAAGATATACTTGAAAAAATAGAAATAAATTAAATAGAATAATCTTTGTCACACAAAGATACACACAGGAAGGGTAGGGGAAGAATTCTCTTATAAGAAGGAGAGGAAGAGAGTGCTAATTGGTATTACTTAAACCTTACTCTCAGTGAAATCAACTCTGAGAGGGAAGAGCATCTAGATCCATTGGGATCTTGAATTCTATCTTATACAACAGGGTAAGGAAGAAGGAAAAACTAAGGGGGGTAGGAGGGAGGAAGTTCAAAAAGGGAGAGAATGAGAGAAGGGAGTGAAAGTAGCAGACTCCTCCCCCCAAAAAAACAAGAAGGGAACAAAAAGGGAGGGGCAAGACAGGGAAGCATATCAAGGGAGGGGACT
Source organism: Monodelphis domestica (assembly GCF_027887165.1). Lineage (NCBI taxonomy): Eukaryota > Metazoa > Chordata > Mammalia > Didelphimorphia > Didelphidae > Monodelphis > Monodelphis domestica. Next base: position 237,858,129 of record NC_077230.1, read on the forward strand.
AGGGGGACTAATTTAAAGTAAACTACTGATTTAAAAGGTCATAGCAAAAGAAGAAAGGTCAGAATTAGGGGAGGATATCAAAATGCTGGGGATTTCACAAAAGACAATCATAACTTTGGACAGGAATGGTATGAATTCACCCATAAAATGTAGATGAATAACAGAATGGATTAAAATCCAAAACAACACACATGAGGCAGGTAAATACTCACAAGGTCAGAATTAAAGGTTTGAGTAAGACCTCAACTGACAGAAAGAAGGCAGGAGTTGCAATCATGATATCTGACAAAGCCAAAGCAAAAATTGACCTGATTAAAAGGGATAGGGAAGATAAATACATCCTGATAAAAGGGAGTATAGACAATGAGCAAATATCACTAATCAACATGTATGCACCAAATGGTATAGCACCCAAATTTCTAATGGAGAAACTAGGAGAATTAAAAGAGGAAATAGATAGAAAAACTATACTAGTGGGAGATCTGAACCAACTACTATCAAATTTAGATAAATCAAGTAAAAAAATAAATAAGAAAGAGGTAAAAGAGGTGAATGAAATCTTAGAAAAATTAGAGATAATAGATATATGGTGAAAAATAAATAGGGACAAAAAGGAATACACCTTCTTTTCAGCAGTACATGGCACATTCACAAAGATTGACCATATATTAGGTCATAAAAATATGGCATACAAATGCAAAAAAGCAGAAATAATAAATGCAACCTTTTCAGATAAGGAGGAAATTAAAAAATGATCAGTAATGGTACATGGAGAGCAAAATCAAAATTCAATTGGAAATTAAATATGATGCTCCAAAATTGGTTAGAGAATAAATCATAGAAAAAAATAATAATTTCATTGAAGGGAATGACAATGGCGAGACATCCTTTCAAACTTTATGGGATGCAGCCAAAGCAATACTCAGAGGAAAATTCATATCCTTGAGTGCATATATTAACAAATTAGGGAAGGCAGAGACCAATGAATTGGAAATGTAAATCAAAAAACTTGAAAGCAAACAAATTAAAAACCCCCAGGAGAAAACCAAACTAGAAATCCTAAAAATTAAGGGAGAAATCAATAAAATTGAAAGTGATAGAACTATTAAACTAATAAACAAAACTAGAAGCTGGCACTTTGAAAAAACAAACAAAATAGACAAAGTACTGGTCAATCTAATTAAAAAAAGGAAAGAAGAAAAGCAAATTAATAGCATCATAGATGAAAAGGGGGACCTTACCTACAATGAAGAGGAAATTAAGGCAATCATTAAAAACTTCTTTGCCCTATTATATTGCAATAAATATGCCCATCTAGGTGATATGGATGAATATTTACAAAAATATAAATTGTCTAGACTAACAGAAGGAGAAATAGAATTCTTAAATAATCCCATATCAGAAAAAAGATATCCAACAGGCCATCAAAGAACTCCCTAAGAAAAAATCCCCAGGGCCTTATGGATTCACAAGTGAATTCTATCAAATATTCAAAGAACAGCTAATCCCAATACTATACAAACTATTTGACATAATAAACAAAGAGGGAGTTCTACCAAATTCCTTTTATGACACAAATATGGTACTGATTCCAAAGCCAGGCAAGTCAAAAATGGAAAAAGAAAACTACAGACCAATCTCCCTAATGAATATAAATGCAAAAATCTTAAATAGGATGCTAGCAAAAAGACTCCAGCAAGTGGTCAGGAGGGTCATTCAGTATGATCAAGTAGGATTTATACCAGGAATGAAGGGCTGGTTCAATATTAGGAAAACCATCCTACATAATTGACCATATCAACAAACAAATCAACAAAAATCACATGATTATCTCAATAGATGCAGAAAAAGCCTTTGATAAAATACAACACCCATTCCTACTAAAAACACTAGAAAGCATATGAATAGAAGGGTATTTCCTAAAAATAGTAAACAGTATATATCTAAAACCATCAGCAAACATCATTTGCAATGGGGATAAACTTGAAGCATTCCCAATAAGATCAGGAGTGAAACAAGGATGCCCATTATCACCTCTATTATTTAACATTATACTAGAAACACTAGCAGTAGCAATTAGAGAAGAAAAAGAAATTTAAGGGATTAAAATAGGCAATGAGGAGGCCAAGTTGTCACTCTTTGCAAATGATATGATGATCTACTTAAAGAATCCTAGAGAATAAACAAAAAAGCTAGTGGAAATAATCAACAACTTTAGCAAAGTTGCAGGATACAAAATAAACCCACATAAGTAATCAGCATTTCTATATAATTCCAACACATCTCAGCATCAAGATTTAGAATGAGAAATTCCATTCAAAATCACCTTAGACAAAATAAAAATTTTAGGAGACAAACACAGGAACTATATGATCACAACTACAAAACACTCTCCACACAACTAAAACTAGACATCGGCAATAGGAAAAACATTAACTGCTCATGGGTAGGATGGGCTAACATAATAAAAATGACTATCCTACCCAAACTTATCTATCTATTTAGTGCCATACCCATTGAACTTCCAAAAAACTTTTTTTACTGAATTAGAAAAAACCATAACAAAGTTCATTTGGAAGAGCAAAGGAGCAAGGATATCCAGGGAAATAATGAAAAAAATACAAAGGAAGGTGGCCTTGCAGTCTCAGATCTCAAAATATATTATAAAGCAGTGGTCATAAAAACAATTTGGCACTGGCTAAGAGACAGAAAGGAGAATCAGTGAAATAGACTTGGGGTAATTGACCTCAGCAAGACAGTCTATGACAAACCCAAAGACCCCAGCTTTGGGGACAAAAATCCACTATTTGATAAAAACTGCTGGGAAAACTGGAAGACAGTGTGGGAGAGATTAAGTTTGGATCAACACCTCACACTCTACACACCAAGATAAACTCAGAATGGGTGAATGGCTTGAACATAAAGAAGGAAACTATAAGTAAATTAGGCAAACACAGAATAGTATACATGTCAGACCTTTGGGAAAGGAAAGACTTTAAAACCAAGCAAGATATAGAAAGAGCCACAACATGTAAAATAAACAATTTTGATTACATCAAATTTAAAAGGTTTTATACAAACAAAGCCAATGTAACCACAATTAGAAGGGAAACAACAAATTGGGAAACAATCTTCATAACAAAAACCTCTGACAAAGTTTCTAATTATTCAAATTTATAAAGAGCTAAATCAATTGTACAAAAAATCAAGTTATTCTCCAATTGATAAATGGGCAAGGGGCATGAATAGGCAGTTTTCAGCTAAAGAAATCAAAACTATTAATAAGCACATGAAAAAGTGTTCTAAAACTCTTATAATCAGAGAGATGCACATCAAAACAATGCTGAGATATCACCTCACACCTAGCAGATTGTCTAACATGACAGCAAATGAGAGTAATGAATGCTGGATGGGATGTGGCAAAGTTGGGACATTAATGCATTGCTGGTGGAGTTGTGAATTGATCCAACCATTCTAGAGGGCAATTTGGAACTATGTCCAAAGGGCGATAAAAGACTGCCTGCCCGAATGCACTGCTGGGTTTGTATCCCAAAGAGATAATAAGTAAAAAGACTTGTACAAGAATATTCATAGCAGTGCTCTTTGTGGTGGCAAAAAATTGGAAAATGAGGGAATACCCTTCAATTGGGGAATGGCTGAACAAATTGTGGTATATGTTGGTGATGGAATACTATTGTGCTAAAAGGAATAATAAACTGGAGGAATTCCATGGAAACTGGAACAACCTCCAGGAAGTGATACAGAGTGAAAGGAGCAGAACCAGGAGAACATTGTACACAGAGACTGATACACTGTGGTATAATCGAAAGTAATGGACTTTTCCATTAGTGTCAATGCAATGTCCTTAAACAACCTGTAGGGATCAAGGAGAAAAAAACACTACCCACAAGCAGAGGACAAACGGTGGGAGTAAAAACACCGAGGAAAGGCAACAGCTTGACTTACAGGGGTGGAGGGGACATGTCTGAGGAGAGACTCTAAATGAACACCCTCATGCAAAAACCAATAACATAGAAATGAACTCAGATCAAGGGCACATGTGATACCCAGAGGAATCATGCATCTCCAATGGGAGGGGTGATGGGAGGGGAGGAGGAAAAGAAAATGATCTTTGTTTCTCATGAATTATGTTTGAAAATGACCAAATAAAATAAAGTTTAAAAGGAAAAAAAAAAGAAATGACTCCAGGCATGAAGAAGAAAAGTACATCTCAGGTCTCTATATGCAGGCTGCCTAAAGTTTTCTTACTCTTTAAGAAATACTATCTTACTCTTCTACTAATAAACCTGGCTTCCAACATCTTAGAAGTGTAGGTCCATTAAACATCAAATCAATCAATCAAATAAATAAAAGGCCCTTGGCATGAAGAAGTGAAAGAATTAAGAAAACATCAAATATGATTACTATTGATATTTGTATTGACTTCAAGACAAGAAAGTACATGTAGTAGGGAAAAGGAAAGATTGGGTATTAGAGGACTACACTTTAAGGGCTGTCAAAGGGTTTTACTACCTATGTGACCTTTTAGCAAATCATCTAACCTCTTTGGGCATCTATTCCTTCATCTATAAAATAAGCAAAATACAGTAGATGACTATATTCTCTTAAAGCTCTAAATCCATGCTGCCATCTTTTCTGTTTGGGATAGGTTGAGAGTTTTTTTTATTGTTTGTTTTTAGCATATGGCTCAGTACTCAAACTAGGAGAAGAATAATTTATAATTCACTCAGGGAACAAAATAGCTATTTAGGTTTCTTTGTTGGGATAAGTAAAAGAGAATCTCAATTTAGGTTAGTTTGCTAACAAATATGTTAGTAAATTGGCTGAAATGGCTTGGTAGAGAGAGGATTTTGAAAGAATTATCTGAGGGTTTTAGACTATCTACAGAGTTCTAAAATTTCTGCAACTCCTGTCTTTACTAGCATTGGCTGGGTCATAGAAAATAGTCAAGAAGTATGAAATATTTGACCATGGGTTCATTAAATTCCTATATATACTTAAGATCCAGACCTGGAACAGAGACTAAGTCAATGAAAGTGTCACTAGTGTTTAAAAAAAACAACCTCCTTTCCCACATAGTCCATTCTCATAGAATCATTCATAAGCTTTATTCTATTTTCAAAAGCCTCCCTTGCCAACTTCCGAATGATTAATAGGCAAAAGATATGAAGAGAAAATTTTCAGATGAAAAAATCAAATTCATATATAGGCACATTAAAAAAAATGCTCTAAATCAATACTAATTAGAGAAATACACATTAAAACAATTTTGAGATATCTCATACCTAGCAGATTGACTAAATGACAGAAAAGCAAAATGACACATGTTGGAGGGAATTTGAAAAAATAGGGACACTAATACACTGTTGCTGGAACTGTGAACTAATTCAACCATTTTGAAAAGCAATTTGGAATTATATCCAAAGTTTTAGAACTATGTATATACTCTTACACTCGGCAATATATTTTGGATCTGTTTTCCAAGCAGATGAAGGAAAAAAAGAAAAGAACTTATGTGTTCCAAAATGTTATGGTAATTCTCTTGGTGATGACAAAGAACTGGAAACTGAGGGCATGTCTATCAATTGGGGAATAGCTAAACAAAATGTGGTATATGATCATGATGGAATACTATGGTACCTCCTCCCTGAGCACCCCATACACCCGTAGGGCAGCTAGGGCAGCTCTCCAGCCTCTGACCCTCAACTGACACCCAGCTCTCACTTGTGGCTCCTAGTAGCTGCTAGCATGTGGCAGCGGCCACACCCCAGGCAACGGCTTCAACAGGCCAGCTAAACCTTGTGAGGGTAGCCATTGGGTCGTCGTGGACCCCTTGTGAACTAGGGCTTTGCTCACCCAGCATGTGAAGACTGCTTCGGCGGAACAGACGGAAGAAACCAATAAGAAGGTCCAACGGCTGAGATGGCGATGCAGCAAGACACTGTGGAGTGCTTAGGGTGTGTTGGAGCACAAAAGACAATACGGCCATCCAATGCAGCTGAGGAAGTCTCCATATGTAATGACTTTTCGTGCCACTGGACCCAGGCTTCCAATGCCAAGAGAGTGGGACTGTCTCTGTGCATCGACTTTTCCACTTATATCTTCATGCACAAGTGTCTTTGTGCACAAAAACACACAAAGACAATAATCATCCTCGGTTACTGAGAGACTACTACTACTACTACTACTATGGCACCATAAGAAATAATGAACAGGCTGTTTAAAAAGATTGGAAAGATAACACTGTTGGGTTTGTACCCCAAAGAGTTAATAAGGAAAAAGACTTGTACAAAAATATTTATAGCCATTCTCTTTGCGGTGGCAAAAAAACTGGAAAATGAGGAGGTATCCATTGATTGGGGAATAACTGAATAAATTGTGGTATCTGATGGTGATGGAATATTATTGTGCTAAAAGGAATAATGAACCGGAGGAATTCCATGTGAACTGGAAAGAACTCCAAGAATTGATACAGAGTGAAAAGAGCAGAACCAGGAGAACATTGTACACAGAGACTGATACATTATGGCACAATTGAATGTAATAGACTTTTCTACTAGCAGCAATGCAATGACACAGGACAATCCAAAGGAACTAATGAGAAAGAACACTATCTACATCTAGAGAAAGGACTGTGTTGAACAGAAATGCAGAAGAAAAACATATGATTGAACATGTAGTTTAATGTAGATATGATTAGGGTTTTATGTTAAAAGATCACTACTGCAAATATGAATGACATGGAAATAGGTTTTGAACAATGATACATGTATAACCCAGTGGAATTGCTTGTCAACTCCAAGAGGGAATAAGGGAGGAGATCATGAATCATGTAACCACGGAAAAATATTCTAAAGAAAAAAAATTTGGAAAGAACTACATAGAATAATGAATATTGAGATGTATAGACCAAAGAGACCATTATATATAGCTACAGATAATACTTGAAGAATAATTTGTGAATATCACCTTCAGAGAAAAATTGAAACATTTAAGACATAATTTATATATGTATATATATATGTATATATATATACATATACATAATGGTTTCCTGAATGATACCTTCTAAGATGCAAGGAGGGGAGGAAGAGGCTAAAATATATATTTTTAAAGCCTATATCTTCAATCTTTCTCCTTCATCCACTCATGTTCCATATTCTTTGGTTCTTCTCATCTTCATTTTCTTTCCACTTCTCTTTGAGAAGTTAGATTAGTTGCATTCAATTCCTTAGATCTAATCTTCTTTTTTGTCTCTATTTCCATTCTTTATTTTTTAACCACATTTCTCTCCTAATATTTAACCTCCTGCTCCTTCTTTTATTTAGGTATGCCATGCTTAAATTGTATTTTCTGTGAGATTTCTAGTTAGTCTTCAAGTTTCAAGAAGTTTTCAATCACAGATGAAAGAAGTTGGATTTTATTTAACAAGACAAAACTGTATATAGTTGCTCAAGAAAATCTGGTTTCAGATTTATTACACACATGAATTATAATTACAAGTATTAATTACAAGTAAGCACCCATTATGTAGCTAACACCATGAACAGAACTGAAAGACTTGCATTGGGTAATATACAATCTCTGCTCTCTAGAAACTTACAGTCTACTATGATTATTTATCATGATAGCCATTGAAGATTGTTGTTTTTTATTTTATTATGAAAAAGAATATGACCATATTTAGGTAGGATTAGGACCTAATTTTTATTTTAACTTTCTTCTTTTCAATTGGATATGACCGATTTAAAGTATCTTTCAAAGAAGTAGAATACTAGTAGGTTTAACATTACATTAATGACTCCATAGTAGTGACAGTTTGTGAATAATTGACACTTGGCATGATCTAAATTTTCTAGCAAATATATTTTAAGAAAATGTTAATCTGACTTCCAATTATATATTCAGGCAGAAGGACATCATTCATGCCATAGGCAATGGTCAAATCCAAGACATCAATAATACCCACGTTAAGATCCTAGAAGACATCTTTCAAAATAAGAGACTGAATATGGCCATGAAAGTCACTAGATCACTCAAGACCATTATTCATTTCTGTAGTATATTTGCTTCTGAGGATCACTCTGGTATCTAGGCTTCTCTGAAACAGGCACTAAATGGTGTTGTGAATATTAATGGCCCTCTGGATAATTATGTCAATGGGGAACAGTCTAAAGTGCTGGTCCAAAGAAATAGTGATGCTTTTGTCCTCTGATATTTTATCAATGAAATGTGTGAGTACTTATTCTTTTTTGAATAACTACTTGAGCTAACCAAAGTACAGTCATGTTTTTGCCACTGAATATAGATCTTCCTTTCCAAGTCCACAAGAAGTTGATGATGGAGGAGTCCAAATCCATGGAGATCAATGGACTTCAGTGCTGATGTCAAAAGAAAAAAATTAAGTCTCACAAAGCAAATAAAATAAGGAATTACTCTATTGAATGGCAAATTGAATATGACATAACTATGTGTGGCTGAGAGCATGATCCCATGTGAGAACAGATGTACAAGTGAATTGAATAATTTAGAATCCTATACAAATTCACAGTGTTATGGGTTGATTAGTATTTGTGGAAGTCATTTTGGTTCTTATTTACACACTGTCTCATAACATTATCTAACTACTCCTTGTAGCTGACTCATTTCCCCAACTAGATTGTAAGCTCAGAAAGGCTAAGAATTATGTCTTATACTTCCTTTAATCAAAAACCTTTCTCATCATAGGCATAGCCTCAATAAATTCCTATTGTATAAAAATGAATGAAACTCCACTGAGGAAATAGCAAATCTGGCACTCAGACTTATGAATTGGAGTGTGCTGTGGTATAGTAAATAATCCTAACTCTTTGTTCTGTACCCTTTAAAAAAACATTCTATGAAGCATAGATATATCTAGGATTCTGAATCCTTGAGGAAATATTCATAATATTCTTTGTTAGTTGCAAATAAATAGCTTTCCAGTACATTTCCATTACAGGAACAACATTAGCAAGTATGGTTTGGCCTATAGAGACAGAAAAAAGGAAGTCAGTGTCGGTGCTTTTCTCCTACTTAATGATAATGGCTGTCCTGTATCCTTTATTCAGACTAACCAAACTAGACTTTTCTCTATTCCTCACATATGATACGCTATCTCATAATTCTGCCTTTGCACTGGCCATCATCCTCCATGCTTGGAATGCTCTCTGTCATCTCCATCCTCAGGTGTCACCTATGTGATAATTTTTCTGATTCACCTAACTGCTAGTGTCCTCCCTCCTAACCTGTCTTGCACTTAAATTAATATTTATTTTTATTTAACCTTGTTATATTTATTCTGTTTTAATATATATGCTTGTCTCCTAGTACATAAATTCCTTACAATAAGTGCTTCTGGAAAATTCATCTTTCCAAGTTCAAATCTAGCCACAAGCACTTACTAAATGTGTGACCTGGGAAATTCACATAATCCTGTTTGTTTCAGTTTCATCATCTCTAAAATGAGCTGGAAAAGGAAATAGCAAACTATCTTTGTCAAGAAAACACTAAATGGACTTCCGGTTAAGATGGCGGCTTAGAGAAAGCTGAAGTTCAGATCTCCGGAAAACCCTTCCCGACCGATCTCAAACTAGAAGCTCCTAAGGCGCCGAAATTCAAAACGATCAACAGCACAGACCCTGGGAACCCTCCTCCTGGACCTGGACCCGGTTCAAAAGGTACGGCTCCCCTTAAAAGCCAGAACCCGAGATCCCTCGGACCTCAGGGGTAGGAGCGCAGAGTCCAAGGCTCCCGGAAGCGGCAGCCGCGCCGGGCTCAGAGAGCAGGGTCTGAGGAACAACAACCCTCAGGGTCTTCTACCCAAGTCCCAGTCCGGGTGAAAGTTACTGCCTGGGGCCTCCGCTGCAGAGAGCTGGTCAAAACAACAGCAACCCTCAGGGCGGGCAAGACAGCCTCACGGGCTGGATCCTGCTATCCAAGTCTCAGTGAAAGTCTGTGCTCTCGGAGCTTGGGGAAGCGGCAGCCCATCCCCCCGCAGGCCGACGAAACAGCCTCACGGCCAGCGATTCTGAAGGCAACTTCCGGAAATCGAGCCAGGGGGAGAGTGTGGCCTCGTGGTCCGACCCTTCCATTCCAGTTCCAGTGAGGCATATTCAGTTTAACCCAGGGAAAGCTCATAGAACTATCTGCCCAGGACTAAAGCCCCTGAACACCAGAAAGAGACAAGAAAAACTAATCCTCCACATTCAGAAATGGCAAACTCCACAGAACCACAGAAGCCCCAAAATACCAAGAAAAATAAGAAGAAAGGGGCGACTTTGGACACATTCTATGGAGCCAAAATACAAAATACAGAGCAGACAGAAGATAATATAAAAGAAAATGCTCCAAAACCTTCCAAAGGAAATGGAAACTCTCCACAAACCTATGAAGAATTTGAATCAGAAATGACCAAAAAGATGGAAGCCTTCTGGGAGGAAAAGTTGGAAATAATGCAAAAGAAATTCACGCATCTACAAAACCAGTTTGACCAAACTGTAAAAGAAAACCAGGCTTTAAAGGCCAGAATCAGGCAGCTGGAAGACAATGATCGTGTAAAAGAGCAAGAAGCAATAAAGCAAAGCCAAAATACCAAGAAATTAGAAGAGAACATAAAATATCTCACCGACAAGGTGATAGATCTGGAAAATAGGGGGAGAAGGGATAATTTAAGAATAATTGGACTCCCAGATAAGCCAGAAATAAACACCAAACTGGACATGGTGATACAAGATATAATCAAAGAAAATTGCCCAGAGATTCTAGAACAAGGGGGCAATACATCCACTGACAGAGCTCACAGAACACCTTCTACACTAAACCCCCAAAAGACAACTCCCAGGAATGTAATTGCCAAATTCCAAAGCTATCAAACAAAAGAAAAAATCCTACAGGAAGCCAGAAAAAGACAATTTAGATATAAAGGAATGCCAATCAGGGTCACCCAAGACCTTGCAAGTTCTACTCTGAATGATCGTAAGGCATGGAACATGATCTTCAGAAAGGCAAGAGAGCTGGGTCTCCAACCAAGAATCAGCTACCCAGCAAAACTGACTATATACTTCCAAGGGAAAGTATGGGCATTCAACAAAATAGAAGACTTCCAACTTTTTGCAAAGAAAAGACCAGAGCTCTGTGGAAAGTTTGATACCGAAAATCAAAGAGCAAGGAATACCTGAAAAGGTAAATATTAAGGAAAGGGGAAAAATGTTATCTTCTTTTACTCAAACTCTCTTCTATAAGGACTACATTTATATCAACCTATGTATACTAATATGTGGGGAAAATGTAATGTATAAATAGGGGGTAAAGAAAGACCAAATAGAATAATGGTTCTCACACAAAGATTCACAGGGGAAGGGGAGGGGAAGAAAACTCCTATAAGAAGGAGAGGAAGAGGGGGGGGGGGTTTACTTAAACCTCAATCTCAGGGAAATCAACTCTGAGAGGGAAAAACATCCAGATCCATTGGGATCTTGAATTCTATCTTACCCAACAAGGGTAAGGAGAAGGGAAAACCAAGGGGGGGAGGGGGAGAGGGAGAACAAAAAGGGAGGGAAAGAGAGGGGGGAGGGGGAGGGAACAAAAAGGGAGGGACTAAAAAGGGAAACATCAAGGGAGGGGACAAGGGGGACTGATTCAAAGTAAATCACTGGACTAAAAGGTAGAGCCGAAGAAGAAAAGGTTAGAATTAGGGAAGGCAATCAAAATGCCAGGGAGTACACAAATGACAATCATAACTTTGAACGTGAATGGGATGAACTCACCCATAAAACGTAGACGAATAGCAGAATGGATTAGAATCCAAAACCCTACCATATGTTGTCTTCAAGAAACACACATGAGGCGGGTTGACACCCACAAGGTCAGAATTAAAGGATGGAGTAAGACCTTCTGGGCCTCAACTGATAGAAAGAAGGCAGGAGTGGTAATCATGATATCTGATAAAGCCAATGCAAAAATAGACCTGATCAAAAGGGATAGGGAAGGAAATTATATTTTGTTAAAAGGGACTCTAGACAATGAGGAAATATCATTAATCAACATGTATGCACCAAATAATATAGCACCCAAATTTCTAATGGAGAAACTAGGAGAATTGAAGGAAGAAATAGACAATAAAACCATACTAGTGGGAGACTTAAACCAACCATTATCAAATTTAGATAAATCAAATCAAAAAATAAATAAGAAAGAGGTAAAAGAAGTGAATGAAATCTTAGAAAAATTAGAATTAATAGACATATGGAGAAAAATAAATAGGGATAAAAAGGAATACACCTTCTTCTCAGCACCACATGGCACATTCACAAAAATTGACCATACATTAGGTCACAGAAACATAGCACACAAATGCAAAAAAGCAGAAATAATGAATGCAGCCTTCTCAGATCACAAGGCAATAAAAATAATGATTAGTAATGGTACATGGAAAACCAAATCTAAAACCAATTGGAAATTAAACAATATGATACTCCAAAACCGTTTAGTTAAAGAAGAAATCATAGAAACAATTAATAATTTCATCAAGGAAAATGACAATGGCGAAACATCCTTTCAAACCTTTTGGGATGCAGCCAAAGCGGTAATCAGAGGCAAATTCATATCCCTGAAAGCTCATATTAACAAACAAGGGAGAGCAGAGATCAATCAATTGGAAATGCAATTGAAAAAACTCGAAAGCGATCAAATTAAAAACCCCCAGCAGAAAACCAAATTAGAAATCCTAAAAATTAAGGGAGAAATTAATAAAATCGAAAGTGATAGAACTATTGATTTAATAAATAAGACAAGAAGCTGGTACTTTGAAAAAACAAACAAAATAGACAAAGTACTGGTCAATCTAATTAAAAAAAGGAAGGAAGAAAAGCAAATTCACAGCATTAAAGATGAAAAGGGGGACAGCACCTCCAATGAGGAGGAAATTAAGGCAATCATTAGAAATTACTTTGCCCAATTATATGGCAATAAATACACCAATTTAGGAGAAATGGATGAATATATACAAAAATACAAACTGCCTAGACTAACAGAAGAGGAAATAGAATTCTTAAATAATCCCATATCAGAAATTGAAATCCATCAAGCCATCAAAGAACTTCCTAAGAAAAAATCCCCAGGGCCTGATGGATTCACCTGTGAATTCTATCAAACATTCAGAGAACAGTTGACCCCAATACTATACAAACTATTTGACATAATAAGCAAAGAGGGAGTTCTACCAAACTCCTTTTACGACACAAACATGGTACTGATTCCAAAACCAGGCAGGTCAAAAACAGAGAAAGAAAACTATAGACCAATCTCCCTAATGAATATAGATGCAAAAATTTTAAATAGGATACTAGCAAAAAGACTCCAGCAAGTGATCAGAAGGATCATTCACCATGATCAAGTAGGATTCATACCAGGGATGCAGGGCTGGTTCAACATTAGGAAAACCATCCACATAATTGACCACATCAACAAGCAAACTAGCAAGAACCACATGATTATCTCAATAGATGCAGAAAAAGCCTTTGATAAAATACAACACCCATTCCTATTAAAAACACTAGAAAGCATAGGAATAGAAGGGTCATTCCTAAAAATAATAAACAGTATATATCTAAAACCAACAGCTAATATCATCTGCAATGGGGATAAACTAGATGCATTCCCAATAAGATCAGGAGTGAAACAAGGATGCCCATTATCACCTCTACTATTTGACATTGTACTAGAAACACTAGCAGTAGCAATTAGAGAAGATAAAGAAATTGAAGGTATCAGAATAGGCAAGGAGGAGACCAAGTTATCACTCTTTGCGGATGACATGATGGTCTACTTAAAGAATCCTAGAGATTCAACCAAAAAGCTAATTGAAATAATCAACAACTTTAGCAAAGTTGCAGGATACAAAATAAACCCACATAAATCATCAGCTTTTCTATATATCTCCAACACAGCTCAGCAGCAAGAACTAGAAAGAGAAATCCCATTCAAAATCACCTTAGACAAAATAAAATACCTAGGAATCTACCTCCCAAGACAAACACAGGAACTATATGAACACAACTACAAAACACTCGCCACACAACTAAAACTAGACTTGAACAATTGGAAAAACATTAACTGCTCATGGATAGGACGAGCCAATATAATAAAAATGACCATCCTACCCAAACTTATTTATCTATTTAGTGCCATACCCATTGAACTACCAAAATACTTCTTCACTGATTTAGAAAAAACCATAACAAAGTTCATTTGGAAGAACAAAAGATCAAGGATATCCAGGGAATTAATGAAAAAAAACACATATGATGGGGGCCTTGCAGTCCCTGACCTAAAACTATATTACAAAGCAGCAGTCATCAAAACAATTTGGTACTGGCTAAGAAACAGAAAGGAAGATCAGTGGAATAGACTGGGGGAAAGCGACCTCAGCAAGACAGTATACGATAAACCCAAAGATCCCAGCTTTTGGGACAAAAATCCACTATTCGATAAAAACTGCTGGGAAAATTGGAAGACAGTGTGGGAGAGACTAGGAATAGATCAACACCTCACACCCTACACCAAGATAAATTCAAAATGGGTGAGTGACTTAAACATAAAGAAGGAAACCATAAGTAAATTGGGTAAACACAGAATAGTATACATGTCAGACCTTTGGGAGGGGAAAGGCTTTAAAACCAAGCAAGATATAGAAAGAATCACAAAATGTAAAATAAATAATTTTGACTACATCAAACTAAAAAGCTTTTGTACAAACAAAACCAATATAACTAAAATCAGAAGGGAAACAACAAATTGGGAAAAAATCTTCATAGTAACCTCTGACAAAGGTTTAATTACTCATATTTATAATGAGCTAAATCAATTGTACAAAAAATCAAGCCATTCTCCAATTGATAAATGGGCAAGGGAAATGGATAGGCAGTTCTCAGATAAAGAAATCAAAACTATTAACAAGCACATGAAGAAGTGTTCTACATCTCTTATAATCAGAGAGATGCAAATCAAAACAACTCTGAGGTATCACCTCACACCTAGCAGATTGGCTAACATAACAGCAAAGGAAAGTAATGAATGCTGGAGGGGATGTGGCAAAGTAGGGACATTAATTCATTGCTGGTGGAGTTGTGAACTGATCCAACCATTTTGGAGGGCAATTTGGAACTATGCCCAAAGGGCGACAAAAGAATATCTACCCTTTGACCCAGCCATAGCACTGCTGGGTCTGTACCCCAAAGAGATAATGGACACAAAGACTTGTACAAAAATATTCATAGCTGCGCTCTTTGTGGTGGCCCAAAACTGGAAAACGAGGGGATGCCCATCAATTGGGGAATGGCTGAACAAACTGTGGTATATGTTGGTGATGGAATACTATTGTGCTCAAAGGAATAATAAAGTGGAGAAGTTCCATGGAGACTGGAACAACCTCCAGGAAGTGATGCAGAGCGAGAGGAGCAGAACCAGGAGAACATTGTACACAGAGACTAATACACTGTGGTATAATCGAACGTAATGGACTTCTCCATTAGGGGCGGTGTAATGTCCCTGAACAACTTTCAGGGATCCAGGAGAAAAAAAAACACCATTCATAAGCAAAGGATAAACTATGGGAGTGGAAACACCGAGAAAAAGCAACTGCCTGAATACAGAGGTTGAGGGGACATGACAGAGGATAGACTTTAAATGAACACTCTAATGCAAATACTATTAACAAAGCAATGGGTTCAAATCAAGAAAACATCTAATGCCCAGTGGACTTACGCGTCGGCTATGGGGGGTGGGGGGGAGGAAAAGAAAATGATCTATGTCTTTAACGAATAATGCTTGGAAATGATCAAATAAAATATATTTAAAAAAAAAAAAAGAAAGAAAAACACAAGATTTATGACTTGTTTACATGGGTATATCATTTGGGGTTTTGGTTTTAAGAGATTATTATAAAAATGAATAATATGGAAATGGAAGAGGAGAGGGAGACAATTTGAATCATGTAACCTTAGGGAGAAATTTCTAAAAAAATAAATAAATAAAATAATGTTTTAAAAAAAGAAAAAAAAAAGAAAACACTAAATGTCATGAAGCATCAGACATGACTAAACAACAGATCAACTAAACAACAACAACGGCAACATGCCAATCACTGTGTTAAGTGCTTGGGATATAGAAAAACATTTTAAAAACACAGTCCTTGTTCTCAAAGAGCCCCCTGTCTAGTGGAATGACTAACATACAAACAACTATAAAACATAGTTTGGATAGGATAAACTGAATGTAAGCTCAGAGAGATGGCATGACTATTAAGGAGGATTGGGAAAGGTTTCTTGCAGAAAGTGAGGATTTATGTAATTTTGAAAGGGAAACCAGTATCTGTCTCATTCTAGACCATTCTAGGTAGAAGGGTCTGACAAAGAAAACATTTGAGATAAGAAATGGGTTACCATATGTGAGGAAGAGCAAAGAGTCTAGTGTCGCTGGATCACAGAGTATGTAGAGGGGAATGATGACATATGAGACAATGAAGAAGAGAGAAGAGGGAGTTCTTGGTGAATGAACTCGATTTCTTTAATGAAAAATGAGGTAAGAGTATCAGCTGAGAAGATGGGGGCAGAGAGAGAAAGGAAAGTCATAAGCTCTTTCAAGAAAGATGAAAAGGGTTAGAAAAGCTGCTTGTGATGAGTAACAGAGGGAATTTATTGGGTAGGTATTAAAGTATTGCCTTATCATGAAAGCCTATGTGGCATTAATGCCATAAATCTATAGTGTATCCAGTTAGCACAGTTTGTTTTTCCCCCAAGCTTTGTTCAGCAGCATGTGAGAAGAATTAAAGACAGAGGATGATTAATGATTTATTTTCTACTTGGAAAATGATCTCTGGTGGTTTCTACTGGCAATGAATCAGCCTTGCACAATTAAAATTTATATAAATGACTTAAACTAAAGTCAAGGTATATTTATCAAATTTATATATAACAAAAATGTCAAATTTCTATAGAATGTCAAGAAATATTGCAACAGAAAACAGAAGAAAATTGGATGTATTGAAAACAATAGACTTGGAAAATAGATCAAGGAGAAGCAATTTAAGAATCATGGATACTCTTTAACAAAAACTACTGGGAAAAAAGAAAAACAGTAAGGCAGAAACTAGATATAGACCAGTATCTCATACCCTATACCAAGATATGTGATTTAGATATCAAGGGTGACACCAAAACTAAATTAATGGAATACAGAATAGTGCACCTGGCAGATCTTTGGAGAAGGGAAGAATTTATGACCAAACAAGACATAGTATAATGAGATATAAAATGAATAATTTTGATATTAAATTTAAAAGCTTTTATACAAACAAAGTGAATCTGACCAAAATTCATTGGTTTGGTATTAGAAAGACCAGTTCAGTATATGCTATACAACTCTCCCTGCTTATCCTTTCTCAAGCCCCTCTGGCCTTCATTTTCCTCTTCTATAAAATGAGAATTGTTGAAAAAGATTATTGTTACGGTCTCCTCTATTATTCTGTTAAATCTTTATCTATTCTCCAAGGGCTAACATAGGGTTCTGTATATAATAGATAATTGACAAATATTGGATAAATGTAATTAAAGGCATCTATGTTTGATGTAAATACATGAAACAGATTAGAGACTTCTTCAGGACTTGCCATGTCTTCCTAAATAGGGTAGATATTTCCTAGGATGGTTGTCATTAAATATGGTTCTGGTAAGTGAATTCAATTAATGTGTTTTCTAGGAGCAAGAATATTACCTACCAAAAGAAAAAAAAGGACCCCAGATGCTGAATGATTCTTTGGTACCTTATGAGTCAAGGCAATTACAAGGTCACTTGTTTATGCAGCATTCTCTGAATTTCTTCCCTTCAACTTAGCTTATCAGTTTACCAAAAGCACTATTATTGGTCTTTGATTCCTTTGAGTTATTACCAAATTAATTATTCCAAACCTTTTTCTTTTTTCAAATCTATAAATAACACTTATAATATATACACACATACACACACACACACACACACACCAACAACAACAGAGAAAGAGAGCAAGTGACCTGCCTTCATGTTTCACTATGAACACTAGGAATATAAGAGGATCTGCTTCAGCTCCTGAGATTAAAAACTTCATTATCTTCATCCATTTTCTTCTTTTCCCCCATTTCAGAAGATCATATATCTCCACTCCTTGCCAAAGTTAATCTCTAAATAATTCTTTGATTTCATGAACATTCTCCAAGATGTGGAAAGGCTAATTATGTTTATATGGAAACCAGAAATGAGGGATGAGATCTATGCAAAGTCAGGATGTACTCTGCCATTAAGAAAGTGTATCCTTGATCAAGACACTTAACTTTTATGCATCTTCATTCTCTCTTTCTAAAGGCTCCTTCCCACCCACCTACAAATACGTTAAAATTCTTTTTTTTTTTAAGTTTTCAAACTTCCTTTAGTCCTACAACCTTATTTACAGAATCAAAGAATATCAGAGTTGGAATTAATTTCAGAAGTCATTTAATCCAACACATACTTAAATATTCAATGAGATATTTTATCCTACAAATTTGAATGTTAACAACAAAAGCACAAATCAAATCCATCCATGTCAATCAATGTGGTGTCATTCTTGTACTTGTCTTCCCAGACCAGAAATATTAAGTAACCCAATCTCAGAAAAGGAAATAGATATAGCTATAAAAGAAATATCAAGAGAGGAAAAAAGCTCCTTGTCTTCAGACTTTTGAAGAACAATTAGTTCCTGTACTTCACAAATTATTCTCCAAATTCAAGAACCCTTTTATGAGACAAATATATTGGTCTTTGGATAGTTTGGGTATTTTACCTTTTTGGAGGTATTCCTTTATTTATTTTATCTTCTTAGTTTTGTTAACATATAATTGTGCATAATATGTTCTGATTATTCTTTTTATTTCTCCTAGCTGGACTGTGATTTCACTTTGATCATTTACTTTTTATTTATTTTTTTCACTCCTTTCTTTTTAATCAGATTAACTAAAGGTTCAAAAACTTTATTGATCTTTTCAAAAAATCCATTTTTAACTTGTATATCATTTCTTTGGCTTTCTGTTTTTAGTTTATCCACTTTCCTTTAATATTTCTAATCTTCTCTTTTGTGCATCTTTTAGGTTTGTTTGTTTGTGGGGCTTCTAATTTTTAATGCATATTCAAGTAATCAATCTTCTCTTTTTCTATTTTGTTAATGTATGTTTGTAGGTATATAATGCCTCCCCTGAGGACTACACTGCAGCTGCACTCCATAAATTTTGTTTATGTTGTTTCATTGTTTTAATTTTCTTTTACATAATTATTATTTCAGATATTTGTTCTTAGGCCCACTTGTTATTTAAGATTTCGTTAAGTCTGCAATCGAGTCTCTGCCTTCTGTTAGTGGTTCCTGAACCAATTACTATTTTTATTGCATTATGTTTTGTAAAATTACATTAACTATTTCTACCTCTGTATATTTGCTTGTCTTATCTCAGAGGTATACTTCATGGTCAATTTTTAATAAACTTCCATATGGTCCTGAGAAATATGCATATTCTTTTATAGACTCATTTAGAAGATGTAATTACTCTTTTTTCCTTCATTTAAGAAATTTTTAATATAATAACTTTTTATCATAATTCCATATTGCTCTCCAAGATGGTTGGATCAATTCCCAGTTCCACCAAAAATAATATATTAATATCTCTATTTTTCAACATCTCCAATATTTGTCATTTTGCTCTTTTATCATTTTAGCCAATCTGAAAAATGTGAGATGATATCTTATGAGTAGTTTGATTTGCATTTATCTAATGCAGAATGATTTAGAGAATTTTTTTCATATAATTATATAGAGCATTAATTTCTTCATCCAAAAACTGCCTGTATGTCTTTTGACCACTCACTACTTAGGGAATGACTCATATTCTTGGTTTTGATAAAGTTTTCGGTATAGTTTAGATTTAAGATCTCTGTCCAAGAAACTGTCTTTAAAATTTTTCCTAACTTATTGTTTTCTTCTAATCTTAAGGTACATTAGTTTTATTTGTACAAAACCTTTCTAATTTAATGTATTCAAAATTATCCATTTTGCATTTCACAATTTTTTCTATTTCTTGTTTAATTCATAAAAATTCTTCTCCTAGACTATAGCAAGATGTCACAAGGATTATTCACTAAGACCAGATGGGATTTATACCAGGAATGCAAGGATATTTCAATATTACAAAAACCATCCACATAATTGACCATATCAATAATCAAACCTACAGAAATCACATGATTATCTCAATAGATGCAGGAAAAAGCCTTTAACAAAATATTGAAAACACTAGAAAGCATAGGAATCAAAGCGCCCTTCCTCAAAATAATGAACAGCATATATTTAAACCATCAGCAAGTATTATCTGCAATGGGGACAAGTTAGAAGCCTTCCCAGTAAGATCAGGAGCAAAGCAAAGATGCCCATTATCACCTCTATTATTTAATATTGTACTAGAAACACTAGCCAAAGCAATTAGAGAAGAAAAAGAAATAGATATGATTAAAGTAGGCAGTGAGAAAACTAAACTATCACTCTTTGTAGATAATATGATGATATATTTGAGAATCCTAGAGAATCAGCTAAAAGGCTACTGGAAATAATTAATAATTTTAGCAACTAGTGGAAATAATTAACAGTTTTAGCAAAGTGGCAGGTTATTGTGGGTTTAAAAATATTGTGGCGGGGGACTGCATCCCTCAGCATGCCCCAGGAGTCCCTCCTTCTTACTTCCTGGTATGGGATTGGTCTATGAATGGATCAATCCCATGCTAAGGAGGGATCACCCCCCCCTCCACTTCCAGTATAAGGACCAATTCTGCACCAAAGTGGAACCTTTGAATCTGACTAGATTCAGGGTTTAGCGGGAAATAGTCAATTTCAAGCTGGGAACTCCTGTGTATTTTCTTTGAATAAAAATTTTTGTTAAGTCAAAAAGATAGAGTTTTCTTTCAGCATTACAGTATAAAATAAACCCACATAAATCATCAGTGTTTCTATGTATTTCCAACAAAATAGCAGCAAAACCTCATTTAACATCAAACTAAACAATATAAAATATTTATGAATCTATCTGCCAGGAAAAACACAGGAATTATATGAACGCAACTACAAATCACTTTTCACACAATTAAAACTGGATCTAAATAGTTGGAAAAACATTAATTGCTCATGGGTAGGATGACTTAACATAACAAAAATTATAATCTTACCCAAATTACCCTATTTATTTAGTGCCATAACTATCAAACTACCAAAACATATATAGAATTAGAAAATATTATAGCAAAGTTCTTCTGGAAGAACAAAAAATCAAGAAAACCTAGGGAAATAATGAAAAAAATGTGAATGATGGGGGCCTAGCAATACCAGATCTTAAACTGTACTATAAAGCAGTGGTCATCTAAACAATATTGTACTGGCCAAGAGACAGAAGGGTAGATCAATGGAATAGACTAGGGAGTAAATGACCTCAGGAAACTAGTGTTTGATAAACCCAAAGGTCCCAGCTTTTGTAACAAAAATTCACTATTTGACAAAAACTGCTGGGAAAATTGGAAAATGGTATGGGAAAAAATAGGTTTATATTAACATCTCTCACCCTATACCAAGATAAATTCAAAATAGCTAAATGATGTAAATATAAAGAATGAAATCACAAATAAATTAGGTGAACATAAAATAGTATAGCTTTCATATCTGTGGGAAAGGAAGGAATTTAAGACCAAACAAGAGATAAAGAACATTACAAAATATAAAATGGATGATTTTGATTACATAAAGTTAAAAAGATTTTGTACAAACAAAAACAATGCAACCAAAAGTAGAAGGAAAGCAACAAACTGATAAAAAATCTTTATAGCAAAACTGTCTGTCAAAGATTTAATTTCCCAAATATATAAGGAACTAAGGCAAATTTACAAAAAATCAAGCCATTCCCCAATTGACAAATAGTCAAGGGATATAAATAGGCAGTTCTTGGATGGAGAAATCAAAACTATCAGTAATCACATGAAAAAGTGTTCTTAATCCCTCCTGATTTGAGAAATGCAAATAAAAACAACACTGAGGTAACACTTCATACCTAGCAGACTGGCCAATGTGGCAGCAAAAGAAAGGGATAAATTTTGGAGGGTATGTGGCAATATTGGGATACTAATACACTGCTGGTGGAATTGTGAATTGGTCCAATCATTCTGGAGGGCAATTTGCAATTATACAAAAACAGCTTTAAAAGAATGCCTGCTTTTTGATTCAGACATACCACTGTGGGGTTTGTACCCCCAAAGAGATAACAGGGGAAAATACGTGTACAAAAATATTTATAGCCATGCTCTTTGTGGTGACAAAAAAAAATGGAAAATGAGGGGATGTCCATCAATTGGGGAATGGCTGAACAAATTGTAGTATCTCATGGTGATGGAATACTTTTTTGCTGAAAGTAATGATGAACTGGGGGAATTCCATATGAACTGGAAAGACCTCCAGGAATTGATGCAGAGCAAAAGGAGCAGAACCAAGAGAACATTGTACACAGAAAATGAAACATTGTGGAATGATCCAATATAACAGACTCTTCTACAAGCAGCAATGAAATGATCCAGGACAATCCAGAGGAACTTATGAGAAAGAATATTATCCACATCCAGAGAAAGAGCTGTGGGAACAGAAACACAGAAGGAACACATATGATCAATCATATGATTCAATGGTGATATGATTAGGGTTTTGGCATTAAAAGATCACTCTATTGCAAATATGAATAACATGGAAATAGATTTTGAACAATGATGCATGTATCACCCAGTGGAATTGCTTGTCAGCTCAGGGAGATTGGATGGAAGAGGGGTGGGAAAAGCCATGAATCATGTAACCATGAAAAAATATTCTAAATAAATATTTTTTTGAAAATTCTTCTATCCATAAATCTAATTGTTAACATAATATAATACCTTTTTACTAAGTAATACCAATATTAGATTTACTTCCTAAGGCAATCAAGGAAAAAAGAAAAGAAACTATATGTTCTAAAATAAAAAGGGATATTCATTAGTCGGAGAATGACTGAACAGGTTGTAGTATATGATTATAATGGAATCATGCCACAAGAAATGACAAAAAAGATAATCACAAAAAGACTTACGTAAAGAGATGTAAAGTGATGTGAAGAGAATTAGAATAATTTCATACACAGTAAAACAATAACATATAATGACCAACTTTGAATAACCTAACTATTATCAATGAGGCAAGGATCCAGAACAACTCCAAGAAACCTTCCTATCTCAAAGAGTCTTCCTTTACCAAAAAAAAAAAAAGGAAGAAAATGTAGGAGGAGGGGGGGAAAGGAATCAGTAAAACAAACCACAAACCACATCAAAGGTCAAATATTGCATACAAGGTTCCACACCCATATGTAACAAAATTTATATAGGAGAAAGGAAGTATAATCTTATATCTCTTCTTTGGGATCAGCTTGTCCATAAATATATACATATATGTACATATTGACACTATTCTAAACTTTTAATACTAGGGTTATATTTTAGATAAATAGTGAGTTAATTCTATTAGAAATAAGATTAGAAATAAAAAAGATTCCAGATAAAACAAACCCAGAACAAAGTAGAACTAAAAAGCATTTTTTTCATATTTGTCCTTACCCTTGAACCTACTAACTTCACCCAGCTCTCTGAGTAGAAGTCATCCTTATAACATGTATAGTCCAGCAAAACTGATCAACATATCCATATCTCATTCTATATCCATATCTCATTCTATACCTCTAGTACAATGGACTCATCAGTCTTTTAAAGTCATTATTGTTTGTTATTTTTTTGTAGTTAAAAAAAAATGGAAGCAACTCTGAAGATTAAATTTAACACTCCCCTGATTACAATAATGAAAATACTTTAACTCTCCCCTGATTGTGAAGATTAAATTGTAACCTTTGTCTATTTTTAGATTTAATCCCCATAAGCATAAACACGGTACTTAAAAGTTAAGTATGAAGATCTGTCCATTTAGATCTAATCACCAAAAAGTGCAAATATCCCACTTAATCATGAAGTGGGAGGTCTGTGACCCATGTGTGGGACAGTGGGTAATGAATCAGAAATGAATAAATGTCTTCTGGGCAGTCCTAGGACAGGATTTTAACTGTGATTGGTAGAGGTAGAATTAGAGGAAGACATAGGAAGTGACACAAGAGAAAATGTCTTTAAAAGGAACTGTTACTTCCTGTGAGAATTCAATTCTTCATGCTTTCAAGTTGAGGCTGGTGAAGAGGGGCAGAAGAATCTGCTGACTGGACTGACACATGATGAGTGAAAGGCTAATTATTAACTGCTGAATTTTTCAAAAAAAAAAAAACTATCCTCTGGAGAGACCTACTTTTCAAGGGAACTGAGTCTACAACCAAGAATCAACTACCCAGCAAAACTGACTATATTCTTGCAAAGGAAAGTATGGTCATTTAATAAAATAGAAGACTTCCAAGCATTCATAAAGAAAAGACTAGACTTAAACAAAAAATTTGATGCTCAAACATAGAACTCAAGAGAATCACCAAAAAAGAATTAAGAAAGGGGGAAAAAACAACTCTTTTAAGGGACCCAATAAATTCAAATGATTTGCATTCCTATAAAAAAAAAGATGATATTGTTAACTTTTAAAAAATGTTATTATCATCAGGATAGCTAGATGAAGTATACTTAGAGGGAATAGTGCCAAACTGTATAGGATGAAATGTCAAGATATAGATAGATAGATAGATGTGTATGTATACATACATATATATAACTAGAGATAAAAAGAGGGATAATACTAAGAGAAATGGAAAAAGAGATAAATTAAAGAGTTATAACACAAGTTTAATTAGTTGTATTCCTGTTCAATATTAGGTTTTGTGAACGAAAAATCCCCTACCCCCTTATATGGGGATTTGATTTTAATATTAGCAAAAGTCTTGAGATAATCATAATTATAATTCTAAGAGTTAGCATAAGTTATGATTTTAGTAGGCCTTTTATGATTGTTTTAGTATAATTATTAATATTGAATTAAATAAGATGACTGAACTAATATATATTTAATCCTGGTTAACATAAGCCTTAGTGTCAGCCTAACCCATAAAATTTGCTATATCATGTACCATTAGCAATAATTATGGTCTTGAACTTGTGATCCAGTATATTTCACTATGTCTGACCCTGGGTTCAAAGCCTCATATCACCCAACAGCACCACTCTTATCTTTCCATCACTAGTCCAGGCTCCCCCATTACTCCTTTTCGATCAAGTGACTCTTAAGACAGTGTCAAATGACTTCTACCAATAGGAAGTATTTCCTATTTGCCCTAACCAATGAACATTGTTTATGTGTGCCTCTATTTTTAGATGGGTATAACTATTGTCTTGGCCTATTTTTGTACTGGCATAAAATTTGTCTAATTCTTTGGGGATAAAAGAAGTCTTCTCACAATGGCTGGGGTCTTTTGGTCTTGTCCAGAAGTCCAGCTTTATTGTGAGACCAGCTCTCTTACAAAAAACCTTTTTATTTATTGCTGGAGACTTTGATTTGCATTCTTGTGGCTAGAAACTATGCAACAGTTTGCAAATATTTTAATTTAAAAAAAAAACTTTCTCAGTCCAGTCCTTCTAGAATATCATTATTTTTTTTCTCCTGCATTTTTCTGTTTCCTGAAAATGTAGCAATTACTCATTACTTCTTACAGAGAAAGAAGAAAGTAAATCAAGATATCAAAGCAGTCAAGCTCTCCCATGTGACTCCAATCATGGAAATATTATCATTGTACAGTCATGTACATTTTTTGCAGATGTTATGTTTTAATTTTATGTTGTTCTAAAGGAATACATGAAAAGTTTTTTTACCCATTTTTACCTATTCCAAAAAGGCATGTAGAGCCTCATGCTTTCCCCTTGTCCACCCATTATTATACATCATTTTACCAACTATATTAGTCATACTTTCTGTTAGGCATGTAGCTACTGGTATCCCTTATTAAGTATACTTCTATATAGAGATCTTCCTGGTGATTTCCCTTGCCCCAAATCTTCAGCAGATATAGTTTAGGAATATATGAATATGATTTCCAACAACATTATCAGGGGGTAGATGATTTTAGAAACATAAGCAATGGTCATGTCGTTTCCAAAGCATCTATAAAACTCACAGTGAGATTCAGGAAAATGTTCCTCATAATAAGGTACTTAATATAGTCATAAAAATCACCAAAAAGCTCTGCTTTCATATCCATCTTCCTAATGTTTTTAGCCCTCTGTACACCTGTGGTCTCTGGACCACTTAATTGCCCTTTGGATATTGATAACCCTTTGGATGAAGATATCAGTTGGGAATGGTGTGAAATGTTGTCCTAGGGTAATGACAATGGCTATGCTGCTGTCCCCTGATATTCTATCAATTTCATGGTTGATATAGTCATGATCTTTAAATGAGTACAGATTTCTACTGAAAGAGATGTCCATGTTTAATTTCTGAAATAAATGTATTTTTCTGCATCCAGTAGTATGTGCTTCTTAAATTGTTCACTTCCATGATGATTAAAATGCTTAAATCATTACATCTTCCACGGCAAAAGAAATTATCTTATTACTTTTCAGTAGTGGCCCAATTGATTACCTCACTCCCTAGGATAGTTAGTAATTAGAGAATAATTGTTGCCTAACATGATATATTAATTCACTTCTTGATATTAAACTTTCCATTGAGACACATGAAAAGGAAAGAAATTAACATTTTCTTTTGAAAAGTATCAGAATTGCTTTGAAAAATTCTCCCCAAAGGTCAAGAAAATCAAACAAAATAATCCCCATAGGAGTCTTATTATTAAATAAATAAATCCAGAAAACTTATTTATCACAAATTTGGAGAAGTATTCTATCCATAGTTAGAGGGTGGAATATCCCTTAAAGTAAATGTTTTCCTTTCAAACAATCATTGATTATATCCACATTACTTAACTAATTTAGTTTACAAAATGTTGGATTCCACTTTCCTTGGAAAGAATAACCACTGGGAATAGGGGATTTCATTTCAATCTGTCATTTCTTTCTCAATATTTCATTATCTTAAAAATTCAATGCATTCAGAATTATTCTATCAGAGCAATCTTCCTCTCTATAACAATTACCAAAACTTTCAACCATACTGATGCAATCCCTCATAATCTGAGTGATAATGATTCAATCAATGCCCTAAGAATACCCATATGTAGTTACCACCCAAGAGGATCATTTAAGCAGCCTCTTCAAGACTCCTTTTGGGAATCTTAAGATTTCTATAAGATTACCTTTTATATGAAGATGGTGCTAATAATTCTATTCCAGAGTATTCATTTTCAATTGGTTTTCTAGTAGTGAATGGGAGTTTACTCTACTCCATCTATACTCTTTCACCTAATCTCCTTTGTGATGCAGGTCTTTCACATATCAGATGGTTTTCAGGTTAAAACAATCTGACTTTGAAACAAAGTAAAACTACCTTGGTCCCCGAGGATGGAACTGCTGATACTGGCATCATTAGATTGGAGTTCCAATGAAAAAGCTAACCAAATAGAGGAGGAAAAAAACCCATTGTTGCTCTGTGGTTCAGAGAACTAGAAGCATAAGCACTGTTCACTCTTGCCTTCCTTAAACCTCCCTATAACCACAAGAAACCAAAACCCATTTTGGAGAAGTCAGATTGAACAGTAGAATGGTTCCTCCCTCACTTAGATAAGCTGAAAGTTACTAACTACAATCCTGCAGGGAGATGAAAGACCATTTAGACTGCCACTGCATCCTCAAGTATTATACTTACTTACTATATTTACTAACGTATTATTCTTACAATTGCCCTGCCACTCCAGATATCTAGATCTCTAGGGTATTACCATCTGATCTGCCTCTGCATCTGAAGTACCCTTGGGTTTAACCATCTACCCAACCTCTGAACCTTTAGGGATTCTAAGATTTTCCATCTTCTCTATCCCGAACTCTCTTAGATACACTGTCTCTCCAAATTAAAATGTGAACTCCTTGAGAGAAGGGACTGTCTTATCTATTCCATCTGAATCCTGAATACTTAGCAAAGGATTTGGCAGATAGTAAATGGTTAGTAATGCTTTTTTATTCATGCATTCAAAATATGAATTGGTTCCCATCATAGAAAGAAAAAAATATGCCATTCATTAACATTTGAGTAGAAGTACATATAAGAAAGCCAAATACCCTAGAAGATAAAAAGGAAGGAAACTAAAATAATAAAAAGAAATAAAACTTTCTTCATTTTTTTCCAGTTCAGGTGAGTACCAGGTAATTGGTGTTGATGAGGAAAAAATGCAACCAGATGTACCTTATGATGGCTCTAATGCTTTCTTCTTATAAAAAAAAATCAGGAGATTTCCAGGTTAAGATGGCCCCAGAATAGAAGCAAGGCTCTTCTCCTCCTCTTCTCTTCACTGACCAATATAAAAAAGGACAAAACCAAAATCACTGTACAGTGCAGCACTGGAGGTAGGCAAAGTTTGGGCATCCCCACACTAAAAGGGGGCATAATTACTCCCACCAAAGAGTGAAATCATCACCCCTCCCCCACTCCAGCTATGGCACCAGAGTTGGAGTGAGCAAGGAGAAACCTCTAGGTTCTCAGAGGGCTGGCTTAGGACACCACAGACTTACCCCTAAGAGCAGTGAGACTTGGGACCCCAGAAAGCTGAGGACCATGGACCTTGGGCACAGAGACAACACAGGGCTGCACACAACAGATACTGCCTCAATGGCTCAAAAATAACTTCAGGGTAAAAACCTCTCTGGAGCTCACTACAAAGATCACCCACCTTCCTCACTCAGACTTCTGAGTGGGAAGGAACAAAGCAATAGCCACCAATAATCAAGAACTGCAATCCACCATTATGAAAAAAAAACCAAGAAAACCTTAACCTTAGATAATTTTTATGCAGAAAAAAATCCAGACTACAAAGGACAATAAACAAGGAAACACATCCTAACCTTCAACAAAAAAAAAATGGAAATTGGTCACAAGCTCTTGAGAAAGACAAAAGAATTGGCAAGAAAAAT
Source organism: Monodelphis domestica (assembly GCF_027887165.1). Classification (NCBI taxonomy): domain Eukaryota; kingdom Metazoa; phylum Chordata; class Mammalia; order Didelphimorphia; family Didelphidae; genus Monodelphis; species Monodelphis domestica. The sequence goes on from NC_077230.1 coordinate 237,887,328, forward strand.
GGGAAATAGTTAAAAAAGAAAATAACAGTTTAAAAGACAGAATCTCCCACTTGGAAAAAGAAGCCCAGAAATCAAATGAAATGATAAGCAAATTGAAGATTAGAAATGACCTGCTGGAAGCCATGAAAAACAGGATATATCAAACTGAAAAGGGAAATCAAAAGATCTTAGCTGAAAATCAGTCTTTATAAACTAGAACTGGGCAAGCAGAAGCCAATGAACTCACAAGACAGTAAGAATTAATAAAGCAAAGTCAAACGAATGGCAGATTATAATGGAACACAAAATATCTCCTCAATAATATGGTTGACTTGGAAAACAGGTCTAGGAGAGACAATTTGAGAATCATAGGCTTACCTGAAAATCTGGAAATAAACAGAAATCTTGAAATCATACTTCAAGAAATTATCCAAGAAAACTGCCCTGATGTTCTTAGAAAAGAGGACAAAATAGACATTGAAAGAGTCTATAGATCACCCTCTACATTAAATCCTCAAAAGACAACCCCCAGGAAAATAATTGTCAAATTTAAGAGCTTCCAAACTAAGGAGAAAATTTCACAAGAAGCCAAAAAGAGAAAATTCAAATATCAAGGAGCACCAATCAGAATTACACAGGATCTGGTAGCCTCCACTTAAAGGACCACAAGATTTAAAATATGATATTCAGAAAGGCAAGAGAATTGGGTCTACAATCAAGGATCACCTATTCATCAAAATTAACTACATACTTCCAGGGGAAAGCATGAGCATTTAACAAAATAGAAGATTTCCAGGTATCTATAAAGAAAAGACCATAACTAAATGAAAAATTTGATGTCCAAATAAAAAATCAGAAGAAACATGAAAAGGTAAATAAGAAAGAGCAGGGATTTTTTTCTTTTTTCTTTTTTAAGGGCTTCAATAAGTTCAAATTGTTTATATTTTTAAAAAATCAGGAAACATTGACAATACCAAAAAAGGGGAAAAAAAGATAGTTTTAATTTCTTCATTGAAGAACTGCCTGTTCAGATCCTTTTAACTATTTGTCAATTGGGAAATGCCTTTGTAGTCTTATAAATTTGTCTTAGTTCTCTATATAGTTGAGAAATGAGGCTTTTGTCAGAGACACTTGCTTTAAAATTTAGTTCCCAGTTTTTTGAGTTGGTTTTGTTTGTGCAAAAACTTTCTAATTTAATGTACTCAAAGTTGTATATTTTTACTTCTTGTAATATCCTCTGTGTCTTTAATCCACAATGTTTCTCTTATCCACAGGTTTGACAGATAAAGCTATTTTTGCTCCCCTAATTTATTTTTGTTTTCACCCTTTATTTCTAAGTCACATATCTATTTGGCTTTATCTTAGTATATGGCCTGAGGTATTGGTCTTTTCCCTCTTTCTGACAATATGTTTTCTTCAGGTTTGTCAAACCCTAGGTTGCTAGTGTCATTTATCACTGTATATTAAGTGCCTAATATATTCCATTGATCCATTTCTCTATTTCTTACCCAGTACGAAACAGTTTTGATGGTTTCCATGTCATAATATAGTTTGAGATACAGTACCACTAGACTAATGTACTTAATATATTTTTCATTTATTTCCTTTTATTTTCATATCTTTCTTTCTTCCGGATGAATTTTATCACTTTTTCTAGCTCTCTAAAATAATATTTAGGTAGTTTGTTGGTATGGCACTGAAGAGATGAATTAATTGGGGTAAAATTGTTATTTTTGGTTCAGCCTACCAGGGAGAAATTAATATTTCTCCAATTATTTGAATCTGACAACTTGTGTAGTGTAAACCTTAAAATTTCTTAGACTTATAAATGTTGGAAATTTCACCATTGGGAAATTTCATACTTGGAAAATTTCTTACTGATAGTGTATTGGAATGTGAACCCCATTGGCATGGGAGGTTCCTTCTCCTCCCTTCTTAAGATTACTTTAGGACAGAAACCTTTTGCTGAACAATGGAAAGGGCTTTGACCTATGCTTAAGCACAGAACAGGAATTTCTTTGAGTCATGATTGATTTTAGAATTGATACAATAGAGATACTTGGAATGACAGAATCAGGTCTTGGAAAATACAATTTCCACCCCACTCAGTCCTAACAGGATTTAGGAAGGGATGCAGCATAGATCAAAATTTAATTATTTGAGAATATGACCTCCAACAGACATGTGCAAAGCCCAGACCTCTGGGCGGTCCTGGGTTAAGCTAGAGCCACCATTGGCACAGGGAAAATGATGGACAGTGATTGGTAGATGTGAGAACTGAGGGGAGGGAACTTGGATGGTTTCCTGAAAGAGAGAGGGGTCTGAGGACTGTGGGTGGTTGGAGAGTTTTGGCGCTGAGTGGTTGGAGAGGTGCTCTGAGAAGCTTGCTCTGAAGGAAGCTGAAGGTGGGAGCCTCTGAGACTGTTTCTCCATTTTGGTCACGTGAGTAATAGGGACTGATCTCTTTTCTTTGCCCCAGCTATCTAAGGGCTTGGGCCTTTTGGCCCAGCCTAAACAGAAGGGGTATTTAAGCCCTATTCCCTTCTCTCCCCTTTCTCTCTCCCTCTCTCTCTATATCTCTAATTCCTTTCTTCCTCCTGTCTGTAATTAAACTCTATAAAAGGTTGACGGCTGACTTGAGTTTTCATTTAGGAATTACATAGCTGAATTCCTTGGCGACCTTAAATTAATATATATCAATCTTTTAAAAGTGATTTCCTTGTCACAGTAGAAAGTGTTCTATAGTTGTGTTCATATAATTCTTGAATTTTCTTGAAAGATAGACTCTCGGGTATTTTATATTGTCTTGAGTAATTTTAAATAAAATTTCACTTTCTATATTTTGCTGTTGAACTTTATTGGTAGGATAAAGAAATGTTTATTATTTCTAAATCTTCCATTAAGTACTGCTTTGGCTATATCCCATAAATTTTGATATGTTATATCCTTTTTGTTATCTTTATAAAATTGTTGATTAGTTTTATGACTTGTTCTTTGACCTACTCATTCTTAAGTTTCTAGCTAATTTTAATTACTTTTTTTCTGTAGTTCCTTCATGTAGGTCTTTACGGGTTTTTTCTGAAATCATCCTGTTCATCATTTCTTATAGCCAAATAGTATTCCATTTCAATTACATACAACAACTTGTTTGGCCATTCACCATTTGATGAACATCACCTCAAAGTCAAATTCTTTGATATCACACAAAGAGCTACTTTAAAGATTTTTGCAAGAATAGGTCCTTTTCTCTTCTATTCTCAATTTCTTTAGGACACAGAACTAGTAGTTATATTGCTGAATCAAAAGGTATACAAAGTTTTGCAGACCTTTAGGCATAGTTCCCAGTACTGTCCAGAGTAGTTAGACCAATTCACAGCTCCAATAATAATACATTAGTACCCCAATGTTCTCACATTCTCTCTAAAATTTATTATTTTCTTTTTTCTGTCATATTAGATATTCTAATAGGTATGAGGTGGTGCCTCAGAATTGTTACCTAAGTTTTTCAACTCTATCTTCTTCAGCAATTTGTTCAGTTCCATTTTTTCCATTTTGTTTTTCTTTCTAGACTAAGACAAAACTGAGAGAGGGATATTGATGTCTGAAATTATCATGTTACTATGTCTTCTTCAGGGTCAGAAAATATTTTCTTTATGATATTGGATAAGGCATTTGGAACATGTAAGAACTAAATTGCTATCTATGCTTTCTTTCAGCATAATGTAGTTTCCTTGTTTATACCTTGTAATTTTTTTAATGTTTGTTTTTGCTTTGTCAGGTAATATGATTATAATCATTGTTTTGGGGGATTCACTTGATATATAGTAAAATTTTCTCCATCTCCACAGTTTAATTTTGGGTAAGACTTTGTTTTTTAATGCTGTTTCCTATAAGCAATCGATTGTTGGGTATTTTTTATCCATTTTGTCACTATTTCTCATTGCAATGTATAATCTATTCCCATTTAAGCTTATGAGAGTGAGGTTTATATTTTCCTCCTTTTTTCTCTAATATTGGATACAAAATAAAATAAATTCTCCCAACCCTTTTCTTTTTGAGACTGAAAGAGCATCTGTGAGCCATCCCTTTATTTATCTATAGCAGCGGTTCTCAACCTCTCAATTTGTAGCAATGAGAATACATAATGCATATCAGGTATTTACATTCCAAATCATAAATGTAGCAAAATTACAGTTTTGAAGTAGCCACCAAAATAATATTTTGGTTCGGTGTCACTGCAACATGAGGAACTGTATTGCAGAGTCATGGCATTAGAAAGGCTGAGAAGCACTGATCTATAGTTTCTTCCTTTTATCTAGTTTCAGTTACAACAGGAATATCAAGATTAATATAATTCCATTCTCCCAGAAGTATAGCAATTAATTAATTATTGGGAAAGAATGGAGTATCAATATACCAGTCAAACCCTAAATTTAGAGTCAATCTGAAAACTAAAATTCTTACTACTTTCCCCTTTTGTATGGGTGTTCATAGAGGACTAGCATCTCTGTTGTGAGGGATTACTGAGTCCTTTCCAGGGTTGCTTATCCACCTTTGGGGTCCACCTGGCCCTCATTTCTCACCTATGGCTCCAAGAAGCTGTAGCATATACAGTGGCCACATCACAGTAAACTCTCAGCAGATGGATTAAACCAGGTTAAGGATAACAAGTGGGCCACATACCCAAAAGTGAATTGGAAGGATTTCTACCTCAAGCATGTGAAGACTTGCCTGATGGAATAGGCCAATGAGAACAATTTGTTCCAATGGCCATGAAGGCAGCTGGAACAGGCACTACAGAATGTTTAGAGTTTGGTCAGACTTTGAAGAAACCAAGATCATTCACTGTATCCAGGACATAACCAGTCTCTGCCTTTTTTTCTTGTCACTGGATTTACATTACTCTGGAAGACTGAGTGAAGCTAGTGACTTTGTACAACTCTGCCTCACTTAAATCTACTTCATGCCTAAGTCCAAAGCATCACCCCATAATGCCATTGGTCCTCTTTGAAAACAAAGGATAAACAACAATTTTGCCACTGATACTCTCATGTCCAATGCATAATGATACAAAAATACCCTGTGCAAGAAATCATACAACTTTTGTTCAAAGATCATTAAAGAAGTCTTTATAACCACCTTTTAAGGTAGATCATTCTACTTTTAGATTACTTTAATTATCCAGAAGATATTCTTGATGTCACACCTATGTCTCCTCCTATTTCTACCCTTTGGACTCAAGCAAAAAAAAATCCAATCCCTCTTTCAACAGGCCTTCAAATACTTGGTTGTGATTATCAAACATTCTCAAATTTTCTCTTCTTCAGGTTAAATATCCTCACTTCTTTCTACTGATCCTTAAATGGTATGATCTCAGATGCTTTCAACATTCTGGTCACCTTCTTATGGATGTTCCTCAATTTAACAATGTCCATCCTAATGTGTAACACTCAGAACTGAACAAAATAATCCCATTATGTTCTTACAAAATCCAAGTACATTAAAATAATTATCTCTCAAGTCATAAAAATGATATCTCTCAATATAGTCCACTTGCATTAGATTTTTTAGCTACTACATAATACTGTTGACTACTACAGAGTTTAGAGTCCCCTAAAAAAACTAAGTTGCCTCTAAAATTTTTTACTTCTGAAGTTAATTGTTTTAACTGAAGTGTAGGACTTATAATTTTTTCTTTAAATTTATTTAATTAGATTCAGCCCAGTATTTATAGGATATTAGATGTAGATCTATATTGGAATTAAGAGATCTTTTTAGGATAAGGATAACTGGTATATAAGATTTTATATTTAAAGCTAAAAGAAGACATTTAGTCCAAATCTTTCAACTTAAAGATGAAGGAACTGAGGCCCAAGAGCACTTAAATGATCTGCTCAAGGTCACAGGAAATTAGGTTCAGAGTCAGAATCTGAACCCAGATAATCTGACTCCAGTGCCCATAATTTTCCACTATATTATGGGGCCTCAGGAGGTACTCCTCATGAGGTAGCTTTTCAATAAGGTATAGCCAGAGTGTGAGGTTTTCAGGCCACTGGGGAGATGAGATTTACAAACACAAATAACTACTAAGCACAATAATACATGACACATGAATTAGAAAGATATATGCAAAGGAAGAAAATGGCTACAAACTAGTAGATGTAGGGTTAAAGAGCATCTCATAAAAGAGATGATAATTGATTTGGGCTTTACAAAATAGACAAGAATTTAACAATTGAATAGGGTTAGAGATTATACTTCAAAAATAAGGAAAAGAATAAGCAAAGAAAAAGAAATGGAAGAATATAAGACATAAATTTAGAGAACCCTTCCAGATTCTCAAAGGCCTTGAATATCAGTAAAAGGATTAGTGCATGATAAAACAGAGTTCCAGAGAAATAAAGATAAGACTATATTGAGAGATATCATTTTCTAGAATAGAGATAATTATCTTAATGTACTTAGCTTTTGTCAAAACACAATGGGATTATTTTGTTCAATTCTGAGTGCTACACATTAGGAAGGACATTGTTAAATTGAGGAACATCCAGAAATCCAAAGAAATAAAGATCTAGCTGACCTCTTTCTAGAGAGAGAAAGCCCATTTTCTTCAGTGTTACTGTCTTTTTATAAATTATTCTCCAAGTTATGCTAGCCTCATTATGCATTTGGTTAAGATGTCATCCTACTTTTCTCCAAAAGTGTACATTTCATCATGTTTTCCATCATGATAATATTATATTGCTTTCATTATACTATAATTTGTTTTACCTTTTTCCAATGGGAAGAACCTAGTTGCCTCATTTCCATCCATTTCTTCCTCTTTTAGTCTCCACTGTTTTCCTATTGTTATGGGCATGAAAGGATACCCTTTTGGGTTCAGGAAGGATACCTTTTGCAAGCATGCAATGACTCCAAACTTAGCTTAAAAACAAAAAGAGATTTATTAATTTAGAAAGTAATGTTGAGAGTGGCCAGGATGATAGCAAGGTAGAACAGCAAGATGGGGAGCAGTTCCCTGGGAGGACAGCATGAAAGGAAAGGGTGTTCCTCCATGGGGACAGCATGAATGGAGAGGCTGTCCCCCAGACCACATCAGTTCTGGGGTTTATACACTCTAGATGCTAGGTCCTTCTGTGGACCTGACCAGAATGAGTGTTAGTCCCTCAGGCATTTGGTGGGGTGGGGTGGTCATCTGACTGGGGTCTGCCTGGAGGCATAAAGATTCATTTCTTTGTCGACCTTAAATCTAGAGGACAAAAGAGGGTAAACATCTCAGGACCCTGAGTGGAGTCATTGGGTGTTTCTAGGTTAAGAGTCACAAGGATGCAAGGGCAAGGGAGTTTTCCCTGATAATAGTTGGCCTGGGTTTCTGGGGGTACAGTACCCATGTCAGTAGTGGATTCTTCAGGAGGATTCTTCAGGAGGACTAGGAGGATTCTTCAGGAACTCAACACTAGCAGGAAAGCCCATCTCATTTCTCCAGGACTTTGGTTCTACAAATCCTCTAACTTGTGGTTACTGAGAAACAACCTTGAATCTAGTACAGCTCAGAAACATCCCCAGTCTCTCTAGTTGGGTTTCAGGAACTTGCCTCATGGAGAAATTGTTTCCATCTCCTGAAACCACACAGTTAATAATCCATGTAACTGTAATGTTTCTCTGCCACTGCCTCTCCAGGGCTAACTAAGTATAAATAATAATTTATTTATAATTCCTGAGGATCCAGGAATAATTGATACTCCACCATTAAGTCTCAGAGGTCAGTAAGTATCTGTTGGATGGAGAGAGGAGGATAGCGAGAAAAGTAGGAGGAGGTTATGCCAGTGCACAGGTTCATTCCATCCTCTTCTCTCCAAAGACTGCTCTAAGATTATAATCTGTCCTCAACTCTCCCCAGTCTTCTCTGTAAATGAAAAAAGGGAAACTCTGAAATGAAGGCTGCTTTTTTATATGCTTAGTCCTGAGGAATGACTCTACATGTTCCCAACCCATCCTAGGATTCTGTATTTAGAGCTGGAGGGTTGATCCCATTGATGCAAGATGTTGCTCCTTTGAATCACACTATTTCAAGTGGGCATGTACTATACTTTTGCCTCTGGCTCACTTGAACTCTGTTTTGATTTATTGAATTGTTTTGCTCTGCCTTGAACAAGAATTCTGATCCACAGTCCTGAACCATCAAATCCAGAGCTCACTTTGAGAGGACTTATCTATCCTTCATTTCTCACCTAGCTAAATAAAGCCTTACTACCATTGTTTGTGATTCCAGTTGTCTGATCCAGCAAAGAAAACTTACTAGCCACAAATAGACAGATCTTTTTTGATATATTATGTATTTTTTTCTATTGAGGCCAAGTTGACTAATTAGGGCTATTTTGTGGCTGAAGACTCACAACATTCTGACTCAGAGATCCTCTCTATCTTAGTCTTATAAAGACATGTAAAGAAGGGATTCTACAGTAGATTGTTAGGTCCCTGCAGGCATATTGGAAAAAAGAATTCATATGGATTCAGCCATTACTCATTACCTATTTAATGATTGAGAGAAGCTCTAGAAGGTTTTTTCTTTCTCCAACTTCCCATTCCTATGCATCTCTGAAAATAGACATAGTTTGATCATGTTTCTTCTTTTTTTTCTCAAAGCTGTTTCCTTTATCCTGGTTATTGCCCTTTTTTCCATATCATTTCCCTTTTTGTTTCCATAACATCCAAGGTCTGAGCTCTATCCACTGCATCACTAGCTGCCTCAAGAGCTATGTGAGTCTCAGAGAAGAGGACAGCTGGGAGAGCTGAAAAAAAGCATAAAAAATAATATTAAGTAGGCACTTAACAAAGGTTTACTGAGTGAATGCCTGCACTGATGAATTAATAAAAAGCAGTTCCCCCAAATAAGAAGTACAAAGTACCTAAAAATTACCCTGATCAGTAATCACTTGATCTCCTTGGTGATCAGCATCCAAAAGCAATACCAGTTTATGATATAAATTCATTTGTAAAGTCCTACAGAGACTTAAGAACTTACAGATGGACAGTAGCTTTAAAAAAAAAAATTTTACCTTTCACCTTAGAATTAATACTATGTACTGGTTCTATAAACAGACCAACAGCTGAGTTCATGGCTAATCTGCCCTTTTGTCTATTTTAAACTGCTATACTGTGTAATTAATTTCTATACCCTAGAACTCCAGTTCCCAGCATCCCATGTTCTTTCTCATGTTATGTGCTAACATAGGAAGAATTTAATTTGGTGTAGCCCCATTTCATGATACTGGGGAGGAGAAGGAACTTTAAAAGAGTCTGGAGGTGAAATTCTAGCTTTTCAAACTCCATTGACAACTGTTTTAGTTTGTTCCTCTCCAAATAGTGAAGAAGTCTCTGTAACACAGCTATTGGAATTAGAGAAAAGGACTCAAATTCAGTGCCTGTATCTTGTCACATATATTGTATTTGCTGATTGTTTGTTTTATGATTTAATTTTGTTTTTTAAGTTCACATATTGACCTAATCTAGTATCTTCTGTTACACAATGTCATTTTCAGCTACTATGTTTTGGCTTTTTAGTTATATATTCTGTTACATTGTCTTTATTTGTACCTCCCCATATGACTGGACTGGAGAAAATACCATTGTAAAAGTCCATAAACAAATTGTGCAAACCCTTTTCCATGGCAAAACCATAGGTCCTTCTGGATGCTCGGTTTGTCACCAGATCCATTGAGGTCATATGTTGTCTAAACAGCCTTTTGTTCCTTTTTGCCTTGGTTAATTGTCACATAGATGATGATGGATGGGTTCCATCAAACTGGTAACAACCTGCATACAACCTTTGGAGAATTTAATGACCTAAAATTTTAAATTGATTTTAAGAGGGCTTCATAAGTGATATTTTAGATATCTAGGAGCACCACGACCTCTGACTGATTATTTGCCTGCCTTTGAGTTGTTTATAACAAAAGGTAAGGGTCCATTTAGTAACTGAAGTGAAGTGCGGTGGCACTTTTGTATTACCCACCTCTGCATTTGTAAAAATGTAACGGATGAGGCATCAGAAATTATTTTCACTATTGTATTCCTCACCTCCACATTGCAATGAATGGGAAATATGAAGACATGTCTTTTACAACTGTTACAGTCTCATAACAAAGGATGGAGGGTTTCCCAAGGGACTTGGTTACCCCTGGATGAATTTTTTAAATCTATTTTTAACTCTTCATCTTACTCTATCCTTCCACCAGAATGATCTAGATTCTTGGTGATGTTTTTAACCCAAAAATGTTTTTATCAGCAGTACAGAGGTTTGTGTTTTTCTAGGCTCCTTTGCCAATTTTGGAATTATGGCAGTAATAGACTTTGTTAAAAAAAAATATCACTGAAAAGGTTGAAAGATTGGCTAGATCTGGGGAACTTGTCACAAGTATCCAAGAGCTCCAAAGGTTTTTGTTTTTTTAAATGTCACACAGCAAGTGGCTATAGAGACTCATGTGAATCCTAATGATAGCACACTTGGGGTTTTGTTTTGGTTTTTTTTGCTATTATCATTAAATGGGCTTTGGTGATTTTGAGGATTATGATACTTTTTTTAATGTGCATTACCTGTTATACTACTGTTTTATAAAGCTGTTACTTGGTGGAAATCATTTATTCTCACACTGGATTATGGCCAAGTTAAAAAGGAAATGGATTACATTTTTGGATGCAAAATCTTTCTATTCTGCCTCTCCTTGGGTAACACAATGTGTCACTGATTGTGAACTCTTGAGAGATACATAGATAGATAGATAGATAGATAGATAGATAGATAGATAGATAGATAGCGAGAGAGAGAGAGAGAGAGAGAGAGAAAGATAAATATAATTTTTTATTTTTTTATTTTTGTTTATTTATTTATTGAGTCAACTTAGATCACTTTCCTTGGTAACAAGACAATATTATTTCCCTCCCAACCCTCCCCCCCCATAGCTGATGCTCAATTTTACTGGGTATTACATGTGTCCTTGATCAAAACCTATTTCCATGTTGTTGGTGTTTGCAATAGGATGTTAATTTAGAGACATCCCCAGCCATGTCCCCTTGACCCATATAATGAAGCAGTTGTTATTCTTCTGTGTTTCTACTACCACAGCTTTTCCTCTGAATGTGGATACTGTTCTTTCTCGTAGATCCCTCCAAGTTGTTCAGGATCACTGCATTGCCACTAATGGGGAAGTCCATTACATTCGATTGTACCACAGTGTATAAGTCTCTGTGCTCTTTTCACTCTGCATCAATTACTGGAGGTCATTCCAGCTCCCATGGAATTCTTCCACTTTATTATTCCTTTTGGAACAATAATATTCCATCAACAACAGATACCACAATTTGTTAAGCCATTCCCCAAGTGAAGGGAATCCCCTCATTTTCCAATCTTTTACCACCATGAAGAACACAGCTATGGATATTCTTATACATATCCTTTTCCTTATTATCTCTTTGGGGGTACAAACCCAACAGTGTTATGGCTGGATCAAAGGGAAGACAGTCTTTTAGTGACCTTTGGGCATAGTTCCAAATTACCCTCCAGAATGGTTGGATCAATTCACAACTCCACCAGCAATGCATTAATGTCCCAACTTTGCCACGACCCCTCCAGCATTCATTACTTTGCTTTGCTGTCATGTTAGCCAATCTTCTAGGTGTGAGGTGATACCTCAGGGTTGTTTTGATGTGCATCTCTCTGATTATAAGATATTTAGAACATTTTTTCATGTGCTTATTAATAGTTTTGATTTCTTTAACTGAAAATTACCTATTCATGTCGCTTCCCCATTTATCAATTGGTGAATGACTTGATTTTTTTGTGCAACTGATTTAGTTCTTTATAAATTTAAGTAATTAGATGTTTGTCAGAGGTTTGGGTTATGAAGCTTGTTTCCCAATTTGTTGCTTCCCTTCTAATTTTGGTTGCATTGTTTTTGTTTGTACAAAAACTTTTTAATTTGATGTAATCAAAATTATTTATTTTACATTTTGTGATTTTTTTCTGTCTTGCTTGGTTATAAAGTCTTTCCTTTCCCAAAGATCTGGCATGTATAATATTCTGTGTTCACTGAATTTACTGATAGTTTCCTTCACTATATTCAGGTCATTCACCCATTCTGAGTTTATCTTGGTGTAGGGTGTGAGATGTTGATCCAAACCTAATCTCTCCCATACTGTCTTCCAATTTTCCCAGCAGTTCTTATCAAATAGTGAATTTTGGTACCAAAAACTCAGATATTTGGGCTTATCATAGACTGTCTTGCTGAAATCACTTACCCCAAGTCTATTCCACTGATCATCCTTTCTGACTCTTCTCCAGTACAAAATTGTTTTGATGACCACTGCTTTATAGTATAGTTTGAGGTCTGGGACTGCAAGGCCCCCATCATTTGTGTGTTTTTTTTTTCATTATTTCCCTGGATATCCTTGATCTTTTGTTCTTCCAAATGAACTTTGTTGTGGTTTTTTTCTAATTCAGTACAAAAGTTTTTTGATAGTTCAATGGGTATGTCACTAAATAAGTAAATCAATTTGGGGAGGATTATCATTTTTATTATGTTAGCTTGTCCTACCCATGAGTAATCGATGTTTTTTCCAATTGTTTAGATCTAGTTTTAATTGTGTGGAGAATGTTTTGTAGTTGTGTTCATATATTTCCTGTGTTTTTCTCAGGAGATAGATTCCTAAGCATTTTATATTGTCTAGGTGATTTTAAATGGAGTTTCTCTTTCTAATTCTTGTTGATGAGAGCTGTTAGAAATATATAGAAATGCTGATGACTTATGTGGGTTTATTTTGTATCCTGAAACTATGCTAAAGTTGTTGATTATTTTGACTAGCTTTTTGGTTGATTCTCTAGGACTCTTTAAGTAGAACATCATATCACCTGCACAGAGTGATAGCTTGGTTTGATAAATTAATTCCTTCAATTTTATTGTCTTCTCTAATCACTACAGCTAGTGATTCTAGTACAATGTTAAATAATAGGGGTGATAATGGGCATCCTTGTTTCACTCCTGATCTTATTGGGAAGGCTTCTAGTTTATCCCCATTGCAGATGATGTTTGCTGATGGTTTTAGATATATATTGTTTATTGTTTTTAGGAAAGGCCCTTCTATTCCTATACATTCTACTGTTTTCAATAGGAATGAGTGTTGTATTTTGTCAAAGGATTTTTCTCCATCTATTGAGATAATCATGTGATTTTTGTCTGTTTGCTTGTTTAAATGATTAATTATGTGAATGGTTTTCCCAATATTGAACCATCCCTGCATTCCTGGTATGAATCCCAACTGGTCATAGTGAATAATCTTTGTGAACACTTACTGGAGTCTTTTTGCTAGTATCCAATTTAATATTTTTGCATCTATATTCATTAAGGATATTGGTCTATAGTTTTCTTTCTCTGTTTTTGACCTGCCTGGCTTTGGGATCAGTACCATATTTGCGTCATGAAAGGAATTTGGTAGAACTCCTTCTTTGCTTATTGTCAAATACTTTGTATAATATTGGGATTAGCTATTCTTTGAATGTTTGATAGGATTCATTTGTGAATCCATCTCGACATGGGGATTTTTTCTTAGGGAGTTCTTTGATGGCTTGTTCAATTTCTTTTTCTGATAAGGGATTGTTAGAAATCTATTTCTTACTCTGTTAGTCTAGGTAATTTATATTTTTGTAAATATTCATCCATGTCACCTACATTGCCATATTTATTTCCATATAATTGGGCGTAATAGTTTTTAATGATTGCCTTAATTTCCTCTTCATTAGAGTTGAGGTCTCCCTGTTCATTTTGGATACTGTCAAATTGGTTTTCTTCTTTCCTTTTTTAAAATTAGATTGACCAGTACTTAGATTGACCAGTCTTATTTATTAAATCAATAGTTCTTTGACTTTCAATTTTATTAATTTCTCCTTTGATTTTTAGGATCTCTAATTTAGTCTTCATCTGAGGATTTTTAATTTGTTCACTTTCTCATTTTTTAATTTGCATGCCCAATTCATTGACCTCTGCCCTCCCTAATTTGTTAATATATGGCCTCAAGGATATAAATTTCCCCCTGAGTACTGCTTTGGCTGCATCCCATAGATTTTGAAAGGATGTCTCATGATTGTCATTTTATTCAATGAAATAATTAATTGTTTCTATGATTTGTTCTTTGACTAACCAGTTTTGGAGAATTGCATAGTTTAATTTCCAATTAATTTTTTATTTACCTCTCCATATATTAATCATTATTTTAATTGCATTGTGATCTGAGAAGGTTGCATTTATTATTTCTGCTCTTTTGCACTTGTTTGCAATGTTTTTATGCCCTAATATGTGGTCAATTTTTGTGAATGTACCATGTGCTGCTGAAAAGAAGGTGTATTCCTTTTTGTCCCTATTTGTTTTTCTCCACATATCAACTAACTCTAATTTTTCTAAGATTTCATTCACTTCTCTTACCTCTTTCTTATTTATTTTTTGGTTTGATTTATCTAGTCCTGGAATGATAGAGGAAGGTTCAGGTCTCCCACTAGTATAGTTTTTTTATCTATTTCATCCTTGAGCTCCACTAGTTTCTCCTTTAGAAATTTGGATGCTGAGACTTCTGGTCAAGATGGCAGCTTAGAGAAAGCTAAAGTTCAGAGCTCCAGAAACCCTTCCTTACTCATCTCAAAAGGAATGCTCCTAGGGCATCGAAATTCAAAACAAACAGCAGAATAGACCCCAGAAACACTCCTTCTGGACCTGAATCAAAAGGTACGGCCCCCCAAGAGTCGGAGCCCAAGATCACTCGGATCTAAGAGGAAGGCAAAGGGAAGGTCCCAGGACTCATCCCCCCCAACCCAGAGTGCTGAGACCAAGGCACCTCAGGGCAGGCAGGGGGACCTCAGGAGCCGACTATTCTGAGGGCCACCCCCTGAAAATGACCTGAGCCAGTCGCAGGGCACCCAGACAGCAGGGACGCAGAGAGAGAAGGAGGGAGCCTGTAGCCCCTGACCAGAACCTTCCATCTGGGTCTCACTGAAGGTCACTGTCTGAGGGCATACTCAGTCTGAGGTTAATCCTATCACCAGCCCTCAGAGCTCCAGAAAGCCATGGCACCTCCCCCCTCAGAGTGCAGGGTCCTCTGAAACAACAGTAACCCTCAGGGCTGGCAAAAGGGCCTCAGAGCTGAAGGCCAAATCCTGAAAACAACCTGACTCAGTGGAGGGGTCACCCAGACAGCAGGGAAACAGAGAGAGACAGGAGGAGCCTATAGCCCCCTGACCAGATCCTTCCATCTGAGTCTCACTGAAGGTCCTTGCACGAGGGCATACTCAGTCTGAGGTTAATCCTATCACCAGCCCTCAGAGCTATGGGAATCTGTGGTCCCTCCCCCCTCAGAGTGCTGGCTGAGGCACAAAAACAAGGGCCAAGCCATAGAATGGACAATCTGCCTAGGGCTAAAACCTCTGAATACCAGACAGAGATAAGAAAAGCTAATCCTCCCCACTCAGATAGAGATGGCAAACTCCACAGAAGCACAAAAAACTAAAAATTCCAAAAAAAAAAAACAAGAAGAAGGGGGCGACATTGGACACATATTATGGAGCAAAAATACAAAACACAGAGGAGATAGAAAAGGAAACAAAAGCAAATGCTCCGAAACCTTCCAAAGGAAATGGAAACTCTCCACACACCCATAAAGAATATGAATCAGAAATGATCAAAAAGATGGAAACCTTCTGGGAGGAAAAATGGGAAATAATGCAAAAGAAATTCACGCATCTATAAAACCAGTTTGACCAAACTGAAAAGGAAAACCAGACTTTAAAGCAAGAACTAATAAAGCAAAGCCAAAAGACCAAGAAATTAGAAGAGAACATAAAATATCTCACTGACAAGGTGACAGATTTGGAAAATAGAGGGAGTAGAGATAATTTAAGAATAATTGGACTACCAGAAAAGCCAGAAATAAACAGCAAATTCAACATCGTAATACAAGATATAATCAAAGAAAATTGCCCAGAGATTCCAGAACAAGGGGGCAATACAGCCACTGACAGAGCTCACAGAACACCCTCTACACTAAACCCCCAAAAGACAACTCCCAGGAATGTAATTGCCAAATTCCAAAGCTCTCAAACAAAAGAAAAAATCCTATAAGAAGCCAGAAAAAGACAATTTAGATATAAAGGAATGACAATCAGGGTCACACAAGACCTTGCAATTTCTACTCTGATTGATAGTAAGGCATGAAACATGATCTTCAGAAAGGCAAGAGAGCTGGGTCTTCAACCAAGAATCAGCTATCCATCAAAACTGACTATATAATTCCAAGGGAAAGAATGGGCATTCAACAAAATAGAAGATTTCCAAGTTTTTGCAAAGAAAAGACCAGAGCTCTGTGGAAAGTTTGATACCGAAAATCAAAGAGCAAGGAATACCTGAAAAGGTAAATATGAAGGAAAGGGAAAAGAAGAAAAATGTTATCTTCTTCTTTTACTCAAACTCTCTTCGATAAGGACTACATTTATATCAATCTATGTATACTAACATGTGGGGGAAATGTAATGTGTAAATAGGGGGAAAAGAAAGACCAAATAGAATAATCTTTCTCACACAAAGATTCACATGTGAAGGGGAGGGGAAGGAAACTCCTATAAGAAGGAGAGAAAGTGAGTTTTTACTTAAACCTTAATCTCAGGGAAATCAACTCTGAGAGGGAAAAACACCCAATCCATAGGGATCTTGAATTCTATCTTACCAAACAAGGGTAGGGAGAAGGGAAAACCAAGGGGGGGAGGGAGGGAGGGAAAACAAAAGGGGAGGGAAAGAGAGGGAGAGGGGAGGGAAGAAAAAGGGAGGGACTAAAAAAGGAAACATATCAAGGGAGGGGACAAGGGGGACTGATTTAAAGTAAATCACTGGACTAAAAGGTAGAGCTGAAGAAGAAAAGGTTAGAATTAGGGAAGGATATCATAATGCCAGGGAATCCACAAATGACAGTCATAACTTTGAAAGTGAATGGGATGAACTCACCCATAAAACATAGACAAATAGCAGAATGGATTAGAATCCAAAACCCTACCATATGTTGTCTTCAAGAAACACACATGAGGCAGGTTGATACCCACATGTTCAGAATTAAAGGATGGAGAAAGACCTTATGGGCCTCAACTGACAGAAAGAAGGCAGGAGTGGTAATCATGATATCTGATAAAGCCAATGCAAAAATAGACCTGATCAAAAGGGATAGGGAAGGTAATTATATTTTGTTAAAAGGGACTTTAGATAATGAGGAAATATCACTAATCAACATGTATGTGCCAAATAGTATAGCACCCAAATTTCTAATGGAGAAACTAGGAGAATTGAAGGAAGAAATAGACAGTAAAACCATATTAGTGGGAGACTTAAATCAACCATTATCAAATTTAGATAAATCAAACCAAAAAATAAATAAGAAAGAGGTGAAAGAAGCGAATGAAATCTTAGAAAAATTAGAATTAATAGACGTATGGAAAAAAATAAATAGGGATAAAAAGGAATACACCTTCTTCTTAGCACCAAATGGCACATTCACAAAGATTGACCATACATTAGGTCACAGAAATATGGCACACAAATGCAGAAAAGCAGAAATAATAAATGCAGCCTTTTCAGATCACAAGGCAATGAAAATAATGTTCAGTAATGGTACATGGAAAACCAAATCAAAAACTAAGGAAATTAAACAATATGATACTCCAAAATCATTTAGTTAGAGAAGAAATCATAGAAACAATTAACAATTTCATCGAGGAAAATTACAATGGTGAGACATCCTTTCAAACCTTTTGGGATGCAGCCAAAGCAGTATTCAGAGGTAAATTCATATCCCTGAGCGCATATATCAACAAACTAGGGAGAGCAGAGATCAATCAATTGGAAATACAAATAAAAAAAAACTTGAAAACGATCAAATTAAAAATCCTCAGCAGAAACCAAACTAGAAATCCTAAAAATTAAGGGAGAAATTAATAAAATTGAAAGTGATAGAACTATAAATTTAATAAATAAGACAAAAAGTTGGTACTTTGAAAAAACAAACAAAATAGACAAAGTACTGGTCAATCTAATTTAAAAAAAAAAGGAAGAAAAGCAAATTAACAGCATCAAAGATGAAAAAGGGGACATCACCTCCAATGAAGAGGAAATTAAGGCAATCATTAAAAATTACTTTGCCCAATTATATGGCAATAAATACACCAATTTAGGTGATATGGATGAATATATACAAAAATACAAACTGCCTAGACTAACAGAAGAAGAAATAGAATTCTTAAATAATCCCATATCAGAAAATGAAATCCAACAAGCCATCAAAGAACTTCCTAAGAAAAAATACCCAGGGCCTGATGGATTCACCAGTGAATTCTATCAAACATTCAGAGAACAGTTAATCCCAATACTATACAAACTATTTGACATAGTAAGCAAAGAGGGAGTTCTACCAAACTCCTTTTATGACACAAACATGGCACTGATTCCAAAACCAGGCAGGTCAAAAACAGAGAAAGAAAACTATAGACAAATCTCCCTAATGAATATAGATGCAAAAATCTTAAATAGGATACTAGCAAAAAGACTCCAGGAAGTGATCAGAAGTGACATCCACCATGATCAAGTAGTACAAAATAAACACACATAAGTCATCAGCTTTTCTATATATCTCCAACACAGCTCAGCAGCAAAAACTAGAAAGAGAAATCCCATTCAAAATTAACTTAGACAAAATAAAATACCTAGGAATCTACCTCCCAAGACAAACACAGGAACTATATGAACACAACTACAAAACACTCAACTAAAACTAGACTTGAGCAATTGGAAAAACAGTAACTGCTCATGGATAGGAAGAGACAATATAATAAAAATGACCATCCTACCCAAACTTATTTATCTATTTAGTGCTATACCCCTTGAACTCCCAAAATATTTCTTTACTGATTTAGAAAAAACCATAACAAAATTCATCTGGAATAACAAAAGATCAAGGATATCCAGGGAAATAATGAAAAAAAAACACATATGATGGGGGCCTTGCAGTCCCAGACCTCAAACTATATTACAAAGCAGCAGTCATCAAAACAATTTGGTACTGACTAAGAGACAGAAAGGAAGATCAGTGGAATAGACTGGGGGAAAGCCTAGCAGATTGGCTAACATGATAGCAAAGGAAAGTAATGAATGCTGGAGGGGATGTGGCAAAGTAGGGACATTAATTCATTTCTGATGGAGTTGTGAACTGATCCAACCATTCTGGAGGGCAACTTGGAACTATGCCCAAAGGGCGACAAAAGAATATCTACCCTTTGATCCAGCCATGGCACTGCTGGGTCTGTACCCCAAAGAGATAATGGACAAAAAGACTTGTACAAAAATATTCATAGCTGAGTTCTTTGTGGTAGCCATAAACTGGAAAAAGAGGGGATGCCCATCAATTGGGGAATGGCTGAGCAAATTGTGGTATATGTTGGTGATGGAATACTATTGTGCTAAAACAAATAATAAAGTGGAGGAATTCCAAGGAGACTGGAAAGACCTCCAGGAAATGATGCAGAGTGAGAGGAGCCAGAACCAGGAGAACATTGTACACAGAAACTAATACACTGTGATATAATTGAACGTAATGGACTTCTCCATTAATGGTGGTTTAATGTCCCTGAACAATCTGCAGGGATCCAGCAGAAAAAACACCATTCATAAGCAGAGGATAAACTGTGGGAGTAGAAACACTGAGGAAAAGCAACTGCCTGACTACAGCGGTTGAGGGGACATGACAGAGGAGAGACTCTAAAGGTAACCCAAATGCAAATATTAACAACATAGCAATGGGTTCGAATCAAGAACACATGTAATACCCAGTGGAATCTCGCGTCGGATACGGGGGTTGGGGAGGGAAGAAAAGAAAATGATCTTTGTCTTTAATGAATAATACTTGGAAATGATCAAATAAAATATTATAAAATTTAAAAAAACTAAAAAAAAAAATTTGGATGCTATGACATTTGGTGCATACATGTTGAGTACTGATATTTCCTCATTGTGTATACTGCCTTTTAACAGAATGTAATTACCTTCCCTATCTCTTTTAACTAGATCTATTTTTACTTTGGTTTTGTCAGATATCGTGATTGGGACTCCTGCCTTCTTTTTATCAGGTGCCACCCAATAGATTAGGCTCCATCCTCTTACCTTTACCCTATGTGTGTCTACCTTCCTCATGTGTGTTTCTTATAGACAGTATATGGTAGTGTTTTGATTTCTAATCCACTCTGCTATTTGCTTGTATTTTATGGGTGAGTTCATTCCATTCACATTCAGAGTTATGATTACCAGCTATGTATTTCCCAACATTTTTTATTTCTACTCCTAGTCCTGCCTTTTCTTCTTTTACTATTTTCTTCTGCACCAATGTTTTGTTTTTAACCAGTGCCCCTAATTCCCACCCTTATTTTACTTCCCTTTTGTTTCTTTTCCCATTTCTTTTAGTATTAACCTCTTTTTATCTCTAATTGTATATATATATATATATAATATACATATACATATATACATATACATGCATTTATGTATACATATATCTATATACATATTTATGTCTTGGCATTTCATCCTATACAATTTGTCACTCTTCCCTCTAAGTGTAATTCTTCTAGCTGCCCAGGTGATAATAACAATTTTTAAGAGTTACCAATGGCCTCTTTTCTTATAGGGATACATATCGTTTTAATTTATTGGGTCTCTTTAAAAAAGTTTTGGTTTTTTTGTTTTGTTTTGTTTTTCTTTTTTCCATCTTTCTTAATTACCTTTTGATGATTCTCTTGAGTTCTGTGTTTGGGCATCAAATTTTCTGTTCAGGTCTGGTCTTTTCTTTACAAATGCTTAGAATTCTTCTATTTTGTTAAATGATCATACTTCCCCTGTAAAAATATAGTCAGTTTTGCTGGGTAGTTGATTCTTGATTGTAGACCTAGTTCCCTTGCTTTCTGGAATATCATATTCCATGCCTTTTGGTCCTTCAGTGTAGATGCAGCCAGATCCTGTGTTATCCTCACTGTGGTTCCATGGTATCTGAATGACTTTTTCTGTAGAAAGGAAAACTAAAGCAAGCTCTGGACTTTCTGCCACTGAGTTGTAACCAACAGCAGGTGGAATGTTAGGAAGAAGATATTGACAAGACTCATGGTGGGGAAAGGGGCAACTGGGAATGGCAGTTGGTCTTGTGACTAGCACTTCCTTCCTGCCCTGGAACTGGGAAGAGGTTTTGCTCCCTGTTGTGACTGCAAAAACGTGGGTTTCAAGACTGTGAATTGACCAAACTGTAAAGATAATTTTTAGCATCTTGCTTTATATCAAAAATAAGTGGTCACCAGGGGGAAAATTCCCAAATATGAAATACCCAAGTCAGCTGGATTTTATGGAGATTTTAATTAATATAAATCAAGGAATTAAGGAAAGGGAAAGAGACAGAGTAAGAAGAAACAGTAGGAAAGGGCCTAGGCCTGAGCTTTTAAGAGAGACTAGTCAGTCCTTAATCACTCACTACAAGATTGTTGCAAGCAAAACTCTAGTGTTCAGAGAGACCCTTCAGTTCAGCTCCTGAGTTCAACTGATCCAAACTCCCTTAACTGGTTCAGACAGCTCCTTTTAAAGAGAATTTTCTCCTATGTCACCTCACCTAAGTTTTCACATCTACCAATCACAGTAGACATTTTCCAAAGGACTGACCATTCTTAATTCACATCTTGTTATCACCTTCTTAATTCACATCTTGTTATCACCTTCTTAATTCACATCTTGTTATCACCTTCTCTGGGTAGACCAAAACTTCTGAGTATTTCACATCTCTTTGCTAAGCTTGCCCTTTTAGTAATTAATTTAACCTTTATAGGTACTTAGTACCCTTTTGTATTAGATCTAAAAATAGACCTAGCTTAAGTGTTTTTGGCCTCACTATAAGTATGGGTTAAGTACTTTTTCATTGTTCGGTAAGGAGTTTACAACTTTATCTTCCCCTAAAGTATGCCTAAGTATGGGTGGAGTAATTTTAAAGTTCCCAATACATTCCTGATCAAGTACCTCCATTTTTAAATGGGGGATAACCTTAACCTTAACCTTAGTATAATGTTCCAAGATAGAGTTGAGAATTTTTAAGATTCACACTGTCTTTGGATAGAAGAGGCTCTATTTTCCTGATTTTCCCAACTGTATGCTCTTCCTGGATTCCTGTGATCATGTTCATTGGACAAAAGGACTTAAAGAAAGCAGTTTGGACTCTAAGGCCAGTCTTTTGTGGCATCAGCCTGAAGAGACAGGCCCAACCAGCTCTGAAAGTCAGAACTTTTCTTCCTCTCATTGTCTACTGCTAAGACTTTTGAAATTATGAAAGGTAGCACAGATATAGCATAGACAGGAATAAGAGAAACCCTCCACCAGCCTGTGATGCCCGGCCTCAGCTCAAAAGCTGAGAGAGACTCAAAAAACCTCATCTAGAGAATCCCTCTTCCCTCTTCCCTGATACCTCTCCAATCCAAACTTGGTATTAAAATTTCTTTATTTGAATATCACAGTCAGATAAAAGGACTAACATTGTAGGGGACATAGAGGGAGCTGAACCTCAGGATAGCCATTTAAGTATAAACAGTACTTATTGGACCCAAGCTGGGTGACCTTGGTCTGGGGGGAGGATTGTCCCTCAGGAGGGTCTGTGCTTTCCTGCTCTGGGGTCTCTGCAACATCATTCTATAGAGAAGACATCCCCCAGGCTATCATAAGTGGCCCATTTCTCAGGAACCTTGTTTTTCAAAAATAGCCTCTCGGCAGGGGGAATCTCTCTACTTTTACCTCACTAGCAGCCCTAGTCCTCTCTCCATTCAACTCTGTAACCTCTGTTACAAAACCTCCTGTATCCCCTGTTTTTTTTTCAATCCCACCCATTTTCACTATAAATATTACACTTCTTAGAAGCTTGTAATATTTTTTCCTTGGTCTGATAGTTCTTGAATTTGGCTATAACATTCCTGGGTATTGTCATTTGGGGACTGAGTACAGGATGTGATCAGTGGATTCTTTCAATCTCCACTTTTCCCTCTTGTTCTAAAATATCAGGGCAGTTTTCTTGGATAATTTCTTGTAGTATGATGTCCAGATTTTTTCTTTTGTCATGGTCTTCCAGTAGACCAATGATTCTTAATTGTCTCTCCTGGAATGATTTTCTAAATCTTCTATTTTGTGAATGAGGTGCTTCATATTTTCCTCATTTTTTTTCATTCTTTTTATTTTGTTTTATAGTGTCCTGCTGCCTTGTGAAGTCACTTGCTTCTAATTGTTGTACTCTGGTTCTTAAAGACTGGATTTCATCCCTGGCTTTTTGGTCATCCTTCTCCTTCCGGTCTGATTTTCTTTGGAGGTCATCTTTCATCTTCTTTGCCTCCTCTTTCATCTCCTTTGCCTCATTTTCCACCCGATTAATTTTGGCCTTCAAGATAATGTTTTCTGTTTCCAGATGACTTATCTTGCTTTTAAAGTTGTCTTAAGCCTCTCTTAATTGTGTTTTGAATTGTATTTTGAGTTCTTGCAAACCCTGTATCCAATTTGCTGGGGTTTCTCTTTTTTTGCTTGGTGTTCCCTCATCCTTCTCTGTTCCATTTTCTCTTTATTCATTGCCTGCATAGAAGCTGTTGATTGTAATTTCTTTTTTCTTTTTCTGTTGTTTGCTCATATTTACCCCCTTCTTAACTCTCTGCATTTGCCTGCACTCTTGCTCCTCTCGTTTTTTTGTTGGATCTGTGGATTTTTCTGTCAACCTTCACCCTTGGAGCTCAGTCAGCAAATCTCTCAGTGCAGTCTGTGGGTGAGGGGTGTTGGAGCTTGAGTGTCCCTGCCCTCTGAAAGCTTTGATGGGATTAAGTCCATCTGGGATGATATGGATGTTCCCTGAGGCCAAAACCCAGGTGGGGGAAGGCAATATGGAGTATTTGCTCTGCTGCAACTAGGATGACCGCTCTGTGTTCTGCTCTCTGCGTTTCTTCTCCAACTGCTTCCCCACTGCCTGTGTTCAACACTCTGAGCCTAGAACAGCTTTGCCTGCAAGGTACTCCCTCCAGACCAGCACCCTTGCCCACCCAGAGGTTCCAGATGCCCTGGAGGCTTAGCACTCTGGCGGGGGGGGGCTGGGACTTTCCTTCTTCCTTCCCCTTAAGCTGGAGTGTTTTCAAATTCAGGTTTTGGGGGGAGTGTACCTTTTAAGTTGAGTCCTGTAGGAATGTTCCTTGACTCTGTCTTTTTGTTAGGTTTGATTTTCAGTCCCCTAGGATCATTTAGTTTGTAATCAGTAAGGAAGGGTTTTCAGAGGTCTGAACTTTTGCTGCCTCTCCGCTGCCATCCTGACTCCACTTCATATATATATATATTTTTTTAATTTTTATTATTGTTTTTATTTGTATGTGCAATAGAGTATTTGTATTTTCTTTTTTCTCTCATTTTTTGTACTTGAAGCACATGTTACCAGTATTAATGTTTTTTTTTCACTATTTATTTTACAATATCCATTAGCCCTAATATTAATGCATACCCAAAAACTTTAGACTATGGAAGCCTTCCATCGATTGTTAAATATTATGGGACTTTGATTAATAATTATATCTGATTCCAGGAGAAGGGATCACAAAAGAACCATTATACCGTACCAAGAAGCACAAGGTCAGGGAGACCAACCAATCCCAGTGGGATTGATGAGAATCTGCACCAAGACAGAAGACTTGATTTTGGGTGCGAGGAAGTTGCTGTTAGAAAATGTCAGACACAGGATTTTTCCATGCCAGGTTCAGACAAAGTACATCAGCTTAGCTATAATTCTGGCCCCCCTATCCCTGAGAGAAAAAGTAAAATCAGACCAGGGAATGCTATTTCCCATTTGCTGTTAAAATCTAATCCTTTTTCTTCCTTTTATAGTGTGGCAATTTTCTGTAGTCCTGACTGCTCATTGCTTAAGTGCATATTACTGTAATGGTCCTACAGGCTTGTGGGACATAAATCACTTTATTGGGCCCTGATTCTAGGACCTGCTATAGGCTTATTCTTGCTCAGAATGTTTTTTAATATATTTTATTTGATCATTTCCAAGCATTATTCGTTAAAGACATAGATCATTTTCTTTTCCTCACCCCCACCCCCCATAGCCGACGCATAAGTCCACTGGGCATTAGATGTTTTCTTGATTTGAACCCATTGCTTTGTTGATAGTATTTGCATTAGAGTGTTCATTTAGAGTCTCTCCTCTGTCATGTCCCCTCAACCTCTGTATTCAGGCAGTTGCTTTTCCTCGGTGTTTCCACTCCCATAGTTTATCCTTTGCTTATGAATGGTGTTTTTTTCTCCTGGATCCCTGCAAATTGTTCAGGGACATTACACCGCCACTAATGGAGAAGTCCATTACGTTCGATTATACCACAGTGTATTAGTCTCTGTGTACAATGTTCTCCTGGTTCTGCTCCTCTCGCTCTGCATCACTTCCTGGAGGTTGTTCCAGTCTCCATGGAACTCCTCCACTTTATTATTCCTTTTAGCACAATAGTATTCGATCACCAACATATACCACAGTTTGTTCAGCCATTCCCCAATTGATGGGCATCCCCTCGTTTTCCAGTTTTTGGCCACCACAAAGAGCGCAGCTATGAATATTTTTGTACAAGTCTTTTTGTCCATTATCTCTTTGGGGTACAGACCCAGCAGTGCTATGGCTGGATCAAAGGGTAGACATTCTTTTGTTGCCCTTTGGGCATAGTTCCAAATTGCCCTCCAGAATGGTTGGATCAGTTCACAACTCCACCAGCAATGAATTAATGTCCCTACTTTGCCACATCCCCTCCAACATTCATTACTTTCCTTTGCTGTTATGTTAGCCAATCTGCTAGGTGTGAGGTGATACCTCAGAGTTGTTTTTATTTGCATCTCTCTGATTATAAGAGATTTAGAACACTTCTTCATGTGCTTGTTAATAGTTTTAATTTCTTTATCTGAGAACTGCCTATCCAAGTCCCTTGCCCATTTATCAATTGGAGAATGGCTTGATTTTTTGTACAATTGATTAAGCTCATTATAAATATGAGTAATTAAACCTTTGTCAGAGGTTTCTATAAAGATTTTTTCCCAATTTGTTGTTTCCCTTCTGATTTTAGTTACATTGGTTTTGTTTGTACTCAGAATTTTTATATACTATTTAGTTTTGATTTTTTTCCTTTTCTTTCTATATACATTTTTATGTTTTTTACTTCCTTTTAGTAACTTATTGTGGTATTAAAAGAGTGGGAGGTCATAAACTGTAAGAGTTAAAATGGTTGAGGTTGTAAACTGTAGTGAGTTAAATAGTGGAAGATATAAATTGTGATGGATATAAGAGTGGATATAAGAGTGGGTGAGTAAATTGTGACCACAGGAAATATGTTTCACTACAGTGTCTTGTTTTAAATCAATATTTAAGGTGATCGCCAGGGAAATATTCCCAATTATGAATATACCCAAGTCAACTGGGTTTTATAGAGAATTTAATTAATAATACAATGAGGAATTAAAGAAAGAGAGAAAGAGTAAGAAAGTAATACGTATGAAGGGCCTTAAGCCAACATGGCCTAGACCAGAGTCTTAAGAGAGAGAGATCAGTCAGTCTTTTATCACTCACCACAAGATCTGTATAAGCAAGGATATAGACACCAGTTCAGCCAGCCATCCTTCTCCAGAGAGGGATTCTTCTGACTGTCCTCAAGAGCCTCTCCCAAGAGACTCCTTAGAGCCTATTTCTTCAGAGCTTCCTCCTTAGAGCACTCTCCTTCTAACAGCCTCCTTAGAGACTGTTTTAGAGCCTCTATATCTTCTAATAGCCTGTCCTTTTCTTATATAGGGGGTTTTCTCCTATGTCACCTCCCCTAAGTTCTTCCATCTACCAATCACAGTAAACATTTTCCAAAGGACAGCCCATTCTGAATTCACACCTGAGTAGACTAATCCTTTTAGTAATCCACACCTGAGTAGGCTAGAATCTCTGAGTAAGTTTTTTCCTCTTTGCTCCTTGTAAGTTCACAAGTTGCCTGACCTTTATAGGTACTTAGCACCCCTTTGTATTAATTCTAAAAATAGGCATGGGTTAAGTATGGGTGTAAGTATTTTTCATTGTTCAGCAAGGAGTTTTCTCCCCTAAAGCAGGCTTAAGTATGGGTGGAGTAGAGGTCTTCACATTTCTGATCTAAATAGAGTTCTCACATTTTAGATCTAAGTAGCTTCACTGTTTAAAATGGGGAATAGTCCCAATAGAGAATTGTCCCAATGGAGAATTCCCCAATGGGGAATTTTTTAACATTCATAAGTCTGAGAAATTTCAAGATTCACATTATTCACATACCTCATAACTCAGCCATGTATCTCAAGGTGGTCTATGTATTGGTCAACACCCTACTCAGGGGAGATTGTATAATTGTCATAAAATTCTAGTTGTATAAAATTTTTCTTGTTCAAGAGTAATTTTAGGATAAGAATCTTGCTACTTCCCCTAATCAAGAAAGTGAACTGTTTGGAGAAGACACAATGGAGATGCCTACAGAAACCTCACATTGTACCAAAAGATCCAGAATGAACTTTTGGATGCAGTGAAATTGAACTGTGGAGGGTTGAACGCATTTATTTTGCATGTACACTCTTATGCCACAGGGGAATGCCCCCAATCAGGTTTTTGTCAATGCTCCTAGAAATCATTGGTTTTGTTCTCTTTCTCTTTTATTTCCCTTTTATCCACAAATTATTGTAATTTCCCCTTAGAAAGTGCAATATTGTATGTACCTCTAGTTAAAGATCTTTAGAGATATAAGTTGGTTATGTGTACTGATTCCTTGGGGAAACTAGGCATGTAAATCTGGAAGATTTCTAAATGCTTGTTTTTCCATGGGAATCATAGAGGGGATTGTGTAATTAATTTCTGTACCCAAGAACTCCAATTCCCAGCATCCCATGTTCCTTCTCACATTATGTGCTGATGTAGGAAGGATATAAATTTGGTGTAAATCCCCCACCCCCTTTTCGGTGATAGCTTACTGTTCCTATGATCCTGTTTGGTGGAGTTGATATGAGGTGAGTGGCAGGAGAATCTACTCACATAGTCTTACATTTTGTGAGATATTTACTTTTTTATTCCTTCTACTTCAAGTGATTATTAATAAACTATAAAATATAATTCTTGGAATGTTGGGTATTAACTTTAATCTTACACTACCAACTTGGAGTCTGAACTCCAGAATTTAGCTACTAATCAAACTGACCTAAGGAGAGTAGAAAGTGAAGAAAATTGAAGATTGGGGGTACTCATGAAACCTTTGTGGTCTATCAAATTTAAAATTGTTTGACTAAATTTTTATGAGTTAAAAAAAGAAGATTGTGGTCACCAATTATAAAATATTAGCTCTTAAGACTATTAGCAGCTTTTATTTACAAGGTAGTGATATTAAAGTGGGAAATGTAGGGAAAAGGTAGGGAATTGTCTAGCCTACCACCCTAAGTGCTGATCCAGTGAAGTCCAGATCAACACCCAGCGAGGGTTCCCTCAAGTCCCAATCTCCATGAGGAAGTGCCAGTGGCGTCTTTAACAAGAAATCCCACAAAGCAAGCCTTTTTCTTCAGCCCAAGTTACTCACCCAGCAAACCTCTCCAGCACAGAATACTCCAGCCCAGGATGATTCCAGGAAAAGTGACTTGAAATAGAAAAAGTAAACTGAAAGAAACTATTACTTGTTGAAATAGAGAGGTAAACTGAGGGGATACTGTTTCTCTTTGTAATGAGTGCTGTTCTCTGGCTTTTGACTAGAGAGAGCTGCTAAGGGAACCTGAGGCTGCTTATTTGTAATGGATGTAGAAATGAGAAATGCTAAGAGATGCCACACAAGGATGATGGTACACAGGTGAACTGTTACATAAGGGATACTGCTCTGGGGTTTACTCTAGGATTTTGACTACTAATCCCTATTGATGGCTGATGGATCAGTATATCTTTCTAAACCTCCTCCCCCATTCACTCCCTCTCTTCTCCAACCCTCTCCTCCCTTGCCTCCCTCACCTCCCCATTCTTCTTGAAGCCTTTGGCTTCTTTCCTCCTCCCCCCCCTTGAATATACTATAAAGATTCTCTTTCCTTTTCCTTTTTCAAATCAAGGGGTTTATTGGGATAACAGGATGGGAAATTGAGGTAAGAGGGATGAGGATTTCCCTAATCTAAATGAGGTAAAATTGAGGGTTTGGGGAGTCACATGTGTGACTCTTAGACAGTTAGGAAGATGGAGGACAGCAGCCCTTTCAAAATCATCTTTCTTCTTCTTCACAAAATCAGCCTGGCTTGTCTCCTTTCTCAGCTTCAACCCCAGAGAGAAAAAAGTTCACAGTCTCTCAGTTTCACCTGGCCAGCTCAACTCTTAAATAGACCACCAACTCAAAAGCCAAGTTTCTTCTTCTTGTCAATTTCAATTGTCCAAAGCCATAGAACCCCAAAAAAACGAGTCAGCCCCACCAAGGTCTTTCAGCCAGCTTTTCCAACCTCCACAGAGAGAGAGAGAGAATCAGATCCTCCTCCTAGACAGTTCAACTCTCAAAGAGAAACCAAAGTACCAAAGTTTCTCCCTTGATCAGCTTCCACTGCTGATCAGAGACAAAGTCCAAAGCTTTTTTTTTTTTGCCTCTTCCCCTCAGTGTAGCCAGAAACCCCCAACTGCCACTCCTAGGAACATTCCCTTAGAACCTTCTCTTGATTGACAGCTAGGTCTTTAGCCTTGGTTCTTGCAAGTTCTCTCTCTCTCTCCCCAGCCTCTACTACAGTCTGCCTCCAAAAGTCTCCCTTCAATGCAGAATAAATGAATCAGTCCTTGGGCTTATCCTTTTATATCACTTTTTCCACATCACTTCCTGTCTCTCAACTCTTCACAAGAACCAGTTACAGCCTTTTAATTTTCCTAGTACTGCCCAAGGGAATGGGAGGGCAGCAGTGGCCTTTGGAGATGTGAGCTTTATCTAATAAGTGACTTGTGAACTCTCTTACTTAATGGCTAGGTAAGTGCTAAGTAGGGGCACCTCAAGGTTTTATTTGATTATTTATTTGATTGCTGATTGATTAAATTAAAAATAAATTAACTGGAACAACCTCCAGGAAGTGATGTGGAGCGAAAGGAGCAGAACCAGGAGAACATTGTACCCAGAGACTGATACACTGTGGTACAATCGGATGTAATGGACATCTCCATTAGTGGCAATGCAATGATCCTGAACAACTGTGAGGAATCTACGACAAAGAACACTATCCACATTCAGAGGAAAAACTGTGGGAGTAGAAACATAGAAGAAAAACAACTGCTTGATCACATGGGGGGGATATGTTTGGAGATATAGACTAAGTGATCACTCTAGTGCAAACATCAACAACATGGAAATAGGTTCTGGTCAAGGTCACATGTGATACCCATTGGAATTGCACACAGGGGCGGGGGAAGGTGAGGGAGAAATGGAGTATGATTTTTATAACCAAGGAATAGTGTTTGAAATTGATCAAATTAAAAAAATAATTAAAATTAAATTAAATAATAAATAAACTAAGAGGGTTTAATTCTGTCTTCACACTTCCAAGGCAAAAGAGCAGTAAGGACTAGGCAATGGGGGTTAAGTGTCTTGCCCAGGGTCACACAACTAGGAAGTGTTTGAGGCCAGATTTCAAGCCAGGACCTCCCCTCTCTAAGCCTGGCTCTCTATCCACTGCTAGCTGCTCTAGGACAGTAGCTTTATGAAAATGATCTCAGGGTTTTATTGGAGTGCATAATCAATATGAATTACTGGTGAAAAGTAGCAGCCAAAAAAGCTATTTCAATTGTGGGTTCTATTAAGAATGGCATGGGTTCCCAAAAAGGGAAGAGATGACCCCACTGTGCTCTATTTTCATCAGCTTTCATCTGATGTATTGTATCATACAGTTTCAGCTCTAGAAAAAAATAAAATTCATCTAGAAGCACAAAGGTTAAGGAATAAAATTCTTTCAGAAATATAAGTTTAAGCATCATTCAGTGGGGTCAGCTAAGTAGTGGATCAATGGATAAAGACTCATGACAGGAGATAAAAGATCCTAGATTCAAATCTGACCTTGGACACTTCCTAGATGAGTGACCCTGTCACTTAACCTCAATTGCCTTGTCTTTACAGGTAATTTTTCTGACTTGGAACCAATACTTATTATCTGTTCT
Source organism: Monodelphis domestica (assembly GCF_027887165.1). NCBI lineage: Eukaryota > Metazoa > Chordata > Mammalia > Didelphimorphia > Didelphidae > Monodelphis > Monodelphis domestica. The sequence goes on from NC_077230.1 coordinate 237,918,606, forward strand.
CAGACAGAAGGTTCAGGTTCATTTTTTAAAGCATTAATCAACAGAATGGGGAAATATTTAAGCAATACATAAGATCTCTATTAAATGATACTATTGAATGTGAAGATGGAATTTTAAAAAACTTTGTATATGTTATACAGAAAAAAAAGATTTCCTAAAAATCCTACATATAATACTTCATAACATAACATAAATAAATTATTTAGAAATATCAGATGCAGATGGAAAAATACAATTCAACAAAATAATAGCCAAAACAGACCCTAAATTTAACTCACCAAAAATGTTATGGTCAATTTTTTAAAAGGAAAAAGATTGGAATATTAAAAAAAATTAGGATTGATTCAAAAAAACAATGATTATTATTGTGCACCTTAATATAATATATCCTAAAAAGGTAAGTTTAAATATCAAAGGAGAAAAAATATGTTCAATATAATGGGAAGGATTTATATCATTCTTTTTAAAGAATTCAGAAATAAAGTATTCAATATGCAAAATTATCAAACAGATGAAAGATAAACAGATTCAAATACCAATGAAAAACTGAGAAATTAATTTTATGTTTCATTTGAGAAGGAGATGGCAAATCACTCCAGTATCTTTGCCAAGAAAACTCTAAATGGGGTCACAAAGAATTAGACATGACTGAAATAACAGAACAATAAAAAGGCTAGAAATAGGTTTTGAGTGTGAGCTATAGGAGATGTGTTTGCTTTCTAATTTTCTCTTTTAAAAAATTCATACATCATCTGAAAGACAGTGAAAGAACAAAGAGATCTTTGGACAGAAGATCCCAAAAAAAGAGAATGTTATAGGAACACAAAGGGTAAATAATGGGAAGGGGAAAGACAAAGAACCAGTCTAATATCCCAGCATTCCCCACTGTAGTCCATTGCATCCTTTATGAATCAATATTCCTGAAAATTAGATTTCTAGGAAGAAGAGAGAGGGAGACAGAAAAAGAAAGAAGGGAAGATAGAAAGGAAGGAAGGAAGGAAGGAAGGAAGGAAGGAAGGAAGGAAGGAAGGAAGGAAGGAAGGAAGGAAGGAAGGAAGGAAGGAAGGAAGGAAGAACAAACGAAGGAAGGAAGGAAGGAAGGAAGGAAGGAAGGAAGGAAGGAAGGAAGGAAGGAAGGAAGGAAGGAAGGAAGAAACAAACAAACAAAGAACAAACGAAGGAAGGAAGGAAGGAAGGAAGGAAGGAAGGAAGGAAGGAAGGAAGGAAGGAAGGAAGGAAGGAAGGAAGGAAGGAAGGAAGAAGGAAGGAAGGAAGGAAGGAAGGAAGGAAGGAAGGAAAGAAAAGAAAAGGTATTCTTAAATTCAAGGATCTTGGGCAAGTAATAGAAGACAAGGGGAGCAGGTAGGAGGAGAAGACCAGGAACATTTTAACATTTTTGTGTCAGCATAACTCACCACAAGAACTAAGTGCTGATTTTTTAAAAGAAGGGATTATTACCAAAAAGTCTAGCAGGAAGAGATAGAAAGAAATTGCATTTAAAATAACTACAGATAATATAAAATACTGGGGAGTCTACCTGTCAAGACAACTATATAAAACCAATTTTAAAACACTTTTCACACAAATAAGGACAACTAAACAACCGGAGAACTGGGACAGCTAAGTGGTTAATTGAATTGAGAGCCAGGTCTGGAAAAGGAGGACCTGGGTTCAAATTTGAATTCACACACTTCCTAGCTATATGACCATGGGCAAGTCTCTTAACATCAGTTGATACCCAGTATAAATTCTAAGGCAGCAGGTAAGGGTCTAAAAAAAAAAAGAACAATTGAAAAATTGGAAAATTATTAATTGTTCATAAGTAAACCAAATCAATACAATAAAAATGACAATTCTACCTAAATGAATTTACATGGAAAATAATCTATATATCAGATAAGTAGGAAATAATTAATTAAGAGGAAGCACTGGAATTACAAGAGTTGGGAAAGATTTCCTATAGAAGGAAGGATTTTAGTTGAAACTTACAGTAAGCCAGGGATGTCAGTAGTCTGAGATGAGGAAAGGGAGCATTTTTGGCCTGGGGAACAGCCAGACAAATGCCAAGAGATGAGCATCTTGTTCAGAAAACTTCCATGAGGCCAGTGTCACTGGATCAAAGAGTACTTTTTGGGAAATAAAGATTTAGGAGACTGGAAAGGTATGAGATTAAGAAGGGTTTTGAATGCTAAACAGAGCATTTTGTATTTCATCCTGGAGGTGATAGAGTGGCATAGTTTGATCTGCTCTTTAGGAAATCAATTTAATGACTAAATAGAGAGTAGATTGGGGTGGGGAGAGAATTGAGACAAGCAGATCCATGCATTATTGCAATAGAGCAGGCATGAGGTGATGAGAGTCTGCCGTAGAGTAGTAGCAAGGAGAGAAGGGGCATATTCAAGAGACATTGCAGAGGTAAAATTAACAGATGTTATAAAGGTAAAATCAATAGGTCTTGGCAAAAGCTTAGATGTATACACATACACATACATATACATATATACATTTGTATAAATGTATGTTGTTATTTAGTTGATTAATCATGTCTGTTTCATTATGACCCCATTTGGGGTTTTTTGGCAAAGATACTGAAATGTTTTGCCATTTCCTTCATTAAAAATCATTTTACTGAGGAGGGAATTGAGACAAACCATGACTTGCCCAGAGTAATTTAGCTAGTAAACCTCTGAGGCTAAATTTGAATTCAGGTCTTCCTTTCTATATGGCAAGCACTCTATTATACATCCAACTGCCCCTCTTTATATGCATGCATACTTACACATCAAATCCAGTTTTTAAAATATTCTTTTGAAGTCAAATGTTCCTATATATAAAATGTATTTATATGTATACATGTATATCCATTTGTACATTCATATTTATCCATTGAATTCAGCTTTACTAGCATTCTGATGGTCTAATTTCTCCCTTATTAGTTTTCTGCTAGACTTGCCTGGCTCTTAAACTGGAATATTAAGGGTCTTTGACTCACAAAATAAATAACTGCAACAAGAAAAAAGTCATTTTCCTCTCTAGGGAAAAATAATCTTCCCACCATTTTTAAACCTAAGATTATAGAGTAAAAACCTCTCCTCCACAAGTATGACAAACAATAATTTTAAGATAAAAATTTAAATTTAAATTAAATTAAAACAAACTTTAAAATAAAGTCCATAAATAAAGATCAATAAAGGAAAGCAGATACCTCCCTCAATTGAGGAAGAAAAGTGGAAGAAGGGAGAAAAAGAAGTAAATGAAGAGGCAGTCTGAGGACCACAAAAAGAAAAAGATATTTACAAGAATCCTGAGATAAGAAGTTTATTCATACCATAACTTCTACAGTTTACACTTAAGTATCTGAGAGGGATATGCAAGGTATTAGGTAGAATGGAGGGAATTGGAGTCAGGAAGACTTGATTCCAAATGCTGCTCCAAACATTTACTAGCTGTGGAAACCTAGCTAACTAACTTCTCTCAGTTTCAATTTCTACATCTGTAAAATGGGGAAAACAATAGCATACACTTCACATCATTGTGATGAAGATAAAATAACTTCTGCAAAGTGCTTTACAAATCTTCCAGTACTACATGAATGCTCACTACTTTTCTACTTGGGCAAACTGGACATTAAATGGTGGGCTGTATCCAGCAAGAGGATCAAATTCTGACCTTAAAAGTATAGATTTCATGTATTTGTTAACTTTTCCCCAATGATATTTTTTAAAACAAATTCTTTATTCTTTTCAGCTTATGGCACACTCTAATACCTTAGGCTGAGCACTGTTTCTGTTCTAATCATTTCACATCTATGAAAATTTAGAGTTTAAATTGTTAGCCCCAAAAGGAAGTAACAATGGAATTAAGGGGTGCAAAAAGGAAGCAACAGTTGCTATTGAGAAGAAAATAGTTGCTCAAAGGCAAACTCCAACCTCTCTCTGCTACTGTAGCACATAATGCACAAGTAAAATTGATTTACCATTTATGTATGGTTATTAGGGCTGAGCATACAGTAATAAGACTTATACTCAATGCATACATTCAAACTATTGACTACTCAAGAATATAAACATTAACTCTAGGAACAAACCACCAACTCGATTCAAAAAGGTCCCATGCTTTCTTTCCATGGTAAAGGACCTGTGTCTCCCTCCACAGTGACATTCTGGCAAATCAATCAGCACCACTCTCAAGTAAACATGGGATATTTGGATTTCTGAGTGTGAAGAACACAGGAGTCTGTCCTATATGCAACCCAGAAACAGACTGATGAAAAATCCAATGGATTTTTATGTTTCTAAGAGTTGTTTACCAGATTTTAGGGACATAAACCACTGGGACAACTGGGTGGCATAGTGGATAGAGAGTTGAGCCTGGAGTCAGAAAGACTAATTTTCCTGAGTTCAAATCTGGTCTCAGACACTTAATAGCTGTGTGACCCTGGGCATGTCTCAGTTTCCTCATTTATAAAATGAGCTGGAGAAGGAAATGGCCAACCACTCTAGTATCTCTGCCAAGAAAACCCCAAATGGAATCTCACAAAGAATCAGATATGACTGAAAACGACTAAACAACAACAATAACACCTTTGCCAAACTATACCACTCAAGAACCTATTACAGAAAAACTTTACATGACAACTATTTAGTTCCAAAACAGAAACTTCAAACAAAATGGAGTTGCTTCTCTTGAGTTAATGTGCTCATTCTCATTAAAAGCCACCAGGGTTACCTTAAAACAAAACAAATCAAGATGGAAGGAAAAAAGATTTTCAATGCTACTCTTTGGAACTTGGTCAAATCATTGCCTCCATACAAAATTGTCTTGGTTAAACCCTTGGGGCAGAAAGGATGAAAGAAATAAGTGGAATCTTCCTTCAGCAGAACAATATGGCTGTGTGATTCATATATCTGAGGAACTTTGGTTTTGTGTCTGTAGATTTAGTTCTTAATGAATGTCCCCTTGATATGTCTCGATCAAGGAATGAGCAATTATTAAGCATCAATTTTGTACAAGACATTGGGAATACAAAAACAAAAATGAAACTGTCCTTGCCCTCAAAAAGCTTATATTTCATCTGGAAAAACAACATAAAGCACCCCCCAAAAAAAGGCTATGATAACTCTGTCATAAACTTAGCAATGAGTTTCAACAGCAGGTTCGGAGCAATTACCTCTCACTTAAGATTGGCCATAGTCAGGAATTAACGGACTCTGACAGTTAAGAAACAAAAGGACCTTGACAGAGAATCAGACTTGATTCAATTCAACAGTCACTAATTAAGCACCCACTATATGCCAAACATAGTAATATCTTCATGCCATATGCTATTAGTATGCATCCTCTCTGTAACATGCATAATATGTCTAGTTTCATGTTTTTATCTATTGAAAAATTAAAATAAAGGACCACATAATCTACTGTAGACCATTATAATTTCTATATCTTTTCCTTCTGCCATTTTCATAAATGAGTTTTTTGTGGGGAAAAATGTAACTGATTTGTCCTAGGAATCTCTCCTTCTCAAAATGAGCTAAACTTAGATTCTCCTTGGAAGACCCACCTTTCTGAGTGACATATGGGAGACTATGAAACTCAATGTTTCATTTAAACAGTGAAGAGCAGAAACAAACCAATGAGACTAAGTCACTCAGCATCTGGGAAGGCATCTAACTTAAATGTGTAGGTGTTTCATCACCTTAATTTTTCCCCGTTGCTGGGACATTGTTGAAGTTCCTCACAATGACCTGATATTTAGGATTATCTTAAAGGTCTATCTACATTAGACTTTTTCTTGTGGGGTCATGTCAAAGGTGTAGTGTAATCATCAAAATGTCATTCTTTGGATGATCTTAAATGTAGGATTACAAATAGAATCCTTTCAGTCACTAAGTAGCAGCCAATGAACATCTTTTACAGATTTTTTTTTAAAGAATTAGATTACACAAGATAGTGTTCATATATTAAATTTTTAGTAAAAACTACCATTTTTTTATTTGTATAACTAATCCTTTTTAATTATTTTTGTAAGTTTTCCAGCATTTATGTTTGAAGTTATTAAAATGTAACCTGTCACTAAATATTTAGGGATATCTTGTACTTTACCCTCTCCCTAAAGTACAGTCAAACTGGCATTCTTTCTGCTCTGCACAAATGGTACACTATCACCCATCTCTGGAATTTTGCAATGACTCTCCCCATGCCTGTAATCCATTCCTTCCTCACTGCTACTTCATAGAATTCCTCACTTCTTTCAAGACATAGTTTAAGCATTACTTTCTTAACCTATAGGAAGTCTTTTCTCATATTCCCAAATGTGAGTGCCCTCCTTCCTTAATGACCTTGTATCCACCTTTTATTTTAGTTGTTTTTTTAAAATATTTTATTTATTCATTCATTCATTCATTCATTTATTCATTTATTTATTTATATTCTATGTATCTTTACTCAGTCTCTATCCTTATTCTTATCACTGAAATGTTACACTGAAATAATAGTTTATTTTAAGATAAGGGAAGGAAGGGAAGGGAATTGGAATGATCTATCTAAATAAACCTTCTGGGACAGCTGGGTGGCTCAGTGGATTGAGAGCCAGACCTAGAGACTGGAGGTCCTGGGTTCAAATATGACCTCAGACACTTCCCAGCTGTGTGACCCTGGGCAAGTCACTTAACCCCCATTGCCTAGCCCTTACTACTCTTCTGCTTTGGAGCCAATACACAGTATTGACTCCAAGACAGAAGGTAAGGTTTTTTTAATTAATTAATTAAACCTCCCATCAAATCTTGTTGGTAATTGTAGAGAGATGATGTCTGCACTGCCAGTCAGCTCTCTACCTAAAAATCCCAGTTGCTACAACAACTACACTTCTCTAACCCAATTTCCCCCTTTGTATGGTGACGGAGATAGTTGGGCAGGAAGGTAAGCAGGACCAGGGCTCAAAGGGATAGTTTCACTGACAGATGGTTTTTTGGTGTCTTCAGCAGCTCTGTAGAAATATCTCTCAGCATCAACAGGATCCACAGGAACAGGCAGTTGGTAGATCAATCACAAAGAAAGCCACAGGAGAGAGAAGATCTAGCTCTCTAGGTCCACCCTAGAAGACTAGACAAAAACTCAACCTCCTCCTTCCCTGACTGTTAGAAGAAGCAACAGCCCTGTCACTTCTCCAGAGTTCCTGCTTCTGCCTTGCAGCATTGCTCCTGCTCCTGCTAATTTCCCTTTAACATCACCTACTCCTTATACTTACAAATTTCCAGCTCCTTGAGAGCAGCCAATGTTTATTCTTTGTATAGGAATCCCTTCCACAGTTGTGAATTGATCCAACCATTCTGGAGGGCAATTTGGAACTATGCCCAAATGTCACTAAAAGACTGTCTGCCCTTTGATCCAGCCATAGCACTGCGGGGTTTGTACCCCAAAGAGATAATAAGGAAAAAGACTTGTACAAGAATATTCATAGCTGCACTTTTTGTGGTGGCAAAAATTGGAAAATGAGGGGATGCCCTCTGATTGGGGAATGGCTGAACAAATTTTGGTATATGTTGGTGATGGAATAATATTGTGCTCGAAGGAATAATAAAGTGGAGGAATTCCATGGGAACTAGAACAACTTCCAGGAACTGATGCAGAGTGAGAGGAGCAGAACCAGGAGAATATTGTACACAGAGACTGGTACATTGTGATACAATTGAATGTAATGGACTTCTCCATTAGCAATAATGCAGTGATCCTGAACAACTTGGAGGGATCTATGACAAAGAACACTATCCACATTCAGAGGAAAAACTGTAGGAGTAGAAACACAGAAGAAAAACAACTGCTTGAATACATGGGTCAAGGGGGATACAATTGGGAATGGATACTCTAAATGAACATCCTAATGCAAACACCAACAACATGGAATAGGTTTTGATCAAGGACACATGTAATACCCAGTGGAATTACGTTTCAGCTATGGGAGGGGAGAGAGGAATCAAAAATGATTTTTGTAACCAAGGAATAATGTTCGAAATTGACTAAATGAATGAATGAATGAATGAATGAATGAATGAATGAATGAATGAATGAAATGGAAAAAAAACAAAAAGGAATCCCTTCCATGTTGCAGGGGTTTGGCATGGAGCAACCCCACAATCTGGAAAATCCACATAAAAATTGTGTCTATGTCAGGGTTTTCGTTGATAGTCTCTATGATCCTCTCCATTGCATAGCATGTGTAGTGTGCCTTAAATGTCTGTACCCCCTGATCAAGAATCTGAATGAGTGATATTATGTTAGTTGGCATGTAAATAACTTCAGCTCCTTCAATATGGAATTCATGAAGTTCTGGGTGGCTGGGAACATTGTCCAGAAACAATAACACCTTAAACAGTAATCCCTTCCTGGTGAGATATTTCCTAACCTCTTACACAAAACACTGATGGAACCAGTCAAGTAAAAGTGCTTTGGTCATCCATGTTTTCTTATTGAACATCTAAAAGATAGTCAACTGGTACTTATTCTTTTCTTTCAATGTTCTTGGGTTAACAGCTTTGTATATCAGGACTGTCTTTATTTTGAACTCAACCATACAGATACAAAAGAGAAGAGCTACTAGTGACTAAAGTGACTTTAAAACCTGGGGCTCACTTCTTTTTTGGCTAATGTTTTAGCTCTGAGGAATTTTTTTTCAATAAAATCCAGTTTCATCGGCATCAAATATCTGTTCCAATTTACAGCCTTTCTCTTCAATTTTTCTTTAGAGTTTCAGGAAACTCTCTAGCTGCCTCTTGATTGGTAGAAGTTGCTTCTTCTGTTAATTTTACATTGCATAGGCTAAAACTTTTTTGTTATATTTCAAACCAGCTTTTGCTGATCTGAAAATCCATAGGAGTAGACTCTTCACCCTCATTTTCCTTTAGGGAATCATACAAGACTTATTAGCCTTTTCTTGTGTGATGCCAGAGTCTACCAGAATGCCTTTTTGATATACAATCCTGCACCCAAAAGAATGTTGCACTTTCTACACAAGAGACATGCATATCTCATGGTTTCTGCAAATGAACTGCAGTTTTAGTGTAGCTGCAGCAAGGGCTTAGCATATTTCCTTCTCTTTTTATCTTGATAGGTCTTACAGTCAACTCATTAATGTGGTAATGGCAGCCAACCACAGCAGCAGTTTTGCCTGAACAAAGCACACCTAACAATTTTACTTTTTCCTTCAAGTTTATCACTTTCATCTGTTTCTTGGGAGCACTTTCCAAACACTAGGAATACTACACTAGGGACCCACTGATTTGAATAGAGTTTATGGTGTTTAAACAACATAAGATACAAGAAATTTAAAATGCAAAGATATCGAGTTCTGGGGGCTTAGAGAGAGCTAAAGTTCAGATCTCCGGAAACCCCTTCCTTACCGATCTCAAACTGTATGCTCCTAAGACACCGAAATTCAAAACAAACAATAGGATAGATCCAGGGAACCCTCCTCCTGGACCTGGACCTGGATCAAAAGTTATAGCTCCCCAAAAGCCAGAAGCAGAAATCACTTGGATCTAAGGGATAGGCAGAAGGAAGGTCCCAGGACTCATCACCCCCAACCCAGAGCGCTGAGTCCAAGGCAGCAGCGGGAACCTAAGAGCTAGCAAAAGGACCCCAGGGCCGGCTATTCTGAAGGCCTCACCCTGAAAACAACCTGAGCCAGTCGCAGGGGCACCCAGACAGCTGGGAAACACACACACACAGAGGGGAGCCTATAGCCCCATGGCTAGATCCTTCCATCCAAGTCTCAGGGAAGGTCCCTGCTTTAAGACACACTCAATCCAACCCAACTGAAATGAATCCTATCAGGAGCCCTCAGAACTCCAGGAAGCCTGAGACCCTCCCCCCTCAGAGTACAGGCCTCTCTGGCCCACAAAGGCTCTGAGATACCTCGGGGACAGTGCAAAGCCAGGCTCAGAGCGTGGGAATAAGGCAAGGAAGAAGTATCGGGAGGGAACTGAGAGCAGTAACACCCACGAACGTACAATTTGCCTGGGACTAAAGCCTCTGAACACCAGACAGAGATAAGTAAAGATAGACCTCCCCACTCAGATAGAGATGGCAAACAGCACAGAAAAGCCTCAACACTCCAAGAAAAACAAGAAGAAGGGGGTGACTTTGGACACATTTTATGGAGCAAAAATACAAAATACAGAGAAGATGAAGAGGAAACACAAGTAAATGCTCTGAAACCTTCCAAAGGAAAAGGAAACTCTCCACAAACCCATGAAGAATTTGAATCGGAAATGATCAAAAAGATGGAAGCCTTCTGGGAGGAAAAGTGGGAAATAATGCAAAAGAAATTCACTCATTATCACGCAAACAAAACCAGTTTGACCAAACTGAAAAGGAAAACCAGGCTTTAAAAGTCAGAATTAGCCAACTGGAAGAAAACGAGCAAGAATTAATAAAGCAAAGCCAAAAGACCAAGAAATTAGAGGAGAACATAAAATATCTCACCAACAAGGTCATAGACTTGGAAAATAGAGGGAGAAGAGACAATTTAAGAATAATTGGACTACCAGAAAAACCAGAAATAAACAGCAAACTTGACATTGTAATACAAGAGATAATCAAAGAAAATTGCCCAGAGATTCTAGAACAAGGGGGCAATACAGCCACTGAAAGAGCTCACAGAACACCCTCTACACTAAACCCCCAAAAGACAACTCCCAGGAATGTAATTGCCAAATTCCAAAGCTTTAAAGCAAAAAAAAAAATCTTACAAGAAGCCAGAAAAAGACAATTTAGATATAAAGGAATGCCAATCAGGGTCACACAAGACCTTGCAAGTTCCACTCTGAATGACCATAAGGCATGGAACATGATTTTCAGAAAGGCAAGAGAGCTGGGCCTTCAAACAAGAATCAGCTACCCATCAAAACTGACTATATAATTCCAAGGGAAAGTATGGGCATTCAACAAAATAGAAGATTTCCAAGTTTTTGCAAAGAAAAGACCAGAGCTCTGTGGAAAGTTCAATATCGAAAAACAAAGAGCATGGAATACCTGAAAAGGTAACTATGAAGGAAAGGGAAAAGGAGAAAAATGTTATCATTTTCTTTTATTCAAACTCTCTTCTATAAGGACTATATTTATATCAATCTATGTATACTAACATGTGGGGGAAATGTAATGTGTAAATAGGGGGAAAAGAAAGACCAAATAGAATAATCGTTCTCACACAAAGATCCACATGGGAAGGGGAGGGGAAAAAAAACTCCTATAAGAAGGAGAGGAAGAGAGTTTTTACTTAAACCTTACTCTCAGGGAAATCAACTCTGAGAGGGAAGAACATCCAAATCCATTGGGATCTTGAATTCTATCTTACCCAACAAGGGTAGGGAGAAGGGAAAACCAAGGGGGGTGGGGGAAAGGAAACATAAAAAAAGGGAGGGAAGAAAAAGGGGGTGGGGGAGGGAAAAAAGGGAGGGGCTAGAAAGGGAAATATATCAAGGGAGGGGACAAGGGGGACTGATTTAAAATAAATCACTGGGTTAAAAAGTTAGAGCTGAAGAAGAAAGGTTAGAATTAGGGAAGGATATCAAAATGCCAGCGAATCCACAAATAACAATCATAACTTTGAATGTGAATGGGATGAACTCACCCATAAAACGTAGACGAATAACAGAATGGATTAGAATCCAAAACCCTACCATATGTTGTCTTCAAGAAACACACATGAGGCGGGTAGACACCCACAAGGTCAGAATTAAAGGATGGAGTAAGACCTTCTGGGCCTCAACTGACAGAAAGAAGGCAGGAGTGGCAATCATGATATCTGATAAAGCCAAAGCAAAAATAGACCTGATCAAAAGGGATAGGGAAGGTAATTACATTCTGTTAAAAGGGATTTTAGATAATGAGGAAATATCACTAATCAACATATATGCACCAAATAATATAGCACCCAAATTTCTAATGGAGAAACTAGAAGAATTGAAGGAAGAAATAGACAGTAAAACCATATTGGTGGGAGACTTAAATCAACCATTATCAAATTTAGATAAATCAAACCAAAAAATAAATAAGAAAGAGGTAAAAGAAGTTAATGAAATCTTAGAAAAATTAGATTTAATAGACATATGGAAAAAAATAAATAGGGACAAAAAGGAATACACCTTCTTTTCTGCAGCACATGGCACATTCACAAAGACTGACCATACACTAGGTCACAGAAACATGGCATACAAATGCAGAAAAGCAGAAATAATAAATGCAGCCTTTTCAGATCACAAGGCAATGAAAATAACGATCAGTAATGGTATGTGGAAAAACAAATAAAAAACTAATTGGAAATTAAACAATATGATACTCTAAAATCATTTAGTTAGAGAAGAAATCATAGAAACAATTAACAATTTCATCGAGGAAAATGACAATGGCGAGACATCCTTTCAAACCTTTTGGGATGCAACCAAAGCGGTAATCAGAGGTAAATTCATATCCCTGAGTGCATATATTAACAAACTAGAGAGAGCAGAGATCAATCAATTGGAAATGCAAATAAAAAAACTCGAAAGCAACCAAATTAAAAACCCCCAGCAGAAAAACAAACTAGAAATCCTAAAAATTAAGGGAGAAATTAATAAAATTGAAAGTGATAGAACTATTGATTTAATAAATAAGACAAGAAGCTGGTACTTTGAAAAAACAAACAAAATAGACAAAGTACTGGTCAATCTAATTAAAAAAAGGAAGGAAGAAAAGCAAATTAACAGCATCAAAGATGAAAAAGGGGACATCACCTCCAATGAAGAGGAAATTAAGGCAATCATTAAAAATTACATTGCCCAATTATATGGCAATAAATACACCAATTTAGGTGATATGGATGAATTTATACAAAAATACAAACTGCCTAGACTAACAGAAGAAGAAATAGAATTCTTAAATAATCCCATATCAGAAAAAGAAATCCAACAGGCCATCAAAGAACTCCCTAAGAAAAAATCCCCAGGGCCTGAAGGATTCACCAGTGAATTCTATCAAACATTCAGAGAACAGTTAATCCCAGTACTATACAAACTATTTGACATAATAAGCAAAGAGGGAGTTCTACCAAACTCCTTTTATGACACAAACATGGTACTGATTCCAAAACCAGGCAGGTCAAAAACAGAGAAAGAAAACTATAGACCAATCTCCCTAATGAATATAGATGCAAAAATCTTAAATAGGATACTAGCAAAAAGACTCCAGCAAGTGATCAGAAGCAACATCCACCATGATCAAGTAGGATTTATACCAGGGATTCAAGGCTGGTTCAATATTAGGAAGACCATCCACATACTTGACCACATCAACAAGCAAACTAGCAAGAATCACATGATTATCTCAACAGATGCAGAAAAAGCCTTTGATAAAATACAACACCCATTCCTATTAAAAACACTAGAAAGCATAGGAATAGAAGGATCGTTCCTACAAATAATAAGCAGTATATATCTAAAACCATCAGCTAATATCATCTGCAATGGGGATAAACTAGATGCATTCCCAATAAGATCAGGAGTGAAACAAGGATGCCCATTATCACCACTATTGTTTAACATTGTACTAGAAACACTAGCAGTAGCAATTAGAGAAGAAAAAGAAATTGAAGGTATCAAAATTAAAGGCAAGGAGGAGACCAAGTTATCGCTCTCAAGTGATGGCAGTAAATACACTTAACATCCCCAAACCAGTGCATAGATCCACAGTTCTTTAACTAGGAATTTTATTTTAAGGTGAAAATTTTGTGTAGCTCTCCATTTATATTATTAAATAGTAAAATAGATACTATACATAACAGTACACATATTTCATGCATTTGTGACTTACTAAACTTTTCAAGATAACATTTCTAACCTTTGTGTGTTGTTTACTGGTTGTCATGTTCCTTTCACAAACTTTAAATGTTTATTTATTTTAACTTTTAAAAAGAAATTGTATATATTTATGGTATTAAAAGATAAAATATGTTGATATTATAAAATACTCTACATATGTTTTATGCATTTCTAGTTTCTAAACGTTTTGTTTCATCTGCTGGTCTTTGTGTGTCATCTGTAGCTTCCACAAAGCTCCCAAAGAATTCCCACTTAATTTCTTATATTGACACTCAATATATCGAAACTGTGATCAGGAAAGCCATGATATGGACAGGATACCTGTATTCATATTCACAGGGCCTAACAGAGTGTCTGGCATACAGTAGAAACAACAAATACTTACTGAATAAATGACTGCTTACTATGAATTTTCCCTCTATAGCTATGGCCCATAATCCCTTATAGCAGGACCACATTACCTATGATACTGAATAAATTGTCTAGATAGCCAAATCCTTATACCAAATTACCTTAGGGAGGTAGCTATCCATGGGCCTGGAATCAATAGACTTGAATTAAAATTCAGCTTCCTTTATTAACCTTGAGCAAGTCACTTAAGGTCTGGATTTCTCCGTTTCTTCATCTAAAAAATAAGGGTAATAATAATACCTTTTTACCAGGATTATTGTACAAGACAACTTGCTTAGCATAATGTTTGGTATATAGTAAGCACTTAATAAATGCTTATTTCCTTTATTCTGAGATTTAACCATAAGAGGTAGTATGAACTACCATATTTCAGAATCAGTGGACAGTTCTAGGACTTTGAATGGCCAGAAACAAATCAGTCAGTAGTACTATATTTTTACCACCAATCAGTTTAGGCTATAGAATTCTGAGAAAGTGTCCTAGGAGTTTGGGTTGGACATGGGACATAAAGAGAAACCCCAGTTCTAAACAAAATTATAAGCTTCCCAAAGTGGGAAAAAACCAACCAATTGTGATACCCTACATCAATAACTCAGGGTGGGGATAGGGGCTCCCAGTTTCTGGTCAGCTGGAGGGAGAAGAACCTCCCAGGTCACCTGGTATAACCTTTTGATTGTACAGATGAGGAAAATTTATGTGGAAATTTGTTGTTATATGTAATTGCTTTAAAAAATCTTTGTAATGAAAAAAACAAAAGCTGAATTTTTAAAAATAAATTTAAAAGATTAAATAAAATTTTAAAAATCTTTAAAAGATTATTGTAACCAAGGAATAATGTTCTAAATTGACTAAATAAAATTTTCACACACAAAAAAGAAAGAAGTGCTCTATAAATTTAAAAAAAAACTTTTAAAAGAATAGGTCATGCCAGGTTAAATCCCATTTCCTTTTTAGAGAGGGTTACTTTTTTATATGATACATTTAGAGGCATGGCTCTATCTTTATCTGACTCTCTATCTTGCTCTCTCTGTCTCAGTTTCTGTCTCTGTCTGTCTGTCTCTCTGTGTCTGTCTCTATCTACCCCTTTCTCCCCCTCTCTATGTCATTCTCTCTCCATCTCCCTCTAATTTTATTTGGACTATGCTTCTTGGTTCCAATTTTTTTAAATAAACCCTTACCTTCCATCTTGGAATCAATACTGTATATTAGTTCCAAGGCAGAAGAGTAGTAAGGGCTAGGCAATGGGGGTTAAGTGACTTGCCCAGGGTCACACAGCCGGGAAGTATCTGAGGCCAGACTTGAACCTAAGACCTAGTACATCCCATCTCTAGGCCTGGCTCTCAAACCACTAAGCTACCCAGCTTCCCCCTTGGTTCCAATTTGTAATGCCACTGTAATCCCAGCTAGATATTTAGTAGTCAATGGCCAAAACACACTTTGAGCCAAAGATTGCTGTGAATTAATGGTAAAGAAGCAGCTTCCCTCCCCAAGCAAAGCATTATGTGAACTCTTAGAAACAGCCTATGCCCAAAGTAATGAGAAGGGTGAGACCCAGAGATAAATTGCTCAATATCATTTATTTTTTATTATTTTTGCAAAAATATTAATATTAATATGGTGGGGAAGTAATAAGATTTTAAATACTCTTCCCTTATTTAGTGGCCACCTTACTTTCAGATTAGTCTTCCTAATGTCTAGTTCTGATCATATGGCTTCAAAGCTGCTGAAAGTCCTTTTATCTTATTTTGTCATTTAAAATCCAAGAAGATCTAGCCCAGACCTAGCACCTTGTTTCACACTACTCTCTTAAATGTACCATGTGTTCATCACATTGGTTTTTCCCACTGAAGATCCTTCATTTCTAACCTTCATCTGTAATCCTCCTGGCTTATGTCTTGACATGCCAGAAAGAGAGCCATGACTGACAAGAAGATAAATCCAAATTGGGTTCTTTGGGGTCGGTCTTTAGGGGAGATTTAGTTCATCTAGGGTAACAACTATTTCCTTATCATCTGTCTTTGTACTTATGAACCTGTAGACTTCCAGATCCAATTTTCAATAGCAATGCCAGAATGGATACTTAAAGATTCAAGTGAAAGGAGAAAGAGTCAAAGAAAACTCTGGCTATTGCTGGGAGAGGGAGGGATGGAATTGTAAAATGACTGAACTCCACTTCAACTTTTGAGACTATCCAGCAGGAGCTGTACAAATTGTACATAAGCTTAAGTAGTGAGGTATAAGACCTTTTGCCATTAGTTTTTCAGAGAACAATCCTACCCAATTACAAGCACCTGCAAATCAATTTTTTTCAGGTTGCCTACTTAACCCAACTTGAGACTGTATTCTGGAGGAAGCTGGCATTACACATTCAAGGATATGGATGCCAAAGGTCATATGATCACAGATTTCAAGTTGAAAAGGATCTGTAAGGCTATTGATTCCTACCAGTTAAGTCTTCTTACCAAGAGAATAATAAGCTCAGAATTGGCTCATGGTAATTGCTTGAAAAGTGCTGTTTCTTTATATTTTAGGGTTACAGGATTTAGAATTGCAAGGGACCCTAGAAGTCTTCTCTTTTAGATTATTTGTCTTTTAAATAGATATAAAGAAATAATAATAATAAGGAAATTGAAGCCTAGAGGAGTTGATTTGACACATGACACACAGAAATTGAAGAAGTAGGCTTTGAAACCAGTTTCTGTAATGCCAAATCCAATTTTCTTTCCACTAAACCTATCACACTCTCTCATCGATTCATGCCTTATATAAAGATTTCTGAGAAATAAGAATGTTTCTGTCTAACTTGCTTTTTTTAACATCATCCAAATCCACTTATATAACTACTCTGAGGTCCAATGAAGAAAGATGGAAAGTCTTACTTAGGGATATGGTACTTTACTTTCTCCACATTCAAAAACAACAACCATGCTCTTCAAATCTAATTTTTGTTCAAAACTAAGTTGTCTCATGTTTCTCTACAAAATTACTAGGAGAATAGCTTATTAAGGGAAGAGAATGGTAAAGTGAATTACTTTAAGTACTCAAATCTCATTTTTAATAATTTTCTATAAGAAGAGCTGATTTAGCACACATCAAGAGATTCATTCCCATTTGGCCAATTACCTAACTTTGTACCAAATGAAGACTTCTTCAAAGGAGTCAAAATAGTTGATAAATAGTTTTCTTTTTTGGTAAAACTATATATATATATACATATATATATATATATATATGTATGTATGTGTGTGTATGTATATATGTCAGTCAATATTAAATATCCATTCTGTGCTACCCTATTCCAACCCAACATTCCTTTGGAGTTTAAATTTTTTCACATGAATTTTAATAATAAGCAAAGATTTTCCCTTTCATAATAAAATGTTTTTACTAAGTAGATGAAAAATGAATTATTACAAATTAAATCTTATGTTATCAAGAACCTTCACTATGAAATCTGATTTATATACCCACCTCCAATAAACCTGGGTATGATGTTGGACTTGGTGTCAGGAAGACCTGAGTACAAAACCTTCCTCTAATACTTGCTAGCTATGTGGCCACTGGCAAGTTATGTAATGTCTCTGAGCCTTAGTTTCCTTATCTGTAAAACAGGTAAAAAAAATATCTCTGGAACCAATCACTTGGAGACATTATAAAGCTCAAGTGAAGTGATGTATATGAAATACTTTGATATTCTAAAACACCATGTTTCTGTTCATATTACTGTCTTGTTGGGGAAGAGATTAATATAGGCAGTACAGGGCAGCTAAGGGGTACAGTGGACAGAGCTCCAGGTCTGGACTCAGAAAGACCTTAATTCAAATCTGGCCTCAGACACTTAGTTCTGTGACCTTGGGCAAGTCCTTGAATCCTATTTTCCTTAATTTCCTCATCTGTAAAGTGATCTGGAAAAGGAAATAGCAAACCACTCCAAGTAAACCCTAAATGGAACATGAAAAGTTGGACACAACTAGATAACAAAAAACAGAGGCAGGCTATACACAGTGGCTTTTTAACTGTTTCTTCTATGCCTGCTGGTACTACTTTGCAGCAATTTTTAGAACTTTTACAATGATTTCCTCATATTTGGGCTCCCTTCTGTCAGAACCACCACTCAACTCAGACAAGGCCAATTTTTATGCTTTTAAAGTCTTCCCTTTAATTTCAGCCAGCCAATAAGCATTTTTAAATGGGTAGCATATGCTAGGCATTGTGCTAAACAGCAGGAATACAAAAAAAAAGACAAAAGATGGTATCTGCCCTCAAAGAATTCACAATCTAATGGGAGGTGACAACAAACAAAAAAAATATACAAACAAGCTCAATACAGGATAAATAGGAAATAATTATCAGAGCGAAGGCACTAGTAAAAAATGGGATTTTAGTTGGAACTTAGAGGAAGCCAGGAAAGTCAGGAGGTAGAGATAAGGAGGGATAGCATTCCAGACATGGACAACATAAGAGAAAACGTCTGAAGTTTAGAAATGGAGTGTCTTATTTGAGAAAATCAAGGAACCAGTGTTACTGGATTGAAGAGTACCTATCTGGAAGTACCTGTAAGAAGGTGGTTTGGGAGTAGATTATGAAGGTCTTAGAATGTCAAATAAAACATTTTGTGTTTGCTACTGGAGGTAATAGAAACCAACTGTGACTATTGAGTAGGGAGGTGACAAGATGTAGACCTTTGTCATTTTGGTGGCTGAATGAACAATAGACAGGAGTGGCAAGAATCTTGAGGTAGGCAGATACCCTCTCACAATAGTCTGAGTGACTTAAGAGCTAGTGAGGACCTATGCTAGGATAGTGGCAATATATCAGAAGAAAGGTGGAGCATATTTGCGAGCTATTGTTAAGCAAAATTGAAAAACTTACACTAATAGGTTGAACATGGAGGATTGAGAGAAAATGAAGTCAAAGATGACCCTATGCTTTGAGCCTAAGGAACTAGGAGAAGTATAGCAGTAATAGGGAAGTTTGAAAGTGGGGAAGATTTAGAAGGAAAGATAATGAGTTCGGATTTGAACATGATGATTTGTCTCCTGGACATCTAGTTCAGGTGTCTGAAAGGTAATGGAAAATGTGAGATTGGAGGCCAGCAAAGAGGTTGTGGCAGGAGAGGTAGAATCATTAGCACAGCTATGATTTTTAAATCCATGGAAGTTGATGAGGTCACCAGGTGAGGTAGTATAGTGATGAGAAGGGGAGGGGAAAGGAGGAGAGGAGAAGGGAGGGGAGAGAAAGAGAGGGGAGGAAAGAAATAGAAAAAAAAAGAGGGTCTAGAACAGAGCTCTGTGACATACTTATAGTTAGAGGTGTAACCTGGATAAGGATCCAGCAAAGGAGACAGAAGAGTGGGTAGGAGGAGAATGAAGGGAGGGTGATGTCCTAAAAACCTAAAGAGAAGAAAGTATCAAGGAGGAGAGAGTGATTAACACTGTCAAAAGCTGCAGAGGAATCAAGGAACATAAGGATTGAGGGAAAAGTCATTTAATTTGGCAACTAAGAAATCATTGGTAACTTTGGAGAGAGTAATTTTGCTGCAAGGATGAGATTGGAAGCCAGATTGAAAAAGGTTCAGAGCTGAGGGGGTATGGGGGATGGAGGAGCTGGGTATCTCAGTGGATTGAGAGCCAGACCTAGAGATGGGAGGTCCTAGGTTCAAATCTAGCCTCAGACACTTCCCAGCTGTGTGACCCTGGGCAAGTCATTTAACTCCTCCTCCCCCATTGCCTAGCCTTCACCACTCTTCTGCCTTGGAACCAATATACAGTATTGACTCCAAGATAGAAGGTAAGGGTTTAAAAAAAAAAAGAACTGAGTGAGGGGGAGAAATTAGTGGCATCTATTGTAGATGTCCTTCTCAAAGAATTTATCCACTAACGGTAAAAAACATAGGATAATAGTTTAAGATCAGTTGAGAGTTTTTACAGTTGGAAGAGACATAAACATGTTTGTGAGTAGAAAAGAAGGAGCCAGAAGACAGAGCGAGATTGAAGATAAGTAACAGAGAAGGAATAACAAATGAGATGTAATGGAAGGAGATCACTTGAGCAAGCAGATGGGTTAGCTTTGTGAAGGAGTAAAGCCACCTTATCAGGTGAGACAAGAGTGAAGGAGGAGAGAGTGGCAAAAGACATCTGAGTAATAGGAGATCAAGTAATATGAAGGGAGAAGAGGGAGCTCATGATGAATGACCTCAGTTTCTACCATAAAATACAAGGCAAGGTTTTCAGCTCAGAGGATTGGGATAGGGAGAGCCATGGAAAATTTGAAGAAGGATGAAAAAGTTTGGAGTCACTATAGAAAGTGGGATAGTGAGTTGATAAGAAAGGTATAGAACCATTGCCTAGCAGCAAATGGCAAGATTGAGGGTATGACTACCTTTGTGTGCCACTAAAGTCTGGTGGAGGAGTAAGTCATGGTAAATGAGTAGATTGAGAAATTAAATAGTGTAGGCATTTGAGAGTCATGTTGAATTTTTCTTTTATGAGGGCAGGAGTTGGAGAGAAAAGAAAAATTGTTTGTCATGTACTAAATCCTTTAAAGAAGGAAAGGCGGTGACTAGGAGATCTGTAGACAGTTACTACCAGGATTTTTAACTGGATGGCAGAAGCGAACTGTAATTAAAGGCTCTTCTTTAATCCACCCTCATTCAACTTCTTTATAAATATTTACAAACTCTAATAAAGTATCATCACTTTCCCTGGATCAGTGTCCATCATTTTATTGGTCTTAGTTGACACCAAGGTCCTTAGCATAAATTTTCAAATTTCATAGCCATGAGCAATTTCCCTGGGCTCACTCAGTATAATTATAAGATGTACCATCTATTCCCCTCTCTCCATTAACCCTCACAAAAAAACTTCTTAGGTATCTTGAAAGAGATTTCTTTTTAAGTTATCACATTATTTTCTTCCTTTTTATTATACCTTCAGGCTATTGGTTCCAATAACAATATTGTACAGTTAACACTTCATTTCATTTGGTTTTAATTGTTTTGTAATCTATACCACGGTATAAAAGTTCTATTCTTCTATTTCTCCCTTTCTTTGTAGATTCATCACTTGAAACATGAATTAAATATTTTACATAACTCACAGTACCAAAGAAGGGCAGGTTATAAATTTGGTCTTCCCCATCATAGTTCAATCCCTTTCTGCTACTCAATGCAAAGTCATACTTTGTCCATGAATTTTTTCAACAGGTAAAGGAATAACTGTATTACTTTGCAAGGAAGAGTCTACCTGAAGCTCTTACCTTGACTTAGACATTCCTCACCTCTCGAACACTATCTCTATATGCATACATGCAACACTATCTCTATATATCTCTGCAGATGCAGGATTCTTTGGAGGGATTTCATGTATATTAAGTTCCAGTGGACCAAGTCTAAATATCTGTGATGCCCCTCTTCTCTGTGTCTCTCAACATCTCTCAGCTTAGGTGCTCACTTTGTCTCTGCTCTCTATTTAAAGCCAAATCTGGTGGTATAGTGCAGGTATATGAATGAGCAACAGAAGTGCACACATTGACAAAAAGTGAATCTGTTAAGGAAACTAAAAAGCAATGTTGAAGATAATGAAGTCATGAACAAGAAGCTAAAGTCAGAAGAATGGGTACTGTTTTAATCACTATTATTCACTAAAGCCAAGGGAAAGAGAAAGAGGAAAACTAATTTCAGAAGTGAACATCTGACTAATAATAAGATAGTGTCTGAGAACAGGTTTTGTATTTTTTTTTCACCTTGTCTTAATATATCAGTCTACTGGCCATGGATAGAGTATATCTCATAAAGACTACCTGGTTTCATGCAAATCCAATGTGAAAAAACTTTTAAAATAAAATGATTGGGGAGAGAAAACCATCAATACCAAGCTATACACAATAGAGAGTAACAGTAAAGAATGAGTAAGAAGAGTAGTTCATAGGAGAAAACAATCCAAGACAGTCATGGCTTCAAATGGATGGAAAGAAATGCCTAGATCTTAAGGACCAATTAAAGAGAAACTAGAGTTCTTAATTCAAGAAGGTAAATGTAGCTTCTTATTTATCACTGAGACTTGGGGGGGATGAAACCCAGATTAGAATATGAATTTGAGTGGATCACTATTCAAAAGAATCAGAATATGTAGAGAGAGTTATCATTGTCATTGAAGAAGATATACTTATGTGAAGGGATTCATCAACCACAGGGGGGAAAGCATGGTGGAGGGTATCTGGCTCAAGATCAGTGAAAAGAGAAACAGAGGCAATTTTGTCATCAGAGCATATTACAGAACACCTGGACAGAACAAGGAAATAGATGAGGAGCCTAAGAAACAGATCATAAGCTTGAAATAGAGGCAAGATATAGTGATGACGGAAGGCTTCAATTATACAAACATCTGTTGGAGCTCTCTTTCAGTCAAAAGCATAGCAACTAACAACTTATTGACTTGTCTTAATGATAATTTCATCATTCAAAAAGTAGAGAAACCAACTAAAGGAAACACTATACTAGATCTTATTCTAACTAAAAGGACAGAACTGGTTGATAAAGTAGTAATGATGGAAACGCAAGGAGTAAGGGATAGCATACTCTTAGATTTTGTGATGGAGAAGAAAACCAGGCATAATAGTCCAATATTAACTCTACATTTGTTAAAAGCAGATTTATAAGGATTCAGAGGAAGAATATATACCCCAGCAGTGGGAGGAAAACTGAGAAATGTTTTTTTTCCACCCTTCCCTTCAGAGAAGATAGCAAAACTGATTGTCTCAGAGCATGCCCATCTCTACCCACTTCTGCTGACTAGGTTTTACTTTCTCCTTAGAGTTTGTCTCTATTCTCCTTTGTTTCGCTTTATAGGAGACAGTATATAGAAAGCCCAAAGGGCCTTGGTCCAGGATAATGTGTCTCCTTAAAGAAAATGAAATAAACTTTTAAGCTCTTATGAGTTTGCCAGGTTGACAAAGGTCACTGTTCCATATGACTTATCCTCTTTGAAAAGTTGAAAACCTTATCTCCAGGAACTATGTGAATATAATTACAAAGCACTCTTTAAATAAATAAAGATGGATCTAAATAATTAGGGAAATATTAATTGTTCATGGATAGGCCAACCCAACATAATAAAAATGACCATACTGTATAAATTAATTTATTTAATGCCATGCCAAACTACAAAATATCTCAAAAGAAATAATGGGGGAAAACAGGAAGAGGACCTAGAAGTACCAGAAGTACCAAATCTCAAACAATACTGTAAAATGATAATCACCAAAACCATTACAAGAGGTATCTAGGATATCTATGTTTCTCTCATGGCTCCATTCCTTACTCTACCAATTTTTTTACATCCTCACAAGCAGCCTTACCCTCTACACTTGTCTTCTTTCCAGCTTCTTTATTATATATGTAATACACATATACACATTAGAATGTAAGCAACACGAAAAGAGAAAGTGTCTTTCTTCCTTATATTTGTATTCTCAAACTATAGCAAAGGGTTTGTAATGTAGTAAGTGTTGAATAAATGCTTTATTCATCTATATAGCTGACTTGGCACTTTTAAAATAGTGCCTGCAGGGCTAAAAGTTCAGAATGAGCTGAGACTGGCAAGGAAAGCTAAGGAGAAAAAAAGGGGGGTGTTTATCTATCCTGGAAGAAAAGGATCAATGACTGGTCAGAACCAGATCTTTCTGGTCTGGCTATGTTCTAATAAGAGAGACAAGTGACAAGCCTCTGAGTGAGGAAAGGGCTCAGACTCTCCACACTTGTGTTTATATGTGATCCATGAATAAAGGCTTCTTTTTTTTTCTTTTTGTATTTGTTCTTTATTTAGGTGAGATATTATTGAAAATACCTGTGCTCCTGTGGGTTTTGAAAGAATAGAATAATGAGCCACCAGAAGTCTGGGAGAAGTAGACAATGCTAGATTTTTAAAACATCCAAGACAGTGAGAAGCAAAATCTTGAGCAACCTGTTTGATTCAGCATAGATTAAAGGTATCCAAGAGGGAGCTGCAGTGATTTCTGCATCAGTTATGCTAAATTTAGAAGTGAACTTGTTGAGATAAAAGCTATGTAGAAATTGCTTTAAGTTTGAACCTACCTGTCCTCAGGAATCTGGGTGGTATAGGAATACATACTCAGAAGGATTGGAAAGAAATATTTGCACTTCTGTTCTTATATTTTATCAGTAAATATTCCTTTGCAAGAGCTAATTGATATTTGTCAAAATGATACTGGAGTGCTAACCACTAGCAATTGATTTTGGTTACTGTAAAAATGGAGATTTGAACCCCGGACTTCAATTCCCAGAAGTCCTTGGTAGCTCCCAGAGTTCCCTATAATCCCACTGAGATCCCCACTTGGGCAAGATCAAATTTTTTATTTAAACTGGCTGTAAAGCCTACTGTGGTCTCTTCCTGTACTCTGAGATTTCAAGAATATAGTGAGTAGACTAAGCACGAAGACTTGCCAATGGGCATGTGGTTTATTATTTTGTATCCTTGATTTCTAATAAATCTTAATAAACCTCATAAAATATAATAACTTTTAGCAGAGAAACTAATTTTAAATGTTTCAGTTATGGTGAACCACGTGGGTTGTGACAAAATACCCTCAGTCTTTTTAACTTTCCTAAATCTTTACTTAGTTCAGCTTTTAATAGCTAGTGCCTAGATAGTGATTTTTTAAGCCAAGTTCCTCCAAGAATTTTCAGAAAAGCCTATTGATCAGACCTGTTTGATTAAAATTGCTCCGGCTCTGGCTCTCGGCCCTGCTTGCCTGCATTCCTGCCTGCAGCCATCCACTTCAGACCTGGTCCCAGCCCTTCCCACCCCAGTGGTCTCTCTCTCATTCACCTGGCCCAGCTGATCACCCAGGATGCTAGTAGCAGACCCAATTTCTTCAGGATCAAAAAACCAGCTGGTAAAAAACGGGGGGGGGGGGTGTTTTGTTCCTTAGGCTACAATTAACCTCCATGTGAACTGGGAGCAGGGGATCACAGGGAAGGAGAAAGAAAGAAAAGAAGGAAGAGGCTTTTCCAAACAGGAACTTAAAGCATGACTACTTTAAGAGGATATCTTTTGACTGTACTGATACTTTTATTTACTTCACCTGAATGCCAGGGGAAAAAATTCAACTCCCTGCAACTCTTTAGCCAAATTTGAGGAGGCAACTCAGTGGTTCAGTGGCTTGAGAGCCAGACCTAGAGATGGGAGGTCCTTGCTTGAAATCTGGCCTCAGACACTTTCTTGCAGTGTGGTCCTGGACAGGTCATTTAACCCCCATTGCCTAACCATTACCAATCTTCTGCCCTCTGACAATAGGCATCTAAATGATAATTAAAAAAAGGAACTTTAAAGAGACTGGATATTATATTTTTAAGGCATTTCAGACTCCAATGTTTTATAAAAATTTCTGTATTCTATTGCATTTTGCTGATTGTTTTGTTTAAGGTTTAACTTTGTGATTTAAGTTCATATATTAATGCATTCAATACTATTCTGTTACACTGAATCAGTTTAATGCACTGAGTTTTAACTAATTATATTATGTTGCTTTCCCCCTATAACCATACTGAACAAACATTATTGAGTAGGCCCATATAAAAACAGCTTTTCTATTTTTGACTTTGTAAATTGTCACATAGAGGATAGATGGACTTCATCAGAAAATTGCTACAACAACCTTTAGAAAACTTAATGAGCTAAATATCTCAAATTGATTCTAAGGGTTCTTTAGACATGATTTTTAGAATTGTTTTCTTAACACTCTCTGGTCATTTTGTCTGTCCCTAACACGAGGTAAGGCCCATTTTAGTAGCTGAAGTGAAATATAATTATAAATCCCAACTCCCACATTTATAAAAATGTGAATGGAAGCTGGGAAGTTAATCCGAGGGTATATAGTACCCCTAGAAGCCTCTCCCCCCCCCAAAAGGGGAGCATCTCACATTTATACTCTTCAGCTCACTTTACAGAGGTTTGGGTTTTTCCTTAGACTCCTCTAACACATTTTTTGCAATGATACCTAGATTTCTTGATGATATTCTAGACCCAAAATAAGTTTCACTTTGTTTACAAATATGTTTACCAAGGTTGAAAGATTTGCTACATTTGTAAAAATTGTGACAAATAGCCATCAATTCATAGGCTTTTAAAAATGCCATAAAGCGACTTCCTGTTAAGATGGCGGCTTAGAGAAAGCTAAAGTTCAGATCTCCGGAAAACCCTTCCCGACCGATCTCAAACTATAAGCTCCTAAGGCGCCGAAATTCAAAATGATCAACAGCACAGACCCTGGGAACCCTCCTCCTGGACCTGGACCCGGATCAAAAGGTACGGCCCCACTCAAAAGCCAGAACCCGAGATCACTCGGACCTAAGGGGTAGGAACGCAGAGTCCAAGGCTCGGGAAGCCACAGCCCCGCCCGGCTCAGAGAGCAGGGTCCTCGGAACAACAACCCTCAGGGCCTTCTATCCGAGTCCCAGTGAAAGTCACTGCCCTCGGAGCTCCCCCGGCAGAGAGCAAGGTTGAAACAACAGCAACCCTCAGGGCCTTCTATCTGAGTCCCAGTGAAAGTCACTGCCCTCAGAGCTCCCCTGCAGACAGCAGGGTCGAAACAACAGCAACCCTCAGGGCGGGCAAGATAGCCTCACGGGCTGGATCCTGCTATCCAAGTCTCACTGAAAGTCCCTGCCCTCGGAGCTCCAGGAAGCCACAGCCCATCCCCCCACAGGCCGATGAAACAGCCTCATGGCCAGCTATTCTGAAGGCAACTTCCGGAAAGCAACACGACCCAGAGAGCCAGGGGAGAGTGTGGCCTTGTAGTCCGACTCTTCCATTCCAGTTCCAGTGAGGCATATTCAGTTTAACCCAGGGAAAGCTCATAGAACCGACAATCTGCCCAAGACTAAAGCCTCTGAACACCAGACAGAGATAAGAAAAGCTAATCCTCCACATTCAGAGATGGCAAAATCCACAGAAGCACAGAAGTCCCAAAATACCAAGAAAAATAAGAAGAAAGGGGCGACTTTGGACACGTTCTATGGAGCCAAAATACAAAATACAGAGCAGATAGAAGATGATATATAAGAAAATGCTCCAAAATCTTCCAAAGGAAATGGAAACTCTCCACAAACCCATGAAGAATTTGAATCAGAAATGACCAAAAAGATGGAAGCCTTCTGGGAGGAAAAGTTGGAAATAATGCAAAAGAAATTCACGCATCTACAAAACCGGTATGATGAAACTGAAAAGGAAAACCAGGCTTTAAAGGCCAGAATCAGGCAGCTGGAAGACAATGATCGTGTAAAAGAGCAAGAATTAATAAAGCAAAGCCAAAATACCAAGAAATTAGAAGAGAACATAAAATATCTCACCGACAAGATGACAGATCTGGAAAATAGAGGGAGAAGAGATAATTTAAGAATAATTGGACTCCCAGAAAAGCCAGAAATAAACACCAAACTGGACATGGTGATACAAGATATAATCAAAGAAAATTGCCCAGAGATTCTAGAACAAGGGGGCAATACAGCCACTGACAGAGCTCACAGAACACCTTCTACACTAAACCCCCAAAAGACAACTCCCAGGAATGTAATTGCCAAATTCCAAAGCTATCAAACAAAAGAAAAAATCCTACAGGAAGCCAGAAAAAGACAATTTAGATATAAAGGAATGCCAATCAGGGTCACACAAGACATTGCAAGTTCTACTCTGAATGATCGTAAGGCATGGAACATGATCTTCAGAAAGGCAAGACAGCTGGGTCTCCAACCAAGAATCAGCTACCCAGCAAAACTGACTATATACTTCCAAGGGAAAGTATGGGCATTCAACAAATTAGCAGACTTCCAACTTTTTGCAAAGAAAAGACCAGAGCTCTGTGGAAAGTTTGATACCGAAAATCAAAGAGCAAGGAATACCTGAAAAGGTAAATATTAAGGAAAGGGGAAAAAGGTTATCTTCTTCTTTTACTCAAACTCTCTTCTATAAGGATTACATTTATATCAATCTATGTATACTAATATGTGGGGAAAATGTAATGTATAAATAGGGGGTAAAGAAAGACCAAATAGAATAATCGTTCTCACACAAAGATTCACATGGGAAAGGGAGGGGAAGAAAACTCCTATAAGAAGGAGAGGAAGAGAGGGTTTTTTTTTTACTTAAACCTCAATCTCAGGGAAATCAACTCTGAGAGGGAAAAACATCCAGATCCATTGGGATCTTGAATTCTATCTTACCCAACAAGGGTAGGGAGAAGGGAAAACCAAGGTGGGGAGGGGGGGAGGGAGAACAAAAAGGGAGGGAAAGAGAGGGGGGAGGGGGAGGGAAGAAAAAGGGAGAGACTAAAAAGGGAAACATCAAGGGAGGGAACAAGGGGGACTGATTCAAAGTAAATCACTGGACTAAAAGGTAGAGCCGAAGAAGAAAAGGCTAGAATTAAGGAAGGCTATCAAAATACCAGGGAGTCCACAAATGACAATCATAACTTTGAATGTGAATGGGATGAACTCACCCATAAAACATAAACGAATAACAGAATGGATTAGAATCCAAAACCCTACCATATGTTGTCTTCAAGAAACACACATGAGGCGGGTTGACACCCATAAGGTCAGAATTAAAGGATGGAGTAAGACCTTCTGGGCCTCAACTGATAGAAAGAAGGCAGGAGTGGTAATCATGATATCTCATAAAGCCAATGCAAAAATAGACCAGATCAAAAGTGATAGGGAAAGTAATTATATTTTGTTAAAAGGTACTCTAGACAATGAGGAAATATCATTAATCAACATGTATGCACCAAATAATATAGCACCCAAATTTCTAATGGAGAAACTAAGAGAATTGAAGGAAGAAATAGACAATAAAACCATACTAGTGGGAGACTTAAACCAACCATTATCAAATTTAGATAAATCAAATCAAAAAATAAATAAGAAAGAGGTAAAAGAAGTGAATGAAATCTTAGAAAAATTAGAATTAATAGACATATGCAGAAAAATAAATAGGGATAAAAAGGAATACACCTTCTTCTCAGCACCACATGGCACATTCACAAAAATTGACCATACATTAGGTCACAGAAACATAGCACACAAATGCAGAAAAGCAGAAATAATGAATGCAGCCTTCTCAGATCACAAGGCAATAAAAATAATGATTAGTAATGGTACATGGAAAACCAAATCTAAAACCAATTGGAAATTAAACAATATGATACTCCAAAACCCTTTAGTTAAAGAAGAAATCATAGAAACAATTAATAATTTCATCGAGGAAAATGACAATGGCAAAACATCCTTTCAAATCTTTTGGGATGCAGCCAAAGTGGTAATAAGAGGTAAATTCATATCCCTGAATGCTTATATTAACAAACAAGGGAGAGCAGAGATCAATCAATTGGAAATGCAAATGAAAAAACTCGAAAGCGATCAAATTAAAACCCCCCAGCAGAAAACCAAACTAGAAATCCTAAAAATTAAGGGAGAAATTAATAAAATAGAAAGTGATAGAACTATTGATTTAATAAATAAGACAAGAAGCTGGTACTTTGAAAAAACAAACAAAATAGACAAAGTACTGGTCAATCTAATTAAAAAAAGGAAGGAAGAAAAGCAAATTCACAGCATTAAAGATGAAAAGGGGGATAGCACCTCCAATGAGGAGGAAATTAAGGCAATCATTAAAAATTACTTTGCCCAATTATATGGCAATAAATACACCAATTTAGGAGAAATGGATGAATATATACAAAAATACAAACTGCCTAGACTAACAGAAGAGGAAATAGAATTCTTAAATAATCCCATATCAGAAATTGAAATCCATCAAGCCATCAAAGAACTTCCTAAGAAAAAATCCCCAGGGCCTGATGGATTCACCTGTGAATTCTATCAGACATTCAGAGAACAGTTAATCCCAATACTATAGAAACTATTTGACATAATAAGCAAAGAGGGAGTTCTACCAAACTCCTTTTACGACACAAACATGGTACTGATTCCAAAACCAGGCAGGTCAAAAACAGAGAAAGAAAACTATAGTCCAATCTCCCTAATGAATATATATGCAAAAATCTTAAATAGGATACTAGCAAAAAGACTCCAGCAAGTGATCAGAAGGATCATTCACCATGATCAAGTAGGATTCATACCAGGGATGCAGGGCTGGTTCAACATTAGGAAAACCATCCACATAATTTACCACATCAACAAGCAAACTAGCAAGAACCACATGATTATCTCAATAGATGCAGAAAAAGCCTTTGATAAAATACAACACCCATTCCTATTAAAAACACTAGAAAGCATAGGAATAGAAGGGTCATTCCTAAAAATAATAAACAGTATATATCTAAAACCAACAGCTAATATCATCTGCAATGGGGATAAACTAGATGCATTCCCAATAAGATCAGGAGTGAAACAAGGATGCCCATTATCACCGCTACTATTTGACATTGTACTAGAAACACTAGCAGTAGCAATTAGAGAAGATAAAGGAATTGAAGGCATCAAAATAGGCAAGGAGGAGACCAAGTTATCACTCTTTGCGGATGACATAATGGTCTACTTAAAGAATCCTAGAGATTCAACCAAAAAGCTAATCGAAATAATCAAAAACTTTAGCAAAGTTGCAGGATACAAAATAAACCCACATAAATCATCAGCTTTTCTATATATCTCCAACACAGCTCAGCAGCAAGAACTAGAAAGAGAAATCCCATTCAAAATCACCTTAGACAAAATAAAATACCTAGGAATCTACCTCCCAAGACAAACACAGGAACTATATGAACACAACTACAAAACACTCTCCACACAACTAAAACTAGACTTGAGCAAATGGAAAAACATTAACTGCTCATGGGTAGGACGAGCCAATATAATAAAAATGACCATCCTACCCAAACTTATTCATCTATTTAGTGCCATACCCATTGAACTACCAAAATACTTCTTCACTGATTTAGAAAAAACCATAACAAAGTTCATTTGGAAGAACAAAAGATCAAGGATATCCAGGGAAATAATGGAAAAAAAAAACACATATGATGGGGGCCTTGCAGTCCCTGACCTAAAACTATATTACAAAGCAGCAGTCATCAAAACAATTTGGTACTGGCTAAGAAACAGAAAGGAAGATCAGTGGAATAGACTGGGGGAAAGCGACCTCAGCAAGACAGTATACGATAAACCCAAAGATCCCAGCTTTTGGAACAAAAATCCACTATTCGATAAAAACTGTTGGGAAAATTGGAAGACAGTGTGGGAGAGACTAGGAATAGATCAACACCTCACACCCTACACCAAGATAAATTCAAAATGGGTAAGTGACTTAAACATAAAGAAGGAAACCATAAGTAAATTGGGTAAACACAGAATAGTATACATGTCAGACCTTTGGGAGGGGAAAGGCTTTAAAACCAAGCAAGATATAGAAAGAATCACAAAATGGAAAATAAATAATTTTGACTACATCAAACTAAAAAGCTTTTGTACAAACAAAACCAATGTAACTAAAATCAGAAGGGAAACAACAAATTGGGAAAAAATCTTCATAGGAACCTCTGACAAAGGTTTAATTACTCATATTTATAATGAGCTAAATCAATTGTACAAAAAATCAAGCCATTCTCCAATTGATAAATGGGCAAGGGACTTGGATAGGCAGTTCTCAGATAAAGAAATTAAAACTATTAACAAGCACATGAAGAAGTGTTCTAAATCTCTTATAATCAGAGAGATGCAAATAAAAACAACTCTGAGGTATCACCTCACACCTAGCAGATTGGCTAACATAACAGCAAAGGAAAGTAATGAATGCTGGAGGGGATGTGGCAAAGTAGGGACATTAATTCATTCCTGGTGGAGCTGTGAATTGATCCAACCATTCTGGAGGGCAATTTGGAACTATGCCCAAAGGGCGACAAAAGAATGTCTACCCTTTTATCCAGCCATAGCATTGCTGGGTCTGTACCCCAAAGAGATAATGGACAAAAAGACTTGTACAAAAATATTCATAGCTGCGCTCTTTGTGGTGGCCAAAAACTGGAAAACGAGGGGAAGCCCATCAATTGGGGAATGGCTGAACAAACTGTGGTATATGTTGGTGATGGAATACTATTGTGCTAAAAGCAATAATAAAGTGGAGGAGTTCCATGGAGACTGGAACAACCTCCAGGAAGTGATGCAGAGCGAGAGGAGCAGAACCAGGAGAACATTGTACACAGAGACTAATACACTGTGGTATAATCGAACGTAATGGACTTCTCCATTAGTGGCGGTGTAATGTCCCTGAACAACTTGCAGGGATCCAGGAGAAAAAAACACCATTCATAAGCAAAGGATAAACTATGGGAGTGGAAACACCGAGGAAAAGCAACTGCCTGAATACAGAGGTTGAGGGGACATGACAGAGGAGAGACTCTAAATGAACACTCTAATGCAAATACTATCAACAAAGCAATGGGTTCAAATCAAGAAAACATCTAATGCCCAGTGGACTTATGTGTCGGCTATGGGGGGTGGGGGGTGAGGAAAAGAAAATGATCTATGTCTTTAACGAATAATGCTTGGAAATGATCAAATAAAATATATTTAAAAAAAAAAAGAATTATAAAAATGCCATAAAGCAACTCATGTGAAATATGATAGTGTGTTTGATTGCTATTGTAATTAACTGGGCTATTGAGAATTTGGGGGGATAATATTTGTAATACTGCTCTTTATTTAAAAAAATGTTACCCTATGAAATTCATTCGTTTGTACTCACTGTGGATCATGGCCAGATATGAAGGGGAAATGGATCTCATTTTTGGTGAGAAAGCCTTGTATTCTATATTTTCTTAGCTGAAACAGTGTGTCAATTATTATAACCTATATTTTTAGTTTTAAAACTCTTTTATTATATTTTTCTTGCATGTGAAATATATTATTTCAGTATTTTTTCTCTCCTTTTTAAATTTGGAGCACATGTCACCAGTATTAAGAATTTTCTTTAACTCTCTGATTTAGCAGTAATATAAGTTTAACATACATTTGCTAATGCATGCCCCTAAAAGCTTGAGACTATAAAAATGATGCCTCTGAGTGTTTATAAAAAATATGGAACTTTGCTTAATGATTCTGTCTGATTCCAGGACAAAATATACAAGAGTCATTTCACAGGGCCAATGAAGCATAAAGCTAAACCTGATTAGTGCCACAAAGAGCACGCAAGATATAGTAGTGTGAAGACTCAAGGTTGCAATGCTTAATATACATTAAGATGTAGACCTTCCTTGTATCCACACTCACTCTGAATATACTTACAGATGAGTATCCCAAACTTGGATCCAAACCTGGCTCCTATAATCTAGTCCCTTTTCTGTCTTTCATAATATGGCAAACTTTCTGTAGTCCTGGCTACTGACTGGGTAAATGCATCATTGCTTAGATCATTTTAATTGGGCCCTGATTCAAGGACCTGTTATAGATTTATTTTTCTTTTACTTGGAATTTTTACACATAAGACTTTGATAGTCTATATTTTCATCCAGAAATTTTCTTTTTATTTTGGATTTTTCTGATGTCTTTTTAATATCTCTTGCCAATTGATTCATATACCTCATAACTCAGCCATGCATCCCTAAGTGATCCTGTGTTTTTCAATCACCCTCTTCACAGGGAAATGTAAAAATATTATTATTTTAAATTGCAAAGTTTAAATTCCTTTTGAGAAGTATTTTAGGTTAAGAAAGATGCTACCTCTCCAAATCCAGAAACTGAGCTATTTGGAGAAGACACCATGAAGATGCCTCCAGAGCACAAGCTGCACAAGAAGATCAAGAATGAACTTTGGGTGTGGTTGATTGAACATTTATTTCTATGTATACTTTCATGCCAAAGGGGACTGCCCCCAACTGGCTTTTTGTCAATGCATCTAGCAATTATTGGTTTTGTTCTTTGTTCCTCTTATCCTCCAATTATTATAATCTTTAAATTAATTATGTTTTCATGATCCTTTTGGGGAAAATATTTTCCCAATTAGGATCAAATGGGGAGATGTAAAAATGGAGATTTGAAACCCATACTTCAATTCCCAGAAGTCCTTGGTAGTTCCCAGAGTTCCCTATAATCCCACTGAGATCCCCACCTGGACGAGATCAAATTTTTTATTTAAACTGGCTGTAAAGCCTACTGAGGTGATTGCAAGGATGTAGTGAGTAGACTAAGCGTGGAGGCTCGCCAATGGGCATGTGTTTTATTCTTTTTTATCCTTGATTTCTAACAAATCTTAACAAACCTCATAAAATATAATAACTTTTAGCAGGGAAACTAATTTTAAATGTTACATTACAATAAAACAGAACAGGCGCTCAAGCCAAGAGCATTAGAGAATCATCTCTAACCCTCAGCAGCACCCCTAAAACCTTGAGAGAGTGGAAGGTAGTTAGCCTTTATCTGGGAACCCAATTCACTTATGCATATAAGAGTTGGGCAAATAAGGGCAGAGTCTCACTACAAGTGAATTACCCAGTGAGAATATCTGAATCATAAGGGACCAACTGGGGGAGGGGGACATCTTAAGGGCAATGATCCCCTTCCTGAGGTGTATATATGTGGGAGGGGGGGGAGAGAATGGTCAAGAAGAGAGGAAAGGTATAAATTGGGGGATAGGTGAGTACCAAAAGCAAACTTCCTAAAAAAGACATGGTATAATGGCAAGATCTTGTACTAAAAATAGAAGATTTAGGTTACTTTGCACTTTTCCCACTAATTCTATGTGTGTTCTTGGAAAAGTAATTTCCTCTCTCAATGTCTCAACTCCTTCATCTGTAAAACAAAGGATTTGGACTAGAGGTTTTCCAAGATCCTTTAATTGAGAAGAAGTGGACAAGGAGGAAATTAGTTCAAATTTTGGCTCTGACACTTGCCTGTGTAACTTTATGCAAGTTATTTGATATCTCTGGACCTCAGGACACAACCAAACAAAAGTCAAAAGAATGAAAAAATCAAAGAAAAAAAAATCTCATGGAAAAAACTGACTTGGAAAATAATCCAGGAGTGATCATCTAAGAATTAGAGGTCTACCTAAAAGCCATGATCCAAAAAAAGAGTTTAGATATCATATTTCAAGAAATTGTCATGGAAAACTGTCCTCATATTCTAGAACCAGAGGACAACATAGAAAATGAAAGAATCCACTGATCACATCCTAAAAGAGATCCCAAAAGGATAAATCATAGGAACCTTATAGTCAAATTCCAAAACTCTCAAGTCATGGAGAAAATATTGTAATGAGCCAAAAAGCAACAATTCAAATATTGTGGAGCTATAGTCAGGATAACACAAAACTTAGTAGCTTCTACATTAAAGGATCAGAGGGACTGGAAGATGATATTCTAGAGGTCAAAGGGTAAGACCTCAACCAAGAATCAATTATCCAGCAAAACTGAGCATAATCATTCAGAGGGGGAAATGGGTATTCAATAAAAATAGAGGACTTTTAAACATTCCTGATAAAAAGACCAGAGCTGAATGGAAAATTTGACTCTCAAGAACAAGATTCAAGAGAATTCTAAAAAGGTAAACAAGAAAGAGAAATCAAAAGACATTCAATAAGATTAAACTATGTACATCCTAACATTGGGAGATTATTTCTTATAATTCCAAAGAATTTTGTCATTATTGGGGCAGTTAGAAAGATTATACACAGACAGAGGATGAGGGTGTGAGTTGAATATGACGGGATGATATAAAAATTAAATTAAATTAAGGCATGAGAAAGAAGAATGCATTGGGAGGAGGAGGAAGGGAGAAATAGAGTGGGAAAAATTATTGCACATAAAAGAGGCATGAAAGAGCTCTTACACTGAAGGGGAAAATGGAGGAGGTAGGGAAGGGAGCATGTGAACCTTATCCTCTTCAGAATTGACTCATTGAGGAACATACACAAACTGGATATAGAAAGTTATCTTGCCCTACAGGAAAGTAGGAGGGGAAGGGAATAAGAGAAAGGAGGGATGGAGCTAAAAGAAAACAGGGAAAATTGGATGAGTTCGAGGTCAGAAACTAAATCTGAGCATTTAAAATTCCAAAGTTTCATCAGATATTGTACATCCCAGGGACAGAGTCCCACAGGGAAAGTCAGCAGCCTAGAAAGTCCTGTACTAGTGAAGCAGATAACATGTTATTAGTTACTTGTTACAAAGTAAATAACTGAAGATTAGAGGAAAAACTGATTTGTCCTCAAAAAATAAAGGTCTTGCAAATACATTCTTGGCAGATCTGTGAACATGGAACCATATCCAAAAGGTCATAAAACTA
This sequence comes from Monodelphis domestica, assembly GCF_027887165.1. Lineage (NCBI taxonomy): Eukaryota > Metazoa > Chordata > Mammalia > Didelphimorphia > Didelphidae > Monodelphis > Monodelphis domestica. Next base: position 237,955,179 of record NC_077230.1, read on the forward strand.
TACATACCCTTTAACCTGGCAATACTACTACTGTAGGAGTACATTGGGATACTACTGTATCCCAATGAGATTAGAGATAAAGAGAAAGGACCTAATTGTACCAAAATATTTTAGCAGCTATTTTTTTTAAAAAACATTACCTTCCATCTTAGAATCACTACTATATATTGGTTTCAAGGCAGAAGAGCATAAATGGCTAGGCAATGGGGGTTAAGTGACTTGCCCAGGGTCACACATTTCTAGGCCTGGCTCTCAATACACTGAGCTACCCAGCTGCCCCCAGCTCTTTTTATAGTAGCAAAGAAATAGAAAGTGAAGGAGTTAGAAAATGGTTGAACAAGTTGTGGTGTATAGTTGTAATGGACTACAACAAATTGGGTCATAGAAAATGATGAACAGAATGAATTCAGAAAAACTTTTATGAACTGATACAAAGTGAAGTGAGCAGAACCAGGAGAACACTGTATTATAGAGCAGTGGTGAATTTGATTTAAAAAAGGAAAAAATTAAATTAAATAATCAGTATCAAAGATGACCACCACAAGTGAAGAGGAAGTTAAAATAATCACTAGGAGCTATTTTGCCCAATTACATGCCAATAAATCTGACATTCTAAGTGAAATGGGTGAATATTAACAAAAATATAAATTGCCCAGATTAACAAGAGGAAATAGAATTCTTAAAGTATTCCATCTCAGAAAAAAAAATTGAACAAACCATCAATGAACTCCCTGAGAAAAAAGACCCCAGGGTCAGATAGATTCACAAGTGAATTCTATCAAACATTTAAAGAATAAATAAACATAATACTACACAAACTTGAGAAAATAAGCAGAAAAGGAATCCTACTAAATTATTTTTATGACACAAATATTGTACTGTTACCTAGAACAGAGAAAGAAAATTAAAGGTCAATTTCATTAATGAATATAGATGCTAAATTTTTAAATAAAATACTATCAAGGAGGGGGCAGCTGGGTAGCTCAGTGGATTGAGAGCCAGGCCTAGAGATGGGAGGTCCTAAGCTCAAAGCTGGCCTCAGACACTTCCCAGCTGTGTGATCCTTGGCAAGTCACTTGACCCCCGTTGCCTAGCCCTTACCACTCTTCTGCCTTGGAGCCAATACACAATATTAACTCCAAGACAGAAGGTAAGGGTTTAAAAAAAATACTATCAAGGAGGCAACAACAATATATCACAAGGATTATTTACTATTAACAGTTGGTATTTATGCCAGGGAATACAGGACTGCTTTAAGTAGTATCTACCTAAAACCATCATCAAGTATCATCTGCAATGGGGAAAATTAGAAACCTTCCCTAAAAGATCAGCAGTGAAGTGAGGATGCCCATTATCTCCACTATTATTTATTATTATATTAGAAATGGTGACTTTACCAATAAAGAAAAAAATAATTTGAAGGAATTAAAGTGGGCAATGAAAAAACTAAATTGTTACTCTTTGTAGATGATATGATGATATACTTAGAGAATCAACTAAAAATTAGTTAAAGTAATTAATAACTTTAATAAAGTGGCAAGACACAAAATAAATTCACATAAATCATCAACATTTTTATATATTTCCAACAAAGTTCAAAATCATTCTAGACAAAATACCTGGGAATCTTCTTGTCAAGGCAAACCTAGGAATTATATCAAAACAATTACAAAATACTTTTCACACAAATAAAGTCAGATATAAACAATTGGAAAAATATTAATTGCTCATAGGTAGACAGAACTAATATAATAAAAAAGATAATTCTACCTAAACTAATTTACTTATTCAGTCCTATGTCAATCAAACTACCAAATAATTATTTTAAAGAACTAGAAAACAATTATAGCAAAATTCATCTGGAATAACAAAAGATTAAGAATATTAAAGGAACAAATGAGAAAAGATGTGAAGGAAGGTGGCCAAATCTCAAACTATACTAAAAAGCAACAATCATTGAAATACTGATACTGGACTTCCGGGTAATCATGGCTGCAATCTAGACGCCACACGCTTCCTCTCCCCAGCACCGAACGAAATAGACTACATCAAAGGAGCATAAAATCACCTTTGGAGGAACAGAAGGACTCCCCAGTACCCCACAGAGGCAAAGGTACGTGGGGCTTGAACATTTCCACACTAAAATAAGAAGGAAAAGCTTGCACAGAAAAGTGAACTGAGCCGCCCTTCCCCCACCCCACTTCCCCAACTAAACCAGAGTGAGCTACCTGAGCGCTCACCGGGACAGCGAGTGAGTGGGGAGCGTCTCTGTCTGGGGGGGGGCACTCCAGGGTCCTTGGGATCTGGGGACTGCCAGGATAAGGCCTCTCAGGGCGGTTTCACTGGAAAATCCAGCAACAGTGGAGCTGTACTTGGGGCCGGCTGCGCGGAACATCTCCGCAGAGTTGAGCACCAGGGGCGGATCACGCGCTGATTATCTGGGCGGAGCTGAACACCTGGGCAGTGTGGCTGTGATCAGGGACCCAGCGCTCTAAGAAACCTCGGAGGCTGGGAAGAACTAGTCTGAAGCAACCTAAATTCACAGAAAAACCACCCATATAACCCAGATCCCAGACCAAAAAGGAAAGGGGAATAAAACCACCAAAGGGATGGCTCACACGGCCCAAAATCAAGCCTCCAAGAAGAAAGGGAAAAAAGTGACTATTGAAAACTTTTATGGTGGAAATACCCAAGGAAAAGAGGAGAATGAGGAGGAAATCCAAAAAAATTCAGAACACGCCTCCCAAAATGGAAACTATCAAAAAGCTCTGGAAGATCTCAAACTGGAACTTATCCAAAAGATGGAAACCTGGAAAGAAAAATGGGAGAAAGAGATCAGCTGTCTGACAGATAAGAATGCTCAATTGGAAAAAGAACTCGATGTATCCAATAGAAGGGCAGACAAGGCTGAAAAGCAAAACCAGTCCCTAACGACCAGAATTAAGCACCTCGAAGAAAGCGAGATGATAAAACAGTAAGAATCAATAAAGCAAACTCAAAAAATTAATGAATTAGAAGAAAACATAAAATATCTCACTGAGAAGGTCACAGACCTGGAAAACAGAGGGAGACGAGAAAATCTCCGTATCATCGGTCTCCCAGAAAAACCAGAGGTAAACAACAAATTGGATTTTATTCTAGAGGAGATTATAAAAGAAAATTGCCCTCACGTTCTGGAGCAAGGGGGCAAAATAGAAATAGAAAGGATTCATAGAACACCTTCTATACTAAATCCCCAAAAGACAACCCCTAGAAATGCAATTGCCAAATTAAAGAGCTTCCAAGTAAAGGAGAAAATCCTACAAGAAGCCAAGAAGAAGAGCTTCAGATATAAGGGGGCTCCCATAAGGATCACACACGACTTAGCGGCTAACACACTAAGAGACCGCAAAGCATGGAACACGATATTTAGAAAGGCAAGAGAGCTGGGTCTCCAACCAAGAATCAACTACCCAGCAAAACTGACTATATACTTCCAGGGGAAAGTATGGGCATTCAACAAAACAGAAGATTTCCAAGCATTTGCTAAGAAAAGACCAGAGCTCTGTGGAAAGTTCGATATCCAAGCACAGAAAGCAAGAGAAACATGAAAAGGTAAATATTAAAGAAAGGGAAAAGGAGATAAATATTATCTTTTTCTTTAAGTCAAACTGTCTTCTATAAGGACTACATTTACATCAAATTATATATATTAATATGTGGGGAAAATGTTTTGTGTAACTCTCATAAATTGTATCATCATAAGAGTAGTTAGAAGAAACATGCATAGGGAAAGATTGGGGCATTAAGAAGATTTGGGGAAAGTTGGGGCAAAGAAAGGAAAAGGGAGGGGGGAACCACGATAATACTAAGATTAACTTCAAGAAATAGGGGGGGAATCAATAGAATAATCTTTCCCATATAAAGATACACATGGGAAGGGGAGGGGAAGAACTCTCATATGAGAAGGAGAGGAAGAGAGCGTGAAGTGGAATTACTTAAACCTTACTCTCAGTGAAATCAAATCTGAGAGGGAAGAACATCTAGATCCAGTGGGATCCTGAATTCGATCTTATCCATTAGGGCAAGAAAGAAAGGAAAATCAAGGAGGGGGAGAGGGGAGGGAGTACAAAAAGGGAGGGAAGGAGAGGGGGAGGGGAAGGGAGCATAAAAAGGGAGGGGATAGAAAGGGAAGCATCTCAAGGGAGGGGACTAGGGGGACTGACCTAAAGTAAATCACTGGTTCAAAAGGAGAAAGCTAAAGAAGAAAGGTCAGAACTAGGGGAAGATATCAAAATGCCAGCGAATCCACAAATGACAATCATAACTTTGAACGTGAATGGGATGAACTCACCCATAAAACGTAGACAAATAGCAGATTGGATTAGAACCCAAAACCCTACCATATGTTGTCTTCAAGAAACACATATGAGACGGGTTGACACTCACAAGGTTAGAATTAAAGGTTGGAGTAAGACCTTTTGGGCCTCAACTGATAGAAAGAAGGCAGGAGTTGCAATCATGATATCTGACAAAGCCAAAGCACAAATAGACCTGATCATAAGGGATAGGGAAGGTAAATATATTCTGTTAAAAGGAAGTATAGACAATGAGGAAATATCACTAATCAACATGTATGCACCAAATGGTATAGCATCCAAATTTTTAATAGAGAAACTAGGAGAATTGAAGGAGGAAATAGACAGTAAAACTATATTAGTGGGAGACTTGAACCAACCACTACCAAATTTAGATAAATCAAACCAAAAAATAAACAAGAAAGAGGTAAAAGAGGTGAATGAAATCTTAGAAAAATTAGAGTTAATAGACATATGGAGAAAAATAAATAGGGACAAAAAAGAATACACCTTCTTTTCAGCACCACATGGCACATTCACAAAAATAGATCATACACTAGGTCATAGAAATATGGCACTCAAATGCAGAAAAGCAGAAATATTAACTGCAGCCTTTTCAGATCACAAGGCAATTAAAATATTGATCGGCAAGGGTACATGGAGACCCAAATCAAAAATTAATTGGAAATTAAATAACATGATACTCCAAAATAGGATAGTTAGAGAAGAAATCATAGAAACAATTAACAATTTCATTGAAGAAAATGACAATGGCGAAACATCCTTTCAAACCTTATGGGATGCAGCCAAGGCAGTACTTAGAGGAAAATTCATATCCCTGAGTACATATATTAACAAATTAGGGAGGACAGAGACCAAGGAATTGGAAATGCACATCAAAAAACTTGAGGATGAACAAATTAAAAACCCCCAGAAGAAAACCATACTAGAGATCCTAAAAATTAAGGGAGAAATTAATAAAATAGAAAGTGACAGAACTATTAAGCTAATAAACAAGACTAGAAGCTGGTACTTTGAAAAAACAGACAAAATAGACAAAGTACTGGTTAATTTAATTAAAAAAGGAAAGAAGAAAGGCAAATTAACAGCATCAAGGATGAAAAGGGGGATCTCACCTCCAATGAAGAGGAAATTAAGGCAATCATTAAAAGCTACTTTGCCCAACTATATGACAATAAATATACCAATCTAGGTGATATGGATGAATATTTACAAAAATATAAATTGCCTAGACTAACAGAAGAAGAAATAGTTTTCTTAAACAATCCCATATTAGAAAAAGAAATCCAACAGGCCATCAAAGAACTTCCTAATAAAAAATCCCCAGGGCCTGATGGATTCACCAGCGAATTCTATCAAACATTCAGAGAACAGTTAATCCCAATACTATACAAACTATTTGACATAATAAGCAAAGAGGGAGTTCTACCAAACTCCTTTTATGACACAAGCATGGTACTGATTCCAAAACCAGGCAGGCCAAAAACAGAGAAAGAAAATTATAGACCAATCTCCCTAATGAATATAGATGCAAAAATCTTAAATAGGATACTAGCAAAAAGACTCCAGCAAGTGATTAGAAGGGTCATCCACCATGATCAAGTAGGATTTATACCAGGGATGCAGGGCTGGTTCAATATTAGGAAAACTATCCACATACTTGACCACATCAACAAGCAAACCAACAAGAACCACATGATTATCTCAATAGATGCAGAAAAAGCCTTTGACAAAATACAACACCCATTCCTACTAAAAACACTAAAAAGCATAGGAATAGAAGGGTCATTCCTAAAAATTATAAACAGTATATATCTAAAACCATCAGCTAATATCATCTGCAATGGGGATAAACTAAATCCATTCCCATTAAGATCAGGAGTGAAACAAGGATGCCCATTATCACCTCTATTATTTGACATTGTATTAGAAACACTAGCAGTAGCAATTAGAGAAGAAAAAGAAATTGAAGGCATCAAAATAGGCAAGGAGGAGACCAAATTATCGCTCTTTGCAGATGACATGATGGTCTACTTAAAGAATCCTAGAGATTCAACCAAAAAGCTAATCGAAATAATCAACAACTTTAGCAAAGTTGCAGGATACAAAATAAACCCACATAAGTCATCAGCATTTCTATATAATTCCAACACAGCTCAGCAGCAAGAACTAGAAAGAGAAATCCCATTCAAAATTACCCTAGACAAAATAAAATACCTAGGAATCTATCTCCCGAGACAAACACAGGATCTATATGAACACAACTACAAAACACTTTCCACACAACTAAAACTAGACTTGAACAATTGGAAGAACATTAACTGCTCATGGGTAGGATGAGCCAATATAATAAAAATGACCATCCTACCCAAACTCATCTATCTATTTAGTGCCATACCCATGGAACTTCCAAAATTTTTTTTTACTGATTTAGAAAAAACCATAACAAAGTTCATTTGGAAGAACAAAAGATCAAGGATATCCAGGGAAATAATGAAAGAAAATACAAAGGAAGGGGGTCTTGCAGTCCCAGATCTCAGACTATATTACAAAGCAGCGGTCATCAAAACAATTTGGTACTGGCTAAGAGACAGAAAGGAGGATCAGTGGAATAGACTGGGGGCAAGCAACCTCAGCAAGACAGTATATGACAAACCCAAAGATCCCAGCTTTTGGGACAAAAATCCACTATTTCATAAAAACTGCTGGGAAAATTAGAGGACAGTGTGGGAAAGATTAGGCTTAGATCAACACCTCACACCCTACACCAAGATAAATTCAAAATGGATGAATGACTTGAACATAAAGAAGGAAACTATAAGAAAATTAGGCGAACACAGAATAGTATACATGTCAGACCTTTGGGAAGGGAAATACTTCAAAACCAAGCAAGAATTAGAAAGAGTTACAAAATGCAAAATAAATAATCTGGATTACATCAAATTAAAAAGTTTTTGTACAAACAAAACCAATGTAACCAAAATCAGAAGGGTAGCAACAAATTGGGAAACAATCTTCATAAAAACCTCTGACAAAGGTTTAATTACTCAAATTTATAAAGAACTAAATCAATTGTACAAAAAATCAAGCCATTCTCCAATTGACAAATGGGCAAGGGACATGAACAGGCAGTTCTCAGCCAAAGAAATCAAAACTATTAATAAGCACATGAAAAAGTGCTCCACATCTCTTATAATCAGAGAGATGCAAATCAAAACAACTCTGAGGTATCACCTCACACCTAGCAGACTGGCTAACATGACAGCTATGCAAAGTAATGAATGCTGGAGGGGTTGTGGCAAAGTGGGGACATTAATTCATTGCTGGTGGAGTTGTGAATTGATCCAACCATTCTGGAGGGCAATTTGGAACTATGTCCAAAGGGCGATAAAAGACTGTCTGCCCTTTGATCCAGCCATAGCACTGCTGGGCTTGTACCCCAAAGAGATAATGGACAAAAAGACTTGTACAAGAATATTCATAGCTGCGCTCTTTGTAGTGGCCAAAATTTGGAAAATGAGGGGATGCCCTTCAATTGGAGAATGGCTGAACAAATTGTGGTATATGTTGGTGATGGAATACTATTGTGCTCAAAGGAATAATAAAGTGGAGGAATTCCATGGAGACTGGAACATCCTCCAGGAAGTGATGCAGAGCGAAAGGAGCAGAACCAGGAAAACATTATACACAGAGACTGATACATTGTGGTACAATCGAAGGTGATGGACTTCTACATTAGTATCAATGCAATTTCCCTGAACAATCTGCAGGGACCTAAAAAAAATACTACTCACAAGCAGAGGATAAACTGTGGGAGTAAAAACACCGATGAAAAGCAACTGCTTGACTACAGGGTTGGAGGAGATAAGACTGAGGAGAGACTCTATATGAACACTATAATGCAAATTCCAACAACAGGGAAATGGGTTCGAGTCAAGAACACATGTGATAACCAGTGGAATCATGCGTTGGCTATGGGAGAGGGAAAGGCGGGGGGGGGGGGGGGTAAGGGGGAAGGGGAGGAAAAGAAAACGATCTTTGTTTCCAGTGAATAATGTATGAAAACGACCAAATAAAATAATGTTTGAATTAAAAAAAAAAGAAATACTGATACTGGCTAAGAAATAGAATGATAGATCAATAGAATAGATTAGATAAACAATACACAGAGATAATGACCTTAGCAATCTAGTGTTTGATAAACCCAAAGACCCCAGCTTTTGGAATAAAAACTCAATATTTAATAAAAATTGCTGAAAAAATTAGAAAACAGTAGGACAAAAGCTAGGTATAGACCAGTATCTCACACCTTATAATAAGATAAGGTCAAAATGGGTATGTGTTTTAGATATCAAGAGTGATACCATAACTAAATTAGAGGAACATAGAAGAATTTATGACAAACAAGAGATAAGAAGCATTATAAAATGTAAAACGAATAGTTTTGATTATATTAAATTTAAAAACTTTCGTACAAACCAAACTAATATAACCCAGATTAGAAGGGAAACAACAAACAAAAATATCATAACAAATTTCTTTAATAAAGGCCTAATTTCTCAAATTTATAGAGAACTAAGTCATTAACCCAATTTAGAGAACTATAATATCTTACGTCTATTGGCATCTCCAAAAAGTAAAGGTATCTCATTCAAGTAAAGAATTTAAAGAATCTTGGAAGCAATGATTTTTTTAACCATTCTGGATAGAAATCTTTATGTATCATATTTGCCCCTGTCTTATTAAATAGAATATACCAAATTGGGGGGGGGGGGGAAGGAAAGGAAAGGAAAGGAAAGGAATGGAAAGGAAAGGAAAGGAAAGGAAAGGAAAGGAAAGGAAAGGAAAGGAAAGGAAAGGAAAGGAAAGGAAAGGAAAGGAAAGGAAAGGAAAGGAAAGGAAAGGAAAGGAAAGGAAAGGAAAGGAAAGGAAAGGAAAGGAAAGGAAAGGAAAGGAAAGGAAAGGAAAGGAAAGGAAAGGAAAGGAAAGGAAAGGAAAGGAAAGGAAAGGAAAGGAAAGGAAAGGAAAGGAAAATACAGCAAATACTATATTTACCCTAAAGTTAGTTATGGGGGCTTATTTCCATAACCTTGCTATCTGGGGTGGCTAAGGCTGGTAGATGGCTTTAGCTCAAGATTTCTAAGCAGAACTAGCCTAAGTCCAATTAAGAGGCAGGTAGGTGGCACAATAGATAAAGTGCTGGGCCTGCAGTTGAAAAGACTTGAGCTTCCTCAGATACTGGCTAGCTACATGACCCTGGGCAAGTCCCTTAGCCTTGTTTGCCTCAGTTTCCTCATCTGTAAAACAAGCTGCAGAGTGAAATGGCAAACCATTCCAGTATCTTTGCCAAGGAAATCCCAAATGGACCCACAAAGAGTTGAACATGATTAAACAGCAATAAATGTGCCAGGAACAAAGCTAAGCCTTTTAAAAACACTTCATTTGATCCTCACAATGGAAGGTGGATGCTATTATTATCTATAATTCCTAATTGAAGAAACTAAAGCAGACAAAGATGAATACAGAATCTGAGACTAGATCTCAGACTGAACTCAGATTTTTTTTTTTTACCCTGGGCCCAGCACTTTATTCACTATGCCACCTAACAACCTCTTAGTTTGCCTTAGCCAACTGCAGTTCACACCTAGCTTTAGGGTAAAAATTGTGTTTGCTGTCTATCAGTGTAATTTATTTCCTTTGTGATCCTAAGTATTGTGATAATGGAACAGGATTGAAGGTATTGAAGAAGATTGAAGAGGTACTGGGGATAAGGATGGGTCAGTAACAGGGAATGGAGGAGGTGAAAGGACAGAGAGACTCTGGAGAGCTGGAGGACTCTGGAGGTAAAATGGAGGAATACCCTCTGTGGCTGAGAGGCTGTTTTTGAAATTCCCTCACACTCAACCCACAAGAGACGTACCCTGGGTAAGGTTAGGTTAAGGATGACAGGACCAGTGTCCTTGAGAGAACTTCTGGGGACTAGTGCAGATTACTTAGCAAAACTTGACTAGTGGTTGAACCCCAGAGGTTCCCCTTTTCTGGCAAACAGACTGTGACTGTTGGCTCTTGTTGTTTCACCTAGGCTAATGACTAGCTTAGCCACCAGCCTCTTGTTCTTTGTTCTCCCTTCAATATGAATCTGACTATGATTTTCTATTTCTCAGGTAGTTTAATAATTTTAGTAAATCAAGAAAGGGTAAAGGTTTGAGGGAAGAGGAGACCCTACTGGGTTTCTAGTTTTCTTCATCTGTGTCAAGATGGCTCAGCTTCAACTTGTCTATCTTCTTCTTAGTTAATCAATGTCTCTCTCCTACCTTAACAAGTGGCAAGGTTCCTTCTTGGGAAGGTCAAGGGATGGAAAGTATCTTCAGGGTGATCCCCTGAAGTTAAGGGACCAGCCCTTTCTCAGCAGCTCTTGTTGTTTGTTCTTCCTCTAATGGATGCTCTCAGACATACAGAAACCATCTTTTTCTTCTGGGTAAGGGAAATGGAGGCAAGGCTTTTCCAAAGGTTGGGATCTAGAGCTCCAGGTCTTTGCTCCACACTCCACAGAGTTCAGAGGGCAAAGACCCTTCAGTTCCCAGTTTCTCCCACAATCCTCTTCTCTCACTCCATCATTCCCCCTTCTGTCACATTCCAACCAATGTCTGCTCCATCTCAGTGGGCAGAAATGCAAAAGCTTGATTAATAGTTTTCCTTTTCACAGTATATTAATCCTCAATTTATTTGTAAGTTTATTTCAAGTATATTTTAAGTTATCTTAAGTATATTTGACATATTTAAAAAAAACATTATTCTGAGAAGGGGGTCTGCCAGCTTTACCTGACTGCCAAAGGAATTCATGACCCAAAAAATGTTAAGAACTCCTGCACTAACCTCTTTTAAAAGCAACGATATCTTATGGGAATTTTTCTTCCACTTTCATTTCTAAATGAACTCCATTCTCTCCCCAGAGAGCCATGCCATCTAACAAAGAATAAAATAGAAAAAGTCACTAACCCATTCCAAGAAACCAAAATCCTATGATCCTTGTGCCCCAGAGAATTTACAACTGAATGAGAAATAACATACACATATATGCATAATATAAGGGCAAAGGAGGGATTCAGACCAAGTGTTCTAGGGAGATTGAAAAGGGAGAGATCCCTTAGGGGTGAAGTAGAATCAGGAAAAGCTTCATGGAAGAGATGGTATCTGAACATTTGAACCTCGAGGGAAAAGGGTCAGAAAAGTAGAGCTGGAAGGATTTTAGAAGCCATGAAACCCAAACCTCTCATTTTATAGTTGGATAAACTTTGGTCTAGCACATAGTAGGAACTTAATAAATGCTTATTCCATCCCTGAACCCTTGGGAAGAGGTGACTACCAGGCTGTGGGAACAGAAGGTGGTCAAAACATCCTTGTAGATCAGTAATGGAATTGGACTTTGAGTCCAATTCCATTACTTCCAGGCTGGACAAGATAGGGAGACAATCTCAAAAACTGAGAAATTTCAAGAATTCCTGGGTGAGTGCTTTACAGAGAAAATTCTATTATGCTTGTATTAGTACTCAATGAGAAGAAAGCACTTTGTTCAAGTGCCAAGGGCACTATATTTGGCCTCAAGTGACTAGGGTTCAAATCTCTATTTCCCAAAACCTAAAACCTAGAAAAATTTGAACAAGTCATCTTGAACCTGTTTCCTTATTTAGAAAATGGAGCTGACATATGTTCTCTCTACCTTATAGCAAAGTAATGAAGAAAATATTTTTGCAAAATTTAAAACACTACAGAAATATAAGCTGCTAAAAATTAACTGTGAAACATTTCCAGAAACTTCTTGGGCAAGCATTGAGAGGAGAAGAAAGAACTGAGGCCTAGGGATCAGGGAGGCTGCCAAATAACTTTAACATTTCTTTTGACTTTAATATGAGAGTCCCCAAACCAGATTTTCTGGATGTGCAAGTGCAAAGAAAGAATCTCAGGAGGCCATGCCTAAGGGATCGTTATTGAGGAACAATGGTTAGCTCCTTTTCCCAAAAACCAATTTGAGAGGAATGGATAGGGGAGATATGTTTTTTTTAGAGCAAACTTTTTAAAAATACCTTAACATACCCAGCAAAACTGACTATATTCTTACAGGGGAAAGTATGGTCATTCAACAAAATAGAAGAATTCCAAGTATTTGTAAAGAAAAGAGCGGACCTGAACAGAAAATTTGATGCCCAAGCATAGAACTCAAGAGAATTATCAAAAAGTAATTAAAAAAGAGGGGGGGGGAGAAAAAAAAACCTTTTTTAAGAGACCCAACAAGTTAAAATGATATATATCCCTCTAAGAAAAGAGGTCATTGGTAACTCTTAAAAATTGTTATTATCACCTGAGCAGCTAGAAGAATTACCCTTAGAGGGAACAGTGACAAACTATATAGGATGAAATGATGAGGCATAAATATGTATATAGATATATGCAAGCATAAATACATACACATGCATGTGTATATATATGTATATATATATATATGACTAGAGCTAAAAAAAGAGGTTAATACTAAAAGAAATAGGAAAAGAAACAAAAGGAGGTAAATGTATATGTCACAAAGAAGCTTGTGGCAGGAGTGGGGAGAACATTGATACACTGGAAGGGTAAGGAAGTTGGAGAAAGGAAATACTCAACTCTTAAGTGCATTGAAGTTGACCCAAAGAGGGAAGAACAATCCAATCCATTTGGGGCAGAGAATAGATTTGCATCCTATAGGGTAAGTAGAATGGACTGGTGGGGAGGGAAGCAGTTCAAGAGAGGAAGAGGGTGGGAGGTAGTTTTAAAAAGACTACAGAGAAAATAAGGGGGGGAATAAGAAAGGAGGGGGTAGAAAGGGAAGTAAAATAAGGGTGAGAACTAGGGGGACTTATTAAAAACAAGCATTGGTATAGAAGGAAATAGTGAAAGAAGAAAAGGCAGGACTAGGAGTAGAAATCAAAATGCTGGGAAATACACAGCTGGCAATAATAACTCTGAGTGTGAATGGAATGAACTCACCCACAAAACACAAGCAAATAGCAGAGTGGATTAGAATCCAAAATCCTACCATATGCTGTCAAAAGAAATACGCATGAGGAAGGTAGATACACATAGGGTGAACATAAGAGGATGGAGCCAAATCTATTGGGTATCAACTAATAAAAAGAAGGCAGGAGTTGCAATCATGATATCTGACAAAACCAAAGTAAAAGTAAATCTAGTTAAAAGAGATAGGAAAGGTAACTACATTCTGATAAAAGGCAGTATACACAATGAGGAAATATCGGTATTCAACATGTATGCCCCAAATGCCATAGCTTCCATATTTCTAAAGGAGAAACTAGTGGAGCTCAAGGATGAAATAGATAGAAAAACTATACTAGTGGGAGACCTGAACCTTCCTCTCTCATTCCAAGACTAGAAAAATCAAACCAAAAAATAAATTAGAAAGAGGTAAGAGAAGTGAATGAAATCTTAGAAAAATTAGAGTTAGTTGATATGTGGAGAAAAACAAATAGGGACAAAAAGGAATACACCTTCTTTTCAGCAGCACACGGTACATTCACAAAAATTGACCACGTATTAGGGCATAAAAACATTGCAAACAAGTGCAAAAGAGCAGATAATAAATGCAACCTTCTCAGATCACAATGCAATGTAAATAATAATTAGTAAGGGTACATGGAGAGGTAAATCAAAAATTAATTGGAAGTTAAAGAATATGATTCTCCAAAACTGGTTAGTCAAATAACAAATCATAGAAACAATTAATTATTTCATTGAATAAAATGACAATGATGAGATATCCTTTCAAAATCTATGGGATGCAGCCAAAGCAGTAATCAGGGGGAAATTTATATCCTTGAGTTCATATATTAACAAATTAGGGAGGGCAGAGGTCAATGAATTAGGCATGCAAATAAAAAACTAGAAAGTGAACAAATTAAAAATCCTCAGATGAAGACTAAATTAGAGATCCTAAAAATCAAAGGAGAAATTAATAAAATCGAAAGTGATAGAACTATTGAACTAATAAATAAGACTAGAAGCTGGTATTTTGAAAAAACAAACAAAATAGACAAAGTACTGATCAATCTAATTAAAAAAAGGAAAGAAGAAAAGCAAATTAACAGCATCATAGATGAAAAGGGGGACCTTACCTACAATGAAGAGGAAATTAAGGCAATCATTAAAAACTATTATGCCCAATTATATGGAAACACATATGGCAATCTAAGTGATATGGATGAATATTTACAAAAATATAAATTGCCTAGACTAATTGAGGAAGAAATAGATTACCTAAACAGCCCCATATCAGAAAAATAAATTGAACAAGCCATCAAAGAACTCCCTAAGAAAAAATCCCCAGGTCATGATGGATTCACAAATGAATTCTATCAAACATTCAAAGAACAACTAATTCCAATATTATACAAACTATTTGACAGAATCAGCAAAGAAGGAGTTCTATCAAATTCATTTTATGATACAAATATGGTACTGATCCCAAAGCCAGGCAGGTCAAAAACAGAGAAAGAAAACTATAAACCAATCTCCTTAATGAATATAGATGCAAAAATCTTAAATAGGATACTAGCAAAAAGACTCCAGCAAGTCATCACAGGGGTTATTCACTATGACCAGGTAGGATTCATACCAGGAATTCAGGGATGGTTCAATATTGGGAAAACCATATACATATTAACAAGCAAACTGACAAAAATCACATGATTATCTCAACAGATGCAGAAAAAGCTTTTGACAAAATACAACACCCATTCCTAATGAAAACACTAGAAATTATAGGAATAGAAGGGTCTTTCTTAAAAATAATAAACAGTATATATCTGAAACCATCAGCAAACATCATCTGCTATGGGGATAAACTAGAAGCCTTCCCAATAAGATCAGGAGTGAAACAAGGATGCCCATTATCACCAACCATTGTTAAACATTGTACTAGAAACACTAGCTGTAGCAATTAGAGAAGAAAATAAAATTGAAGGTATTAAAATAGGCAATGAGGAGACCAAGCTATCACTCTTTGCAGATGATATGATGGTCTACTTAAAGAGTCCTAGAGAATCAACCAAAAAGCTAGTCAAAATAATCAACAACTTTAGCAAAATTGCAGGATACAAAATAAACCCACATAAGTCATTAGCATTTCTATATATCTCCAACACATCACAGCAGCAGGAAATAGAAAGAGAAATCCCAGTCAAAATCACCTTGGACAATATAAAATACTTAGGAATCTATCTCCAGAGACAAACACAGGAACTATATGAACACAACTACAAAACACTCTCCACATAACTAAAACTAGATCTGAGCAATTGGAAAAACATTAACTGCTCATGGGTGGGACAAGCTAGCATAATAAAAATGACCATCCTATCCAAACTTATCTATTTATTTAGTTCCATACCCATCAAACTTCCAAAAAACTTCTTTATGGAATTAGAAAAAAACATAACAAAATTCATTTGGAAGAACAAAGGATCAAGGATATCCAGGGAAATAATGGGAAAAAAATGCGAAGGAAGGCGGCCTTGCAATCTCAGATCTCAAACTATATTATAAAGCAGTGGTCATCAAAACAATTTGGTACTGGCTAAGAGACAGAAAGGAGGATGAGCGGAATAGACTTGGGGTAAGGGACCTCAGCAAAACAGTCTATGACAAATCTAAGGACACCAACTTTTGGGACAAAAAATCCACTATTTGATAAAAATTTCTGGGAAAATTGGAAGATAGTGTAGGAGAGATTAGGCTTGGACCAACACCTCACACCCTACACCAAGATAATCTCAGAATGGGTAAATGACTTGAACATAAAGAAGGAAACTATAAGTAAATTAGGTGAACACAGAATAGTATATTTGTCAGACCTTTGGGAAGGGAATAATTTTAAAACCAAGCAAGACCTAGAAAGAGTCACAAAATGTAAAATAAATAACTTTGACTACATCAAATTAAAAAGTTTCTGTACAAGCAAAACCGATGTAACCAAAATCAGAAGGGAAATAACAAACTGGGAAACAATCTTCATAACAAAAAACTCCAACAAAGGTCTAATTACTCAAATTTTTAAAGAGCTAAATCAGTTGTACAAAAAAATCAAAAATCAAGCTATTCTCCAATTGATAAATGGACAAGGCACACGAATAAGCAATTTTCAGTTAAAGAAATCAAAACTATTAATAAGCACATGAAAAAGTGTTCTAAATCTCTTATAATCAAAGAGATGCAAATCAAAACAACTCTGAGGTATCACCTCACACCTAGCAGATTGGCTAACATGACAGCAAAGGAAAGTAATGAATGTTGGAGGGGATGTGGCAAAGTGGGGACATTAATTCATTGCTGGTGGAGTTGTGAATTGATCCAATCATTCTGGAGGTCAATCTGGAACTATGCCCAAAGGGTGATAAAAGACTGTCTTCCCTTTGATCCAGCCATTGCAGTGCTGGGTTTGTACCCCAAAGAGATTATAAGTAAAAAGACTTGTACAAGAATATTCATAGCTGCACTCTTTGTGGTGGCCAAAAATTGGAAAATGAGGGGATGCCCTTCAATTGGGGAATGGCTGAACAAATTGTGCTATATGTTGGTGATGGAATACTATTGTGCTCAAAGGAATAATAAAGTGGAGAAATTCCATGGGAACTGGAACAACCTCCAGGAATTAATGCAGAGGGAGAGGAGCAGAACCAGAAAAACATTGTATACAGAGACTGATACACTGTGGTACAATTGAATGTAATGAATTTCTCCATTAGTTGCAATGCAATGATCCTGAACAACTTGGAAGAATCTATGATAAAAACCACTATCCATCCACATTCAGAGGAAAAACTGTGGGAGTAGAAACACCGAAGAAAAACAACTGCTAGAATACATAGGTAGAGGGGATATGGTTGGGGATGTAGACTCTAAATGAACATCCTACTGCAAACATCAACAACATGGAAATAGGTTCTGATCAAGGACACATGGAATACCCAGTAGAATTGTGTGTCGGCTGCGGGAAGGATGGGTAGAGGAGAGGGAGGGAAATAATGTGATTATTGTAACCAAGGAATGATGTTCTAAATTGACTAAATAAATTAATTCAAATCGAAAAAAAAATAAAAATAAAAATACCTTAACGTATAAAGGAGATTTTTAAACCTTTCCAACACTATACACCTCTCTTCCCCTGAGAAGCCATGGAGAGTGTATTTGGTGGAATTGGGAATCAGGATGGATAGAAAGGACAAAGATATAAGAAACAGAAACGGTCAAATTAGTTTTCACAACTGTTGGCAGCTATGGCAGTAAAGAAAATGCCATCTACTTCTAGGTAACAGAGGGGAAAGGCACCATTTTAATATTTGTCTTTTAAAGATACTTATAACTACTTTCCCTTGGTTCAATTATGCAAATACAAGGCAAATGTGGCATAGTTAAGTACCCTAAAAGTTTACATTGGAAAGACTGGAAGATAAATCAGCAATATGAGGTAGCAGCCAAAAAACCTAACAGGATCTGGGGCTGTACAAAGTGAAGTATAGTTTCCA
The DNA here is from genome assembly GCF_027887165.1 of Monodelphis domestica. NCBI lineage: Eukaryota > Metazoa > Chordata > Mammalia > Didelphimorphia > Didelphidae > Monodelphis > Monodelphis domestica. Next base: position 237,973,105 of record NC_077230.1, read on the forward strand.
GGAATGACTCACACATCCTTCTATTCTGTCCCCTGCTCTGCCCACATCGTTAGTAGTTGTTGATTTTGGGTGCTTAGGTATTTAGGAACCATATTGTAAAGTAAATGTTATTTGAAAATTGGTTGAAGGAATTGGGGAGATGTTTTGCTTAGAGAAGAAAAGGCTTAGAGGTGATGGGGTGATTGGGAGACATGATAGCTGGTTCCAAAAAAGAAATTTTTTTCTACTCTGATGTTCTTAGTATCCTTTTAAAAACAAAAAACAAACCTTTACCTCCTGTCTTAGAACTGATACTAAGTATTGGTTCCAAGAAGAGCTATAAGTGATAGGCAATCAGGGTTAAGTAAATTGCCTAGAGTCACATAGCTAGGAAGGATCTAAATTAAGATTTAAACCCAGGTCCTTCCAACTGAGACCTGGCTCCCTATAGTTTCCAAATATTTGAAGGAGTGTCATGTGGAAGATAGATTAGACTTGTTCTGTTTGGCCCCAGAGGGTAGAATCAAGAGCAGTGGGTAGAAGTTGAAAAGAAGATTTTGGATTGATAGGTAAAAAATCTTCCTAACAATTCAAACTCTCTAAAAATAGAATGAGAGAGAAGCGTTAATTACACCTTTTAAAAATATTTACTTTGTTCCAGGCACTGTGCAAAAAGCTTCACAAATATTATTTCATTAGAATGAGCTATCTTAAGGGTAGTGAGTCCCCCCACCTTACTGGAAATCTTCAAGAAGAAGCTGGATAATCCCTTGTCATTAGTCTCCCTGGCCACTGAGGTCTCTTCAACTGAAATTCTGTGATGAACACGTTTTTAAAGACTGCATGAGAGGGACTCAGGAAGGACTTACCAGGCTTCCTCGAGACATACCTCTTTCCCTGTATGCATTTTTTTACCCAATCCATTTTACTTTGGCAGTTTTTCAGATGGGGTCCCCCAGTAGAATCTACAGTCAGATTAGGGCTCAAGTCTGAGTGTAAAGGATGAATCAGAAGATGAACTTTCTGCAAAGAACTGTCTGCTTTGAGTGTAGGATAAGATTTTCAAATTCTCCCACATCCAAAAGCATTCATCTACTAATGCTTATGGTCCATGACTATCTTTGAAAGAAGAAAGCATTAGCACTATGTCAGGGTGCATCTGGCAGCAACTTGCCTGCGTCAGCAGCAGCTGACAGGGCCACATTTCATTTGAAACACTGAAAGCTAAATTGACTACTTCTTCTAGTACTCTTTGTTTCAACTTCTAAACTTTTTTTGCTGCCTAATTTGTGCTTATAGCCAGACATCATGGATGACTTGCTTATGTGGGTACAAGTGAAATTAAAAATAAAGGTTCCAGAAGGAAGAAAGAGAGAGACATAGACAGAGAGAGAGACACAGAGAAAGATAGAGGGACAGAGACAGACAGAGACAGAGAGAGAGAAGAGAAAGATGCAGAGACAGGAGGACAGAGACAGAGAGACAGAGAAAAAGACAAGAGAGGCAGAGGCAGAGACAGAAACAGACAGACAGACAGACAGACAGACAGAGACAGAAAAATAGAGACAGAGAGAGGGGGGAGGGAGGAAGAAGGAGTGAGAAAAGAGATGAGAGTGAAGGGAGATAGGAAAATCTAGAGGAAGAGGGGGAGGAGAAAGAGATGGAGGGGCACAGAGAAAGAGAGGACAGACAGACAAAGAAAGAGGAGAGAGAAGAGAGAGAAAAATGGAGAGAGGACAATGGATAGAGAAGAGAGGAAAGAGATTTAGAGAGATGATGAGGATGAGGATGATGATGATGATGATAATGATGATGATGATGATGATGTAATTATTTGGACATGGAGTTTAAAAGGAGGGTCTTTCCTTAACCACAATATAGCCACTTATTTTCCATCATCCATAAATAATAGCTATCATTTACATAGGATTTTAAGGCTTTCAAATCACTTTACATATATTATTTCATTTGTGCTTCACAATTATCCTGTCAGGTAAGTATTGTAGTTATTATAAAGTTTCTTTGACTCTGAGACAGTATAAAAACTGAGTTCTTAGTTGCTGTAGAAGAGCTGATTGGCTTTTTGAAAGCTACCATCAGTGTGGCTAATTCTTTAGCCAGCCAGTACCTAGTCACTTTATAATTCCTACATATTTATGGAAGAAATCCCTCAAGCCTCATAAAGGAGTGCCAAAGCATAAACACTTCTTTACACTTGCTTTACATTCTGTGAGTGGGCTACTCCCAATTTCATACCCTTTCTAAATCTTCAAACAAGTCATGTAGGTTGTAAGCCAATAAAATTTTCACTTAGTTTACAAAAAGTGAATACAATAATTCAAAGAGTGAAACATTAATCCCTCATTATTTCTGTTACTTGCCCATTATGTTCTAAAATTTCTTCAAAGAGGAGAGATGGTTTTAATGTTCAAATGTCTATCTCTGCCCTGCTCTGTATATGGAAACAGAAACTCAACATGAAAGGGGGTAAGTAACTTGCCTAAGATCACACAGCTAGCAAGTATCAGGGTCAAGATTTAACCCAAGTCCTCTGATTCAAATACACTATGCTTTCTATTGTATCATGATGCACCCCATTCAACGAAAATTCTAGAGTCAGAAGACCAGAGTTCAAATCTCATCTCTAGGGGAGACCAGTTCAACCCAGCTCCTTCTTCCAATTATTCCACAAAGATCTATAAAATGTACTAAACTGAGCCCAGATCATGAAATACAAGGGGGGGAATCACTGTAAGTCTTTTTTCCTTCCCAGTTTGCTTAGGAAAACAAACATAAAGGTCTATAGAAATTGGGGATGGGATAGTATGGAAGGAGCCTGAGTGAGGAAAATAAATGAAGTTCTAAAGTTTTGTATTAGGGCAAAAAGAAGTCACAACTCCATCATAGAAGGGCCTAAGAATGTGCAGGAAGCAAAAATACAACATATCACAAAAATTATACACACAAAATTATAAATTTAGACCAAGTTGGATTTATACCAAGAATGGATTAATATTGGAAAAATTATCAAAATGATGAACCATAGGGGGCAGCTGGGTAGTTCAGTGAATTGAGAGTCAGGCCTAGAGATGGGAGGTCCTAGGTTCAAATCTGGCCTCAGACACTTCCCAGCTGTGTGACCCTGGGCAAGTCACTTAACCCCCACTGCCTAGCCCTTACCACTTTTCTGCCTTGGAGACTCCAAGACGGAAGGTAAGGGTTTTAATTTTTTTAAAATGATGAACCATATTAATATCAAGAATAACAAAAAATATTGATTAAATCAATAGGTTCACAAAAGATCTTTGTCCAAATACAATTATTTCTAGGTTCTTAAACTAGAAAACAGGAAAATAAATGGATATTTCCATAATTTGATAATATAAATATAATTAATTATATAATCTATAACACACAAAATAGAACCTATTCTAATAAGATCAGAGTTAAAACAAGTATGACCATCATTAGCCTTTGACAATAGAACTAGAAATGCTAGCATTTATCAAATGCCTTAATACTGTCAACTATCGATTCTGTTGTTCATACCTCAGGGCAAAGTCTCAGGACCAGGGCAGTCTGAGGAAGGGACCACTAGTACTAAAAAACTAATCAAGGAGAGATAACCTGAGAATCACTGGTGTGAGATTTAAAATGGTTGAGGTCTTAAACTGTAGTGATTAAAATGGTGGAAGATTGTGATAGATATAAGAGAGGGTGAGTAAATTTGACCGCAGAAAATATGTTTCACTACAGTGTCTTGGTTTTTAAATTAAATATAAGGTGGTCGCCAAGGAATATATTCCCAAATTATGAATATACTCAAGTCAACTGGGTTTTATAGAGAATTTAATTAATAGTATAATGAGGAATTAAAGAAAAGATAGAAAGAGAGAAAAAGGAAATAAGTATGAAGGGCCTTAAGCCAACATGGCCTAGACCTGAGTCTTAAGAGAGAGAGATCAGTCAGTCAGTCTTTTAACACTCACCACAAGGTCTGCCTAAGCAAGGATTCTAGTGACACCAGGCCAGCATCATCTCAGCTGCTTTCACCAGCTCCCTCCTCCATCTGAATGTTTCAGAATCAGTCCTTCCTCAATCTGAATGTTTCAGAATGACCTCCTCCTCTTCGCTGAGCTCTTATTTTTAACGGCAAAATCTCCTATGTCACCTCCCCTAAGTTCTTCCATTTACCAATCACTGTAGATGTTTTCCAAAAGACAGCCCATTTTGAATTCACAGCTGAGTAGATTAATCTCTTTAGTAAGTCAGAAAAAAATGCTGCTGTGTCGACTAATTTCATTAAGAGAAAACCTCTGAGTAAGTTTTCACCTTTTAGGTCTAAGTAGTTTACAAGTTGCCCCACCTTTATAGGCACCTAGCATCCCATTGTATCAATTCCAAAATCAGGCATGGCTCAAAGAACTCCTTTCCTTTATAAGTATGGTTTTCAAGTACTTTCATTGTTTAGCAAGGAGTTTTCTGCCCTAAAGCAATCTTAAGTATGGGTGGAATAGAGGTCCTCCCATAGCAAGGAATTTTCTCCCCTAAAACAGTCTTAAGTAGGGGTGGAGTAGGGATACTCCCATAGCAAGGAGTTTTCACATTCAAGTAGAGTTCTCACTATCTGGTAGGGAACTATTTCAAGTAGGGAATTGGAGGATTCCTCAATGTGGAGTAAAATTTTTAACATTCATAAGTCTGTGAAATTTTAAGGTTTACATTGGACAACCTAAAAGCCATAGCCAAAAAAAAACCAACCAAACAAAAAAGCCTACATGTCAGATAAGGAAATCTCATCAGAATTCTTAGACGTAAGGAACTGAGAAAAAAATGTAAAGAATCCACTGTTCACTGTTATTTCCAACTGAAAGAAACCCCAAAAATGAAAATTCCTAGGAACATTACAGCTAAAATAGTAGGTCAAACAAAATGTACTATAAACAGACATAAAGAATTCAAGTACTAAGGAACCACAGTGAAAATGATATAAGATTGAGTAGTTACTCCTTTAAAAGAAATAGAGATGATGTTCCAAAAGACATAGGTTGTCAACCAATAATACCTTATGTAGAAAAACTGAGCATAATCCTACCAATGGAAAAATTGGATTTTTAATGAAATAGATCTTTCCAAGAAATGATTAAAAATTAATTGTAGACTGCATAACAATCCTTAAGAATGGAAAGGTCAAAGAATAGAACATAAATACAAAAAACAATTGTATTCAAAATGATCACAATAATTAGACAATGTAACAAAAATATTTGGATGCTACCAAAGCAGGTCCTTATAAGAGAAAATTGTATATCTCTGAACACTTATCTCAATAAAATAGAAAATGAATAGATAAGCAAATTGAGCCTAAATAAAAACAATGGAAAACCAACAAGTTAATTAGACATCAAATTAGAAATCCTTAAAATTCATAACAAAATTACTAAAATTTAAAGCAAAAAAATAAATAAAGAGATAAAACTAAGCTTTAGATAAAACATCTAGAATGTTACCTAATATCATCTCTTTTTTTAAAAAAGAGGGGGGAAATTACTGCCATCAAAGATGAAAAAAAGTAAATTAACAACAAATGAAGAAGAAATTAAGGAAATTATTAGAAACTAGTTCACTAAATTATAGGTCCCAAAATTGCCAAACCAAATGAAATTTACAAAAATATGAAATGCTCAGCTTAGCAGAAAAATTATTAAAGGACTTAAATAACCCAATGTTAGAAAAAAGAAAAGAGAAAAAGAAACCATAAATGAATTCCCAAAGAGGAAAAAAGTGGGATCAAATGGATTTATAAGCATATTTTATTGAACATATGAAGAAGAGCTAATTGCAATATTATATAATCTATTTGGGGAAAAGAGGAAAGAAAACTAAGGATTTTACCAAATTCCTCCAATAATTCAAATACTCTCTTGATACCTAAACCAAAGAGCATCAAAAAAGAAGAAGAGAAATACAGGTCAAAATCCCTAGTAAATACTGATTTTTTTAATTTGTATTAATAATTATTAATATTTTATTAATATTAGCTAAAAGTAGGCAATAATACTTCCTTCACTAAGATTAAACATGAAGGCCAATTTGGGTTTATACCAGGAATGCAGGGTTGGTTTGATATTAGAAAAACTCTCAACATGATTGACCACATAATAACAAGAATAAAAATATTTTATTAAATCAATATTTTTTAAAAAGCTTTTGACAAATTTTTATCAGATAAATATTGCCATGATTGCCAAACCAGGGAGCAAAAAGGCAGAGAAATATAATTATAGACCAAAATGATTAATTAATATTGATCCAGGTATTTTCATTAACATGTTAGCAGTGAGGATTTAGCAACCAAATTTAATTCATACATGTGATGTAACAATGGTTCAACATTAGAAAAATAATGACACTTCTGATCATAAAAATTGTAAAACCAGAAGATGATGATTATGGAAATAGAGAAAGAAAAAGGCTTTGACAAAACACAGTATTCATTTGTTTTTAAAAACTCTTAAAAGCACAGAATGGAAGGGTATTTCTTTAGTAGGACTAAAAAGATATAATGAAAACAATGTTGATTCTAGGAAGTTAAAAACAGAAACAAATGCAGTGTAGCTAAAATTAGAGAGAAAGCAAGTAGATGTGAAAAAATTGTGAAGGAAATTTCTCTAATGAAGGTCTCTTCCCCATAATATAGAGGGAAACAATTCAAATTTGTGAGAAAATGAGCCATTCCACAAATAAAAAATGACCAAAGGAGACAAATTATTTTGAAAGGAAGGAATCCAAGCTATCAATAACTATTTGATGAAAAAATTCTCCAAATCACTAAGAATTAAAGAAATGCAAATTGAAACAACTCTGAGGTTTTTCATCACATCCACCAGATTGGCAAAGCTGACCAAAAAAAGGAAGATGACAAATGTTGTAGGAAATATGGGAAAACAGGTAAATTAAAATTCTGTTTGTGGAGAAGTTAATTGGCCTAGCCAATCTTAAAAACAATTTGGAATTATGTCCCCCAAATTGTTAAACTGTGCCTCCCCTTCAACCTCTTAATACAACTTCTGGATCTATGTCCCCAAAGAATTCCAAGCAAAGAAAGAGGTTCTACATGTACAAAAATGTTTATTAGAACTCTTTTTTTTGTTGTTGGCAATGAATTAAGAACAAAAGTGTCCTTGAATTGGAGAATAGCTGAATAAATTATGACATATGGATGTATTAAAATACAATCATGCTATATAAGAAATAGTCAGAGGCACAGTTTTAGAGCAACCTGAGAAGACATGTATGATGCAAAGTGAAGAAAGCAAAACCAGGATAACAGTTTCTATAACAGCATTAAAAAGACAATTTTGGAAGATTTAAGAATTCTCCTCAATACAATGATCTAACAATTCCAGGGGACTTGTGTTAAAAGTTAAAGATTTTTTTCTGCAACTGTTGTTATAATCATATCTTTTTTATTTGTCTTCAATATAAGATGATGATATATGAGATGCCATTATCTCCCTAACATTGCGCCATTATTACATCCCATGTATGAATTCAACTTAGTTGCCAAATCCTCTTTGAAAAATGCTAATTAAAATACTTGGATCAATATTAATTAGTCATCTTGTTCTATAATACTTTTTCTCTGCTTTTTTTCTATGTGACTTAAGTATTATGGCAATACTTGTCAGATAAAAGAAATCTGGTAGAGTTTCTTCTTTCTATTTTCAAGAATAATTTATATAATGTAGATTTTTATTGTTCTTTAAATATTTAATAGAATTCACTTGTAAATTCATCAAAACCAGAGTTCCTACCACCACTACATTTGGTAGTTCATTTATGGCTTGCTCAATTTATCTTTTTGAGATTTGTTTGTATTATCTGTTTCCTATTTTGTTATCTGGTGTATTTTGTACTGTTATAGCTAGTCATATATTTCCTTTTATCTTGCTGACATAAAATTGTGTATAATAGTTTCTGATAATAATATTTCTTTCCTCTCAATTGTGAATTTGCCATGCTTTTTCTTTTGTTTCTTTTAATTTTTTTTTTATTTTAGCAGTTGGATTTTCCCCTCTAGCTTTAAAAAAATTAAATAAGTCAATAGTCTATTAATCTTGCAAGTTTAAACAGCAAAATAATTCTTTGCTTAATAAGTTAGTTTTATTTTTAATTTTCTTTTTACTCCTTTTCAAAATTTCTTCGTTTATGATTACATTGGAATTATTAGCCTCTTAATTCTCTAGTTTTAAAAACAGTGCTTAATTCACTTGTCTTTTATCTACCTTTTAAATAGAGATCTTGGAGTATTCCAAAGTTTGTAAAGAACTTTTTTTCAGAACAGTCTTGTGAAGTAAGTAATTCAAGAAAGATTTTAGGAAATCTTTGGGAAATAGGCTCTTAGAGTTTGGGACTTGCATGTGATCACAGTATCAAATCTAGTACACTCTTCAATCGACCACACTGTATCTTGAAATGTTAGCTGTCTTCAGTCTACAGGCACCTTTTTTTATCTTCATGATTCATTAAAGATTAATCATTGATGTTTCATGATCATATCAAGCTATTTAACTACCTCAAGAATTTTTCTGAGTCAGACTTTAATTTCTTTGGTAGATATACACAGGGATTCATCATTTCTTTTCAAATTTTTATTCTTTTTTATTAATGTGTTAGACTTCAGGAAAATATTTTTATCAGCACATTAGATACTATTCCAATCTTGTCCATGGACCCATGATCCCTAAGACCTTAATTTAATCTTTAAAAATCCATTCTCAGGTGCCATCTTATTAACCAGTTTTTCACTTCCAAAATTTGACTTTATCTTCTGAAGACCTTGTCTTCCATCAATAGAATGATGAAAATATCACTTACTGTCTTCTATTTATTGCCTGAGACTTAAACTCATTAAAGAAGCTGGACACACCCACCTATCTTACCTGTATTTTTTTTTTTATGCTTTCCACTTAAAAGGATGTCAAAAAGACTTTTTTCTCTGCCATTTGCCAACACTGTACCATATACCCAAAGTAGTAGGTCTGGGCTTTTTGTATAAAATTCTAATTGCACATGTATTTTTTTAAACCTTTACCTTTCATCTTATAATCAATACTATGTATTAGTTCCAAGGCAAAAGAGTAGTAAGGACTAGGCAATGGGGGTTAAGTGACTTGCCCAGGGTCATACAGCTAGGAAGTGTCTGAAGAAAGATTTGAACCCAGAAACTCCCAGCCACTGACCTTACTTTCTGAGTCAGCTACCCCACACACATATTTTAAAGTATTTATTAATTATCTTTAATGGGTTTTTTCCAAGGCTCAGTTTATTCTGGATTTTGGTCTTCCTGCCATTCTCCTTATAGGTTTCCTACCATTGTTACTCATGAGTGTGTTCCTTTTCACAAGAAGAATAAGAAAAATGTGTTCTTTTTTAGGTACCTTCTTATATCATAGGCATCATTTTTAAAATACCTTTTTATGAATAATGTTTGGAAATGACCAAATAAAATAATGTTTAAAATTAAAAAAAAAACACAAAAAAGAGAGAAGTTTCCCTTCCATCAAACCTAAATATTTCATCCTTGCATTTTATATCTTTTGCATCTAGTTGGATTCCCTGAAACCAAAGACAATTTGATTAAAAAAATAATAATACTAAAAAAAAGTAAAATAAAATAAAATAAAATACCTTTTTAATTATAAATTTAACAAATCCAAAAAGTACTCCTTTATAATTCTCACAAGGTCTGGGTCAGAAATACTCAGGTTAGCACAAAACTAGTTATTCCCTCTTGGAAGCCTTTTCCTTTATGTGGACAAAGCCATTCTTTTTCCCAACTCTTCCTATCAATTCTTCCCAGTGGTATGATTCTTCTTTAGTCAATGCTCCCAGCCCCACTATTCACTCAGAAGCTGTCCAGCTGATCAGCAAACAATCCACTTTAGCTTATTCCCCAGAATTCCCCAGAAGTCTTAGTATGTTTCTTAAATGCTATTTGCCATTTTACTTGCATAGTTATATGCCTTTACATTAATGGAATCGAATTTGTTCAGCTATTCCCCAATCATTGGGTGTATGGCTTGATCCTAACTTTTGCTATGATAAAGCAGCTGTGAATATTTTAGTACAGGTGGGTTTTTGCATCTTGAATTATTTTATTAAGAAGCTCAAGTTCCTTAAGGCTAACGTAACAGATCACAAGCTCTGGCAAGTGCAGGCTCAGAAACAGATTTCACATTTATCATTTGAGGGCCAGGCTAGACAAGGTTTGGGGTTTTATTTTTCCTCCCTGATGGATGTTTTTTTGTTATGGTGGTTAAAGGATTAAAAATCACAAGAAAAGAGAAGGGTAGAAGGAAACCTTCTCTAAAAGTTGGCCCAGGTCCAAGGACGGGTCTCTATAGTTTTAGAAAAAACTTTGCTAGTTTCAGTGTTATCATTTAGAAATACAGAGCTTCAGTATTTCTCCAAAGTCTTTTATCTCAAAGAATACAGAAGGAAATAGAATAGAAGAAGCCAATGCAGGAAGAATTACTAAACATCTTTTCCCATGTGGTGCCAGACTATTCTCCATAAAGATTGTGCTAATTTGCAATCCTGCCAAAGCTGTAATAGCATACCTGCTTATCCATAGCCACTGAAACGTCTAAGTTTTTTCAACCTAAATTTATTTGGTCCATTAAGTGGGTATGATATTTAATTCACATTAATTTTACTATTATTAAAGAGCTTAAGTGGTTTCAGATCGTTTATAGTTAGCAATTCCTTCTTCTTTGTTATTTATATTCTTGTCTCTTCATTCAATGGTGACTATGTGTTGTGCCCTAAATGGTTCATCAGAAATTCTCCAGGCCAGATATGTACAAGATTCATTCTTTAATGAATCTGTGCTGTCATCAGCTCAGGCATTTTCTGCAAACATACAGGTAACAACCTATCCATGATTTATTCGGTTCTCTATGAAGCTTGCCTATGTCTTCCTATCAATCCATCATATTCATATACAATAACTTGCCCAGCCATTTCCCAATTGATTGGCATCCTTTTAGTTTCCAATTCTTTGCCACCACAAAAAAAATTGCTACAAATAATATTTTATATATAAGGGTTCTTTTCCTTTTTCTTCTCTCTCTTTGGGAAGTAGGCCCAATAGCACTATTTCTGTGTCAAAGAGTATGGACAATTTAATAACCAGTACAGCTCCACCAACAGTGTATTATTGCACCTATTTTCCCATATCCCCTCCAACATTTATTATTTTCCTTCTCTGTCATCTTAGTCAATGGTTGTGAAGTGGTACCTCAGGGTTTATTTAATTAGCATTTCTCTAATAATTAATGAGTTAGGGTATTTTTCACATGATTATTGATACCTTTGATTTCTTCCTCCAAAAACTGCCTGTTCATATTCCTTGACTAGCAATTGGGAAATAGTTCCTTTTTTTATAAATTAGCTCAGTTATATGTGTGTGTGTGTGTGTGTGTGTGTGTGTCTGTGTGTGTGTGTGTCTGTGTGAAACTGGATATCAGAGAAATTTGTTGCAAATTTTTTTCCTAGTTTCCAACTTTTCTCCTAGTTTTGTTTGTGCAAAAACTTTTAAATTTTATATAATCAAAATTATCTACTTTATTTCCTCTGAAACTCTATATCTTGCTTGGTTATTAACCCTTCCCCTGTGCATCTTCCATTCTCCCTTAATTTGCTTCTAACCTCATCTTTTATGTCTACATCTTGTATTCATTTGGAGTTTATCTTGGTTTATAGGGTGGGATATTAGTCTGTGCCTAATCTCTACCAGTTTCCTGTCAATTTTTGTCAGATAGTAAGTTTCTACCTAAATAGCTGAGATCTTTGGGTTTATCAAATACTTTTGTGTTCTTCTTTTTCTCATCATGCAATTTATTCACCTTTACACAGCTTCTCCTAAGCAACTCCTCACTGATGGTAATGTTGCATTTAACGTCTACCATACGCCTTTCCATTACCCTCAAGTGACCACCTTAATTCTGTGGAAATTGATATTCTATGACTCAAGCCCTACAATGTTGTCACAAGAATACTATTGTTTTTAAATATAGACATACATTTGGATCATTAAAAGCTCTGCCCAGTTTACAAAAAAAGATGTCCAGTCCACTCTCCTACTCCAGTTCTATTGTATACCCAGCTTATTGGCCCTTTTCAATGTCTGACCACAATATGTCTACTGATGGATAAGCTCTATGGGTTGTCCATCCAACTTATAACATAGTCTGAACAAAAGTCATTCTTTATATTCTTGGGATTGAAGACTTTGTAAATAATTAGGATTAACTCCTATGAGTGATCACAAAGTTTAGGAGTCTCCACAATATTTAATGTTTTACACAGTGAATAGAACAATGCCATCCACAAAGAAGGATTTCTGAATCTCTCTGTCAATAAAGAATTCCAGTTTCATTTGGACTCTGCCTCAAATCTCCTTTGTAATAGTGCCATATATTTTTGGTGAGTATTCCACCCAGCTTTATGCCTAATAAAGCAGTTCAATTCAATTCAACAAATATAAATTTTGTGTTTGATTACTTTTAAATGTAAGTAGTTAGAATTAAACATAAAATGTTTTATTTTATTATCATACTTTATATTTCCATATCCCTCTAAGTGAGTCTGAAATCAGAAAAACTTAAGTTCAAATCCAGATTCAGTCATTTACTGTCTATGTAATCCTGGATAAGTCACTTGTCATATTTCTTCCTCAGTTTCCTCAGTTGTAAAATGGAGGTGATCAGAGCATCTATGTTTCAGGGTGTTATAAGGATCAAATGAGATAATAGTTATAAATCCCTTAGCACAGTGCCTCACATGGAGTAGGTACTTAACAAATGCTTATCTCCTGCCTTTTATAAAACAAAACAAAAAAAAAAGTCTTCTATTTTATGTTGAAAGTTCCATAATTTTTGTTAAAGATTTATCCTACATTTGACCAAAATGGGATTTTTTTCTTAGGAATTATGAACTCCCTCTGTGTCTCCATCTTTTTTGTTGTTGTTGTCTATTCTTTTTCCTCTATTAAGTAATCTTAAACATAGTGCACTTAGATTTTTTTTTTACTCTCCCCACTAAGCATCTCTTTTTTTATAATTTTAACTATAACATTTGATATTTGAATCAATACAGTATTTTTTCTGCCTCTTTTTGGTGTCATGTGCCTCTTACATTAAGATTTCAGATATGACTATTACCTGATTTCAAGCACCCATTGTTCTGGTAAGTGTTAAGAACTTATCTCTCTCTCTCTTTCTCTGGGGCATAACTTGAGCTCTTTTTGAAAGGATCTTTGTGGTTGTTGACTTTTTCTCTGTGAATTCTTTGATGTCTTCTTGGTTTTTAAATGTCTGTCTTTTATCTTCAAACAGAATACTTAGGTCAGCTAGATAAATGATTATAGGATGTGAGCCCATGTTTTTAAATTTTGTACATGTTCTATTCCATTGTCTTCTGTCTTTTCTGGCTTTTGTGAAGATATTGGGTAAGAGACTGATTTGCGTTTTTTTGATATGTGTTTTCTTTCTTTTTCTGAGAGTTTGAAGGATTTTTTAAAAAATCACTTCAGTTTAGAAGTTTGCAGGTGATGTGACTAGGTGAATTGAATTTTAAAATTCCCTTTGTTGAAGTTCTGTGCATTTTTCCCCTATGTAGAGAAAATCATTTGATTTTTAAGATTTCTGGGCAGTTTTGTGAATAAGTTCTTAAAATAAAATAATGACATTTTATTCTTCTTTGTTGTGTTTAGGTGCCCAGATAATTATGAGGTTCAATCTGTTTTTCCAATCCTTTATATCCATACTTTTTTGTGCAATATTTCAAGTTGAATCATTTAATTAATAAATATTCATTAAGTAACTACTCTGTGCCAGGCATTCTGCTAACTGCTAGAGATACAAAATGGGGAAAAAATATTGTCCCAAGACAAGAAGCAAATGAGCATGTACAAACAACCTATATACAGGCTAAATAAGGAATTAGAGAGAGAGAGAGAGAGAGAGAGAGAGAGAGAGAGAGAGAGAGAGAGAAAGAGAGAGAGTGAGAGAGAGAGAGAGAGAGAGAGAGAGAGAGAGAGAGAGAGAGAAAGAGAGAGAGTGAGAGAGAGAGAGAGAGAGAGAGAGAGAGAGAGAGAGAGAGAGAGAAAGCACTAGAATTAAGAGGAGTTGAGAAAGGCTACCTATAGGATTCAAGTTGGAATCTGAAGGAATCCAGGAAAGTTAGAAATCAGAGAGGAGGAGGGAGAGTGTTCAAAGCATAGAGGACAGCCAAAGAAAATGTCCAGAGCCAAGAGATGGAGTGTCTTGTTCATGGAACATCCAGGAGACCAGTGTCACTGGGCTGAAGGGTTATATAGTGAGAGATAGAAAGTGAAAAGTCTGGAAAAGTGTGTGTTTTGGTGGGCAGGACATGTTGAGGGAGGTAGAGATTCAGAACCTCTTTGAATACCAAAGAAAGGATTTTAATTTGATCCTGGAGGTGATAGGAAGCCACTGGAATGTATTGAGTAGGGGAGTGACAAGGAAAATCACTTCAGTGGCTTAATGAAGGTTCACTGGACTAGGGAAAGCCTTGAGGCAGGCAGAGTTAGTAGAAGGCTATTGCAATAGTCCAGGCTATCTGGACCAGGTGATGAAAGCCTTCATCAGAGCAGTGACAGTGTCACAGGAAAGAAGGAGACATATTTGAGAGATGCTGCAAAAATGAAACTAACAAGCCCTAGCAACAGATGGGATATAGGGGAAAGTGGGGGCTGAGGAGATATGATGAGGAACAGAGGTGGCAAGCCTGAGGGAAGGAGAAGATAGTGTTGCCTTTGACAGTAATAAGGAAGGTAGAAAGGAGAGAGGATTTAGAGGAAATGATAATGAGTTCTTTTTGAAACATGTTGAGTATAAGATATCTATGGGACATTCAGTTTGATATGTCTAAAAAGCAGTTGGAGATGCAATATTGGAGGCTGGCAGAGAAGTTAGGGTAGATAGGCAGAAAAAAATAATGAGTTCTTTTTTAAACATGTTGAATTTAAGACATCTGCTGGACATTCACTTCAAAATGTCTGAAAGGCAGTTGGAGACACAAGCTGGAGACTGGGATAGGATAGGTAGATTTGAGAAGGATCAGCACAGAAATGATAATTAAACTCATGGGAGCTAATGAGATAACCAAAATAAGCATGATAAGAAGAAGAGGATGCAGGACAGAATCCCATGGGACACCTACAGTTAGAGGCCATGACCTGGATGAGGATCTCCAAAAGGAAACTGAGGAGCAATCAGATGAAGAGAAAGAGGAGCAGGAGAAAGTAGCATTTCAAAAACCTAGAGAAAAGGGAGTATCAAGAAAAGGAAAAAGCGGTCAATAGTCAGAGGCTACAAAGAAGTCAAGACAAACAAGGACTGAGAAAAGGCCACTGAAGTTGGCAATTTTGAAATCACGGGTAATTTAGAAGTGAACAGTTTCAGTAGAATGATGAGATCAGAAGCTGAGTTGTATGGAAAGTGGAGGCCCTTATTATCCATGGTCTTGGCCAGGAGTTTGGCCACCAATCAGAGAGATTTTTAAGGATGAGAGGGACATAAGCATATCTGTAGGTGGTAGGCAAGGAGCCAGCATTCAGGGAAAGATTTTCATTAAGTGATAGAGTATGGATGACAGAGGGGTCAATCTGTTGTAGGAAAAGGGATAGAGTAGAATCACTTTTGTGCGTGGAGGGGTAGACCTTGATCAGGGGTAAGACTACCTAAAAGCACCTCTTCACATGAGATAGGAGTAAAGGAGCACACAGTATCATTTTCTGAGCAGCTTCTTTGATGCCATTGCTTTTTCCTGACTATCAATGCATTTATTCTGCTCTTCTCTGCATCAGGTGAGTTTTTCATGTCTTGTCTACAATTATACAGTGTACAAGTTTTGTCAGTGCCTCTCAATGTTGCATATAGCTGATTATAAGAACAAAATATCTACCAGAATCCCTGATATGTGGGCTAGGTTAATTTTTTCCTTGAAATCTAAGGTTTGAGCCTTAACAGGGTTTCTTGGTCACCTAAAGCTCTGCCACATTAGGCAGGCTGGTTTTTTGTTTTTTTCAGAAAAGACAAAGAAACTGTCCCCAAGATTTGATTGGTCCAGTAGGCTAACAATTGAGTCACTGATTCTTGAGTCACTTCCCTATTGCCCAAAGGAATAAGAAAAACCAGTCCATGAGGAATAACATCCCTTCAGACTTGACAAATGTCACAATGTCCTGTGAGTCAACAGATTCTTCCTAACAATATGTGTTTCCTAACCATATAGTGTCTACTATGTGCTAGGCACTATGCTAAACATTTTTTTAAATCATCTCATTTGGTCCTTGCTGTTACTGTCCTCGTTTTATAATTGAGGAAACTGAGGCAAACAGAGGGTAAGTGACTTGCCCATGGTCATATAGCTCTTAAGTGCCTGAGGCTGGATTTGAATTCAGGTCTTTCTTGGCTCTGTGCCCAGAGCTCTCTCCACTGTACCACCAGCTGCTAAATGTAATTTACTATACCATTTCCCCTTACAGTAACTTTATGAGGAAGATGAGTAACGTATAGCAGATTACAGAAAGCTAAACAAAGCTGTCAAGCATCTCTCTGGTCATCTACTCTCATCAATGTGATGAAGCAGATAGCACAGACCTCAAGTGAGTGCTACGTATGGAGTTAACTACTTTGCCTGTTCTCTTTCCTAGGACTGAAAACAGTCAGAAGTGGTTCACTTTCACTGCGAAAGAGTCCAATATATCTTCACCATCATTCCCTTCAGACACTTGAATTCTCCCTTATCTTGCCATCAGCTGCCAGGAACAGGGCTGAATGGGGTATGCCTTCCTCAGAGCACTAATAGCCATACCAACCTGATGACATAATGTTGACCTGATCAGATGAGGCTGCATGATGGCAGAGGTGTGAAATCCACATAACGGGGAAAAGATGGGAAATCAATTCATCAATCTATAAGCATTTCGAGAACCTGTGCTAGGCATCATTGTAGAGTACAAAGAATGAAAAAATCCTTACTTACAAGTTGTAAAGATGTACAGCACATATAAACTGGAAAAATATTAAAATACAGAAATTCAAGGCTATTGGGGAGGGAAATTTCTATGCTGAAGATGGTTACTGTGCTATATCTTAAGAGAAAAGGACTCTGTTCAGAGGAGGTAAGGAGAGAATACATTCCAGGCAAGAGAGATAGGCATGAAAAAGAAGTTAGAGAGTTCTATAAGAAGACTACAGAGGCTCACTTTGGCTGGATTGTACAGTATGGAAGGGGGAATGATATCCAGTGGAGCTAGAAAGAGAGAGTGGCAGGTTATGATAGATTTTAAAAGTTAACAGAAGTATTATTTTATACTAGAGGCAATGGCTGAGTAGGGAAGTCATATGATTAGATTTCGTACTTAAGGAAAATTACTTTGATAGTAGTATGTTAGATAGACTATAGTGGGGAGATATTTGAAACAGAGAAAACAATTGGAAGGCACTTGCAATAATCAATGTGAACAGTGATGAAGGCCTGAACTAAGGTGATAGTTAAGTGATTAGAAAGATGAATTTGAGAAATTTAATAGTAAAAAGTAAAAAAAAATTTAATAGTAAAAAGCAAGATTTGGCAAATGATTGGATCAACAAAGTGAAAAGGAGAAGAGTCTAGGATAATGCGGAAATTACAAACTTGAGACACTAGAAAAATGGTGGTGCCTTTGACAAAAATAGGGAAATTTGGTTGAGTTGTTGGGGAGAGTAAGAAAATGAGTTCAGTTTTAGATATATTGGGTTAGAGATGTCTCCAAAATAGGCAGATTGAAATATCAAAAGGGCAATTGGTGATGTGGGACTGAAGCTCAGGGAGAAACTAGCACTAGATATATAGAAATAATAGTTAAACACATGGAAGCTGATCAAGTTAGGAAAAGGAGAAAAACAAGCAAAGAAGGAGAAAGGGAAAGAGTTAGAGAGAGAGAGAACATTAGAAGGAAAAGATGACAGTTAAGGAATGTGAAATGAACAATGAGACTGAGAATAAATGGTTAAGGAGTAACTAAGTAGCATAGTGGATAGAGCCTGGAGTCAAGAGAATCTGGATTCAAATTTAATCTCAGACACTTCCTAGCTGTGTGACTCTGGGCAGCTCACTTTATACCAATTTCTTAGCTCGTGCTTCTATCTTAGAATGGATACTGAGACAGAAAATAAGAGTTGTTGTTGTTGTTGTTGTTTTTTAAAGAGAGCGAGAATGAATAGTCAGACAGGTAGACAGTGATAGAGTAGCAACACAAAAACCCAAAGAGAAGAGAGTATCTGGTCAATCAACAGTCAATAAACATTTAATAAGTGCCTACTATGTGCCAATAAGTTCTGGGAATATAAAGAAAGGCTAAAGCCCCTACTTTTGAGGATTTCACAATCTAATGGGAGAGACAGCATACAAACAGCTATGTACAAACAAATACTATATACAAGAGTAGAAATAATTAACAGAAGAAATGCACTATAATTAAGGGGTATCAGGAAAAGCTTCCTAGAAGTTAAAACTTTAGCTGGAACTTGAGGGAAGGCAGGCAGGAGAGAAGGAGAGATAAAGAAAATCATCCCAGAAACAAAGGACAGCCAATGAAAATACCTGGAGTTGAAAGATTGAATGTCTTATTCAAGGAACAGCAAGGAGATCAGTGTACTGTATCACAGTGTATATGGGGACAGGCAAGAAGACTAGAAAGTTGTCAGAGGAGGGGGGAAGAAGAGGAAATGTATTGCGGGCTTTGAGGACCAGAGGATTTTTTATTTGATCCTAGAGGTGAGAGAGGGCTACTGGAGTTTATTGTGTAAGGGGGTGACATAAACAGATTGATGCTTTCAGAATAGTGAAATACAACAAATAGATTGAGAAGGATTAGGAATGAGAAGAATAGATATGGCAATTAAGAGTTCATTGGTAACAACAACCAAAAAAATATCTAAGAGTCCAGCCCTTTTAGTCTTTTCACAACAACAACAACAACAACAACAAAACCAGGAGAATACAGATAACTCAAAACATAGTCCAAAATAAGAGTGACACTTTGCTATGATCTAAAAAGCCCAGGGGATAATTAGATTCTCTAGATTTTGAAGAACCCACATTCCTCTTCTAGGTTTCCTGATGGCTTCACTTTTATTGTCACTCCTACGTATCTTTCTTTTAAGTAGGGCTCAAAACAAGTTGCAGCCTTGGAAAATCAAAAACAGGTCATCCAGCAGTCTCCCTGTACACTTTAGGATTCTATGAAATCCATATTTTCAAAGGTATATGTCCATAAAGACCAGGCTGTGAGGGCCTTTTTCAAGCATCCAGGGATGGCCTGGTGAAATGACTACTAGGTTTTGGAGTCACAAACTTAACAAAAAGACCATTTACTTTATCACTTTTGAAAAGCAGTTACACACATGCCACTGGGTCCTATTTGCTACTGAATAGATGACAGAGGGTCTTATAATCCATTATCCTTTGTCCAGAGTTGATCATTATGAGTTGGTTAAGGCAAAATGGTCACTCCAAGAATATGACTGGGGCACAGGAAACCTCTATTGTTTATTTTCACTTGTGCCAAGCTTTATTTTTTATTTATTTGTTTTTCTCTTTTGTAATGTTTTATTTTTCCCAATTGCATGAAAAAAATTTTTGACATTTGCTTTATAACATTTTAAGTTCCATGTTCTCTCCCTCTCTTCCTCTTCTCCTTTGTCTCTAAGATGGTAAGTAAATAGACATGTGCTATCATACTAAACATATTTCCATATTGATCATATTATGGAAAAAGACACAGAAAAAGAAAAAACCCAGAAGAAAAATGATATGCTTCCATTTGTATTCAGACTCCATTAGTTCTTTCTCTGGAGGTAGATAGCATTTTTGATCTTGCATCTGTGGGATTGTCTTGGATCATTATATTACTAAGATTAGCTAAATCATTCACAGTTATTCATCATACAGTATTGTTACTATGTATGATTTTCTCTTGGTTCTGCTTACTTCACTCTGTCAGTTTACTTAAATCATTACAGGTTTTTCTAAAATCCTTCTGCTCATCATTTCTTTTAGCACAATAAAGAAACTTCTTTTTAAGAGGAAATGGTTCTGTATCCCTCAGCTGTTAATATCTTTCATAAACAGATTGCAAAGCTTAACCAATGTGAGACCTTGAATCCAAGCTTCCAACTCCAGAAGTCCAATGGGCCCTTTCCTATGAGTTTCTGGGTTTTGAGATCTCTTTTGCCTAGGTCACTGATAAAAGAAACATGTGCAAAAAGGGTAACATAGGAAAAAAAAAAACTGATGTGATTAGCTGTGTCCACATTATCCACTATGGAAGATTTGCTAGAACCAGTGTAATATGTAATGATCCAAGTACATCCAGAGTACCAATTCTGTCTACTTTATTTTTGGAATCACATAGACAACATGCAATGGGGTGACAAGGCTAAAGGCCATGCAATTTTATGCTTAAATCAAGGAACTGGGGATATTTCATCTGAATAAGATAAAACATGAAGAAGGGGAAAGGGAATGAAGGGATAACTGTCTTTAATTTCAAAGAATTTACATATAAAAGAGGCATTAGAATTATAGTGTTTGATCCCATGTGGGGACAAAGAGTAGTGGGTAGAATTTGCAATCCCTTGTTTCTTTATGAATATCAAATCATAATTGTTTTATTGTGCTGTTCTTTTTTTAAACTAGGAAGCACTTAATCTGTTTTTCTCTTCTAATTTAAAAGATAGAACATAAAGAATAATTTCTTAACATTTAAAGTTCTCTCAAAGTGAAGGAGACTTCACTGGGTGGTAGTTAGCTCCCTCTCACTAAAGACTGCCAAATGAAGACTAGATAGACTTACTGGGGATGTTGTAGAGAGGATTCTTATTCAAGTTGGAACTGGATTAGATGGCCTCTGAGGTCTCTTTCATCTCTGAGGTTCTACAAAACTATAATATGTTATGATATGGTGCAGTGAGGAAAAATATTCTCACATGAAATCTGACAGCCACAAACTCAAACCTAAATCTGAACTTTGCTATATATATTTAAAGGCCTATTCACTTGGAGAAAATGGGTTTTATCCTAGCTATTAAGATAAGACATTTTTTTCTCTTCCAACTCTTCATATAAGTTAGGGGATCGCAAGAGTAATTATGGAAGTTTCACATGGTAGAAGTTTTCATGATCCCTGGGATCCAGTTACTGGCACAATTGAGTACTTGTGCTTGGAACTAGACCACATTCAGTGAAGATACTAGATGAACCATTGGCAAAATGTATATGAAAAATTATGCTATTAAAGCTTGTGTTTCCTACTTTTCAGAAATCATATGTCCTTTCACTGGAATAGATGAGTAGGCAGACACATCAGCTTACCCAGAATAAAATGAAGCTGACAATGTAGGTGCCATTGTTGGAGTCTTGTCAGTCTTCCAAAAACCCCTGATTTAGAGCTGGAAAAGAAATACTGGCCCCTAAGAAGTCCTCTTTATATATGATCTTTGTCTTAATTTTTCATTTACTTTTAGGTATTTAGCTGATCTTTTCTACAACATGTATCCCAAGGACTGAGACTGGTGACCACACTGTGGCCTCCACTGGCTAACATGAGAGATATGAAGGACATGTGTGGGATGAGCTGATCTGTACATGTCCCAATTTTGCACATACTCAGATGTATCTCTCTGGATAACAGGATTATGCCACATAGTGCTTCCAGGTATAAGGCTTTCACTGAAGTGCTCCAGTGATGAAGGTTGATGAGAAGGTTGAGAGCATGTTCATGCTAAAACAAATAGAAATTTAACATACTATATGCAAATAATAGAACTAGTCCATCTGGAGGGAAAAAATAACTAGAAAGTCTAGCAAACTCTAGATTCAATGGATGTCAACCATATAATATAGCAGCCAAAATAAAATCTATTACAATCTTAGGCTACATTATAGGCAGTTTCCAATTCAAAGATGATAATCTAGTGGTAATTTGTCCCAGTTGGACTTCATCTTCTATGTTGTATTAACTACTGGTTGCCACATTTTGGGTAGGTACATCAACAAGTTGGTGGACAGCCAAATGAGGATAATTAGGAAAGTGAAAAGCTTTGCTGAAATAGTCAGAACTTTAGCCAATGGTAAGAAATAATTTCTAATAAATCTCATTTGGCCTCCTAAGTCTCATGTATGGGTTTTCATCTTTTCATCTTCCCTAGTGCAGATACAGGCTTACCACATAATCACTGATTCAGAGAAGCTTTTGCCATCAAATGTCAAAATGGAAATGGATAGGAGAAACTGATTGCATCCTCATTTTAAAACTCCTAGAACTCACAGAAAGAGCCCTCATTCAAATTATACCTGTGAGTGCCCCAAATTCACCATGAAAAGAAGAAGAAAAATTGGAGCTTCACAGATTCTTCAGTCAATGTCTTAGTCCTAGAAAACTGCTTGTGTCACATCCTTCCCTCTCCTGGACTTGAGATCAGTTATCATCTGATTCTTTATGAATAATAAATCATAGTAATTGTTTTTACTATGCTACTTAACTCTTCTTTTTGAACTAGAAAGCAGTTTATCTGCTTTTCTTTTCTAACTTAAAAGTTTATTTTTGAAATAAAAGCTTTTCCATAGGATTCTGAAAGTTTTGGATAAACTCTCTGCAAAAGAATGACAGGTTTTAGAAATTTACTTTGGAAGATTTTGACATTGAGCCATATCGAATAAGATGAAATTTAATAGGGAAAAATGTAAAGTTGTTTAAAAATGAACTTTACAAGGATAAGATGTGGAGATGTGATTAGACATATTCATCTGAAAAAATGTGGGACTTTTATTGAGTTGCAAAATCCATATGCTTTAACAGTGTCAGTTTAGTCATTTGGTCATGTCCTACTCTTTGTGACCCAATGAACCATATCATTCATGGGGTTTTCCTGACAAAAATATGAGTGGTTTGCCATTTCCTTCTCCAGCTGGTTAAGGAAAACAGAGGCAAAAAAAAAAAAAAAGATTTGTATAAGGTCACACAGCTATTAACTGTCTGAGGCTGGATTTGAATTCAGGTCTTCCTCTCTCAAGGGCCAGTGTTCTATCCACTAAGCTATCCAGCTGCCCTATCAGTGTGATACAATAATCAAAGAAGCTAATGCAATACTAAGGTTCATTAAGAACAGCTTAAGAACTTAAGAAACTTCTGTGCTTCTTCCCAGATTAATATTCCTACTTTCATTAAAGACTCTTATTATAACTACTATGGCTGGGGTGAACGAATAACTGGAGTGGCAGCCCCACATCACCATGAGAATCCTCTCCAACGAAGATAAAAATATTGCCACAAAATAAATACAGAAGTGAAAGAACCAACAATGAAACAGGGTGAAACAATTTTCAAGAAAAGAAAAATCCAAAAGGTAGGTAGACAATATCTGGGGCACTGGGGTGAGAGGAGTGCAGAGCCAACAAGAGGCTGTTGCAAGGAGTGAAGAGCAAGCCAAGAGCAAGCCACTCACCACCCCCACTTCACATCTGTTATCACAGATTCCAAACTTAACTACAAACTAATATTCAGATCCTGAGATCCTACCTGGGCAAATAGTGGTTCAAGTCAAGCAACACCCCTTGAAATTTCAAATCTGTGGAGAAGTCCTGAGTCCCAGCCCAAGAGTGAAGGAAGATGATCCATGTGATCCAAGAGCAAAGCCAGGAATCCCAATCTGGGTTTGGGGTGAGAACATAGTTCACAGGGGGAGCCTCCCTTGATCTTTTTGCCCAAAACTAATGGCAAAGCACTAGGACAGGGCAAGCAAGGGTGTGCCTGACTGGATCAAAGACATAGTGAGACCAAAAACTTGAGCCTAAGCCTAGGGCTAGAATTTAATCAGCCCCTGACCTGATCAAGTTCAGAGTGAGATCAAAAGCTTACACCCAAGCTTGAGGAAAGTCTTTAAGCTATCATCATCTCAAGGGTCAATTGAATCATCAGGGGGAGGGGGTTCTCAGCTCTCAGTCCTCAGACCATCTGGTAAACTAGTAACAACACAGAAAAATAAGCTAAGAATAACATCAAGGAAGGGTTGAAGTTTAAGAGGGTACCCCAACTTCCCAGAAAATAGATGCTACCTATAATTAGATGGGGGAAATGATCAAACAACTAAAAAAGCACCTAACTCTAAAGAATTTTTATGGAGGCAGAGCAAGGTACAAACACAGAAGAGGACAGTAAAAGCAAAGGAGACACACCCAAAGTCCAAAAGAAAAATATGGATTGGACATAGAGTCTTGAAAAAGACCTCAAAAACCAATTAAGAGAGGCAGAGGGGAAGTGGGAAAGAAAAATTAAAGTGATGCAAGAAGAAATGGACCAGTTGAAAAAGGAGAACCAAAAAGTGACAAAGGAAAATCAGGTCTTAAAAATCAGAATTGACCATCTAATGATTTCATGAGAAATCAAGAAAAAGTAAAGCAGAATCAAAGGATGGGGGAAAAAAGAGTAAAACATGAAATATCTTATTGAAAAAACAACTGACCTAGACAATAGACAGAGGAGAGAGAATTATTGGACTACCTGAAAGCTATGATCAAGAAAAAACCTTGGACATCACATTACCAGAAATCATCAAAGATAATTGCACAGAGATCCTTGAACAAAAAAATAAAACGGAAATGGAAAGAATTCACAGATCACCCCCAGAAAGAAATCCTCAAATGACAACTTCCAGGAATGTAATAGCTAAATTCAAGAGCCACCAAGTCAAGGAAAAAATACTTGAAACATCCAGAAAGAACCCATTCAAACACCATGGAGCTACAATCAGGGTCACATAGGACCTAGTGCCTTCTACATTTTTAAAGGATCAAAAGGCATATAATATGATATTCAGGAAGGCAAAAGATTTGGGGTTACAACCCAGAGTCACCTCTCCAGCAAAACTAAATATATTCTTTCCAGGGGAGGAAATGGACATTCAATAATATAGAAGATTTCCAAGGATTCCTGAGGAATAAGTCAGACTTAAACAATTTGCAGTTCAAACACAAGATACAAGAGAAACCCAAAAAGGTAAATAAAAAAAGAGAAAATTTAAGGAATTCAGTAAGTTCAAAGTGTTTATATGTCTACAAGGAAAGAGAATTTCTGTAACCCTCAAAAATTACTCTTAGAAGTAGAGAAGATAGAAGGAATTTACTCAGAAAGAAGGTGGAGAAGTAAGCTGATTATGATGATATGATATATATGATGATATGATATACAAGTAAATGTGATGGTATAGAACTATATGTATGTATGATATGGTATGTATACATATGAATGATATATAAAAAATCAATTAAGGGCTGAAAGAGGATTGTACAGAGAGAAAAGGGAAGAAGGAAGTAGAATGTGGTAAATTATATAACATAAAGAAGAGAGAAAAATCATTATAGAGAGGGGAGGATAAAGGTGGTGATGGGCAATACTTAAACTTTACTCTCATTGTAATTGACTCAGAGAGGGGAAAACAACTATACTCAGTGGGGTATAGAATTCTATCATCCTATAGAGAAGTAGAAGGGGAATAAGACAAGGGAAGGGGGAGATAATTAAAGTGAGGGGAAAGTGGGGGAAGGTGACAAGAAAAATACTTGTGAGGAGCAACAGAGTGAAAGGGAATAGAGCAGGATCTAAAGGGGATAAAATTATGGAGGGCAATACACAGTAATTGTAATGCTGAATGTTAATGGGATGAATTCACCCATAAAACAGAAGCAGATAGCAGAGTAAATTAAAAACCAGAATGTTGCTATATGTTGTCTACAAGAAAAACATTTGAGGCAGGGTAACACACACAGATTTAAGATAAAAGGCTGGAGCAGAATTTATTATGCATCATCTAAAGTAAAAAAAAAGAAAAAATAGCAATCATAATACCAGACAACACCAAAGTAGAAACTGATCTGCTTAAAAGAGAAAGTAAGGAAATTACATTTTGCTAACAGGTACTATAAACAGTAAAGTAATATTCTTACTAAAAATTTATGCACTAAATAGTATAGCATCTAGATTTCTAAAGAAGAAATTAAAGTAGAACAAGGAGGAAATAGATAGTAAGACTATATTAGTGGGAGATCTCAACCTTCCCCTTTCAGAACTACATAAATTGAACCAAAGCATAAATAAGAAAGAAGTAAGGGAAGTGAATAAAATGTTAGAAAAATTAGAGTTAATAGAAATCTGGAGAAAACTGAACAGAGAGAAAAAGGAATATATCTTCTTCTCAGCAGTACTTGGTACATATACAAAGACCAACCATGTACTAGGGTAGAAATATTACAGACAAATGCAGAAAAGCAAGAATAATAAATGCAACTTTTTTGGAACATAATGTGGTTAAAAAATTATGATTGCAAAGGGTCCATGGAAAGCCAAATTTAAAATTAACTAGAAGCTAAATAATCTAATTCTTCAAAACTAGTGGGTCAAATAACAAATCAAAGAAACAATTGTGGACTTCATTAAAGAGAATGACAATGAGAAAACAGCATATCAAAACTTATGGATTACAGCCAAAGCAGTTCTCAGGGGAAAATGTATATCTCTGAGTGCCCATAGCAACAAAATTGAGAGGGAGGAGATCAATGAATTGGGTTTGCAACTTTAGCAAAGTTGCATATTACAAAATAAACCCACATAAATCATCATCATTTCTATATATTTCCAACAAAATTCATCAGCAGGATTTAGAAAGAGAAACTCCATTTAAAATCACTCTAGACAATATAAAATACTTGGAAATCTATCTGCCAAGACAAACATGGGAATTATATGAACATAACTACAAAACACTTCAAAAAATTAAAACTTGATCTAAATAATCAGAAAAAACATTTATTACTCATGGGTAAGATGAGCTAATATAATAAAAATACTGATCTTACCAAAATTAATCTACTTATTCAATGCCATACCTATCAAACTGCCAAAAAAAACTTTTTTATAGAATTAGAAAAAATTATAACAAAGTTCATCTGGAAGAACAAAAGATCAAGAATATCAAGGGAAATAATGAAAAAAAATGTTAAGAATGGGGGCCTAGGAGTACCAGATCTTGAAGTGTACTATAAAGCAGTGGTAATCAAAACAACATGGTACTGGCTAAGAGACAGAAGATGGACAAATGGAATAGACTAGGGGTAAATGATGTCAGCAATCTAATGTTCAATAAACCCCCAAATCCCAGCTTTTAGGATAAGAACTCACTATTTGACAAAAACTTCTGGGAAAATTAGAAAGCAGTATGGGAAAAATTAGGTTTTTAGATCAACAGCTTACGCCCTATACCAAGATATATTCAAAATGGGTAAATGACAAATATAAAGAGTAAAATCATAAATAAATTAGGTGAACATAGAATAGTATACTTGTCAGATCTGTGGGAAAGGAAGGAATTTAATACCAAGCAAGAAATAGAGAACATTACAAAATGTAAAATAAATGACTTTGATTATATCAAATTTAAAAAGTTTTGAACAAACAAAACCAATGCAACCAAAATTAGAAGGAAAACAGCAAACTGAGGGGGAAAATTATAACAAAACTCTCTCACAAAGGTTTAATTCCCCCAATATATAAGGAACTAAGTCAAATTTACAAAAAATCAAGCCATTCCCCCAATCAACAAATGGTCAAGGGACATGAAAAGGCAGTTTTCACATGGAGAAGCCAAAACTATCAATAATGACATAGAAATGTATTCTAAATCCCTTCTAATTAGAGAAATGCAAATATAAACAACACTGTGTTACCACCTCACACCTAGCAGACTGGCCAATATGGCAGCAAAGGAAAGTGATAAATGTCGGAGGGGATGTAGCAAAATTGGGACACTAATATACTGCTGGTAGAATTGTGAATTAATCTAACCATTCGGGAGATAATTTGGAATTATGCCCAAAGGGCTTTAAATGAATATTTGCCCTTTGATTCAGCCATACCGCTGCTGGGTTTGTACCCCAAAGAGATAATAAAGAAACATACTTGTATAAAAATATTTACAGCCACACTCCTTATGTTGGCAAAAAATTGGAAAATGGGGGAGGGGATCCATTGATTGGGGAATGGCTGAAAAAATTGTGGTATCTGATGATGATGGAATACTATTGTGCTGAAAGTAATGATGAACTAGAGAAATTCCATGTGAACTTGAAAGACCTCCAAGAATTGATGCAGAGTGAAAGGAGCAGAACTAGGAGAACATTATACACAGAGACAGATACACTGTGGCCCAATCGATTGTAATAGACTTTTCTACTAGCAGCAATGCAATGATCCAGGACAACACAGAGGAACTTAGGGAAAAGAACACTATCCACATCCAAAGAAAGAACAGTGGGAGTAGAAACACAGTAGAAAAACATATGATCACATGGTTTGATGGGGATATGATTGGGGTTTTGATGTTAAAAGATCACTCTATTGCAAATACGAATAACATGGAAATAGATTTTGAACAATGATACATGTATAATCCAGTAGAATTGCTTGTCAGCTCTGGGAGGGGGGAGGAAAGAGGAGAGAGAAAAATAATGAATCATGTAACCATGGAAAAATATTCTAAATAAAATTTTTAGAAAAAACAGCATATGTCCAGAACTAAGGAGATAATGAGGGGTAAGGTCTGTACTCTGGCCATACCAGGTCATAACACATCTGAAATAATATATTGTTTTGGGTACTACATTTTATAATGGTCCCTAATTAACCCCTAAATGGAAAACTGTTCCTCAGAAGTCTCCATTAATGTGTTTACTTTTACTAAGCAAGTTATCCACACAGAACACACAAATATAGCAAATTAAGCAACCAGAAAAAGATTCTTTCATGTCCATAGGATAAAGTATAATCTCCCACAAACAACCATAATGCCAATGAGAATACACAACCCAACACATTCTTAACAAGGGAACCCACATGAAGGGGGCTCATAAGGAAATACATAAGAAGGGCCAAACACCCAGGGAACACGCATGGCCTTACTAGAGTCATAGAGACTATGTACACCTGTATGCATTAATGGCTAGGGTTATTAGACAATCATCACCACAATAAGTGGTGATACCATAGGACTTCTTTCTGTTGGATATCACATTTCCAGTTCCTCCTGGGCATAATGTCTTCTCTTTTGGACCTGTCCTTTTGACTGCCCCTCTCCTGGTTTCACTTAAAACCCCTAGTCCCAGTTCACTTGGGGTTGGAATTTGGGGATAGAAAATTCCTTTTAACTCCTATCCTTGATTGTCAATATCTATCTCCACTTTTTAGAATTCACACAACAAAACCACAAAGGTACCAAGTGGGGTGCAGCAGTTAACATCTCCTCATTTTCCATAATGTTCTCACTTTATATTTAAAGTAACCTATGATCAAGAACAAAAGGGCTAGGTCAAGTTGATGATACTATCAGTCTCTCTGCCTTTTATCTTTCATTCTAAATACCTGACATATGATAAAGCAGTAGATGAGGGGAAAGCTTATGAAAAGAGATAATACCTATCCTGGTGTTATTTTTTAATTAGAAAACAGGAATAAATATATCTTTTCTTAGTATGATAAGTAACATCTATCTAAATCCAAGAGTCAAAACTATATGTAATAGAGATAAACTATGAGGGCTTTCAATAAGATCAGGGAAAAGGGGGGATGTCAGTACTACTGCTAGATAAAGGGTTAGAAATGTTAGCTAAAGCAATAAAAACAATACAAAGAAATTGAGGAAATAAACATAAGCAGAAAAGAAAAAATATCACTTTTTGCAAATTATATGATTTAATTAGAGAATCCTAGAGAGCCTACTAAAAACTTAAATGAAACAATAACTTCAACACAGTTGCAAGATATAAAATAAAGCCACAGAAATCATCAGCATGTCTATATATTGAAAGTCTACCTACCAATACACATAAAGAACACTCCTTGTGGAAATACAGACCTAACAATAGGGGAAATATTAATTACTCACGGTTAGACCAAGCCTATATAATAAAAAGGAAAATATTCCCTAAAAGAATTTACTTATTCAGTGCCACACCAATCAAACCACCAAAAGATTACAGAAGTAGAAAAATAACAACAAAATTCATCTTACAAAATAAAAAGTTAAGCATTTTCAAAGATTATGGTCAAAATAAAGTAAACAGGCAAAAAGTTCTGAGCATACTCAATTTATTAGTAAAGTACAAATTTAACAGTAAATATGACCTCAGCTTCCTCAGCAAAGATAAGACCCCAAATGAGAAGAACAACTGACTCTCTTCTTTAATTTTGGAGAGTAGAGAACAAAGAATAGGACTATGTATGAGGGGAACAAGTTATGATTGGTTAAAAATGCTTGACATCATGAACGGTGAACTAATTGATTACAGAGCTGAGGCGAAGGGAAGAATATGATTGATTAGAAACTGGGAATGAGGGGCTAAGAACAATCCTCTTCTTCCCTCCAGTGACCAAGAAATAATCATTGTTTGAGTCTGCCTGCAAGGTTAGAGATAATGGATCAGACTTCTTTGGATAACAAATCAAACAACCTTGAAGAATAGTTTGATAGCATAGCAAGTGTCTATCTACATCCCTCAAAGATAACCAATTCCCTTGAGGCAATAATAGAATGGTGATTACCAAGAGAACTAGATTTCTAAATTTAACTCCTTAGAAGCTGAGTTTCTGAACTAAGTTCAGAGACAAAGAACGATTAGGGTATTTTCTCGGTGACCGAGAATGACGATTGTCTTTGTGCAGTTTCATCTACGATGTACCCTCATGTGGCTTTGGAGTCCAAAGGCTGAGGCGCACAGTGTGTGGCACATGGGGCCTGGGACGCCAGTTGTTATGGGAAGTGCGGTTGTGGCCTGGTGTCGGCATTCACATGCAGTGGCAAGACGTCGACGTCGCTCATCTTCAGAGGTGGTGGCGGCATGGTGAATGTGGGTTCACCAGCTGCTTCTGTCAGAGGCAGCGAGTTCTAGTTGCTTTGGTGTAATGCCAGCCCACTTCAAGTATGACTTTAGCTGATCCTTGAATCTTTTCTTTGGTCGGCCTTGTTTCCTGAGTCCAGCTGACAGTTCACCGTAGAATACCTGTCTTGGTATTCGCTGTGGGTCCATGCGGATGACGTGTCCAGACCATCGTAGCTGGGTTTTGAGGACCATGACTTCGATGCTGGTAGAGTTGGCTCTGTCGAGGACTTCCTGGTTGGTGATTCGGTCCTGCCATCGGATCCTCGTGATTGACCGGAGGGAGCATTGGTGGAATTGCTCCAGCTGTTTCATGTGCTTCCGGTACAGGGTCCATGTTTCACAACTGTAAAGGAGTGAGCTGAGGACCACTGCGTTATACACTTTGAGCTTCGTCGCAGTGCTTACACCTCTGTGTTGAAGGACTTTGCAGTGCAGCCACCCGAGTGCCTGGCTGACCTTTTGGATCCTGGCATTGATTTCATGGTCTAGGGACCCGTCGTTGGCGATGGTGCTGCCCAGGTACTTGAAAGTGTTGGCGTTAGAAAGCTGCGTGCTGTCAATTGTAATGCATGGCTGGTTAATTGGCCTCCCTGGTGCAGGTTGGAATAGCACCTCTATTTTGCTGAGGCTGATAGTCAGGCCAAACAGTTTTGTTGCGGTGGAGAACCTGTCCACAATGGTTTGGAGATGATTTTCTTGGTGGGCCATGAGAGCACAGTCATCTGCGAAGAGAGCTTCCAGGATGAGTCTATCTGTTGTCTTTGTTTTTGCAGTCAGGCACCGAAGGTCGAATAGTGAGCCATCCAGTCGGTATTTGATGTAGACACCCAGGTCTAGATCCATCACAGCATGTCGTAATACTTGGGTGAAAAATAGGTTGAATAGTACCGGAGCGAGGACATAGCCTTGTTTCACGTCATTGTAGATGTTGAAGTGATTGGAAGTCTCTCCACCAGATAGGACTTCCCCTGTCATGTCGACATGAAAGAGCTGGATCAGTTTGACAAATTTTGCTGGGCAACCGAGCTTGCTGAGGATCACCCACAATGTGTCCCTGTTCACTGTGTCGAACACCTTTGTCAGGTCTATGAAGACAATGTAGAGACTCAGGTTCTGCTCAAGGCATTTTTTCTGCATTTGCCTTACTGTGAAGACCATGTCAATGGTGCTGCGATCTGGTTGGAAGCCACATTGTGATTCAGGCAGGTTCTGCTCTGAAACAGATGACAGGAGTCTGTTGAGTATAACACAGGCGAGGATCTTTCCAGCAGTGGAGAGTAGTAAGATGCCTCTGTAGTTGTCACAGGCTGCTCGTGAGCCTTTGTTCTTGTATAGGGCTACGATGGAGGCATCTCTGAGTTCTGGGGGCATGTCTTCCTCTTCCCATATGCTGGTCAGCACTATGTGGAATGCCTGGAGCGCCTTTCCATTTAAAGCCTTGTACACCTTGGTTGGGATCCCGTCTTTACCGGGTGCCTTGCCTGTACTCATTTAATGGCTTTTTGGACTTCCTCTATTGAAGGAGGGACGTCAAGTTGTTCAGTGGAACGGTTTTGGGGGATCTGGTCAAGGGCGCTTTGGTCGACTGAAGAGGGTCGGTTGAGAAGCTGACTGAAGTGTTCTTTCCACCTGTTGCTGATGCCTTTTTTATCTTTTATGAGAGTGTCACCATCAGAGGATAGCAAGGGAATGGTGGTGGGTTTTAATGGCCCATAGACAGTCTTGAGGGCACTGAGGCAGTTACAAGACAAGTCAATTAACTATAAATAGGATCAATTTTTTAATAGAATCAGAATCAATCTGATCATTTCAAATGAAAAAAGTAAAAAAGAAGGTTAAGCAGTAACAGATCTCAAATTATACTACAAAATTAGTCATCCTCAAAACAATTAATAGCTAAAAAATGGAGTTGATGAGTGGAATAGATAAGGTGCATAATATACCAAAACAAATAGACCTTGAAACCTAGTGTTCAAAAAACCCAAAGACCAAAACCATGGGAATAAACTATTTGTCTGAAGCTACCACTACAATGGGAAAGCAATCTGACAGAAATTAGATTTTGACCAACATCTCATACCACACACTAAGACAATGACCTAGCCAATATCCAAACAACACATGATCTAGACATGAATGATCACATCATAAAAAAATTAGAACAAGAAAGAAATTGCCTTTTAGATCAATGGTTAGAGAAAGAGCTTATGTATAAACAAAAGAGAGTATCATGAACGATAAAATGGACAATTTTGATTACCTAAAATTAAAAAGGTTTTGTGTAAATTCAGTGCAAATAAAATTAGAGGATAAATAGTTAAGTATAGGGAAAAAATATTTCCCAAGTCAAGAGTTCATCATTCTTATCTTTTTTTTTTTTGAATACTGGAAATGTTTTATTGAAGGTGGAGCAGGATAGCTGGATAGTTTAGATGATTCCAATTTTGTTGGCAATGTCCAATGTGTCATAGTCAGGAGCAAGTCGGACATAGGCCTTCTTCTCTCCGTCAGGCTGGATCAGTGTGTTGACCTTGGCCACATCAATGTCATAGAGCTTCTTTACTGCCTGCTTGATCTGATGCTTATTGGCCTTGACATCCACAATGAAGACAAGAGTGTTGTTGTCCTCAATCTTCTTCATAGCAGACTCAGTGGTCAAGGGAAACTTAATGATGGCATAGTGATCAAGCTTTTTTCTCCGAGGAGCACTTTTCCGAGGGTATTTGGGCTGCCTTCGAAGTCTCAGCGTCTTGAGTCGCCTGAAGGTAGGAGACATTCGGATCTTCTTCTTTTTGTGGCTATGGACACCCTTCAACACTGCCTTCTTGGCTTTCAAGGCCTTGGACTTGGCCTCTGTCTTGGGGGGGACAACCGCTTCCTTCTTGGGCTTCGGCGCCATCTTAGAGGAAAAGGAGGAAAGGCCATCATTCTTATCCATTGTCAAGAAATCCTAATCTTATTCTTAGCTATCATCTTGTTGACCAACTGCCCATTTTTCCAGGAGGAGGGTTTCTCTCCTAAAAGTATCTATCTTCCACTGACAACACTGATAAAAATTCCATATGTTCCCCTAAGATTTGAGGAGGGGGGTGCCTTTGTCTTCATAATCTCTAGAAATTCATGCTAGGCTCTTTCTGGCAGTATCATCTGTCCCCATGAGAATGATCACAAGGAGATAGTTGGTACAAATCTCCATCACATTTCATATTCATGCCCCAGGAACAGATTTCTCCGGCTGCCTCCACTATTCTCTTCAGGAAATCACCAGTTACCACTACTTGGGTCTTCTTCCCTTGGTATAATGGAAAAAGTTCTTTATGTAAAAGTCAGAGAAATTGGATTTCAATGCTGTTTCTACTTAAATACTACACATGAGACTATGTGTAAGTCACTTGATTGCTCTAACTCTCAGAAAACTAACAGTTTTCTTATCTGTAAAACTGGGGAATTAGATGATATGACTGTGGAGATCCTTTCAGTTCCTTTCAGACCTGGACCCCTGGTGGCACCTGAGTATCATCAGTTTTTGGAGTCCAAGAAACTGTATCTTCAGACGGTCACCTTCTATGGTGTTCAATGATACTTCTATTCATTCTTTGGGACATTTTCTTCTGCCCTCCACCTCCTGACTCAAGTTAGAATTCCCATCTGGATCTTATCTTTCTTCTTTCTTTGTTCTTTGAAGTTTGAGACACTTATTCCCATCTTATCACTGCTTTTTTTCAGTGTTTCCAGGCTCCCTCTAATATAGGGCCTTGAAGATTTGTCTATAACATCATTTGCTAGTTCTTCTTGGGACTTTCCCCCGCCTTATAAGGTATGATATTGCTTGCTCACTTGCTCAAATATATTTGTTCTCTAGCCAAAAGAATCCTGGTAGCTTACTAATTCCAACATCAGCTACCTTTAATTGTTCTCTACCAAAAGGCCTGATGCAGAAATACAATTTTCAGCTTTTTCTCACGGCTTATTTTGTATTTTCTGCCGTCACTGATAAGACATCATCTAATTCTCTTTTACATTCTGCTTTCCCACCACCATCAGTCTATCAATTCAACATGTACTCCTGCTCTCAAAAAGAAACCAACGTATATAGACATCATGGTGTGTGATATGGCAAGGTGATTATTAACAATACAAGGCAACAGGCATTTATTAAGTAGCTACTACACACAAAGCACCATGCTAGATGCCAGGGTTATAAAGACTAAAAAATAATCCACCCTGAAACTTACATTCTACAAGGAGATAAAAAAAATTTCACATATTCACATAATTCACATAATTTCACATAATTTCAGGAGATGGGAACACAGACAAGCATGAATAACCAAAGAGATCAAGAAAAGTTTCCTAGTAGGATATAGCAGAGGAGTCAAACCTCAAAGGAAACCTAAGAATCAAAGGATTCCCTTCAAAATCTAAAGGTCCTGCCTGTATTCACATAATTCTTCTAAAGTATAATCAAGATTTGTCCACATGGGGGCAGTCTAGTTCTGATAGACAATGAGGAATTTTTGTTCACAATTCCTGTGGACACTTCAAGTAAAGGGGCGCATTTTCTTCAAAAAAAAAAACCAGGAACTGCAAGAATTTGGTAACCAACCACCTACTGTGTGCCAGAGGTAACACACAAAAATGAAATAATCTTTGTCCTCAATGAATTACATTCATTAGAGGCATGTTTCCCAAAGATATCATCTTATGGTTTGATAGCAGCAAGATTTGATCTAGTTTCCTGTTTCTACATCACAGTGCTGACACATTGTTGACATAAGCAAATTGAATTAAGGTTAGCTATGTGGGGTGCTAGCCGTGGAGACTGTGCTACATCACTTGAGGCACCAGGGGAATGAGGTCGCTTGAGTGACTTCATTGGGGGTTTGAGCTATCAATGCAAGATGGTTGGGAACAAAGAATGCGCCTACTCCAATTATTCAAGTGATATGAGAAAAGGTCCCCTCAGTGCTGAAGACTGTTCTTAGAGGTACAGTTTCTCTAGAAAGAGCCACATTTCCATGACACCACCAAAACACTGAACCTATACACAGTATAGGAGTTAAATATAGAATTAAAAAAAAAAGAAAAGAAAAAAGGGGGTCCGTTCTATCTATAAGTGGCAATCTGGCTATTTACCTCTGCCTCTCCTCCTCTCCTCCAATTCACTGCCTATTGAGGCAGCTAATTGGAAAGAAGGGCAGGGGAAGCATATGTGGATTGTTTTGTTGTATCTAGGTGATTTGATGAAAAAGCTCAGAATAGCTATTGCCTCCATATATGGTAGGTTCTAAAGTAGTCCCAAAGAAGAACCTTGTCTGGATCCCCAAGTCAGAGGCTCAGTAATGGGAAAAGGAGTCAGTGCTTTCAGTGAGAGCCAACCTTGATCCACTTGGGTACTCAGTAGCAATGGAAAAAGCAAGGTGTTATTTAAACTGTTTGGTAAAACAACAGAGACAACACTGTGATGTCACCAGTTCCCATGGATTTAATTACCATCTCTATGCTGATGATTCTCAGGTCTACCTTTCCTGCCCCAATCTCT
Organism: Monodelphis domestica; assembly: GCF_027887165.1. Classification (NCBI taxonomy): domain Eukaryota; kingdom Metazoa; phylum Chordata; class Mammalia; order Didelphimorphia; family Didelphidae; genus Monodelphis; species Monodelphis domestica. The sequence continues at coordinate 238,009,691 of NC_077230.1, forward strand.
CTGCTGACTCCAACTTGAATCTCCATCTGCCTTTCAGACATCTCAAACTGGAGGTACAGTAAACATCTTAAATTCAACATGTCCAAACAGAACTCGTTAAGCTTTCCCCCTGAACCTTCCCCATTTCCTCCTTCCCTATTACTGCTAAAAGCAGCTTCATCCTTCCAGTCCCTCAGGCTTACAAGTTGGGAGTCACTCTGAATTCCTCATTATCTCTCACCTCCCATCTCTGAGCGGTTGTCAAAGCCTGTTGATCTCACCTTCATAACATTTTCATAATATGCCCCCTTCTCTCCTCTGACACTACCCCCAGTCTGGGGCAGGCTCTTATTACCACACACCTGATTATTGCAATAATCTGATGGTGCTGCCTCAAGGCTCTTCACACTCCAATCCATCCTCTATTCAGACTCTAAATTCTTTTTCTAAAATCCAGATCAAGTCATGTCAACCCCTACTTAATAAACTCCAGCGGATCCCTATTACCTCCAGAAACAAATACAAAATCTTTTTAGCATTCAAAGACTTGCATAGCCTCCTCCTACCTTTCCAGACTTTTTATACCTTACTCCTGGTCATGTACTACTCTTCAATACAATTGCATTGGTCTTCTGGCTATTCCATGAATAAGATACACAAACTCTTCTCTCTGACATTCTTTCTGGCTGTCCCCAGATCTGGAATGTTCTCCTTCCTCCTCTCCAACTATTGACCTTCCTGGTTTCTGTGAAGTACCAACTAAAATCCCACCTTCTATAGAAAGCATTTGTCAACCCCTTTTAATTCTAGTGCCTTCCTTGTACAAAAATATTCATAGCTGAGCTCTTTGTGGTGGCAAAAAGTGGAAAATGAGGGGATGCCCTTCAATTGGGGAATGGCTCAACAAATTGTTGTATCTGCTGGTGATGGAATACTATTGTGCTCAAAGGAATAATAAAGTGGAGGAATGTGAACTGGAACAATCTCCAGGAAGTGATGCAGAGTGAGAGGAGCAGAACCAGGAGAACCTTATACCCAGAGACTGATACACTGTGGCCCAATCGACTGTAATAGACTTTTCTACTAGCAGCAATGCAGTGATCCAGAACAGTCCAGAGGAACTTAGGAGAAAGAATGCTATCCACATCCAGAGAAAGAACTGTGGAAACAGAAATACAGAAGAAGAAAAACATAGTTCGATAGGGATATGATTGGGGTTTTGATGTTAAAAGATCACTCTACTGCAAATGTGAATAACATGGAAATAGATTTTGAACAATGATACATGTAAAACCCAGTGGAACTGCTTGTCAATTTCAGGAGAGGGGAGGCAATAGTTGGGGGTGTGGGGGAACATGAATCATGGAAAAATATTTTAAGTTTTTTTTTAAAAAGGTTTTAATTAATGAAAGGTCAAATATCCATCAAATTAGAACACAATAAAAGTTAGCCTTTCAAGATTGAAAAAAAATTAAATTAAATTTAAATAAATAAATAAATCCTTGCTGATGGAAGAAAAAAATTCTAGTGCCTTCCCTCTATTAATTGTTTACTATTTCTCTTTGCCTTTTATATATTTGTTAGCATGTTGTTTCCTGCATTAGATTGTAAGGTCCTTGAGGGCAGGAGCTGTCTTTTGACTCCTTCTGTATCCCCAATGCTTAGCACAGTGTTTGGCACATAGGAGGTACTTCACAAATATTTATTGATTGAGTACAATAACATCTAGTGTTTACATAGAGTTTGATGTAAGGAACACAATGTCATCAACAAAAGCATCTGGAGGACCTCACTGTCTATAGGTAATTTTTCCATTTGGATTTTACCTTGGGTGAAAAATATGTTTAGTGATACCCTGCCCCATTTTCCTTCATGCTTGAGTGGATCATTGAACCACGTTACCTCTGCTGTTATAAATATCAGTGAATCTTCTATAATCTTAAAATATATATGTATATATATAAAAATATATTATTCAGGAGGCTTGGGTTTTTTTTAAACCCTTATCTTCCATCTTAGAATCAATACTATGTTGGTTCCAAGGCAGAAGAGCAGTAAGGACTAGGCAACAGGGTTAAGTGACTTTCCTAGGATTACACAGCTAAGAAGTATCCGAGACCAGATTTGAACTTAGGACCTCCCATCTCTAGGCCTGGCTTTCAATCTACTAAGCCACCCAGCTGCACCAGCAGAATTTTTATGGCATGATTTTGTTCTCCTACATCAAATCCTTTTTTAAAATATACACAATAAAACACAATGGGGATTCTGTATACTTTTCATTTTTCTGCCATTTATGTAGCGACAAAGATAATGGACTTTCATATAATCTCATTTGCAAAGACTTATCTATTCTTTTCTTGCATTATCATAAAGAAGAAAGAGGAGAGAGAACAAGAATGTTTTGAGCACCTATGTGCCAAGCCCTGTGCTAATCACATTACAAATATTACCTCATTCTACCTCATAATTACTAAATTATTAGTATTATCCCCGTTTTACAAATAAGGAAACTGAAAGAGATTACATGGTTTGGCTAGAGGCACATAGACAGGGTAAGTGCCTGAGGCCAAATTTGAACTCAGGTTTTCCAGACTCCAGACATAAGGGCTCTATCCATTGTGCTTCTTACCTGTCTCTTAGGTGTCAATGATACCCTTGACATAAGTATTCATTATTCTCATAAACACTTTATAAACATAAGAAAGTAGGCATATGGAGTTATAGATACTGATGTCTAGTCCCTAACTACCTAGAACAGTGAGTTGTAGTTGCAGGCAGTCCTGGACTTAGGAGATGCAGTGTTGATGGAGATATTTAGGGAAAGGATCATTTAGCAGGGTATTTAGTTTCTGCAGACTTGACTAGAGGAACAGATCTTAACGTGGGGTACAGGGAGGAATAGGAGGAAAGAACATAAATTTCAAAATGTCAGAAAACAATTATTGGGGGCAGCTGGGTAGCTCAGTGGATTGAGAGACAGGCCTGGAGATGGGGGAGGTCCTAGGTTCAAATCTGGCCTCAGCCGCTTCCTAGCTGTGTGACCCTGGGCAAGTCACTTGACCCCCATTGCCTAGCCCTTACCACTTCTGCCTTGGAGCCAATACATAGTAAGGGTTTAAAAAAAAAAGAAAACAATTATTAAAAATTAAACTAAAATGTGGCAGCCAGATTTGAAGAAAGTCCATACTATAGATATGGTTTGACAAAGTCAAAACATAATGGAAAGATCATATATCTTGTTGCTTAGTTCTATCTCTCTTAATAATCTCCATTAGGAGAAGCAATTGAGAACTAAGAACATTTTAGACCAAAACAATCAGGGTCACAGAACTCAACCATGAAGTTTCCAGAGACATCAGAAGCTACACCTCTAACTACTAGACTTAACAAGACTAAAAGGTACCTTCCAGGTAAAAGTTTTCAGGAAAGGTCTTTTTAATAAGGACCATCAGGAATGAAGCAGGTATCTCTAATTTGTCATAAAAGGCTTGTCAAGAAGTAAGAGAAGAATAAAGAAAGTACTCCAAAAGAACAATGTCCATACTACAACTTAATGAGGTCAACATGTTATGACAACAAAATTCAGTCTCAATACAATGGAGAAGGTTGGTCCTAACCTTGTTTAAATTAATGCTCACAGCATCCTTTTCTTTTAAACAAATGGCAAATTGCAAAAACAAAGACTTTAATTTACTATATGTCATACACATTCTTGTGCTGTTTTGTTTACTAGAAAATACACTGTGTTTTTTGGTTTGTTTGCATGTGTGTATTTTTCCAATTATGTTAAAACAAAATTCATCAATTTTTATTTTAGTAGGACACAGTTGGAAAGAGACAGATCTCCTGTCATGCTTTTTGCCCTTGGCATTGAGATGATGTGTCTCTATATCTGAGGGAAAAGGTGGGACCCAAATATTAATGGATCCAGAGTCTTCAGTTAACTTGGGTAATCTATTTCTTGATATCTGGTTAAGAAATAAGATATTTGATATAAAACCACACCTAAGAGGATAGGGAATCAGAATATCTTCTCCAAGAAGGTACTGGTGAGGCACAAGACTATTAGATTTGGTTTGGCAAAGGAAAGATTTATAAGAATTGAGTGAATCTGGGATGATATATGGGCTCCCATGAAAAAGGGGAGCCCAGTATATCCCCTGTATCAAAAAGATACTATAGGGGGGCAGCTGGGTAGCTCAGTGGATTGAGAGCCAGGCCTAGAGAAGGGAGGTCCTGGGTTCAAATCTGGCCTCAGACATTTCCCAGCTGTGTGATCCTGGGCAAGTCACTTAACCACCATTGCCTAGTGTGAAATTTAAAACTACTCCACCCTATTCATACCATATTTTAGGAGATTTGACTGCACCCAAATGTCTGCACCCATACTTAAGGATTAAATATCTAGGAGGGTGGCCTTTGATAGGCATGTGCAGAAACAGCTGACAGACCCCTGGGCTGTCCTAAGTCAAGCTAAGCTACCATTGGTACAGATAAGACACAGGAAAGTGATGTAAAATCATCTATATAGGGCACATCATTTCCTCTCTTCAGGCTCTTGTCCCGGAGAGGTGGCTCTGGCTTATCACTTCCTGTGAGGAGGCCTGTGCAACAGTTCAATCCTGGAACTCAAGCCTGGAGGAACTCCCTCAGACAGCATCCTTGAGATGGTCTTGTGGTGAGTGATAAGACTGACTTCCTTTTCCTTTGTGCTCAGAGGAGGTCCCTTTGGCCAAGGCCTTTAACTCCTTCCTGGCTCAGTCTGAGCCAGAGCAGTTTAAATTAACTCTTTCTTCTCTCTCTTCTCCTTAATTCCTTTTCTCTATATTAATTAAAATCACCATAATTTCAAGCTGACTTGGGTATTTTATTATTTGGGATATCCCATGGCAACCAATAATTAATTTAGATATAAAGTTACAACTATAAAATTATCCTTTACACTAGCCCTTACCACTCTTCTGCCTTGGAACCAATACACAGTATTGATTCCAATATGAAAGATAAGGGTTTAAAAAAAACTATAGGCTCCCCAAGCAGGCTCCCTCCTGTCCAGAGGCCACTCAAAGCTTCTACTTTAGTTATAACTGCCTCCTTTATCAAGCAGCAGGAAAGGATTCCCACTAAATACCAGGACCCGCTGGAAGTCTTTAGCCAGGGATTAATGGAATCCACATCCTGATTATGATTGTACCATCAACTTCCTACTAGAAACATCTTCTTGAGGAGGATGAATTTACTCATTAAATATGTAATATGGGCCTCCTGAAAATATAGTCAAACAGATTTCAAAAAGTGAATTTACACTTCCTGGGTCACTAGTAAGAATATCTCTTCTTTTGGTCCCCAAAAAGTAAGTGTCTCCCTGCATTGACCACTAACCTCTCATTAAAAGGGCCACTACTACCCACACTGATTTCAATAAGATTCAGGAATGACAAGTAATAATAAAATGGGTGGGAGGATGAAAGATATAATTTTACCTTGATCAAGAGAGAAGGATAAATGAAAGAAAACTCAATTTTTTGTGTAAGACAGAGATGAGTCAGTAATAGCTGTTTAAAAAAAAATAAAAGAGAAGGAAAGGAAGGGAATGTACCCCTGAGGGGAGGCTTGGACCCCAAGGTAGGAGAGAGAGGGAAAGAGAGGAGAACCTCCTTCTCACAAAGTGGGGTACTGGGGAGTGTAAACCTCAAAATTTCTCAGACTTATGAATGTTAGGGGTTTCCCCAATTGGGGAATCTTCTACTTAAAAAAATTCCCTAGCAGATGGTGAGAACTCTACTTGAGTGTGGGAGCTCCTTGCCTTGGGAATATCTCTACTCCGCCCTACTTAGGACTGCTTTAGGACAGAGAGCTCCTTGAGAACAATGAAAAGTACTTTGATCCATGCTTATGGAAGGGACAGGAAGTTCTTTGAGTCATGACTGTTTTAGAATTGATACAATGGGATGCTAAGTACCTATAAAGGTGGGGAAACTTGTAAACTACTTAAACCTAAAAGGTGAAAACTTATTCAGAGGTTTTTTCTTGATTTAATTTGTCAACACAGCAGCATTTTTTCTGACTTACTAAAGAGATTACTCTACTCAGCTGTGAATTCAAAATGGGCTGTCTTTTAGAAAAACGTCTACTGTGATTGGTAGATGTAAGGACTTAGGGGAGGTGACATAGGAGATTTTGCCCTTAAAAATAAGAGCTCAGGGAAGAGCTGGGAGAGTCATTCTGAAACATTCAGATTGGAGAGACTCATTCTGAGGAGACTGATTCTGAAACATTCAGATGGAGGAGGGAGCTGGTGAAAGCAGCTGAGATACTGCTGGCCTGGTGTCATTAGAAATCCTTACTTAGACAGATTTTATGGTGAGTGTTAAAAAACTGACTGATTCCTCTCTTAAGGCTCAGGTCTAGGCCATATTGGCTTGAGGCCCATCATACTTATTCTTTTCTTACTCTCTCTCTCTCTTTGATTACTCATTGTATTGTTAATTAAAATCTCTATAAAACCCAATTGACTTGGGTATTTGAATAATTGGGAATATTTCCCTGGCAACCACCTTATATTTGATTTAAAAACCAAGACAAGGTAGTGAAACATATTTCTGCGGTCAAATTTACTCACCCTCTCTTATATCTATCACAATTTATATCTTCCACTATTTTAATCACTATAGTTTAAGACCTCAACCATTTTAAATCTCACAGGAGACAACAGATGTAAAGGGTTTGCTCAGAGAGAGGAGAGGGGGTATTGAAGATTTTCCCCCCTTCTGCCTTCCCTCCTTAGCTAAAGCTGCTCTCCCCAATTCGCTCTTGTCCCTCTTGTCCCCCCTCCACTACTTGAGACCAAAGGGTCTCCCCTTGATCCATTCACTCACTCTCAGCTTGGGGAACAGATAACTTTAATGTTAACTCAATCAGATAATACAGTAGTAGTCTCTCAGTAACCGAGGATGATGATTGTCTTTGTGTGTTTTCATCTATGATGAGTGTACACAAAGACACTTGTGCGTAAAGGAGATTTAAGTGGAAAAGTTGATGCACAGAGACAGTCCCACTCTCTCGGCGTTGGAAGCCTGGGTCCAGTGTCACAAAAAGTCGTTACACCTGTAGACTTCCTCAGCTGCATTGGATGGCCGTGTTGTCTTTTGTGCTCCAACACGCCCTAAGCACTCCACAGTGCTTTGCTGCGTCGCCATCTCAGCCGTTGAACCTTCTTGTTGGTTTCTTCGTCTGTTCAGCCAAAGCAGTCTTCACATGCTGGGTGAGCAGGCCCTGGTTCACCAGGGGCCGATGACCCGATGGCTACCCTCACAAGGTTTGGCCGGCCTGTCAAAGCCGTTGCCCGGGGTGTGGCCGCTGCCGCATGCTAGCAGCTACTGGGAGCCACAAGTGAGAGCTGGGTGTCAGGTGTATCAGATAATACAAAAGGAATAACATGCAAGGAAGAATGGGAAAAGTAAAGTGGGGAAAAGGGGTCCCTGTCTCTATCTAAACCCTTTTCCTTCCTCCTCAAGTTTGGGGGGAACTCAGGCCTTGGCAGCCTGAGCCACCCTGAGAGAAAGTCAGGATGACTCACCCCTGGGCAACAGAAGCTGAGGTAAAGTCTGCTCTGGTTTCTCTTCAGAAAGTCCCTTCAATTGGAAAGTGTTGGGGGGAAAGATTTCCAGTCACCAGCAGGAAAACTGGGTAACCTTCAGGAGAAAGTCTTTTTCCACCTTCTCTCTTCGACATCTCAAGACGGAGACACCCTCACTGCTCTCCTCACCAAAGTCTTCTCTTCTCAGGAAATTCACTCCCGGGCCCCTCCCCCCATTGAGGTGATCAATTTCACATACTCTTCAGTCTGGCACTTTTTCTCTAATGCCAGCCTCTATCACACAGCTGAGCTGAATTATGTGGGTAAAGGTAAAATGCAGGTAGTTATAAACTGGCTGTTTCTGTGAACTTTATAAATCCAGGTGAGTTTCTGGGGTTAGGAGAAGGTAGATGGTTTTGTTAGCATCTCTGGGAAATTTCCCTAATGTGACTATGCCTGTGCCTATCTACAGAATCAACAATATGACAAAGAAGTTCAAAAAAATCCCAATGGAATGCTATACTACATTAAGAGAGATATAACTAAGCAACAAAAGAGATGATTTTTCCATTGTACTTTGCCCTTGTCAAACCATATCTAGAGTATGATCTTCCAATTTGACTGACAAATTTTAGTTTAAATGTTAATCATTGTTCTCTGACATTATACTGTCCATGTTCTCTCCCTCCCTCCTGCTCTTCCCCCCTCCCCAAAAAGGCAGGTAATGTGATATAGGTTGTATATGTATTATGACATAATACATATTTCTGTGTTCACCATGTTGAAACAAGACACATATTTCTTGCACTAGAGAAAACTGCATGGAGAAAATAAAATGAAGAGTGATATCTTTCAATATGTATTGAGACTCAGTCAGTTCTTTCTATGGCAGTGGATAGTCTTTTCCTCCTAAGTTCTTTGTAGTTGTCCTGGATCCTCATATTGCTGATAATAACTAAGTCATTCACAGTTAATCATCATAAATCATCATACATAATTGTTGGTAGTGTGTACAATGTTTTGCTTATTTTGATCTCTTTACCTTGCAACATTTCATTTAAGTCTTTCCAACATTTTTTGTGATCCTCATGTCATTTTTTATGGCACAATATTATTTAATTACAAACATATACCTCAACTTGTTAATCCATTGATGAAAATTCCTTTAGTTTCCAGTTCTTTGCCTCTACAAAAAGAATTGCTATAAATATTTTTGTATGAGTAGATCATTTTCCTATGTTTGATCTGATTGGGATACAGACTTAGTAGTGGTATTGCTGAATTATAGGGCATGAATAGTTCTATACCTTTTGGTTGCTACATTTTAGGAAGGAAATTGACAAATTGGAGAGTATACAGAAAAGAACAAGCAGGATGATGATAGTATTTGAAGTATACTAGACGAAAACCTCTTAAAAGAAAATAGCAGAGCTTTGGCATATAGAAAAGTAAACACTGTAAAGATTAAAATTAATATACAATAACTAAATATTATATTTTACAAAGTTTTATTAAAATAACTAAAGCAAAAGAACTGCCTGATTTCAACCTGGTGGCAGGTCAAAGAGAGAGTCTGGGAGGAGTATACATCCATTTAAATACCAATAACATGATCTCACCAATGTGGAGATGCAGGAGAGATTATAGGGAATTTGGGGAAATACCAAAGACTTCTGGGAAATGAAGTCAAAGGTTCAAAATCTCCATTTATACAACACAATAGCTGGTGCCAAGATAATGAAGTAAGAAAGCCATCCTCCTCAGCCTCCCCAAATTCCACCACCACCACCACCTATTAACACTAAACAAAAGCCTCTTTGAAGAAGAGAATCACCTTACTGAATCAGAGCAGCCTGAAAGACCAACACCAGAGGTCTATCTCACTAGGGTAGGAGGACAGCAAAGTCCAAAAAAGTAGCAATAATGGTAGATTGCACCCTAGCAGAATGCACAAGGTGCTCCCCCAATTGTCAAATATGGCAGCAAAGAAAAGTGATAAATGTTGGAGAGTCCCATCAAAAGTCTCCAGAACACAGGGAAGCCCAGGCTCCCCATCCATCCTCACTGACTGCTGAACTTTAAGCCAATCAAAATCCTCCAGAGGACAGGAAAGCTCAAACCCCCAACAACCCTCCCTCAGAGATTACACCAAGAGATCCTCTGTTAAAGCTCCAAGAGGGGAGACTGATAGAAGTCCCTAAAAAACAAAAAAATGAGAGGAACAAGAGCACAGACAAATACAGGGAGGAAAGAAGGGGTGAATTTGAACAAACAACAGAAACAGAAGAAAGAAACTACAATAGATAGCTACTACTCACCAAATGGAACAGAGGGGGAGAGATCAGCAAACGATAAACCAGAAATCCCAGCGAATTGGATACAGGCTGTGGAAGAACTCAAAACACAACTAAGAGAGGCTGAAGACAATTGGGAAAAGAACTTAAAAATTAAGATAAGTCATCTGGAAACAGAGGCACTTGAACTAAAACAAGAAAATAGTGTCCTGAAAGCCAAAATCATCCAGCTGGAAAATGAGGCAAAGGAGATGAAAGATGAGGCAAAGGAGATGAAAGACGAGATAAAGAGGATGAAAGACAATCTTCAAAGAAACTCAGACCAGAAGGAAAAAGACGATCAAAAAGCCAAAGATGAAATCCAATCTTTAAGAACCCGAGTAAAACAACTAGAATCAAGTGACCTCACAAGGCAGCAGGACACTATAAAACAAAACAAAAAGAATGAAAAAATTGAGGAAAATGTGAAGCATCTCATTCACAAAACAGACGATTTAGAAAATCGTTCAAGAAGAGACAATTTAAGAATAATTGGACTACCAGAAGACCACGACAAAAGAAAAAGCCTGGACATAATACTAGAGGAAATTATCCAGGAAAACTGTCCCGAAATCCTAGAACAAGAGGGGAAAGTGGAGATTGAAAGAATCCACAGATCACCCCCTGTTTTTAATCCCCAACTGACAACACCAAGAAATGTTATAGCCAAATTCAAAAACAATCAGATAAAAGAACAGGTATTACAAGCTGCCAAAAAGAAACCATTCAGATACCATGGAAACATGGTGAGGATAACACAGGATCTGTCTGCATCCACACTGAAGGACCGAAAGGCATGGAATATGATATTCCGGAAAGCAAGGAAACTAGGCCTACAGTCAAGAATAAAATACCCATCAAAACTGACTATATTCTTACAGGGGAAAGTATGGTCATTTAACACAACAGAGGAATTCCAAGCATTCATAAATAAAAGACCAGACCTGAACAGAAAATTCGAAGTCCAACCACAGAATTCAAGAGAATCATCAAAAGGTAATTAAAAAAGAGGGGAAAAACAACAACAACAACAAAGGTTTTTTTTTAAGAGACTCAATAAGTTAAAATGATATGTATCCCTATAAGAAAAGAGGTCATTGGCAACTCTTAAAAACTGTTACTATCACCTAAGCAGCTGGAAGAACTACACTCAGAGGGAACAGTGACAAACTGTATAGGATGAAAGGACAAGACATAAATAGGTATATAGAGATATGCATGCATAAATACATATACATGTGTATGTATATATATATATACATGACTAAAGCTAAAAAAGAAAAGAAGGTTATGACTAAAAGAAATGGGAAAAGAAACAAATGGGGGTAAATTTATATGTCACAAAGAAGCTCATGGCGGGAGGGGGGAGAACATCGATACACTGGAAGGGTAAAGAGGTTAGAGACAGGAAATATTCAACTCTTACGTACTTTGAAACTGACCCAAAGAGGGAAGAACAATCCAATCCATTGGGGAAGAGAATAGATTTGCGCCCTATAGGGGAGTAGAAGGATAAAAAACAGACTGGTGGGGAGGGAAGCAGTACAAGGGAGGGAGAGGGTGGGGGGGGGGTTAAAAAGACTACAGGGGAAAATAAGGGAGGGAATAAGAAGGGAGGGGGGTAGAAAGGGAAATACAAGGGGGACTGATTTAAAGTAAATCACTGGACTAAAAGGTAGAGCTGAAGAAGAAAGGTCAGAATTAGGGAAGGATATCAAAATGCCAGGGAGTCCACAAGTGACAGTCATAACATTGAACGTGAATGGGATGAACTCACCCATAAAACGTAGACAAATAGCAGAATGGATTAGAATCCAAAACCCTACCATATGTTGTCTCCAAGAAACACACATGAGGCGGGTAGACACCCACAAGGTCAGAATTAAAGGATGGAGTAAGACCTTCTGGGCCTCAAGTGACAGAAAGAAGGCAGGAGTGGCAATCATGATATCTGATAAAGCCAAAGCAAAAATAGACCTGATCAAAAGGGATAGGGAAGGTTATTATATTTTGTTAAAAGGGACTTTAGATAATGAGGAAATATCACTAATCAACATATATGCACCAAATAATATAGCACCCAAATTTCTAATGGAGAAACTAGGAGAATTGAAGGAAGAAATAGACAGCAAAACCATATTAGTGGGAGACTTGAACCAACCATTATCAAATTTAGATAAATCAAATCAAAAAATAAATAAGAAAGAGGTAAAAGAAGTGAACGAAACCTTAGAAAAATTAGAATTAATAGACATATGGAGAAAAATAAATAGGGATAAAAAGGAATACACCTTCTTCTCAGCACCACATGGCACATTCACAAAGATTGACCATACATTAGGTCACAGAAACATGGCACACAAATGCAGAAAAGCAGAAATAATAAATGCAGCCTTTTCAGACCACAAGGCAATAAAAATAACGATCAGTAATGGTACATAGAAAACCAAATCAAAAACTAATTGGAAACTAAACAATATGATACTCCAAAATCGTTTAGTTAGAGAAGAAATCATAGAAACAATTAATAATTTCATCGAGGAAAATGACAATGGCGAGACATCCTTTCAAACCTTTTGGGATGCAGCCAAAGCAGTAATCTGAGGTAAATTCATATCCCTGAGTGCATATATTAACAAACTAGGGAGAGCAGAGATCAATCAATTGGAAATGCAAATAAAAAAACTCGGAAGTGACCAAATTAAAAACCCCCAGCAGAAAACCAAACTAGAAATCCTAAAAATTAAGGGAGAAATTAATAAAATTGAAAGTGATAGAACTATTGATTTAATAAATAAGACAAGAAGCTGGTACTTTGAAAAAACAAACAAAATAGACAAAGTACTGGTCAATCTAATTAAAAAAAGGAAGGAAGAAAAGCAAATTAACAGCATCAAAGATGAAAAGGGGGACATCACCTCTGAGGAAGAGGAAATTAAGGCAATCATTAGAAATTACTTTGCCCAATTATATGGCAATAAATATACCAATTTAAGTGATATGGATGAATATATACAAAAATACAAACTGCCTAGACTAACAGAAGAGGAAATAGAATTCTTAAATAATCCCATATCAGAAAATGAAATCCACCAAGCCATCAAAGAACTTCCTAAGAAAAAATCCCCAGGGCCTGATGGATTCACCAGTGAATTCTATCAAACATTCAGAGAACAGTTAATCCCAATACTATACAAACTATTTGACATAATAAGCAAAGAGGGAGTTCTACCAAACTCCTTTTATGACACAAACATGGTACTGATTCCAAAACCAGGCAGGTCAAAAACAGAGAAAGAAAACTATAGACCAATCTCCCTAATGAATATAGATGCAAAAATCTTAAATAGGATACTAGCAAAAAGACTTCAGCAAGTGATCAGAAGGGTCATCCACCATGATCAAGTAGGATTTATACCAGGGATGCAGGGCTGGTTCAATATTAGGAAAACCATCCACATAATTGACCACATTAACAAGCAAACCAACAAGAACCACATGATTATCTCAATAGATGCAGAAAAAGCCTTTGATAAAATACAACACCCATTCCTACTAAAAACACTAGAAAGCATAGGAATAGAAGGGTCATTCCTAAAAATAATAAACAGTATATATCTAAAACCATCAGCTAATATCATTTGCAATGGGGATAAACTAGATGCATTCCCAATAAGATCAGGAGTGAAACAAGGATGCCCATTATCACCTCTATTATTTGACATCGTACTAGAAACACTAGCAGTAGCAATTAGAGAAGAAAAAGAAATTGAAGGCATCAAAATAGGCAAGGAGGAGACCAAGTTATCACTTTTTGCAGATGACATGATGGTCTACTTAAAGAATCCTAGAGATTCAACCAAAAAGCTAATTGAAATAATCAACAACTTTAGCAAAGTTGCAGGATACAAAATAAACCCACATAAGTCATCAGCTTTTCTATATATCTCCAACACAGCTCAGCAGCAAAAACTAGAAAGAGAAATCCCATTCAAAATCACCTTAGACAAAATAAAATACCTAGGAATCTACCTCCCAAGACAAACACAGGAATTATATGAACACAACTACAAAACACTCGCCACACAACTAAAACTAGACTTGAGCAATTGGAAAAACATTAACTGCTCATGGGTAGGACGAGCCAACATAATAAAAATGACTATCCTGCCCAAACTTATTTATCTATTTAGTGCCATACCCATGGAACTCCCAAAAAATTTCTTTACTGATTTGGAAAAAACCATAACAAAGTTCATTTGGAATAACAAAAGATCAAGGATATCTAGGGAAATAATGAAAAAAAACACATACGATGGGGGCCTAGCAGTCCCAGACCTCAAACTATATTACAAAGCAGCAGTCATCAAAACAATTTGGTACTGGCTAAGAGACAGAAAGGAGGATCAGTGGAATAGACTGGGGGAAAGCGACCTCAGCCAGATAGTATACGATAAACCCAAAGATCCCAGGTCTTGGGACAAAATTTCACTATTTGATAAGAACTGCTGGGAAAATTGGAAGACAGTGTGGGAGAGATTAGGAATTGATCAACACCTCACACCCTACACCAAGATAAATTCAAAATGGGTGAAAGACTTAAACATAAAGAAGGAAACCATAAGTAAATTGGGTAAACACAGAATAGTATACATGTCAGACCTTTGGGAAGGGAAAGACTTTAAAACCAAGCAAGACATAGAGAGAATCACAAAATGTAAAATAAATAATTTCGACTACATCAAATTAAAAGGCTTTTGTACAAACAAAAGCAATGTAACTAAAATCAGAAGGAAAACAACAAATTGGGAAAAAATCTTCATAAAAACCTCTGACAAAGGTTTAATTACTCAAATTTATAAAGAGCTAAATCAATTGTACAAAAAATCAAGCCATTCCCCAATTGATAAATGGGCAAGGGACATGGATAGACAGTTTTCAGATAAAGAAATCAAAACTATTAATAAGCACATGAAGAAGTGCTCCACATCTCTTATAATCAGAGAGATGCAAATCAAAACAACTCTGAGGTATCACCTCACACCTAGCAGATTGGCTAACATGACAGTTATGGAAAGTAATGAATGCTGGAGGGGATGTGGCAAAGTGGGGACATTAATTCATTGCTGGTGGTGTTGTGAACTGGTCCAGCCATTCTGGAGGGCAATTTGGAACTATGCACAAAGGGCGATAAAAGAATGTCTACCCTTTGATCCAGCCATAGCACTGCTGGGTTTGTACCCCAAAGAGATAATGGACAAAAAGACTTGTACAAAAATATTCATAGTTGCGCTCTTTGTGGTGGCCAAAAATTGGAAAATGAGGGGATGCCCATCAATTGAGGAATGGCTGAACAAATTGTGGTATATGTTGGTGATGGAATACTATTGTGCTCAAAGGAACAATAAAGTGGAGGAATTCCATGTGAACTGGAACAACCTCCAGGAAGTGATGCAGAGCGAGAGGAGCAGAACCAGGAGAACATTGTACACAGAGACAAACACACTGTGGTATAATCGAATATAATGGACTTCTCCATTAGTGGCGGTGTAATGTCCCTGCACAATCTGCAGGGATCAAGGAGAAAAAAAACACTATCCAAAAGCAGAGGACAAACTGAGGGAGTAGAAACAGCAAGGAAAAGCAACTGCCTGACTACAATGGCTGAGGGGACATGACAGAGGAAAGACTCTGAGCGAACACTCTGATGCAAATACTAACAACATGGCAATGGGTTCAAGTCAAGAACACATATGATACCAGTGGAATCACGCGTCGGCCACGGGGGGTGGGAGGGAGGAAAAGAAAATGATCTTTGTCTTTAATGAAAAATGCATGGAAATGATCAAATAAAATACTATAAAATTTTAAAAAAAAAGAATTGATACTAAGAAAAAAAAATGTTGGAGAGGATGTGACAAAATTGGGACATTAATGCACAGGTGCTGGAGTTGGTGATGTGAATTGGTTCAACCATTCTGGAGGGCAATTTGGAACTATAACCAAAGGGCTTTAAATGAATGCATCTTCTTTAATTCATCCATGCCACTGTTGGGTTTTTACCCCAAAGAGAAAACAAAGAAAAAAACTTGTACAAAAATATTCATAGCTGAACTCTTTGTGGTAGCAAAAATTTGGAAAATGAGGGAGTGTCCATCAATTAAGGAATGATTGAACAAATTGTGGTATCTGTTGGTGATGGAATATTATTGTGTTGAAAGGAATAAATAACTGGAAAAATTCCATGTGAACTGGAAAGACCTCCAGGAATTGATGCAGAGCAAAAGAAGCAGAACCAGGAGAACATTATACACAGACACTGTGGCCCAATCAAATGTAATAGACTTTTCTACTAGCAGCAATGCAATGATATGGAACAATTCAGAAGAACTTGTGAGAAAGAGCACTATCTATATCCAGAGAAAGAACTATGGGAACAGAAATTCATTAGGAAAATATGTGATCGATCACATAATGTGATTGGGATATGATTTGGGTTTTGATGTTAAAGGATCACTCCACTGCAGATATTAATAACATGGAAATAGGTTTTGAGCAACGATATGTGTATAACACAGTGGAACTGCTAGTCAGCTTCAGGAGAGGGGAGGAAAAAGGGCAGGGGACCATGAATCATGGAACCATGGAAAAATATTCTCAATTTTAAAAGGAAAATTAAAAAAAAAAAATAAGGCCTTGCCCTTTTAGCAGTGAGGTCCCCAACCTGACAGAAGCCTCCTGCAAAATTCTACTTCTGGAGCTGACCACCAACAAAGCTCCATACCTTGGGGCTAGCCAGTAGCAAGGCTCTACCCTAGAGCTATCTATCAATAAGTCTCTGCCCTCAATACAAGCTAGCAGTGAAGTCTCCCACCAATGCAAACTAGCAGGGAGATCCCCCTACTAGTATAAACTAACAACTAGATCACAGGGCTTGGTGAAAACCAAAAGTAATGCTCCAAGCCTAAGCACAAGAAAAATGGGGAGCACCCACTCCAATTCATAAACAGGGCTATGCTTACTATTTTTTTAAAAATCACAAAAATTAACTGATAAAAATTTTTAAAAATGAAAAAAAAAAACAACTTTAGATAGTTGTGATGGAGACAGGGAGGTTTGAGAAATAAAGAAGAAAGCATTGAGAAAGCTATAAATTGTTCTCAGGCCCAAAAAAGATCTAATGGAAGAACTCAAAAATCAAATAAGAGTAAAGAGAGAAGAAATGAGTGAAGAAAATGGGGGAAGGGGAGAAGAGAGTCATGACAATAATGAAGGAAAATCATGGGGAAAAAACAATATCTTGGTAAAGGAAACACAGAAAAAATAGGAAAAGATATCAAAAATTTTGCCAAGAAAACAATTTCTTAAAAAGTAGAATTGGTCAAATGGAAAAGGAGGTACAAAAAGTCACTGAAGAAAACAAAGTTTTAAAAAGTAGAACTAACCAAATGGAAATGGATATATATAAGCTTATTAAAGACAATTCCTTAAAAATTAGAAATAGACAAGTAGAAAATAATGACTCCATGAGACTTCAAGAAGCAATTAAATAAAAGCAAAAGAATTCTTTACAAATGGAAGAAAATATGAAGAAAAACAACTGAGCTGGAAAATAGATAATGGAGAGATCATTTAGAAATCATTGACCTGCATTAAAAACAAGAGCAAAAAAAGAATCAGGACATCATATTAAGAGACATTATCAAAGAAAACTGACTTGACATCCTAGAATCAGAGGGTAAAATTGAAATTGAAAGAATCCACTGATCACCTCCTAAAAAGATCCCAAAAGGAAAAATCCTAGAAATAAAATAATCAAATTCCAGAGCTCCCGGACCAAAGAAAAAAATATTTCAGGCAGTCAGAAAGAAACAATTTAAATATCATGGAGCCATAAATAGGATTAGACAGGATTTAGCAGCTTCCACCTTAAAAGATCACAGGGCTTAGAATATGATATTCTGGGGGGGCATCTGGGTAGCTCAGCAGATTGAGAACCAGGCCTATATATAGGAGTTCTTAGGTTAAATCTGGCCTCAATTCCTAGGTGTGTGACCCTGGACAAGTCACTTAACCCCCATTGCCTAGCCCTTACCACTCTTCTGCCTTGGAACCAAAACATAGTATTGATTCTAAGGTGGAAGGTAAAGGTTTTATTTTAAAAAAGAAGAAGAATATAATATTCTGGAAACAAAGGAATTAAAATTACCACCTAGAATCATCTACAACAAAACTCAGTAAGTGTTCATTTTTTTTTATCTTGTGTATATTCTTATAACAGATCATACTTATAACTCCAATGAACTTTTTCAATATTAAGGCAATTAGGAGAGGGTTTAGGTTTAAATGGCCTGTAATAGGAAGATATCCAAAACAATAAAATTAAGGGAGGAGAAAGAAGACTGCACTGGGAGAAGATGGAAGGGAGAGATAAAATGGGATAAATTTTCTCACATAATGGCAAGCATCACTTGAACCTTACTCTCATCAGATTTAGCTCAAAGAGAGCTGAATTTGCACACTCAGATATAGAAATCTATGTTAACCATAAAGTAAAGTAAGAAGGGACAGGGAAATGAAAGGGGAAAAGACTTATAGAAGGGAAGAAAGATTGGGGGAGATGGTAATGAGAAGAAAACACTTGTGAGAAGGGACAAAGAGAAAGGAAGGAGAAAGAAAAACAAACAGAAAGAAGATAGGAGGGAGGGAAATAAAAATGTAGGTATCATAAGTGTAAATGTGAATGGGATGAATTAAATCATAAAATGGAAGTAGATGGCAGAATAGATTAAAAATCGTAATCCTACAATATACTCTTTATAGAAAACACACTTGAAACAGAGAGACACACACAGAATAAAGATAAAGAACTGGAGCAGAATCTATTTTTTAAAGCAGGATAAAAAATGATAAGCAAGATGATTTCAGAAAAAGCTGGAAAGATCTGCAGGAACTGTTACAGAGCAAGATAAGCAGAACTAAGAGAATACTGTACACAATAACAGCAATATTGGACAATGATTATCTGTGAAAACTTGACTACTCTCAGAAATGCAGTTATCTGGGAAAATACTGAAAGACTTATGAAGGGGAATGCTCTCTACCTACAGGAAAAGAACTGTTGGAGTCACCTTTCACATCAGTGTATTTTTGGTTTTATTGTGGGGGGGGGTGGTTATGTATGATTTGCTCTTACAACAATAACCAATATGGAAATGTATTTTGCATTAAAATAATTTATTTTAAAAAGCAGGAGTAGCAATAATGACCTTAGAAAAAGTTAAAGTAAAAATAGATCTAATTAAAAGATATAAAAGGAAATTTTATGTTGCTAAAAGGTACCAAAGACAATGAAGTAATATCAATACTAAAAATATATGCACTAAATGATTCAGTATCCAAATTTTTAAAGGAGAAGTTAATGAGTTATTAGAGCAAATAGATAGTCAAACTTTAGTAGTGGGGGGACCTCAAAGTTCCCCTCTCAGAACTAGATAAATCTAACCAAAAAACAAACAAGAAAGAATTGAAGGAGATGAATAGGATCTTGGAAAAGTTAGCTATGATAGAACTTTGGAAAAAGTTGAATGGGACTAGAAAAGAGGATACTTTTCTCTCAGCAGTGCATGGCCTCTACCAAAAAAAAACAGGCCACATATTAGGGTACAAAAACCTCACAATCAAATGCAAAAAAGCAGACATATTAAATGCATTCTTTTCAGATCATAATACAATAAAACTTACATTCAATAAATGTCCATGGAAAGAGAGAATAAGAATTAATTAGAAACACAATAATATAATTCTAAAGTATAAGAGAGTCAAAGAACAAATCATAGAAACTACCAATATTTTTAAGGAGAATGATAACAATGACATAACAAAATGTATGGGATATAGGTAAAGTAGTGCTTAGGGGAAATTTTATATTTCTAATCACTTACATCAATAAAATAGAGAAAGAAACAGATTAATAAACTGGACATGTAACTAAAAGACTAGAAAATTGAAATGAAAAACCCCCAATTAAATACCGAATTGGAAATCCTAAAATCAAAAGTTAGGTTAATAAAATTGAAAGTAAGAAAACAATTGAATTAAAAATTAAAATTAGAAGTTTGTTTTATGAAGAAAAAATAAAATAGATAAACCATTGGTTAATTTTATTTTTAAAAAAGGTATAAGAAAACCAAATTAGCATTATCAAAATTGAAAAGGGTAAATATACCGTCAATGAAGAGGAGATTAAAGTAATGATTCAGAGCTATTTTACCAAATTGAATGCCAAAAAATCTGACAATCTAAGGGAAATGAATGAATATTTACAAAAATATAAATGTCTTTATTAATAGAAGAGGAAAACAAATACTTAAACAATCCTATCTCAAAAAAGGAAATTGAATAAGCTATTAAATAATAACCAAATTTAAAATCCACAGGGCCAGAAATATTCACAAATGAATTCTACCAAACATTTAATAAATACTTAATCCCAATATCATACAAACTATTTAGAAAAATAGCTAAAGAAGGCATCCTACCAAATTCCTTTTACAACATAAATATGATACTGATCCCTAAGCCAGGAAGAACAAAAACAGAGAAAGAAAACTATAGACCAATCTCATTAACAAACATTGATACAAAAATTTTAATAAAACACTAGTGAAGTGATTATAGCAATATTTCACAAAAATCATACACTTTGACCAGGTGGGATTTAAACCAGGAATGTAGGGTTGGTTTAATATTGGGAAAACTATCAACATAATTGACCATATCAATAACCAAACTAACTGAAATCACATGATTATTTCAATAGATCAGAAAAAGCCTTTGATAAAAATACAACATCCATCCTATTAAAATATACTAGAGAGCATAGTAATTAGTGAAGCTTTCCTTAAAATTATAAATTTTATATGTCTAAAACCATCAGTAAGCAGTATCTGTAATGAAGATAAATTTGATGGCTTTCCAATAAGATCAGGATTGAAGCAAGGATGCCTATTATAACTACTATTATTCAGTATTGTACTAGAAATGCTAGCTATAACAATAAGAGAAGAAAAAGAAATTGGAATAGGCAATAAAGAAACAAAATTCTCACTCTTTGCTGTGGAAAGGAAACTAGACTGACAGTTTGTGGGGGAAGGGGCCAACTGGGAGTGGCAGTTGGGTCTTATGACTAGCACTTCCTTCCTGCCAGGAGTGGCAGAGGGCCTGGTGACGAGCACTTCCTTCTGGCTGTATGGGACTTGCTTCCGGGTGTTGGAGGAGGAAGGAGCTTGTCAGCCCAGTCTGGTGTGGTGTGCCTCTTTCTTGGTTCAGCCTGAAGATTCAAGTCCAATCTCTTCTGAAGGTTAGACCTGTTGTTGTTTGCTTTCTTTCTACTGCTAAGATTCTAAAAAAGACAAAACTGGACTGAGATAGAGTAGACAGGAGTGGGAGAACCCTCCGCCAGCCTCTGGGGCCTGGTCTCAGGTCTGAAGCTGAAAAAAACTCCAATCCCAACTAGTTATTAAACTTTATGTTATTTGAATACGTAGTCAGATAAGTGGACTATCATTTCTGGTCATAGAGGGAGCTGAACTTCAGTTTCAGTCATTCAAAGACAAACAGACCTCATTGGACCCCTGTTGTTTCCTCTCAGCAGGTGGCATCTCCCTCCCTTGCCTCACCAAGCAATATTCCATCTCTCCCTTTAACCTCCTCCATACCTCATACAAACCTCCCATTATCCCCAGTTTTCCAATCCTATTTCTTTTCCCAATAAATATTACATTGCAGATGATATGATAATCCTAAAGATTTAACTAAAAAAACTAGTTAAAATAATAACTTTAGTAAAGTTTCAGGATATTAAAAAAATCCACATACATCACCAGCATTTCTTTATATTACCAACAGTCAAGCAATAAAAGATAGAAAAAGAAATTCTATTTAAATTAATCAGTTTTATATATGTAAAAAACAGGTGTCTACCTGCCACGACAAACCCAGAAATTACATAAATATAATTACAAAGCACTTTCCACAAAAATAAAGCCAGATCCAGACAATTAGAAAAAATAATAATTGCAACAATCCTACAGATTAATCTAATTATTCATTGCCATATCAATTGAATTGCCCAAAAATTATTTTATAAAACTAGAAAAATAAAAATACAATTCATCTAGAGGAACAAAAGATTGAGAATATGAAGAGAATCAATGAAAAAAATGTGGAAAAAGGTGGCCTAGGAGTAGCAGATCTACAAATCATTAAAACAATCTGGCACAGCCTAAGAAATAGAGTGGTAGATTAGTGAAATATATTAGCTACAAAAATATATAGAAAAAAAATTACTATAGTTATTCCATTTTTGATGAAACCAAAGATCCAAGCTTTTGGGGGAAGAAATCACTATTTGATGAAAACTGCTTGGAAAACTGGAAAAAGGTGTGGCAGAGATTGGGCATCAATATCTCACACACCATACCAAGATAAGGTCAAAATAGAACATGATTTAGATATAAAGGGTACTACCATTAACAAATGAAAGGCAAAAAATAGTCTACATGTCAAATCTATGGATCGGGGCAGAATTTATGAACTAATGAGATAGAAAGCATTAAAGTATATAAAATGGATAATTTTTATTATAAAAATTAAAAAGGTTTTATACAAATAAAACCAATACAACAAAGGATAAAAGAAAAGGGAAAAGCTGGGGGAAATTTTTTATAGCAAGTATATCTGATAAAGGTCTTATTGCTCAAATATATAAGTCAAATTTGTAAGAATACAAATCATTTCTCAATTGATAAATGGTCAAAGGATATGAATGGGAAGTTTTCAAATGAAATCAAGACTATGTAAAATCACCTGGAAAAATGCTCTAAATCATTCTTGATTAGAGAAATACAAAGTAAAACAAGCCTGAGGTACCACCTCATACCTACCAAATTGGATAATATGACAGAAAAGGAAAATAATAAATGCTGATGGAGATGTGGGAAAATTGGGACACTAATGTAATGCTGATAGAGTTGTGAACTGGGCCAACAATTCTGAAAAGCAATTTAGAACTATACCCAAAGGGCTTTAAAATTATGCATACCCTTTGACTCACTCAGCAAACCAACTAGGTCTGTATGCCAAAGAGATTTTTTTAAAAGGGAAAAGGACTTTATATAAAAATATTTATAGCAGCTCTTTTTTTTGTGGTGGCAAAGAATTGGAAACTGAAGGAATGTCCATCAATCAGAGAATGGCTAAATAAGTCTTGGTATATGATTGTAATGGAATACTATTGTGCTACAGGAAAAAGATGAGAAAGATGATTTAGAAAAAACCTGGAAATGAAAGGTCTTCATGAAAGACCTAGTGATGCAGAGTGAAATAAGCAGAACCAGAACATCATATATAGTAACAGCAATATTATATGATCAACATTTGTGAATAATTTAGCTATTCTTAGTAACACAGTGATCCAAGGAAAATCCTTAAGGATTCATGATGAAAAATGCTATCTGCCCCCAAAAAAAGAACTAATGGAGTCTGAATGCAAACTGAGACATATATATTTCACTTTATTTCTTCACTTTTCTTTTGTTTATTTCTTTTTCACAAAATGACTAATATGAAAAGATGTTTTACATTATAACACATGTAAAATCTATATTGGATTGCTTGCCATCTCAGGGAGCATGGAGGGCAGGCAAGTAGGAAGAGAAAATTTGACTTAAAATTTTCTAAAAAAATATTTAAAAATTGTTTTTTCATGTAATTAAGGGGAAAAATTTTAAAAATGTGTATTTTTCAAACCATCCTAACGTTAATAGTTGTCCAAAATCGGACCAGGATAACTCAGGATGGGGAAGGTTCCACTTTACTGGAAGTCTTCAAAAGGAGAATAAGGGACCCATAATTTGTCAGGAAGGTTGTAAAGGAGTTGTGGTTATTGTTGTTCAGTCTTGTTTAAGTCTTCATCACTCCATTTTCGTTTATTTGGCAAAGATATTAGAGTGGTTTACCATTTCCTTCCCCAGCTCATTTACAATTGAAGAAACTGAGGCAAATAGGGTTAAAGGATTTGTCCAGGTTCACCCTCCTATCAAGTTTCTGAGGTCAGATTTGAACTCAGCCCTAAGCCCAGTGTTCTATCCACTGTGACATTTAACTATTAGGGCGATTCCTCTTCAAATGCAGCTTGGATTAGATAACTTTTCAAGGTCCCTTTTGGAGATTAGTAGTTCTATAATGAAAATCATTTGGTGAGTGATGTGTGTATGTGAGAGAGAGAGAAAGAGAGACAGAGAGTGTGTATATGTGTGTCTCCCCTCCCACTAGATATCATGCATATTGTGGCTATGCTTATACCTTCCTTTTTGCTGGGGCAGAAAGAATGATTAGTCTTCTTGTATGTAGGAGGTCTTCCTGAGACAGCCTAGGACTGCGTTTCTAATAGATCTAATCTGAGACTCCATCCCATCAACTTCGGGGCAGTTTAAAACCTATCAACATTACAACTATGGTGCTGGAAATGAATTTAGATACAAATCAGTTTTAAACACTGATCTACCAATTAGGGGCTTCTGGGATAGAATAAAGAGATCTGAACTGGAAATCAGGAAACTATAAAAGAAGGAGGTTTGAGTAGATGATTTTTAATGTCTTTTTCATCTCCAAGGAAGGGTTCTAGCTTTTGAGCAAATGAAGTAACTTCTCTATGCCTCACTTTCTCATGTGTAAAATTAAGGAGCTGGAATAAAGTTCTGATTTCTATGGTTTCTCTGAGTTCTCCTGTTCAAATATTCTAAATAGAAATACACTGTGTGAATAGTGAAGTAAGAGTCATCTGTATGAACAGAAACTATTCACTAGATTAGGTTGCCAAAGCAGAGAATAGAGTCTCCTTTCCTGGAAATAATTTCATTTTTTTTTTAAGGAATGGAGAACCATTCTCCTGGAATGTTTACAAACCCATTCACCTGTCAGAAGACTAGGAACTGAAGCAGAAACTCTTTGATATTCCCCTCTAGCACAACCACAAGGCCCCTGGCATGAATTTTTAATTTAAATGCATTCGCTGTGTGAATAATAAAGTGTGAGTTCTCAGTGAAGGATGAAGTGAAGCAACTTAACCTCCATTGGCTCCCTCTCTGGCAGTGAAATGTTTGGATTCAAAGGAATGGTAATTACACCCTGGGAAAAAAATGTTTAAAGTTTTTTGATTAAGGAATATTCCAGGGAGGAAAAAAAGAAAGTGTCTAAGTCCCTTCTCCACCCTCTCTCTCTACTCCTCATTCCATCCTACCCCCCCCCAAAAAGGTGTAGAAGCAGTGTTTGAAAGATGTCCCCAAGATGGGCTCAAAGCTAAAATTCACTTTTGATATGCTTTACGAAGAATTTCATCCACTCTCTGGTCTTGGAATCTCTCATGATGCAAATGAGTTTTCCCTTAAGAAAAGTGTTTATTGGATTCTCACTTAGGAATTTAGTCAAAGTATGAGATATCAGATTCCATGTTCTTTTCCAGATAGATCCACCTAGAAGTTGAGGCTTCATCCTAGGCTCACATTTCTCTTTCAACCATGCTTTTCGGTCTGTCAATGAAACAGAAATAGCTTCAAAGGCATTGATCAAACAAACAATCCTCAAGTAGTTCTTAAGTCCATTGCTTGATACATTGAGCACTGAACTGGGAGTCAGAAGACCTGGAGTCTAGTACTGGCTCTATCACTAATTCAGTGTGTGCCCTAAAACAAGTCACTTGTGACATGTGACTAGAGGTTTCCCTTTCTGGAAACCCCAAACTCCAGAAGCTTTCAGGTCAAACAGAGAGCAGGAAAATTTCTTTCCTTCCTTGTTATTTTTGTGATGCTGAGGAAAAGGTGACTTTGGGCCTCAAAGACACCTGATAAGAAAAGACCCCCAAGAGAAATATTCTACTTGGATTCTCCCCTAGATTTCACAATGAACACCGATCTCCTGGTTATGCTCTGATACCATCCAGTAATGATCTAAGACATCTTACCTGTCCCCTAAACTATGCCCAGCCAAACCCTGTGTCTTCTGGACACAAAAACCACTCTAGTCCCAGTCAGGTGACCAACCAACCCCTGTCCCCAATTCTGGCTAAACTCATACCATTGTTATGGGGGTGCAGAATGCAAGACTCCAAAACTTAGCTTAAAGACAAAAAGAGAAATGTATTAATTTAGGAGGTAATGTTGAGGATGGCCAGGAGGATAGCAAGATGGAACAGCAAGATGGAGAGGACAGCATGAATGGAAAGGCTGTTCCCCATGAGGACAGCATGAATGGAAAAGCTGTCCCCCAGATGATATCAGTTCTGGGGATTTTATACTCTTTACAACAGATGTTATGTCATGGTGTGGACATGACCTAGAGTGCTAGTCACTCAGGCATTTGGTGTGGTGAGGTGGTCATCTGGGGTCTGCCTGGAGGTATGAAGATTCCTTAACAAACAGACATCTTGAGATGGGAATGAGGTGTAGCCTGGAGGCACATCTCTCTGTCAATAATAGTTTGCCTGAGTTTCTGGGGGTACAATGCCCATGTCATCTCCCCCCTCTCCAAATATGTAATGGAAAGGGGGCGATGGACTCAGTCTTCTGTAACTTCTTCAGAGCTGAGAATGGGAGTAGAGTTGTCCCTGCCTAACATTAGGAGAAAGAGGTATTGACTGTAGGCCATTCCAGAGTGTCAGGCTGGGACACTTGCCGAGGTTATGGTGGCATATGGCATCTGGGTGGCTCCCATGAGTGCCTTTGCCCTAGAAGCAACTAGAGAGATGAATCAGAGAATTATATGCATGATTTAAAACATAGGAGAAGACCCGAAATTTAAGGAAAGAAATAGTTATGGTCAGGTAGTTAAGAGCTAAAGTAAAAGGGGTTGAGGTAACAGGGAGGGAAAGGCTGTGGGCACAAGATCTTAGGGACATGTTCTCAGTGAATGCCTGGGTCCTAGGTAGCTGGGAACCTGCTTAGAGATGTGAAGGATATGTCCAGCGACTGCTTCCCCTGATTGGCAGACAGGTCACAAGGGGGAAAGTCAGCCTCTAAGACAGAAGTATAGAAACCAGGACTAGGGAAAACACTAGAACACCAGATAAAAACAGAGTAAATTAGTACAATAGCAATTGGCATTACACATTTGCATTTGGGTATCTTAGCCAACAGACTTAATCTTCAGAAATCATCTTCTGAGAGGAATAGATCCCTTTAGGAAATCGGGATTCCTGAGTTGCTTGCAGAGTTGGTATGTGATGTTTCTGTTAAAGAATATCCTTTTGCAAAGTACATATTAACTATAACATCTATAAACACTTGAGTAACAATATTTTACAGATGAATTTCTTTACCCCAGATTCTGGGGAAAATTCAAGAAAGCTTTGAGCTATATTTCCAAGCTCAAGATCCAAACTTCAACTGTGGTAAATATGGCTAAAAATACAAGCCATCAATTAATAAACTTCACCTATTTCTCAAAGTATGTTCCCTAACAATTTGAGAATTTTCAATTATTAACCTAATAGGTTGTTTGGGGAAATGGAAACTTTAATCTTATAATTTGCATTATGTGCTGATTATGGGAATTTGTCACGAAGGAAGAGACCCAATGGAAAACATTTCCTCATGTCCCAAGGGACACATAGTGCGGGCCAAAGCTATCACTGGCTCATGCCATCATTGTAACACTAAAGGATTAACAACCTAGATGGTCAGAAGAGGTTCATTCCCAGGTGAGCCCAGAATATGCCTCTGTAACCACCCCAGGACATTCTCTGTCCTTTGTGTACTTTGTCACCATTCGATCCCAGAAGCCTTCTTTTTCCTTAAAAGACAAGTCTCACCCATTATAGCTCAGAGAAATTCTGTTATCAGCAGACCAGAAACAAATTTCCATACCCTCAAATAAGCTTTTCTGACCGTTTGCCCTCTCTAAGGATTCCTTAAAGCCTATGAGTCTACATCATAGCAATTATTCTTACACATTTTGGCAATAATTAATTTATCACAATTTAGTCACAAAAACAGAACAGGAATGTTTAATTCATTAGCTCTATAGTAAATACAAGTCAGGGCTAGATAAAAATCCTGGCCTTAGGCCATGTGAAGGAACTAAGACAAGATCATTCAGGAATCTCTCTAAGGAATTTTCAGAGAAATTCCAGAATTATTTGTGATTCTCCACATACATCAATTCTAGAAATTATCCCCAAGTTAAAGATCCAATTATGAGAACAGAACATCATCTATCTGTTCTCTTTCACCTTCTCTCTCTCTCTCTCTCTCTCTCTCTCTCTCTCTCTCTCTCTCTCTCTCTCTCTCTCTCTCTCTCTCTCTCTCTCTCTCCCTTCAAAACCCTCTGCTTAAAAAGCAGCACAACTTCCATTCTTCCCTTACAAACCTGTATACTCAAGCTTTATGGACTTTAGATCAAAGACCCTCTTTCTTCTGAATTCAAACCCAACATACCTTCTCCACCTTCTCTGACTTGCTTTTACCATCATAAGTCAAACAACCATTCCATTGGTATCACTTCAATTGCTAATAAGTAACCCAAAGATTCCTCTGATTTAAAGGATTACATTATTGAACCATCTTTATCATAGAGCTCATCCATTATAAATTTCAGTTCATAGAACAAATTGGTAAACTAAGGTAACCACTGAGTATTGAACAAAATCTATGGTACAGTCTGGTTTATAAGGAACTTTTGTTTACATTCAAACAATACCTGAAATACATATTTTAGCAGCAACTCACATAACATCTAAAAAAAAATTTCATAAAGCATTTAGTATTACAGGATCTATTTTAAATTTAGAGATTTGAAACCTTTTAAGGACCATAAACCTTAAAGCAAGCCTTTTGACAAGCAGGCTGATTATCTATTTTTGAGATCAAGAAGTTAAATGTAATAATAAAGTTAGTCCAACTTTAATACACTGGGTGAAAATCATTGAGATGAAAACTATTTGATAATTTTATACAAAAACCCATTTTTGGTAAGTTTAAACACTTAAACCCATTTTTTCCTTTAAATCTCTTATGGTGGAAAGGATAGAACGCAGTCTTCTTGAGGCTATGCTGCTAAAAAAAAAAAAACCTGTTTTACAAAACTTATCTGTGACTTTTCTATACAAACTGAAATTTCACTATCTTACAAAATTAAAATTAGGATGTTATTTTCTAAACCCACATATATACATGATCACAATTTTGAAATAAAATGACAATAAATACCTCTAATAGAGAGATTTAAGCATTATTTCCTTCTGGCTAGCAGACAAGGAAAGGAGATTTATCAGGTCTTCTTATCTCTCCCTGTTTAACTCAAAACAGAAGATAATTAAAAGGTTGTTCTACAAGTTGAAAAAAAAACTTAGTTTTAAAAGTGTAAGACATTTAAAAATCCCAAAAATAGGGGTGTCTCACCAGTTGTCTCTCTGTTCAGAATCAACCCTCTTCCTCCCTGAAGCAAAGGAGGAAGCAGAGGTCTGATCAGTGAACTGATAGTTTCCCAGTTTCCTTTTCCCTTTGTCTTAAATGGGTTGGCTAGTCCCTATCTAGCTTGACCTCAGGCTGAAAAAAAAAATTTCAATTGTAAGTAGAGGATGGTATTACAATTTGAGGGTACCATGGATAGGCCATGCCTCTTGCTTACCAAGGATGTAACGTGGCTAGTCAACATTACAAAAAGAAATTAGTTGCTTTTTCTTTAAGCTGTTTAGTGCCAATTTTTTCCAATTTTTAAGTATACACTGCAAAGGGGAATCTCGGGGTATGCTCTGTCTCTGTCCCATTTAGATGCAGAATGGCCAATTCCACGCCGGAGGGTCAACAACTGTGCATCAACAGAGGTTGCCCAACCAAGAGCACTCAGTTTAACACTAAAGTGAGACTTCCAACACACCAGAACATCTTCCAGTATCAGAAGGGGAAGCCGATAGACAGACCCCAAAATCCAGTGGCCAGACTGATCTGGGACCAATGGGAGAGAGAGCACAAAAGAGTTCCCACAAAGATATCACCCAAAAGATTAGGGTTTCAGGAGTCAAAGAAAAGGCTCCTTCCTACCTGAGAAGCTATGTCCTCGTGAATGATCCAAGGTACAGGAGTAGCTTTCAGGAGAGCCAAAAATTTTGGGCACCAAGATGTTATGGGGGTGCAGATGTGTACCTCTGGGGTTTGGGAAGGATACCTTTTGCAAGAATGCAAGACCCCAAAACTTAGCTTAAAAACAAAAAGATAAATGTATTAATTTAGGAGGTAATGTTGAGAAT
The DNA here is from genome assembly GCF_027887165.1 of Monodelphis domestica. Lineage (NCBI taxonomy): Eukaryota > Metazoa > Chordata > Mammalia > Didelphimorphia > Didelphidae > Monodelphis > Monodelphis domestica. The sequence goes on from NC_077230.1 coordinate 238,039,890, forward strand.
GGCCAGGAGGATAGCAAGGTGGAACAGCAAGATGGGGAGCAGTTCCTTGGGAGGACAGCATGGATGGAAAAGCTGTCCCCTGGACGACATCAGTTCTACTCTTTACAACAGATGCTATGTCATGGTGTGGACGTGACCTAGAGTGCTAGTCACTCAGGCATTTGGTGGGGTGAGGTGGTCATCTGACTGGGGTCTGCCTGAAGGCATGAAGATTCCTTAACAAACAGATATCTTGAGATGTAGCCTGATAGGATCGAGGTGTAGCCTGGAGGCACATCTCTCTGTCCGTAATAGTTTGCCTGAGTTTCTGGGGGTACAATGCCCATGTCACCATCACAGTCCCTTCTCCTGTCATGTAGCAATAGGGTGTAAAAATCCCAGAATACATCATGCCAGGAGGCAGTGCCCACTCTTGCACCTGTCTCCCAACTCTTAAACATTACTACCAAATTAATAAATTTCTCTTTTCATTTTTAAGCTAAGTTTTGGAGTCTTGCATTCTTGCAAAGGGTAACTGTCCCAAACCCACAGGTTACCTCAAGCTCCCCACAACACTTATATTGTATGAGCTTCAGCTTTTAGAACTGTAAAATGAGATTTTAAAGGTAGATCATCAATCAATTAGCAACATACTAAGCACCCAGGAACTGTGCTTGGTACAGGGAATATAAATACAAAGAATGAAACAGTCTCTTTCAAAGAATCTCTAAGGTCTGTTTTAGTTCTTGGTCTACCTAATCTTTGTATTTCTCTCATTAGCTGGTATAGTATCCTTTACATGATAGACATCTAATAAATGTTTATTAACTGAGTTGCATTGAAGGTATTCATGTTAAGAAGAGACGCGTGGCAAGAAATCTACTATAGTTTGTTTATATCCTTCTCTATTTCCCAACTATTTCCCAGGAAAGTTTTCTCTAAGAATATGCCTGCTAAATGAATTCAATTAAATTTCGTTATAGAGATATGTTCTTCCAGAAGAAAAAAAAATATATATATATATGCCACCTTCCATGTGAAAAATCACACTTAAAAAATGCACAACAACAACAACAAAAACTATGGTGTCAATCCCTATTTATCAATGAAGATCTACCTGTTCAAAGTAAACCAAATACTTCCTTCAGCATCTTGTTACATTGGCAGTAATATCACCATTAGAGATTTATTTCTGTGGGATCATTTATTTGATTATATCAATTGTTTCAAATGTTTTTGCCTTTTCTCAAGAAACCACTTGCACCCCTAACCCTAATGTTTAGAGGAGATGATTCCCACTTCATGGAGAAGATTATAACCATCTGATGGGAATGCTCTCATTTTCCCCATTCTGCCCCTAAGGGCATCTCAGTATCTTCACCCTCTTCCCTTCTGTCTCAGAGGAAAAGATATTATACCTTACCAAGCTCTCTTGATCTCATACTGATTAGCCCAAGACCTTGCTCAAGCAGTGCTCTACTCTTTCTCATACAAGTTCAGTCTGTCCTCTCCACTTGTTCCTTCCCAACAGCATGCTCATATCCTCGCAATCTTTTATTTTTGTAATTTACCTTTTTTTAACTTATCTAGCTACCAATCCATCTTTGTTGACCTCTTTATGACCAAAGTTCTTGCAAAAGTTGTCTACATCTATAACTTCCATTTTCCTACCATAAACTTTCTCTTCAACCCCTTCCAAAACTACAACTCTACTGAAACTACTTTCTGAAAGATACAACTTACTTCTGTCAATAAATCTTGTGGCCCTTTAAGTCTTTCATCTTTTGTAACCTTTCTAAAGATTTTACCATTGCTGACTACCTTCTCCCTTCTGTATTCTTACTCCTTTCCATAGCTTCTTAGATGCTATAACCTCTTGGTTCTCCTTCCTTTTTAAGCCATCCTTCTCAGTCTCCTTTCTCAATACTTAAATATTGGTATTTATAAAGTTTTCTTTCCTCTTTTCTCATATTCCTCTTCCTTGGAAATATTGTTTACTACTAATACTTCAATTAACCCCTCTAAGACTCCCAAGTGTATATATATATATGAGACCATTGGCTATCCACCAAGTGGCCATAAAATGGATAAAAATACAAAATGGAAGCATTCTTATATAGTACTGTTTCCATAGGAATGATAATGGATTGTCCAAAATACAGAAGCAAAGAGAGCTTTAAACTGTCCACAAACATTCCTAGCCATGTTCATACTCTGTCTTTGTCCAACAGCCAATAAGTTCATGCCCCCTACTAAATATATATGTATATATATGTATGTATATATATATACATGTTTATACACATAGATAGATAGACATATGTGTGTATGTGTGTCTGTCTCCCTGACTTTTTAGATTACAAGTATTGAATACATCAGAGGACCTAAGATCAGATCCCCATTTCTTTCATGCACTAGCTGTGTAGCATAACCAAGGCAAGTTGTTTTAACTGTTCTGATCCTCAAATACCTGTGAAATGAATGGCCTGAACTAAATGTCATCTAAGATCCCTTTGAGTTCTAGATTTGTGATTCTGATATCTCAAGTTGCCTAAAAGGCATACATTCAAAATTGAGCTTATTTTTTCTCCAAACCTTCTAACTCTATTTACTTTGCCATTTCTATGATGCCACTGTTTGACTGTTATACCAAAGGATGGTGGTTATCTCTGACTCAGCCTCATACTTCATAAGTTCCCATGCCTTTTTGATTCTTCCTCTGCAATATCTCCCATCCTTACCTTCCTGCCTAGTCTTACCTCTATGACACTAATATGGCCCCTCGAAGTTATCTGCTTGAAGCATGGCAATAGACTTCTATTCTCTTTTCTTTCATTTCTTAAATTCATAAGGTACTGGATATCAAATCAAAAGATGAAGATCCAGATTCTATTTCTACCACCTTCTAACCTTGTTTTGGTAAAACCCCAAACTTCTCCTTATCCCATGGGAACTTGCCTTCAAGAAACTCATATTGACCCTTTGTCCAAGACTGAATGTTAGGCCATCAAGCACCCATGGAGCACCTTAGATAGGAATAGTGAGACGTAGTCAAGTCAGAGGTACCTTTTTTTGTCTTCAAAGTTTCTTTTATTGTATTTAGACTTCTTCTAGCTACCCTAGCCTTGCCCTACAACCTCTTTCCTAAGCCCCTATGCAACCAATCAGTTGTTTCTCTTTGGTTATATTTCCTCAGATCGAAATAGAAACTCACATTCTTTAGCTGGATGGTTCCCATTTTTCTCCAAATACATTGTTCACAGAGTCTCAGAGCTTGTTCTGTGTGATTTTGTGTATGTTTATGACTCTATGTGATGGCCATAAGAGCATTGCCTCCCTTTTCCTGATTAAAAATGTATTCTTTTTTAACTGCTTTGGTGGTTCTGAGTTTCTTCTTGGATGACACACTTTTTTTACTTTGAGACCTTAAGCAGAATGACGCCACTTACTTCTCTCAAAATCAGTTTCTTCTGAAGGAATTCCATGGGAACTAGAATGACCTCCAGGAAGTAATGCAGAGTGAAAGGAGCAGAACCAGAACTGAGTACACAGAGACTGATACACTGTGGCACAATCGAATGTAATGGACTTCTCCATTAGTGCCAATGCAGTGATCCTGAAAAATTTAGAGGAATCTACGAGAAAAAACACTATCCATATTCAGAGGAAAAACTGTGGGAGTAGAAACACCTAAGAAAAATAGCTGCTTGAATACATGGGTCAAGGGTACATGGCTGGGGATGTAGACTCTAAATGAACATCCTAATGCAAACACCAACAACATGGAAATAGGTTTTGATCTAGGACACAAGTAATACCCAATGAAAATGTGCATCAGCTACAGGAAGGGTGGGGGAAAGGGAAGGGAGGGAAATAATATGATTTTTGTAACCAATGAATAATGTTATAAACTGACTAAATAAATTAATTTAAATTTAAAAAATAATTTTAACTAAAAAAATAAAATTAAAAAAATCAGTTTCTTCGTCTTAAAAGTGAGAATAGTATTATATGTGCTAATAGCAATAGAAGACATTTATATAGTATTGAAGTTTGTAAAAGTCTTCAGATCCTTAGCATTTTAATGTTTACAAAGCATGTTCTTCACAAAAACTCCATTTAAGAATTATTATATCCATAGAACTACTGTGAAAATTTATTAACATTTATACTAACTCACAGTTACTAGAAGAAAGTTGTTCTATAAACTATAAAAGAGATAGGAAATGGACCTGTAATTTCATTGGTATAAGGAACACGTGTGAGGATACTTATGCATGCACACCATTACACTCCCTTCCTCCTCAATCCCCATACAGGTAAGCACCATCTCTATGCATTTTAAAGTCTTAGAGAGCTATCTAGGGCATTAAGAGATTGTGTGAGTTGTCTAGGTTCACCTAGCCAGTATTTGCCAGAACTCAACTCTGAATCTTCCTGGCTTGGAGGCTGGAGGCTGACTCTCTAACCATTCTGCTACACTGTCTCTCACCTAAACTACATGAGTATGAACTGTTATCCATCATCATCATCGATATTATTGTTATTGTTATTATTCACCACAGGGCCACATCTTATCATGTCCTTCCTTTGCTCAATTCCCATTAATGACTGTGGATACTAAATAAAATTCAAAGACATCATTATAACATTGAAAACTCTCTAGAGACTGACACCACATTGCCTTTCAAGTTTTATCTCTTACTATTCCCTTTTTGAGCATGAATCTAAATGTGTATATGTTACTTAAGAACTAGCCTCACTAAGGGCAGAGTCTCAAGACCAGTGACTATCCACCAAGTGGCCATAAAATGGATAAAAATGCAAAATGACACTAGTCCTATGTAGTTCCATTTCCACAGGAATAATAGTGGATTGTCCAAAATATAGAGAGGGAACTATTCACAAACATTTATTTCCATGTTCATTCTCTTAATGTCTTCCAACAGCCAATATATTCATGCCTCCTACTGAAAGACCATCCTTGCTATGGATGAAACCAGCAACTGTAAAGAAGTCTTCACTGAAGAAAGTAAGGTGAAGAAAACAGCTAAAATTCTATTTGATTTTCTGTTCAATAGCCTTAAATTCTACTATCCCTTTAAGAAACCCTTTTCTTCCTATTTGACACCATTTCTACAGGAACTTCAAAAGCTGGAGCAGACTTCAACCAATGAACTATTGGTGGCAAAGTCAACAGCCTGAGAAAGCAGATGGGAGTGATAAAGTTTAATGCTCCTAGAGCTGACTGTTTGGTTTGGTTTGGTTTTTTCTCCCAAAGAGCCTGGGAGAAGATATAGATATATAGATATATATACATATATATATGTATATATATGTATGTATGTATGTATGAAGTAATGATGTTCACAGTGGTGGGATGCTGGATATATGCATTTTTGTATACCAAACACATGGGGAGAAAGCTAGAGTGAAACAGATTACCCCCACTAGGGAGGAAAGTTGAAGAAGTTTGACTACTTCAATGTATTTGATTCAAATCCAAAATATGCCTAATGAACACAATGCTGAGATATAAAAGCAAAAAGGAACAATCTCTGCCCACAAGAAGCTTACATTCAGAAGCTACCAGAAGGGATAAGAGATTGGAAAAAAACAAGGGAATGCACAGATGAAATTATCCAGAAATCTACTAAAGCCAAAGTAAGAAGGATATACGTATAAAATAAGTAAAGTGCCTCATAATACAAAAACTTGATAATTAGCAAAGAAAGGTATAGGTTTGTAGAAATCATTCCTATTTTATCTACTAAAGATCCTCAACAGAATTCAACCATAAGTATGATATTTAACTGAAACTCATTTTTTTGTTTTTGCTATTTAAGAAATACATCTTATTTCTGGACAAAGGAGTGGTTTAAATTTTTAAGCTTATTCACTTGAAGGGAAAGTGAATCACAGTTTCTATCCTGTCTCTAGGAATAAAACTCATTGACTTTACTGATAAACTTTTGGTTCAGGGAACCTGATTCTTTTTCCAGATACACATCAGTTGTCAATTTGTTGAATCATAGAGTTATTCATCCCTTCATTCAATAAGTATTTTAAGTCTATATTATGTGCCAATCAATCAATAAACACATAAGAACCTACAACGTGCCAGGTATTAGGGTGTATTTAATGTTAAGGATATCAAGACAAAAATGAAACAGTCCTCAAGGAGTTTTCAGGTTTTTGGCAAATGACAATGTGTACACTATAAAAAAAATACAAAATATGGTATACACAAAATAATTTTGAGCCCTAAAAACCAGGACCTCAGAGACCTGTTGGTAGAACTTGAGGAATCACCTCCACAACATACCCAACAAACAAGCATACAGACTAGGCTATAAGATCTGTAGGGAGAAGGAATTCTCCCAAAAAATTGATTCCACCTTTGAATAGCTCTAGTTCTTAGTAAGTTGGTTCTTTTATATATACATATAAATATATGTACATATATAGATATATACACATGTATCAACTTGAAATGTCTCTCCTCATTTCTATTCATGACTCCTACTTTTGGCCTCTGAGAATAAGCAGAAGACATCTAACTCCTCTTCACATATTGTTGTTCAGTCATTTTAATCATGTCTGACTATTCATGTCCCCATTTGGGATTCTTTTGGAAAGATATTGGAGTTGTTTGTCATTCTTTCTCCAGTTCATTTTATAGATGAGGAAACTGAGGTAAACAGTGTTAAGTGACCTGCCCAGGGTCATATAGCTGGCAAGTATCTAAGGCCAGATTTGAATTCAGGTCTTCCTGATTCCAGGCCTGGTGCTCTATCCCCTGGGACACCTACCTGCCTTCTTCATACAAATATCCTTCAAATATTTGAAGATGGCTAGCATATATCCTCTGAATTTTCTCTTCTCCACACTAAGCATTGACATTTCCTGCTAACAAACTGTCCATGACACAATATTGAAGCCCTTTGCCTGTCTGGTGGCCTTTCCTCTGGACCCTTTGCTACTTAATAATAGCCTTTGTACAAGTGAATACAATACTCCAGGATCTGACCAGGCCAGAGAATAGCAAGATAATCCCCTTCATGGATCCAATTCCTCTCAGTGATGCCTAATGGAGTGTTAGACTTTGGATGTAGTTGTTCTGTGACATCACATTATTGACTCACATTGAACTTTGAATGTATTTTTTAAAACCAACTCAGATCTTTTCCAAACAAACTCTTATACATGTAAAGATAATTTTAGACTGTCCGTTCATCAAAAGCAGGGATTGTTTCTTGTCTTCCTTTGTGCCCCAGGGCTTAGCACAATATCTGGCACATAGTAGGTATTTTAATAAATGCTTTTTGATTGACTGATGAACCCAAATATGACATATTTATCTGCTAAATTTCCACATTTTAGAGTGTAAACATTTTTAAAATCCTGTATCTATCATCTAGCAGAGCAGAAAATATAATACAGAGTTAAACTGAAAAATAAATGGCTGAACAAATCATGGTATGTGTGTGGGTGCTGTTTTGTGTTTGCCCATGTCGGTTATTTATGGTCCAGTGGGTCTGTGTAGAGGAACCGCACTGGGAGACAAGAACAAACATCTTTAGCATCTCCTCCCCTACCCTCCTCTAAGGAGATACTGATTCCTGCCAAAAGGGGAAGCTATCCATCTATTTTTATATTATTTTGGGAAAGTAACTTTTAGATTCAATCTAAAGTTCCTAATCAATATTCCTAAATATAGGCTATGGATTGCCCTGAATAGCTGTAACCCAGGGATGGCTCTGGCTTTCATGGTCATCTTAGCACAATCCATCTAAATTAATTATTCAAAGGACCTCAGAATCATTGAGTTAGTGATTAAGGAGGACCTACCAAATCCTATGCAGATGATTGACTTGCTTTGTATTTTTTCTTAACCCTTACTTTCCATCTTAGAATCAATACTGTATATTAATTCCACAGCAGGAGAGTGGAAAGAACTAGGGAACAAGGGTTAAGTGACTTGCCCAGGGTCACACAGCTAGGAAATATGAGTTCAGATTTTAACCCAGGACCTCCTGCCTCTAGAACTGTTCTTAATCCACTGAGCCACCTAGCTTTGTATTTATTTTGTAAATATTTTTCTGTATATGTGTTTCCCTGAGAGAAAGTTAATTTCTCCAGAACAGGAATTATTTCAGTTTTGTCTTTTGCATTTCCAGAGGAAATTGTACAGTGTCTGACTAAATAAACAGATGCTTGCTTGATTGATTGATCCTGTCTAGGTCTCTGTATGGAGCTATAGAGCCTTGGGCCATGAGAAGTCCCCAAGAGGTCATCGCCTTTATCCCATCCCTCTAAATGGGATGGCCTCTGAACCAACCCCAAAGGAAGATGATCTCCTGTTTCTAAAACCCTTTAGACAAAGATCTTTTGTCCCTCCCTTTGTACCTTTTTACATTTCTATACTTTACTTAATTCTTTTATATTGTAGTTTTAACTCATGGCCTCAGTATGGTTTTTTTAAAGCTTCCATTAATCATATATATGCAAATATGCTGTACACACACACATTCATAAGCATCTACTCCTGCCTTCACTGAGCCCCACTGTGGGTTACCTCAAACCCAATTTCTCTGCAATGGAGCACTAACAGATCGTTATATTCAAGCTTCTAAGTTCTGATGGTGGAAATACGAAACTGTTCAGACTCAGTCTGTCATACATCTCTGACTTTAACTGAATCATAGGATCCTAAATTTAGAGCTAGAAGCATCCTTAGAGGTCATCTAGCCCAACCCTTTCCATCTACAGATGAGGAAACTGAGTCCCAAGTTTAAAAGTTCAAAAACGTGTCCAAATAACTGGCTCAAAGTCATACATATGATAAATAGCAGAACCAAAATACAAACATAGGTCCTCTGACTCCAGTCCAGCATGCTGATTTGTATCAATGCACAAGAATCCTTTGATTAATTTCTGATTGACTTCCCAACACTTCTCACAATGGCTGTCCCAAATTTGCTCCTCTATTCTCAAACCTCAAATTACACCCTATCCTCTTATCACCTCTTATTCTCTCACTGATGGGAAAGATCCACATATTTGTTAAGGCAAAGGAGAAAGAGCTAGAAAAGGGAAAAAGATTAAAAGTAGCCATAAGGGTCCCTCCTACTAAATCCACTAATCCTATGATTCTGTCAGTAGATGACTTCACCTCCAGCTTTCCTTGAAATACACTTTCCACTACACCTCAAGAACTGACTCCATACTTTTTCCTCTTCTCTATATATATTTTCTCTTTCTTGCAGACAAAATCTAAATCAGTGATTCAGCAATCTCCTCTATGCAAACGACCCACAAATCTATCCATCTAGTCTCATATCTCTTCTAACCTCCAAGCCCATTGCTCCACTTTGACAACCATCTGACACCTCACAAATCAATGTGTCTATAATTGGTCTTCATCTTCTCCACTAAATGTACCCTTCCTCCTAATTTTCCTTTTTCTGTCACTGACATCACCAATTTTCTCTGACACACAGGCTTAACACTGACTTGGTTGCCTTTGATTGTTTTATATCTTTCAGTTCCCACCACCACCACCACCACCACATGCAATTCTGTCTAAGCTAATTCTGAAATATCTCTAATGTAAGACCTCTCCTCTTCACTCACTCTGGCATCATTCTTCTTCAGGCTTTCATCTTCCATCACCTCTATTGCTGTTAGAAGTTCCTCATTACTCTCTTTGCTTGCATTTCTTCTTTCACCAATCTATCCTTCACATAGCTGCCACAATAATGTTCTTCAAGCACTGGTTGTATCATGTCATGTCATTCTGCTCAAGAATCTTCAGCATTTCCCTACTGGCTATAAAATAAAAAGCAAATTCCTTCTCTAACACATACATTTCTGCAAAATCTGGCCCCAACCAAACATTCCATCCTTAATTTATGCTATGTCTCTTTCATAAACTCTATAGTCCAATACAGACTATACCCTGAGCTATTAGTCATCAGCTGATCTCATCATTAATTTTCTTATCTCCAGGCATTTACATAGGCCATTCTCCAGGTCTGGAATGAATTCCCTGAGTATTTCTACTATTAAAATCTTCCTCATCATTCAAGTCCCTACTTAAGTACCACTTCATTTGTGGAGTCTTCCCTGATATCCCAGCTCAAAGTGTTTGAGCCTTACTCAAATCTGAGATCTCTCCTTCCTAAAGCATCCCACACATTTTAAAGTGTTACATAAATGTTTGTTACTATTATTGTTAATTTTCACCCTCTACTTTGTATCATACTTATTTATCTACCTTCAGAGTCCCTATAAGATTCGAAAAATTCTATAAGTCCAGTAATGTGAAAGATACATAAGACCCCCAAGGTACCTGTAAGTTCTTTAGGTAACATATCCACTTTCCAGGAAATAACAATGAAGGCAAATTAGACATTTAAGATATTGTTAGCCTTTTGACCATGAAAGTCCAGCAAAGAAGTGTGGAGCAGGTGAATGGAGTTATAAGTAAGTGCACTGAAGTGCACTTGGCAGCATTTATTCAGCAAACAATTTTTTTTAATATTTTAATTTTTTCCCAATTACATATAAAAGAAATTTCTAACAGTTTTCTAAAATCTTGAGTTAAAAATTCTCTCCCTCCCTTTCTTCCCCCCCTCCATGAGATGGTGAGCAATTTGATATGTTATGCATGTAATATCATGCAAAACATTTCTGTATTGGTTACATTATAGAAGACACTTTAAAGAAAACCCATAATGAAATTAAAGTGAAAAATAGTATGCTTTGGGAGGGGAGGAGGGAGGGGGGGACCGCTGGGTGGTTCAGTGGATTGAGAGCCAGGCCTAGAGACAGGAGATCCTAGGTTCAAATCTGGCCTCAGACACTTCCTAGGTGTGTGACCCTAGGCAAGTCACTTCACCCCCCATTGCCTACCCCTTACCACTCTTCTGCCTTAGAACCAATGCGTAGTAATGATTCCAAGATGAAAGGTAAGAGTTGTTTGTTTTTTTTAAATAATGTGCTTTAATCTACATTCAGACTCCATACTTTCTTTCTCTGGAGGTAGATAGCATTTTACATCATAAGTCCTTCAAAATTATCTTGGATCACTGTATTACTGGGAATAGTTGTTATTCAGAGTTTATCATCATATAATATTGATGTTACTTTATAAAATTTTCTCCTGCTTCAGAATTGTCCCAGATCATTGCATTGTTGAGAGTAGCACACTTCCACAATGGATCACTGTACAATAATATTGCTATTAATAATGTTCTCCTGGTTCTGCTTATTTTGCTCGGCATCAGTTCATGAAAATCTTTCTAGCTTTTTCTGAAATCATCTTGTTTATCTTTCTTATAGTACAATAATATTCCATCACCAACATGTACCACAATTTGTTCAGCAATTTTCAATTGATGGACATCCCCTTGATTTCCAATTCTTTGCTACTACAAAAAGAGTTGCAATAAATATTTTTATACAAGTAGATCTTTTACCCTTTTTTTTATCTCTTTGAATACAAACACAGTAGTGATATTACAGGATCAAAGGGTATGCACAGTTTTATCACACTTTGGGCATAGTTCCAAATTTCCCTTCAGACTGGTTGGATCAGTTCACAATTCCACCAAGAATGCATTAGTGTCCCAATTTTGCCATATCTCCAACATTCATCATTTTCCTTTAATGTCACATTGACCAATCTGATAGGTGTGAGGTGGTACCTCAGCATTGTTTTAATTTGCAAATAATTTAATTGCAATTAAGTTAATTGCAAAATATTTAAAAATTAATTTAATTTAGATCATTTTTTCATGTGATTAATAGCTTTGATTTCTTCATCTGAAAACTGCTTTTTTTAATATCCTTTGACCATTTGTCAATTGAGAAAAGGCTTGTATTCTTCCAGATTTGTCTTAGTTCTCTATAAATCTGAGAAATTAGGTCATTATCTGAAAAATTTGTTATAAAGTTTTCCCCAGTTTGTTGTTTCCATTCTAATCTTGGTTATATGCATTTTGTTTGTACAAAAGCATTTAAATTTAATATAATCAAAATTGTTCATTTTATATCTTATGATGTTCTCTGTCACTCGTTTGGTCATAAATTCTTCCCCTTCCCAAAGATATGCCAGTTAAACTATTCTATGTTCCTCTGATTTAGTTATGGTATCACTCTTGATATCTAAATCATATATCCATTTTGACTTATCTTGGTATAGATCTAGTTTCTGCCATACTGTTTTCCAATTTTTCCAGCAGTTTTTGTTAAAAATTGAGTTCTTATTCCAAAAGCTGAGGTCTTTGGGTTTATCAAACACTAAGTTAATGAGGTTATTTACTCCTATGTATTGTGTATCTAATCTATGCCATTAAACTACCATTCTATTTCTTAGCCAGTGCCAAACTGTTTTTGGTAATTACTGCTTTATAGTACAGTTTGAGGTCTGGTACTGCTAGGCCACATTTCTTTACAACTTTTCTTCATTAGTTTCCTTGATATTCTTGATCTTTTCTTCTTCCAGATAAATTTTATTTTTTCTAATTCTATAAAATTATTATTTGGTAGTTTGGTATGGCACTGAATAAGTAAATTAATTTAGGTAGAAATATCATTTTTATTATATTAGCTCTGCCCACTCATGAGCAATTAATAGTTTTCCAATTGTTTAGATCTGACTTTATTTGTATGAAAATTTTTTTGTAATTGTGTTCATATAATTCCTGGGTTGTCTTAACAAGTAGATTCCCAGTCATTTCATATTGTCTAGTGTTATTTTAAATGGAATTTCTCTATATCTTATTGCTGAAATTTATTAGAAATGTATAGAAATGCTGGTGATTTATATGGATTTATTTTGTATCCTGTCACTTTACTGAAGTTATTAATTATTTCAACTGGTTTCTTAGTTGATTCTCTAAGTATCCCATCATGTCATCTGCAAAGAGTGATAGATTAGTTTCCTCGCTGCCTACTTTAATCCCTTCAATTCTTTTCCCCGCTTATTGCTAAAGCTAGCAATTCTAATACAATATTAAATAATAGTGGTGATAATGGGCATCCTTGCTTCATTCTTGATCTTATTAAGAAGGCTTCTAACTTATCCCCATTGCAGATGATACTTATTGATGGTCTTAGGTAGATACTACTTATCATTTTCAGGAATGACCCATTTATTCTTATGTTTTCTAGTGTTTTTAATAGGAATGGGTTTTGTATTTTGTCAAAAGTGCATTTTTTAAACCTATTGAGATAATGATGTGTTTTGTTAGTTTAGTTATGGATGTGGTCAATTATGTGGATAGTTTTCCTAATATTAAACCAGCCCTGCACTCCATTATGAATCCCACTTGGTCATAGTGTGTGAGACAAAATTGAAGGTCCTATTCTCAGAATGTTCAGCTTACAAGGACTCCAGGACAAGCTTGAAAGGGAAACTGATGAAAGACAGAAAGGGCAATGAACAGCTCAGTTGCTCCCTTTACCTCACCTGCACTTACAAACACAGGTTTTTGTAAGGGTTAAATTTAATGGTTGGACAATAATTTTATAAAATAAGTGGTTGCCAATATTTATTATATCTTGAGTCAGAAATTTATTTACAAATACTTACAAAATGTAGAGGAAATAATAAAGTAGAGAAATGTGAGGGGGTTAGAGATATTATCTATTCTATCAATCTAAATGTTTGCTCAGGGTCTGCTTAATCCAGGCAGAGATTAATTAGCTCTGAACCAGGAAGTCTGGTGGTGAGTAACCATGGAGCCTCCTCCAAAATGGAAGCTAGTCTCTTAAAAAACTAGGAAAGGAATCAGCCTTTCATTCACCCAGTGAAGTAGTCTAGGAGTCAGGGTTTAAGTTGAAGCTGAGTTCCAAACCCACAATTCATGCCAGCAAAGCTCCCTCCAAGACTCTCCCCTGTCAGAAAACTATCTTTAGAAAACAATCTCTTCAGACTATCTTCTTAAAGACAATCTTCTTTGAGGGAGTTTGGGGCTTGCTTTTATGATGACTTTTTGTCCCTTCCCTTTTTCACAGGGGTCAATCACAGTTTCCAAATTGTCCAAATTGTCTAGCACTGCCCCTGGGGCAGTGTCTTTGGGATTCACACGTCTCATCCTCTAAAGGTGTCAACTCTTATCAAAGGCCTCTGACAGTGTCAACTCTGATCATAGGATTCACAAGTTTGGGATCCATACATCTCATCCTCTTAAGATATAAACTCTTATCAAAAAATTCACAAGTTTCTGACTGAGTTATGTAATATTTAATGGGAAAATGTGTTTGAAGAACAGGGGATACCGAAGGTTTTGTAACAGGGAATGGAGGAGTTGAAGGGAGAGAGGGAATATGACTACCAATGAGGTAAAAGAAGAGAGATGCCCCCTGCCAAGAGGCTATTTTTGAAAAATGGGGTTCCCAAGAAATGGGCCACTTATGGTAGCCTGAGGAGATATCTTCTCTATTGGTTTATGTTGAAGATACCCCAGAGCAGGTGAGCATGGGTCCTTCTGAGGGACAAGCCTCCCCCCAGACCAAGGTATCCCAGCAGGGGTGCAATAAGGACTGTTTATAGTTGAATGGCTGTCCTGAGGTTCAGCTCCCTCTATGTTTCCTGAAATGATAGTTCTCTTATCTGACTGAAGCTATTTAAATAAAGATAAATTTTAATAACAAGTTTGGATTGGGGAGGTATCAGGGAAGAGAGAAGAGGGATTTCCGTAGATAATGTTTGAGTCTCTCTCAGTTTTTGAGCTAAGGCCAGGCCTCACAAGCTGGTGGAGGGTATCTTTTATTCCTGTCTATGCTAATCTGTGATAGTTCTCTTAAGTTCAAAGTTTTAGCAGTACACAATGAGAGGAAGAGAAGTTCTGACTTTCAAAGCTGGTTGGGCCTGTCTCTTCAGGTTGACACCCCTAAAGACTGGCCTTACAGTTCAAACTGTTTCCCTTAAGTCCTTTTGTCTGATGACACAATCACAGGAATCCAGGTAGAGCACAAAGTTGGGAAAACCAGGAATAGAGGGACTTCTATCCAGAGACAGGGAAAGATGTTCCTTCTAGCTGGAGGGCCAGGAAGCAAGAGAGAATCAAAAGATCAACTGCCACTCCCAGTTGTCCCTCACCTCACCAACTGTCATTCTTGTAAATATCTACTCTCTAACATTCCAACTGCTGTTTGTCCCACCTGATTGGCAGAAAGTCCAAAACTTGATTCAGTTTTCCTTTCCACAGTTAAGAGTGGGGTTCTCCAAATAAGTAACTGTGAACTCCTTTACTGAGTGTTAAGTAGGAGTGTTTTTAAGTTTTTGGTTGATTAACTCAACTTAGGGAGATTAAGAAAATAAAGAATTCGTTTTCACATGTTTTGGATTGTAGGTAAAGGCTGATAGAGTCCTCACAGGGGAGGGGGAAGGAGACTAGTGTTGGGAAACTGCATATATTTCCTGTTTTCTGCCTGCAGAAAGAAAGTATATTCCTTTATATTCCCATTCAATTTTCTCCAGAGAGCTATTAGTTCTAACTATTCTAAAATTTTATTCACTTCCTTTACTTCTTTCTTGTTTAGTTTTTGGTTTGATTTATTTAGATCTGAAAGGGGAAAGATGAGATCCTCCATTAGTATAGTTTTTAAGGGCAAAATAACCCAAACTCTGCTCCTAAAAAGGACAGATTCAAGTCTCTCCAAGCCATGGCACAGCGTGAGATCAGGAAGATGCAAGACTGATGGTGGGAAAAAAAGGCAGAAGAAATCCAGCATTTTGCTGATACGAAAAACTACAATTTTTCAGTGCCCTCAAGACTATCTATGGGCCATTAAAACCCACCACCATTCCCTTGCTATCCTCTGATGGTGACACTCTCATAAAAGATAAAAAAGGCATCAGCAACAGGTGGAAAGAACACTTCAGTCAACTTCTCAACCGACCCTCTTCAGTCAACCAAAGTGCCCTTGACCAGATCCCCCAAAACCGCACCATTGAACAACTTGACGTCCCTCCTTCAATAGAGGAAGTCCATAAAGCCATTAAACAAATGAGTACAGGCAAGGCACCCAGTAAAGACGAGATTCCAACTGAGGTGTACAAGGCTTTAAATGGAAAGGTGCTCCAGGCATTCCACATAGTGCTGACCAGCATATGGGAAGAGGAAGACATGCCCCCAAAACTCAGAGATGCCTCCATCATAGCCCTATACAAGAACAAAGGCTAACTAGCAGCCTGTGACAACTACAGAGGCATCTCACTACTCTCCAATGCTGGAAAGATCCTCGCCCGTGTTATACTCAACAGACTCCTGTCATCTGTTTCAGAGCAGAACCTGCCTGAATCACAATGTGGCTTCTGACCAGATCGCAGCACCATTGACATGGTCTTCACGGTGAGGCAAATGCAGGAAAAATTCCTTGAGCAGAACCTGAGTCTCTACATTGTCTTCATAGACCTGACAAAGGCGTTCGCCACAGTGAACAGGGACACATTGTGGGTGATCCTCAGCAAGCTCGGTTGCCCAGCAAAATTCGCCAAACTGATCCAGCTCTTTCATGTCGACATGACAGGGGAAGTCCTATCTGGTGGAGAGACTTCCCATCACTTCAACATCTCCAATGGCATGAAACAAGGCTGTGTCCTCTCTCCGGTACTATTCAACCTATACTTCACCCAAGTATTATGACATGCTGTGATGGATCTAGACCTGGGTGTCTACATCAAGTACCGACTGGATGGCTCACTATTCGACCTTTGCCGCCTGACTGCAAAAACAAAGACAACAGAGAGATGACTATGCTCTCATGGCCCACCAAGAAAATCATCTCCAAACCATTGTGGACAGGTTCTCCACTGCAACAAAACTGTTTGGCCTGACTATCAGCCTCAGCAAAACAGAGGTGCTATTCCAACCTGCACCAGGGAGGCCAATTAACCAGCCGTGCATTACAATCAACAGCACGCAGCTTTCTAACGTCAACACTTTCAAGTACCTGGGCAGCACCATCTCCAATGATGGGTCCCTAGACCATGAGATCAATGCCAGGATCCAAAAGGCCAGCCAGGCGCTTGGGCAGCTGCGCTGCAAAGTTCTCCAACACAGCGGTGTAAGTCCTGTGACAAAGTTCAAAGTGTATAACTCAGTGGTTCTCAGCTCGCTCCTGTACGGTTGTGAGACATGGACACTATACCGGAAGCCCATGAAGCAGTTGGCGCAATTCCACCAATGCTCCCTCCGGTCAATCACGAGGATCCGATGGCAGGACCGAATCACCAACCAGGAAGTCCTCGACAGAGCCAACTCCACCAGCATCGAAGTCATAGTCCTCAAAACCCAGCTACGATGGTCTGGACACATCATCCGCATGGACCCACAGCGAATACCAAGACAGATATTCTATGGTGAACTGTCAGCTGGACTCAGGAAACAAGGCTGACCAAAGAAAAGATTCAAGGATCAGCTAAAGTCATACTTGAAGTGGGCTGGCATTACACCAAAGCAACTAGAACTCGCTGCCTCTGTCAGAAGCAGCTGGCGAACCCACATTAACCATGCCGCCACCACCTTTGAAGATGAGCTACGTCGACGTCTTGCCGCTGCGCATGAACGCCGACACCAGGCCATAACCGCACCTCCCGTAACAACTGGCGTCCCATGCCCCGTGTGCCACAAACTGTGCGCCTCAGCCTTTGGACTCCAAAGCCACATGAGGGTACACCATAGATGAAACTGCACAAAGACAATCATCATTCTCGCTCACCGAGAGACTACCACTAATAGATCTCATTCTGGGCTTGATCAGGTCAGGCACACTGTGGACTACCTTAACCTGGAGCCATAACTTTGTCTTGAGCTTTGGTAAAGGCTAGCTCTGTCTGCTCAGTGCCCTGGGGACTGCCTGGCACTGGGGCTCAGGGACTTGCTTTGGGATTACACAGATCAGGCTTACTGCGCAGATTGCGTTTCTGGACCTTCTTGGAACTTTATGAGGTATTTTGGGGATTATATTGCTGTTGTCTTAGAGAGGGTCTCAGGATCTGGATGTTGGCTTGGGCCCAGGTTCCGATCCTGGAACAGTAGATGTGGGGTTGGGGGGAGGGGCTTGCTGTTGCCTTGTGCTGGTACTTCTTGGTGTAGCCTCCTGCAGGCTATGCTCCCTTCTCACCCCAGTGAACCAGACCCTCTCTGCCTACTTTTCAAATTGTTCTCTGCATGAAAGTTATTTTCAACTTTCTTCTTGTTGATTCTTTCACTCTAATACTTATTTGGGGACATTATTTTAAGGTTGGTTGGAAAGGATTCTCACGGTGTTTTGAGCTTTTCCTGCTTCTACTCTGTCATCTTGGCTCCACCTCACCCCCAGGTCACATTTGAACCTAGGTCCTCCCAACTCCAGATGTGGTGCTCTATTCACTGTGCTACCTAGTTGCTACTCATAACTCCAAAATGATTGGCTATTCAACCAATGATACAGGGCATCTAGAACTCATGAAATGGTGTACTACAGAGGAACTCTCCATCAGAACCAGATCAAAATAAAATTGCAAAATGTTTTAAATATATATATATATACATATATATATATATATATATATATATATATATATATCATGACATAGATGATGTTAATTTGTGGTTTTCTAAATCAATGCAGAGATTTGTTTGTATTTAAATTTGACATGACTGTGTATTGGTCCAGTTTATTAAGAAGAGGGAATGGGAGGAAGGCTGCCAGTCAGAGCTTACACACACAGGATACTTGATGAGGGGAGCAGAAAATTCCCATACTAGTTGATAGTTGTTTCTTAATTAGACCCCCAAAGGCTTTCAATTCTTCCCAAAAGTAACAGGATTATGGATAGCTTTATAATCACCAATAAGAAGACCCTTCCTTCTCTTTAAAAAGTCATTCTATAAGAATAAATGGATAAAATGTAAGTAGTATCTATCTAAAACCATCAGCATGCACTATCTGTAATAAGGACAAGCTAGAAGCCTTTCCAATAAGATCACCAGAGAAGCACGGATACCCATTATCACAACTATTACTCAATATTGTACTAGATATGCTAGATATAGTAACTAGAGAAGAAAAAGAAATTGAAGGAATTAGAATAGGCAATGAAACTATATATAAATATATAGTACACAGATAAATCAGTATAGAATATATGTTAATATAATGAATAATACAAATATGTCATATATAAGTATATGTTTTACATATGCAACGTTAGAATAGGTGATTAGAAGAGGGAAAAGTATGCCAGGAAGCAGATAATGATTTCAGTAACAGATTTCCAATTACACAATATGTTGAGTTAAAAATTCTCTCAGACAATTTTTTATTAAAAACTTTACCTTTTGTCTTAGAATAGATACTGTATTTTTAATGGAATCATTGATTTTTCTTTGGTCCACTATAAGTTACAAAGAGGTGGTAAGAGCAAAAGTAGAGAAATGCAAAAAGAGGGTAGAGAAGATGTCTAGCCTATTACACTAAATATTGCTCCAGTGCTTAGCTCAGCCTGGCAGGGCTTGTTAACTCTGGATCAGAGGACCTGGTATTCTGCCCACATGGCTTCCTCTAAGAGGGGAAGGCCTCTCCAGAACTAATCTCTCCAGAAGCCAGGAAAGGAAGGCCAGCAGTTCACTCACCCAAGAAATAGTCCAAGAGCCAACATCCTAAGTCAAAGCTGAGGTTCAAGTCTCAAGTCACTTCCAAGAGGCAGGTCATCAATTGAAGCTCCAAGTTGAAGATACAAGCTGAAGACCCCCAAGCCAAAGACTTTTTATAGTCACCCCCTGTTCCTTCCCCTCTTCACAGGGGCCGATCACAGTTTCCAAATTGCCTAGCACTGCCCAAGGGGCAGTATCTGTGGGATCCACCTCTTATCCTCTGAAAGGTGTCAACTCTTATCACAAGTTTCTGATTGATTGGGTTAACAGGGTGGATTGGCATTTAATTATTTTGTATGTATTTGTTCTCTTTATAATCATTCTCTATATATCTATATGTCTATTTGTATTTTACTCCTCTTCACTTCCTTATAAACATGAGTTGTTTCATTATTCCAACTTGTATCCCCAAAAGTTAGTACAATGCCTGGAACAAAACAGATACCTAACAAATGTTTATTGTCTGATTTGCTCCTCTGTTTTTACAAAACAAAAAACAAACACTTATCTCCCTCTATGGCAATTTCTGAGGCAGCAAATAATTGGAAACAAAGTATGGGCCCATCAACTGGGGAACTGCTGAAGAATTTATGGTATGTGAATGTAATAGAATATTGTTGTTCTGTAGAAATGATGATTTTGAAGAATTAAGAGATCCTAAAGAAGATTAAAATGAATTATTTCTGAGTGAATATAGCAGAACCAGAAGATACAATGACTGAAATAACATAAAAGGAAATCAATATTGAAAGACATCAGAATTTTGGTTAATGTAGGCACCAATCTTGACTTTCTTTGAAGAATGCCTTTCTCCTCTTGGCAGAGAAAGCTATTTGTGCAAAAGAATATGTTAGTTTATTTTTATTTATTTTGCTTCTTTCTTATAGTAAGGGTTCCATTAGAGAGGTAAGATCATTGGAAAGTAAGATTAACATTTCCCAAAAGCATTAACAAAACCATTTATCTAAAATTATTATAATCTGTTTTAGAATTTTGCAGGGGTCAATGATGATTTCACCCATCTTTACTTTTCCAGAATCTGCCCTTTTCTCCCACTTAAAAAAAATTATCTGTCTCTAGGCTTCTGACTCCTCACTCTTCAATTATTCCTCAGAGTTAATCAACAAGTAGTTCCATGATAATTATACACTTTTTTTTTCTGGATCTTCAAATATACTTTGTCTAGGCTAAAGATTTAATTCAATTCAAACAGCTAGTGCTACCTCACCTCATCTAGAACTTCAATTACATCTTAATGTTATTTGTTACAACCTTTCTAAGCAGAAGAAAATTTTTGTTAATATAGACAAAATAGGAGTTAAGTAGTGCTGCAGGGACCTATTCTGTCTTCATTCTTTCAGCTCTGACCCATAATTTAAAGGTAATTTATTATCCTTAACATTTTAGGTAAGGCTTAGCTCACTGAAATCAGCCTCCTTGATATCATTGCTGTTGTTCTAGGTTCTAGGTTCAAGTCATTCCTTCGTGTTTGACTTTGTCAATATATCCTGAATTTAAAATTGTGGGAAAGAATTTTTAAATCTGAGATCACAAAGATCTCTTTGCATAGCAACCACATTGTTCTTTGGGGATTCTTTCTTCTATTTTTATTATAAACCAAATCTCAATAAAACAAACAAAAAATTAAAACAAAAATTTTGCTATACCAATATAATGAAAACTATTTACAATGAAAATGCATTCAGCAAGCCTTTATTAATCACAGAATACGTGCCAAACAATGTGCTAAGCTTTGTGGATATAAAAGAAACAAATTCTTGCCCCAAAAGAACTAAAACTCTTTTTAAACCAACAATACCAATTTATTCTCTTCTTATTTCTTTCTAATTTCTGTCTCTGGCCTTTTATATCTTTATTTTTTATTTATATACACACACACAAAGGTGCTTTCTCCTTCTTGTACTCCTAATATGCTTTTCTTCTGATTTTTCTTTCTTTGTACAATTTCTTAGACCTCAACTCATTTCTCAAACTTTTTTTTGCTAGTTTTTGATATTTGCCATTTTTAATAGTTCAGTAGTTTCATAGTTCAATAGTTTTAATGGTTCAATAGTATCCCATTACCACTCTGCATTTAGCTTGTGTTTATTGAGGATGCCAAGGTCATCTAGTGCATCCTGGGTTACCTCTGGTCATCCTGACTTTTGTCTTACAGCTGGACTTTGATGACTCTGGAAAAAAAGAGTAAGGCTGATTGATGACTTTGTGCAATTCTGCCTCGATTAAATCCAATTCATATACAAATCAAGACATCACCATATGATGTCATTGATCTTCTTTGATAAACATAGGATGAACAGCATTGATTTGTGTAACTATTATCTCCCTCATTGGAAGAGAACAGAGACTGTCTGCTATTTTTTTGTATATCCAACACTTAGCTCAGTGTCTGGCACGTAGTAAATGCTTAATAGCTTCTTATTGATTAATTGATGAACTGATATGCTATAACTTGTTCAGCCATTACCAAATGATTAGAAATATAGACTATTCCCAATATTTTACTGTGACAAATACAATTAGGAAACTATTTGTACATATAAGTCTTTTTTTAATTATGTCTTTAGAATATATTATTGAACTTATTTATTTTATTATGTATTTATTAGTAAAGCTTCACTGAAATAATACAATATGAATCCTTTACAATTTTCACTGCTGAGTTGCCCATTTACTCTCCAAAAGGATTAAAGAAATTTACAATTGCATCATCAATGGAATAGATATTAAGATAATGTATCTATTTCCTACTAGCCTCATTATTAGAAATACATTTAAAATGTATCAGGAGGCCCCTCTTCACCTCCACCCTTTAAATCTCATTATTCTCCCTTTCCTTCCTTCCTTTTTTGCTCCAAGTTCTGATGAAAAGATAGCCCTTTTCCTTGTCAAGGCTAATTCCCTATTACAAGGATTTGTCCCCCATCCATCATTCCTTAACTTCCTATCATCTTTAGCTTCTCTTTATTCATTGTTCTCTTCCCCCAAGACAAGTGTTTCCCAAGCCTCTCCCATCTTAAAAAAAAAAAAAAGCAACTTTACACTTTAGTTCATCCTGTTATTCCTTCCTGCTACCATTTTATGGTAGTCAAATATCATAATGATTAGAACACTAGATATGGAATCAGGAAGACCTGAGTTCAAATCCTACCTGATACCACTTAACTGTGAAGTCTTGGGCAAGTCACTTAACCTAGGCCTGCCTCAGTTTCCTCATTTATAAAACAGAAATAATAATAGTTTCTACCTTCCAGTGTTATGGGGACAAAAAGAAATAACATTTATAAAACACTTTGCAAATCTTAAAAATATATATAAATGCTAGTTGCTGCTGCTGTTATTGTTGTTGTTATCTTTTTCCTTTCTCAGCTAAACTCCTAGAAAAGGTTCTCTACAATTATTGCTTATATTTCCTCACTTCTTACTCTTGAAATCGATTTTCCAACCACACCCCTTGATTGAATCTGCTCTCTCCAAAGTCACCAAAGTCTCTCAACTAGTAAATCCAATAGGTTTGTCTCAGTTCTCATTCTACTTGACTTTTCTACAATATTTGACACTTGACCTTGCCCTTCCCTTCTCTTTTATCCCCCCTTTGCTTTCTACCTCTTAGTTTTCCTCCCACCTGTGTAGCCATTCATTTTTATTGTCTATCTTCTTTCCACCCAATGATTCCAAGACTCCATCACAGACCATTTTCTTTTCATTCTCTTCCTAAATCATCTTATCAGCATCCATGGAGTTAACTATCATTTCCATTTTTCTCTATCATATCTGTTGCCCTCCTCCACAGGATACAATTTTACTTGGACAATTTTCTCCTTCCAATGATTTCAGTTAAAAATCTTCTTCAACCCATCAGTAACTCTTCTACTAAATCCTTAGCCCCCATTCTCATGAGATTAACTGCCCCTTATCAAGAAATCCCTATTCTTCTTCCTAAAGAAATAGTCCAGAAAACTAAATCCTTTTTTCACCATCTTCTACAAAAGTAACTATTCTATTTCTTCATTCTCCCAAAGTCAATTTTCTGGATACAAAGCTTCATACAATAGCAGCTTGCATGTATGCTCAATAAGCCAGGACTTTTCCAAGGAACACTATCTTGTCATACCATTGTACACATCATGTTCTATCAGCTACTTTTATAAACTGATCTCTTTTATAAACAGCTCTTTTGTGATGCTTAGCTCCAGGCCCAGACAGCTAGGTAAGTTGTCAGAATCAATATTTATCATTTTTACCCAAATTCCCCTCCATCTTATGAACTATATATGATGTTATAATTAGTATCAACTAATGAAATTACTTACTTCCCATATGAGAGGTACAAGGATTCTACATGGCTAAAAACAAATGATTCACTGATGCACCTTCTTAGAAGCTAATTTAGGATGTAAATTACCTTTGGGACTATTTTTAATTCTACTATAATTTCCTTGGGTGTACTTCTTATAACTCTCTTTCCAAAGTCACTTGGGTTCCTAAGGCCCATCTGAGTTTCAAGATATAGAACAATCCATTCATTTAACGAATATGCAACCCCAACTTGGTAAAAAAATCTACAATATGCAATGATATGCAAAATATATGGTCCACTCCCTCAAAAAGCTTACAATATAGCTGGAGACACAGGATAAGGAATTATAGTATTAACCCACTCTAGCATATTGGTAGTATGGTATATTAGGACCCAATAAGGAGTAGAAAAGATAACAGTCCTCAAAGTGAAAACATAGGTATTCATCTCAATTTCTAGTTCCCTAAAAGGTAACTAGGCTATTGAAACTCACCTGCTGAAATTTGTCTCACTTATATTGACTTGCTTGTCTTGCAATAAAAAAAAAGTCAATTCAATTCAATTTTTTTTAATTATTAAGCACCAATAATATGCCCAGGCAATGTGCTAAGCCCAATGGATATGGACAAAAATGAAATATTCTTTGCCCTGAAAGAACTCATTCTATCAACAAGGCTCTAAAATACTGGAAGTAAAAATAATTCCTAGCTTCATGAAGTCTAAGGAAGTCAAAAATATGATCCAGAAAATTAACAGGAATCTCAGTCCCAGAAATACATAATGAGCTGCCACAAAGATAAGGCAAGCACCCTGCAAGAGATGAATGTGAAAGAGGACAGAACAAACAGTATAAGAAGGAAAAACCTCTAGCACCAATTGACAGGATACTACCTACATGCTATTACACACACACACACACACATACACACACATATATTTACACACACACATCCTTGGAATTTATCATTTGCACATTCTACAGATGAAGCAAAGGAATCTCATTGAAGTCACAGGAAACCATAATATCTGACCTATTTGAAGGGCCTAGATTTCCTGATTCTCAGTTGAATCTAACAGTCAAGGAGTTGAGTGACAAGTCCATTTACCTCCTCTCCCACCAAAGAATCAAAGAGAGGAATCCAGACAAAACTTACAAGATTATCATTGTTGCCCTGTAAGGAATCTCTCTCTGCCAATATCCTAATAGACATCCTTCTTTTCTGTTTCCTGCCTGATGCCACGGAATTTTTAAAAATGCCTTGCAGAGTAGGAGCTCAATAAATATTTTTATTCCACAAATATTTCTTTCTCCTCCCATCTCTGGACATTTTCACTGACTGTCCTTCATGCAGGGAATGCTTTCCCTCCTCATCTCTATCTCCTGGCTTCTTTGGTTTCCTTTAAGACTCAGTTAAAATCCCATCTTTTACAGGAAACTTTCTGATTCAGCTTAATGCTAGTGTCTTCCCTCTATTGATTAACCTGTGTATATCTTGTTTGTACCTAATTATGTACATGTTATTTCCCGTATTAGACTGAACTCCTTGCAAGCAAGGACTATTAGGAGTTTGTTTTTTTGTTTTTTTTGTTTGGTTTTTTTTTGTCTCTGGCATGGAACTGTTATGTTATATATGCTCAAACTTGATGAGGCAGACCATCTACACCCCTCCATCTCTATGCCCACTCCAAACTCTAACTTTATCTATTGCCACCAATCATCTAGTTACCCCCTCATCCCCCACCCCAGCCCAAAGTTAGCTGTGAACCATACCTGGAGAGAAAGAGTTTTCCTTCCATTTCTTGGTCACTGTTCATGTAGTTTCTGACCACAGACATGACACATGACTACAGTTGATTGTGAGTTCTGGGTTGATCCCCACAGTGTTTTTTTCAAGCATGTGATATCCTTCCTCAGGGTTGCATTTTTAAAGTCAATAAATGATGATTCTGGCCTAAGTTTTTCAAGCCAAGAACCACAGCCTTTTTTTTATTCTCCTGAGATAGTAGAAGATACAAGTTTGGTCTAGAGTTTGTTATGGTAAAACATGCCTACAGCTTCTGTGATGAAGCTAGATAGCTTAGTGGATACAGCATTGGACCTGGAGTCAGCAAGACCTGAATTCAATTCCAGCCTTGGACACTTACTAGCTGTGTGACCTTTGGCAAGTTACTTCTCTGTTTGGCTAGGAAGAAGCCAGGGTGGCTCAGTGAATCTAGAGCACTGACCCTGGAGTTAAGAAGACCTGAGTTCAATTCTGGCCTCATATTCTTAATAGCTATATGACTCTGGGAAAATTACTTAACCTTTAAAAAAAAACAATATTTTATTTGGTCATTTCAAAACATTATTCATTGGAGAAAAAGATCATTTTCTTTTCCTCCCCCCCCCCCCATAGCCGACACACGATTCCACTGGGTTTCACATGTGTTCTTGATTCGAATCCATTTCCATGTTGTTGGTATTTGCATTAGAGTGTTCATTTAGAGTCTCTCCTCAGTCATATCCCCTCCACCCCTGTAGTCAAGCAGTTGCTTTTCCTCAGTATTTTTACTCCCACAGTTTGTCCTCTGCTTGTGGATAGTGTTTTTTTCTCCTAGATCCCTGCAGATTGTTCAGGGACATTGCATTGACACTAATGGAGAAGTCCATTACGTTCTATTGTACCATAGTGTATCAGTCTCTGTGTATAATGATTTCCTGATTCTGCTCCTTTCGCTCTGCATCACTTCCTGGAGGTTGTTCCAGTCTCCATGGAATTCCTCCATTTTATTATTCCTTTTAGCACAATAGTATTCCATCACCAACATATGCCACAATTTGTTCAGCCATTCTCCAATTGAAGGGCATCCCCTCATTTTCCAGTTTTTGGCCACCACAAAGAGCACAGCTATGAATATTCTTGTACAAGTATTTTTCCTTATAATCTCTTTAGGGTACAAGCCCAGCAGTGCTATGGATGGATCAAAGGGAAGACAGTCTTTTATCGCCCTTTAGGCATAATTCCAAATTGCTCTCCAGAATGGTTGGATCAATTCACAACCCCACCAGCAATGAATTAATGTCCCCACTTTGCCACATCCCCTCCAGCATTCATTACTTTCCTTTGCTGCCATGTTAGCCAATCTGCTAGGTGTGAGGTGATACCTCAGAGTTGTTTTGATTTGCATCTCTCTGAATATAAGAGATTTAGAGCACTTTTTCATGTGCTTATTAATAATAGTTTTGATTTCTTTATCTGAAAACTGCCTATTCATGTCCCTTGCCCATTTATCAATTGGAGAATGGCTTGATTTTTTTGTACAATTGATTTAGCTCTTTGTAAATTTGAGTAATTAAACCTTTGTCAGAGGTTTTTATGAAGATTGTTTCCCAATTTGTTGCTTCCCTTCTGATTTTAGTTACATTGGTTTTGTTTGTACAAAAGCTTTTTAATTTGATGTAGTCAAAATTATTTATTTTACATTTTGTGACTCTTTCTAAGTCTTGCTTGGTTTTAAAGTCTTTCCCTTCCCAAAGGTCTGACATTTATACTATTCTGTGTTATTCTGTGTGTCTGTTAACCCAGAATGCTTTGTAATATCGCTGAATTCTCACCTGGGTCAAGATCAAGATGGGGTATTTAACCTGATTGGAAAGGCTTCTGGGGCTCTGGCTTCTCTTCCTGTCTCTACTGGCAAGCAGACACATCTCATGATAGAGAAACAAATTTCTACCCAGACTCAGTTTCCCTAAATTTTAACTCTTACAGTTATGGTGACCACAAAGGGATCTGCTTGATTGATATCGCTCACCTGGTCCCGGTCCTGCCCACCCTGGTGGCCCGTTTTGGCTCTGGCTCCTGCTCCTGTCCTCTCCGTTCTCACCTGGTGCCTGCTCTCCCGGCCCTGCCTGCCTGTGTTCCTGCCTGCAACCATCCACTGGTCGTTGCCTGCCTGTTTCTGCACCTCAGACCCACACACACGACCCCAGCTGGCTCATCACCCAGGTTGCTGGTAACAGACCCAGTTTCTTCAGGATCAAAAACCAGCTGGTAACAAACAAGGTAATTTTCCCTTAGGCTAAGCCTCCACATGGGCAGGGGTATTGACCACATGGGCGGATCAGAGGAGGGGAGAGAGAAAAAAGGAGAGACGAGTCTTACAAACAGGAACTTAATAGCATGGCTATTTTACAAGGATATCTTTTAATTGCATTGATCCTTTTATTGACTTCACCTGAAGAAAATTCAGCTTCCTGTAACCCTTTAGCTAACTTTGGGGAGGCAGCTGGGTGTCTCAGTGGACTGAGAGCCAGGCCCAGAGAGGGGAGATCTCTGGTTGAAATCTGGCCTGAGACACTTCATGGCCATGTGGCCCTGAGCAGATAGCTTGGACCTCATTGCTTAACCCTTATCAATTTGCCTTCGGACAATAGACATCTAAATGGATAATTTAAAAAAAAAACCTAAGGAACTTTAAAGACTGGAGGTTATATATTTTAAGGTATTTCAGACTCAAAAAGTTAAAGAAAATCTTAATGCTGGTGACATGTGCTTGAAATATAAAAAAGGAGAGAAAAAAAAATTTTAATGGTTTATACAAGTCTCTGTATTCTATTGCATTTTACTTTTTGCTTTGTTTAAGGTTTAACTTTGTGATTTTAAATTCATATATTACTGCATTCAATATTATTCTGTTACACTGAATCATTTTAATGTACTGGGTTGACTACTGTTATATTCTGTTGTTTTTCCCCTATAACTATATTGAACAAATATCATTATAATTAAGCCCATATATGAAAAAAAACAGCCTTTCTATTATGACTTTGTAAATTGTCACATAGAGGATAGATGGACTTCATCAGAACTGGTTACAATTGCTATAACAACCTTTGGACAATTTAATGTGCTCAATATCTCAACTGATTTTAAGGGTTTTTTAAATATGATTTTTGGAATTTTTTTTACAATCTCTGGTCATTTTTGCCTTCCCCTACCACGAAGTAAGGCCCATTCTAGTAGCTGAAGTGAAATACATTTTATAACCCCAACCTTCCCACATTTCTAAATATGTGAATGGAAGTTGGGGCAGTTAATCTCAAGGCATTTGTATCCCTAAAAAGCCTCCAAAAAAGGAGCACCTCTCATTTATACTCTTCAGCTCACTACTTTACTTCCACCAGAATGATATACAGAATTATGTTCTAAACCCAAAATGAGTTTTACTTTGTTTAAAAATGTTTCTTACCAAGGTTGAAAGATTGCTACGTTTGTAAAAATTGTGACAAATATCTATCAATTCATAGGCTTTTAAATGCCATACAGCAACTCATGTAAAAATGATTGTGTTTTTGTTTGCTATTGTAATTAATTGGGCTATTGAGAATCTTGGGGATATTGATAACTACATATTTGTACTACTGTTCTTTAAAAATGAAAAATGTTACCTTGTTCAATTCATTTGCTCATACTAACAGTGGATCATGGCCAGATATGAAGAGGAAATGGATCTAATTTTTGGTGAGAAAGCCTTGTATTCTATATTTTCTTAGCTGACACAGTGTGTCAATGATTATAAGCTATATTTTTGAATTTTTTAAAGACTTTTATTATATTTTTCTCGCATGTGCAATATACTTTTTCAGTTTTTTTATGTTTTTCTCTCCTTTTTTTATATTTCAAGCACATGTCACCAGCATTAAGATTTTCTTTAACTTTTTGATTTTTCAGTACTATAAGTTTAAAATACATTTGTCAATGCGTGCCCAAAAAGCTAGAGACTATAAAAATGATGCCACTAATTATTTTTTAAAAATTATGGGACTTTGCTTAATGATTCTGTCTAATTCCAGGACAAAATATACAGAAAAGAGCCATTACATAGTGCCAATGATTCTGTCTAATTCCAGGACAAGATATACAGAAAAGAGCCATTACATAGTGCCAATCAAGCACAAGGTCAAAGAGACCAACCAATCCTGGTGGGATTGATGTAATTTTGAGCCCAGACAAAGAGGACTTGAACATGTTTGGGGTTTGAGGTTGAGGCTGTTTAACATATGTTAAAGGCAGGTCTTCCTTGTTCCACATTCTACCAAGTATCTCAAAACTTGGCTCCTACTTGGCTCCTATAATCTAGTCCTTTTTTTCTGTCTCTCATAGTGTGATAACTTTCTGTAGTCCTAGCTACTAAGTGGGTAAATGCATAATTGCTTAGATCATTTTAATTGGGCCCTGATTCAAGGACCTGTTATAGATTTATTTTTCCTTTACTTAGAATTTTTACACATAAGACTTTGATAGTCTATATTTTCATCCAGAGGTTTTTCTTTTTTATTTCGATTTTTCTGATATCTTTTTAATTTCTCTTGCCAATTGATTCATATACCTCATTCCTCAGCCATGCATCCCTAAGTGATTCTGTGTTTTTTTCAATCACCCTCTTAACGGGGGAATGTAAAAAATATCATTATTTTAAATTGCAAAGTTTAAATTCTTTTTGAGAAGAATTTTAGGTAAAGAAAGATGCTACTTCCCTGAATTCAGAAACTGAACTGTTGGAGAAGACACCATGAAGAAGCCTCCAGATCACAAGCTGCACAAAAAATGAACTTTGGGTGTAGTTGATTGAACTTTTATTTGTATGTATACTTTCATGCCAAAGGGGACTGCCCCCTAATTGGCTTTTTATCAATGTGTCCAGCAATCATTGGTTTGGTTTGGTTTTTTCCTCTTATCCTTAAATTATTGTAATCTTTAAATTGATTATGTTTTTATGATCCTTTGGGGAAGTCCTTCTTCCCAGAGGATCAAACGGGGGATTGTAAAAATGGAGACTTGAATCCAGGATTTCAATCCCCAGAAGTCCTTGCTCCACTTCCCCAGAATGCTTTGTAATATCACTGAATTCTCACCTGGGCCAAGATCGAGATGGGATATTTAACCTGATTGGAAAGACTTCTGGGGCTCTGGCTTCTGTTCCTGTCTCTGCTGGCAAGCAGATGCGTCTCATGATAGAGAAACAAATTTCTACCCAGACTCAGTTTCCCTAAATTTTAACTCTTACAGAGGCTAGTGCCTCCAAAAAAAGTCAAGGAAAATGAGTCAGCCTCTTTCACCCACCCACATGTCAGTCCAAAGGGAAGCAGTCTGAGGTCTCAAGTCCAAGCTCCTCCAAGGCCAAGTTCAAAGGGGAAGAACCTTCTCACAGGAAGTTACCACCATATTTAAAAACAGTTCTTTGCATCACTTCCTGTGCCCTTGGTCCACTTTTACATGGACCGATGGTAGCTTTAACTTTGCTTCAGACTGCCCAGGTGGCAGTCAGGTGTTTTTGATTTGTCACTTGCTAGCACACATGGGTCATAGACCTTCCCCACACATACACTTAAGGATTAAGTGGGGGTGTATACATTCCTGGTGGCTAAAATCTAAAGAATAAATAGGGGAGAGTTAATCCCATCTTCACAAATGCCCCTGTGATCATTTGGGAGACTAGTCTCCCCAACTGATCATTTAACATAATCATCTTACACCACTAAAACTCTTCTAACTCCAGGTGCATACAAAATTGCACCTTCTAAGAGAAAACTTCAATAGATAAAGATAAGAGGGAAATAGAAGAGAGAGAAAGCAAACCAATGTTTTGCTAAGCACATTGGCAAAAACCAATTGAGGTCACTCCCCTTTGGCATAAGAGTGTACATTCGAAATAAATGTTCAACCCCCTTCAGTTCAATCAACTTCATCCCAAAGTTCATTCTGGATCTTCTTGATGCAGTGTAGGTTTTGCAGGCATCTTTCTGCAAACAGTTCATTTTCTGGATTTAAGGAGTTAGCAAGCTTCTTTCCCTGAAAATTTTTTCTCAAACAAAATGTTAAATCTTGGATTTTTATAAAAATACAATCCCCCCTAAGGAGGGTGTTGACCAACACCCAGATCAACTTGGGATACATGGTTCAGTTATGGGGTGTATGAGTCAATTATCAAAAGAAAACCAAAACCATAAAAAGAAAAACAAATAGAAGAAATATTAAACTTTGGGAGAAAGAAAAAAATTCAAAATCAGAATAAAAATGTCAAAAATCTATGTATATAAAAACTTCTGAGTAAACAAGAATAAATTCACAATAGGCCCTTGTACTAGGGTACAATTTAATAGATTCATAAAAGACCCTTGTATTAGGATCCAATTAAAGTAATTTCTGTCCCACAAGTC
Source organism: Monodelphis domestica (assembly GCF_027887165.1). Taxonomy (NCBI): domain Eukaryota; kingdom Metazoa; phylum Chordata; class Mammalia; order Didelphimorphia; family Didelphidae; genus Monodelphis; species Monodelphis domestica. The sequence continues at coordinate 238,072,045 of NC_077230.1, forward strand.
TGTAGGACAAAATACAGTAATATTGCACCTACCCAATGGCAGGCAAGACTACAGGAAGTTGCCATACTATAAGAGAGAAAAAAGGACTAGATCTTTGCATGAAGAAGTGTCATTCCCTGGTTTGACTTTACATTCACTCTCAGGGATAGAGGAAGCCAGGATGATAGTCAAACATGAGTACTTGTCTGAATGTATTTCACAAGAAGTATGGTACAAGGAGCCCTGAGTTGTAATAATTAAAAGAATTGTAGGGATATTGAAGAGGGACAGGGGATAAGGAAGGTTTTGTAACAGGGAATGGAGGAATTGAAGGGAGAGAGGGAATATGACTGCTGGTGAGGTAAAAGGACAGAGATGCCCCCTGACGAAAATGGGGCTCCCAGAAATGGGTCAGCTATGATAGCCTGAGGGGATGTCTTCTCTATTGATTGATGTTGAAGATACCTCAGAGCAGGTAAGCCCAGACCCTGCTGAGGGACAATCCTCCTCCCAGACCAAGGTCACCTGGAAGGGATCCAATAAGGACTGTTTATGGTTGAATGGCTGTCCTTTGGTTCAGTTCCCTCTATGTCCCCCTGAAATTATAGTCCTCTTATCTGACTGTGGATTATTTAAATAAAGATGAATTTAATAACAAATTTAGATTGAGAGGGTATCAGGGTAGAGGGAATCAGGATTTCCCTAGATTGGGTTTGAGTCTCTCTCAGCTTTTAAGCTGAGGCCAGGCCTCGCAGGATGGTAGAGATTTTCTTTTATTCCTGTCTATGCTAAGCTATGCTAGTTCTCTTAAGTTCAAAGTCTTTAGCAGTAGACAACAAAAGGAAGAAAAGGTTCTGACCTTCAGAGCTAGTTGGGTCTGTCTCTTCAGTCTAACATCCCTAAAGACCCACTTTACAGTTCAAACTGCTCCCCTTAAATCCTTTTGTTCGATGATACAATCACAGTAATCCAGGTAGAGCACACAGTTGGGAAAAGTCCAGGAATAGAGGTACTTCTATCCCAAGACAGGGAGAGAGCAGTCCTTCCAGTCTGAGGGCCAGGAAAGAGAGAGTGTCCCAAGACCAACTGTCACTCCCTCAGACCCCCCCCAACATTCTTATCAATATCTTCTCTAACATTCCAACTGTTGTTTGTTCCACCTGAGTGGTAGAAAGTCCAAAACTTGCTTCAGTTTTCCTCTCCACACTCATCCCCTTTTTCTGTTTTGACCTTCCCAAAGTCACTTATTTTTATTATGCTTACCAATCTACTAAATCTAATTACTAACTACACCTTCCAAAATAATAAACTTCCCTCAATTACTCTATCACTATTCTATGCTAACTTTATCTACTCTAAGGAATTCTATGTAGGAAAGTTTGGGTAAGGGTAGTTTTAGGGTTTTACAATAAATTCAGTACGATAAATGTTTGAACAAAACCATTACAAAGAAATTTAAATCTTAGTACTAATACTACTTACTCTTACTAAGTAAAACTAATACATTTTCCCTATTTTATTTATCTATAATTATTTGCAAACTATTTTATCTATATATATTTCCATTAAACACAATTTCAGCATTAGCTTTTGTGAACTTTAAAAATTCTCAGACCCTACTTCATAAGGTTTGGTTAAGAACATTCCCCATTTTAAACAATGAAGGAACTTAGATCAGGAATGTGAGATCTCTACTCCACCCCTACTTAAGCATGCTTTAGGGAAAGAAACTCCTTGCTGAACAATGAAAAATACTTAAACCCATACTTATAGTAAGGCAAAAGTTCTTAAGCTGTGCCAATTTTTAGATCTAATACAAAAGGGTGCTAAGTACCTATAAAGGTCAGGCAACTTGTGAACTTGCAAAAGGCAAACAGGTGAGAAACTTACTCAGAGGTTTTCAGGCGTGAACTTAATCAAAAGTTCAAGCCTTCTTAGGTGTGAATTAAGAATGGTCTGTCCTTTGGAGAACGTCTACTGTGATTGGTAGATGTGAGGACTTAGGGGAGGTGACATAGGAGAAAATTCCCTTTAAAGGGGGATGAGAAACTGAGAAGGAGGACTCTCTTGCTGTAGCTCCCTCTGAGGAGACTCTGTCCCTCTGGGATCTCTCTCTCAGGAAAGTCAGCTAGGAAAGTTGAATTGGGGGAAGCTGAACTGGTGTCTCTCTGAACACTAGAATCTTTGCTTGGACAAATCTTGTGGTGAGTGGATAAAGGACTGACTGATCTTTCTCTTAGGGCTTGGGCCTGGGTTGGCCAGGGCTGGCCTGGGCCAACCTATCTTTTTCTCATTATTTCCTTTTTCTCTCTCTCCCCCTTTTCTTTAATTCCTTATTTGTATGAATTAAAATCTCTATAAAACCCAGCTGACTTGGGTATATTTAATAATTGGGAATTTTTCCCTGGCAACCACCTTATATTTGATTTAAAAACAAGACACTGTCTTGAAACCATAATTTCTGCGGTCACAATTTAAGGCTCCAACTCTTTTATCTACCACAATTTATAACTTCCACTATTTTAATCATTACAGTTTATGTCTTCCACTATTTTAATTATTACACTTTACAATAAACAATTAAAAGTTTACTATCTGTAAATGCAGGTTAAGTCTATTTCTAAGTATAATTAACTGTCTATGATATGGTTAACTTCCTCCTAATCTATTCCCTACTTATTATAAGTATTCTCTAAATCCTTAGTCTAATTTATAACCCTATTTTATGTACAACATATATACATACTATGCTAAATATTTATAAACTCTATTACTATGTTACTAACCTAATTATAGTATATACATTATTTATAGAGATTATTTACATATAATAAAATAATATACATAGTTCCCTAATCTTGATGCCTAAGACCTTATGAAACTAACTATATACATATTTATATTTTGCATAAATACATTTTGAGATACTCGTTTATTTACACAAGGTCTCCCAAAATATGTCAGTTTATGATTTTGTGTTTTGTGTTGTGAGAATTAAATTAGTTGAGGGGCTTAAATTGTTGTAGATAAAAGAGTGGGAGCCATAAACTGTTATAATTAAAATGTTTGGGAGACAGGGAATATAGAACAATTATGAATATGCCCAAGTCAATTGGGTTTTATAGAGATTTTAATTAACAATACAATGAGTAATCAAAGAAAGAGAGAGAGAGTAAGAAAGGAATAAGTATGAAGGGCCTCAAGCCAATATGGCCTAGACCTGAGTCTTAAAAGAGAAATCAGTCAGTTTTTTAACACTCACCACAAGGTCTGACTAAACAAGGATACTAGTGACACCAGGCCAGCGTCCTTCCTCAAAGAGTCTTCCAGCCAGAGATTGTGTCAAAGGGCCTCTCTCAAGAGCCTCCAGAGCTCCTACCCCAGAGGGACAGAGCCCCCCAGAGGAGCTCCTCAAGGAGCTCTCCTTCAGAATGAGATTTCATCCAAGAGCACTTCTCCTCAAAGAGATCTATCTCCAAGGAAAGAGCCCTCAAGCATCAGTCCTCAAGGAAATGAGTCTCTCAGAATGAGATCCTCCAGAATGAGAATCAGAAATCCAGATCCCTGAATGAGACCCAAGCTCTTATTTTTAAGGGCAAAATTTCCTCTGTTACCTCCCCTAAGTCTTTACATCTACCAATCACTGTAGATGTTTCTAAAGGACTGCCCATTTTGAATTCACAGCTGAGTAGTTTTAATCTCTTTAGTAAGTCAGAAAAAAAATGCTGCTGTGTCAACAAATTTCATTAAGAAAAAACCTCTGAATAAGTTATCACCCTTTTAGGTTTAAGTAGTTTACAAGTTGCCCCACCTATATGGGTACCTAGCATCCCATTGTATCAATTTTAAAAACAGGCATGACTCAAAAAACTTCCTGTCCTTTCCATAAGCATGGGTCAAAGCACTTTCATTGTTCAGCAAGGAGTTTTCTGTCCTAAAGCAATCTTAAGTAGGGTGGAGTAGGGATATTCCCAAGGCAAGGAGTTTTCACATTCAAGTAGAATTCTCACTATCTGCTAGGGAATTTTTTTAAGTAGAAGATTCCCCAATGGGGAAATTTCCAATATTCATAAGTCTGAGAAGTTTTAAGGTTTGCAGTGTCTAAGAGTGTTGTGTTGAATTAATACTTATCGAGTTTCTTCAGATTTCCACTTCTCATGTTGTCTGATGGATCTCTTCTTTCTTCCAAGTTATGTAGTATTGCATGCTATTTCCCTAATATGTGAAATTAATTTTGTTTTATAATTTTGTCACACTCAGTCTTATATATGTCCTGTCTTCCATCTGTCTTCTTCTTATATAAACAAATTTATAAAGTTGAAAGTCTTCGCTGTCTATTTCAGCCTTTTCTCTTTGCTTCTTCTCTCTAGCAGCTTTTCTTGATGCTTTTCCTCTGGAATGCTTTAAAATCGTTTCCTCTGGGCTGGAAAGTTGTATTTTCCTTGTTGTTGTGGTATGCTTAACTGCCAGGATCTTGTTGTCTCGAACATTATGTGTCACTAATGTTTTTATGATGTCCTTTTTGATGTTAATCAATTTTTGTTTTCATTTCTCAGTTCTATTCTTTGTGTAATTCTCTTTTAATTCTATGTCTGTTATAGTGATGTTGGATTTTTCTGGTTTTATGTGAGAACAATGGACCCATGCATCTTTCCCTGCAATTTTTATTGCTGTTGGAGTAGTAAGCAATACCTCGTGTGATCCAGTCCATTTTATGTCCATAGCCCAATTTTATCTCCTGGTTTGATATTGTGCAAATTGTTATCCATGGGTACTGTTTGTTGTATCAAGCCCATTTCATGCAACTCTGCTATTCTTGTTTGTAAAGCTTGTTAATAGACAATATTGTTTGTGAGAAGTTCTAAGTCAGAGAAAGGAAGGTGTTTTAGGATCATTAAGTTGTTTGCTTCTTCCTCTGTTTGTTTTCTATCAGGTATATAATTTTGTTCTACTCCTAATTCAGTGTCTTCTTCCTAAACCTCAAACTTTTCATAAAGTTCTTGATAATTCTTGATTCCTAATACCGCCATCATTTCTTTTGATGATATTGTACTTTCTATGCCCTGAACTAACTCTTCTGACAGTATCATTTGTTCTTGATTTGAGTTGTTAATGTAATGATCTGTCTCGCACTCTTTGTGATCTGGAGGACAAAGTTTGATTTATTCATAAGGTTCTTGGTCTTCCTTGTTTTCTGAGTCAAATATTATTGTATATAGTGGTTCCTCTTGCTCTAAGACTCTTGCTCAGTGATTTCTATATTCCCCAAGTCTTTTGATAGCTCTTGCCCAGTAGTATGCTGTAACTCTGTGTTATGTGTTGACAAATTTGGTTCTTGTGTGTTTGCTCCTTCCTGTGGATCTGCTATCATATCCCACTTTTGTTCTTCAGCTACAGATTTTCTTATTGCTTTGAACATTCATTTTGCAATCCATCATCAGTTTGCAATAGAATTGCATTATCATGGAGATTTAAAGATGGTGTGATAATGTTTATGTTTGCTTTTTCTTGTGCAGTTGCTATTGGTTGGAATTCTTTGCCATAAGGATTTAAGGTTGACTTATCTTGTGCTGAGAAATGTTGTGATTCACTGTTGCTTGTATCTAATCTTTCATGTTCTTTGCTTTTAAAGTTATAATGTCCTAATAAGTTTAAGGTTTGTTATTACAGGATCTTGCCAGATCTGTTCTTTCCCCTTTCTTTGTATCTTGTTCCACTGTTCCAAAAATGTTCTCACTAATCTCTGTTACGTCATTATCTAATTGGATTTCTTCTTCTATCTGCTCTTTAGTTTTATTTTGTGCTTTCAGACTCCCAAATTCTATCTGTGTGCAGTCTCCTTCCTTTTTATTTTCCACATTTCCTTTCCCATCTTTCCTTTTTGATGTTACCCCATGCACCTGGTTTCATAACTGACATTATTTAGCAATTCCTGAAGCTACTTGTGAATAACATGGTTTTGCTCCCTGTTGGATGTATCTCTCCATGTTTTCTAAATTTGGTGCTTCCAATGAATTATTACAATTACAATTGCAACATTTTGAATTTGTTTGTGTATTGTTGCTGCTATACTTTAGGTTGCTTTTCTAGGACCTCCTTTTGTTGTTAGTGTGGGATAATTGTGCTTTTAAATAGCAGTCTTGAACCACAAAGGAAACATGTTAGTATATTTCTCCTTTCATTGTTTTGTGTGTAATTTCTTGTAGGTTTGTGTGATTGCAGAGTGGCTAGATTTTTTATTTCTTCAATTTCTTTATGTTTAATTGTGCTATTTGCCTCCTTGAGGTTGGTTTTAAGCTCTTTTATTATTTCATCCTTTTCCTCTAGGATATCTTTATGACCTGTGAATATGTAAGTTGAAGTTTTTCTTAAATCTTCCAGATTTAGTGTTTCCCAGTCTGGGCATTGAAGTTTAAAATATGATCTAATAGACGTGTTACTGCCTTTCACAAATTGTCTCCTTCTGTGGAGATTTTGTTCAGTTAAATTTTCAAAGCCAGGCACATCTTCTGCTACTTCAATTACCCTATCAAGGAACTTTGATGGATGCTCCCCACTCTCCTGTCTCAATTTCTCAAATTGTCCCCAAGTATCTGGTCTTTTTGAAAAACTTTTCATTGCATCTAAAAGATATTAACATGTGTCAAGCACCACAACCTCAAGTCTCATACTAGGTTCAAGTCCTTTTGTATTGGCGTAGAAGTTCATCATTCCTACCTGGATTGGTTTGGTCCTTTTTGAACTTGTACTCTCAGGCACTAGGCAGATTCTCATCAATCCCATTGGGATTGGTTGGTCTTCTTGACCTTGTGTTTCTTGGCATTGTATAATGGTTCTTTTATTCCCTTCTCCTGGAATCAGACACAATCATTAATCACAGTCCCATAAAATTTATCAATAAATGGCAAGTTTCCTTAGTCTAAAGTTTTTGAGTATGCATTAATATTATAGTGCATATACATATATATACAAATACATATATGTATATAAAACTTATATGGCCCTTGAATTTTAAAAAGATTAATACTGATTGTATGTACTTTAAGTATAAGAAATGATAAAAGGGGAAAAAATCAAATATTCTAATTAAAATAAAAGAAAGGCAATAATAAAATAAAAATTCAGGAAGTCAATGTGTTCCTCAAAACAGTATTCACTTGTCTATGGACTATTATCTCCAATGCATGTGACAGGATACAGTCAGTCAGTTTCAATAGAAGGTGCTCTCTTTATATGTGAGCAATGAATCAAGAGTCCTTTTCTCCAATTTTTATAGCTGTTGGAGTTGTTAACAATATTTGAAGTGGACCTTCCCAGGAAGGCTGAGTAGCTCTAGTATGCTAGAAATTCTTTACGTACATCTTGTCTCCTGGTTCAGGTCACAAAGTGAAAAGTCTATTAGTCCTACTTGTACTGCAGTTCCGAATTCATGGAGTTTATGCAGTTTGTGTTGCAATTCCTGTATATAGGAAGCAATAGAAGTATCTCCCCCTAATAGTGATGTATATGCAGGAGAAAAAGGTTATATGGGGGATGTTCAAAAATCATCTCATATATTAAGATGTATAGATCTCCCCTGGGCCTGCTTCTAAGATAAAATAGGGTCAGAAGAATTTTAGATCATTTTAAATGTGTCTCAGTGCATAATTTGTCAATTATAGTTTTAAGTTCTCTGTTCATTCTTTCAACTTGGCCTGATCTCTGGGGAATGATATGGTACATGGAATTTTGGAGTTATCCCCAAACAAGAATATATTTGAGATAAAACTGAATCAGTAAAATGACTTCCCCTGACTGAATCAATATGTTCAGTGTTAAAATAATAATGACGAGTTATACAAATAGATGGGAAAACTCACCAATACTGGTTCAAAACTGTTCAAATACTTTTGATAGATGTAATCAAAAGTATCTTCAATGATGAAGTGAAGCTCAAATGTGAACTTCCCTTCAGGGCCAGGAGCAAGGATGCTAAAGAGACTCTTATAAAAATAAAAAACTTATTGAAATATGTAAAGATAACAAGGATTTCTAATTCTAAGGGATTCTAAATCCAACCATATAAACTACTTTGTTCCACAAGGAACAACTTCTCCTGTGTTTCATAGGCTACACTAATCGTCCCTGATCTGACTAACCCAAATTTATCCTATTCTAAATAAAACTACCACTATTATCCTTATCATTCTTAACTTCACCTTACAGTTTTAAAATAACAAAGGCTAGCTGGTTGAGTCTCAACAAGAATCACATTAGGACTCTAAGCCTTAACAGACATAGAGTCCAAACCAAAGATCATATCTTTCTTTGATCTTCTCAGATATAAACCTATTTATGAAGATAAAAAATAGATAGTCAATATTGTTTTCCAAGTTGGAAAAAGAAAACACTAAGCTCCTTCAGTTCTTTCCCGCAGACAGAGAGAGGCAGAGATGTTACCTCCTCCAGCCTGAGAGAGAGTCTCTCAGTGTATGTGTCTCTGCCAACAGCCAGAGACCAACTGCCAATTGCCAGAGAGAGTAATTGACACAGAAAAATGCTTATAACTGTCAGCATTTGAAATTAACATGCTCTCTCAGCTCTGATTCAAACTCCAATTCTTTCTCAAGCCAGCCACTCTACTTCTTATCTCTAAACTAATGAAACAATACTTATTCTCTAATATCATACTTACAGCAGGCAGACCAAAGCAAGGAATAACCTCTTTTGAAAGTACCTTGGCAACAAAAGCCACTGTGGCTTGGGCAGTAGGAAATGCTTCCGGCCATCTGGTCAGCTAATCCACTATGACTAGACAAAATTTATAATGTCCAGACTTTGGCATTGTTTTGAAATCAATCTGTAGGTGCTCAAAAGGTGTGTAAACCAAAGGACACCCCCAAAAATCTTTGCCACAAAAGGTGTGTGGGTTATATGGTTGGCAGTTAGGGCAGGCTGTACACACTTTAGAGGCTATAGTAGTTAAACTGTAAGATAATTTTAGCGTTGTGACTTGAAAATCTAAATTAATTGGTCACCAGGGAAAATCCCAAATAATAAAATACCGAAGTCAGCTGGAAATTATAGTGATTTTAATTAATAGAGAGAGAAGGAATTAAGGAGAAGAGAGAGATAGAGGAAAGAGTTAATTTAAACTGCTCCAGCTCAGGCTGAGCCAGGCAGGAGTTAAAGGCCTTGGCCAAAGTGGCCTCCCTGAGCCCAAGGGAAAGGGAGTCAGTCTTATCACTCACCACAAGACCATCTCAAGGAAGCTGTCTGAGGGAGATCCTCCAGGCTGAGTTCCACCTAAACTGACTCCTCACCTGAACTCCACTCACCTGCTCATATAGACCTCCTTTTAAAGATCTTTTCCCTTGTGTCACCTCTCCTAAATTTTCACGTTTACCAATCACAGCAGATGCTTTTCTCCAGGACTGCACATTTTTTATTTCTCACCTCCTTTGATTAGATTTTCTCCAGGACTGTCCCCCCTTAATTCTCACCTTCTCTGATTAGATTATATCTTTCACACTTCTTTGTTAAGCTCACCTTTTGTTAGTTACTTGACCTTTTTGTGATTAATTTAACCTTTATAGGTACTTAACATCTTTCTGTATGAGATCTAAAAATATACAGCTTAAAGTTCTAGCTTCACTATAAAGTGAGAACTAAGTACCTTCATTGTTCAATTGGGAGATTACGACTTTATCTTCTCCTAAAGTATGTCTAAGTAGGGTGGAATAGTTTTAAAGTTCACAATACCAGGGGCTATCCATACTCTTTTAACAGAGTCCACAATTGCCTTGGTGCCAAAGTGAACATTTTTACATATGGATTGCTAAATTTGTTGATAAAAACTTCTGGGGAGCAGGGATTTTCCTTCAGAAGACACCCATACTACATTAATCTGTTTTGCTTTAAATTTTTGCTTCCATTTCTCCACTTCCTTTTTATTATAGGAAAGTGATAAATTATCGTATTGATAACATAAGTTATCAATGGTTGTTAACATTAAAATTAATTTAAGCCCTCTATGGCCACTAGTTTTGCAGTGGTATCTGCCCAGTCATTTCCCCTAGAGACAGGGTCAATGCCACCTGTATGGGCAGAGCAATGAACTACAGCTAGGACTTTAGGGAGCTGGAGAGAAGAAAGAACTACCTTAATAATTTTTTTGCATTAGCTATAGATTTTCCAGCTAAGGTTAAAAATCCTCTCTGAAGTAATAGCGTACCCACTCAATGACAAATTCCAAATGCATATCTAGAATCTGTATGAATTGTTGCCTTTTTATCTTTGGCAATTATACAGGTATGTTTCAGGGCTAAAAGTTCTGCACCTTGAGCACTTGTATTTGAGGGCAGTGAAGCTGACTACACAGTGGCAAATTCTGTGACTACAGTAGCTCCAGTGTAGCGTATGTCATCCCTCATAAAAGAAGAACCATCAGTAAATAAAACTAGATCTGAGGGGGCAGCTTGGTAGCTCATTAGATTGAGAGCCAAGTCTAGAGACGGGAGGTTCTAGGTTCAAATCTGGCCTCAGACACTACCCAGCTGTGTGATGTTGGGCAAGTCACTTGACCCCCATTGCCTAGCCCTTACCACTCTTCTGCCTTAGAATCAATACACACTATTGATTCTAAGACAGAAGGTAAAGGTTTAAAAAAAAACTAGATCTGGGTTGTCTAAGGGAGTGTCTAAGAGATTATCTCACGGCTTTTCAGCCATGGGCACTAGTGTTTCACAACTGTGTAACGGTTCTTCTGAAATTGGTAAATCTGGAAGCAAGGTGGCAGTGTTAAGGTTGTACAGCATTTCAAGGTGATATTTTTGTTGTTTACCAAGGTTATTTCATACCTTGTAATTCTCTGATCAGAGAATGCCTGTGTTCTATGCCTTAGCAACAATGATTCTACTTCATGTGGGAACATAATTGCTAATGAGCATCCCAATACTAGATCAAGAGCTTTTGTTACTAATAAAGCTATGGCAACTATACCTCTAAGGCATGGTGGTGCTACTAAAGCTACTAGGTCCAGCTGCGCTGAATAATTAGCAACTGGGCATTGAGAAGGTTCCAAAGTTTGAGTTAAAACACCTGAAGCTACCTATGTACATACAAAGTAAATGGCTTGTTGTAATCTGGGATGCCTAGAGCAGGAGCAGACAGGATAGCCTGTTTTAGATTTGACAGAGTTGGCAAGTGTTCCAACTCTAAGCAGTCCAGGGACTGAATCTCTTGTTAGTGCTATAAGGGGGTTTAGTAATTTCCCCATAGCAAGGGATCCATTGTCTATAAAACCTTGTTGCTCCTAAAATTGCTCTTAACTTTTTCTTAGTGATAGGAGGACTCAATTTTTAAATATTTTCAATGCTTAGGAGAAACACAAAGGTCACCAGCAGTTAAAATGAACCCTAAATATTCCACTTTGGGGAGACACCACTGAAACTTTTCCTTCAAGATCTTGTGACCTCTTATGTAATTCTAAAAGACGATATTTACCATCATCATGACATACTGTGGAATTTGTTGAGGCCAAGAGCAAATCATGCACATATTTAATTAACTTACTGTTTTTAAATTTTATATTATCTGTGTCTAGGCTCAAATTTTGTGCAAACAGGCTAGGGCATTCCATGCACCCTTGTGGAAAATAACACAAGGTCCACTAAAAACCATTCCAGGTAAAGGCAAATATATTTCTGGAATCCTCATGAATAGGAATAAAAAAAAAAGTTTGAGCACAAGTCTACTACAATAAAGTAAGTGGCTATACTGGGAATAGAGGAAATTATTGTGTTTGGTTTTGAAAACCACAGTATGTTTTTTTATGGCATGATTATTTACAGTCCTTAAGTCTTGGACTTATCAATATTGGGCTTTTCCATCTGGGCCTATTTTTACCTTTTTAACAGGTAAAGTGGATGTATTATATTATGATTTGCATGGAATTCCTTGATCAATTAATGAATTTATCACTGGGGTGATTCCCTCAATTGCCTCTTTAATGGAGGGAACAGGCCCAGCTCTTGTCTTAATCTGAACAAGAACAGTTGATTGAAGTAGGCCTACGTCAGAAGAAGATTGCAGCCCAAAGAGACTCAGGTATATCAGCAGGTATTTCAAAGGTGGGAACTTCTTTCGCCTCCTGGCTCTCTGAGAGAAGTATAGGGAGCAAATTTAAAGATTCCTCAGGTAGTTTTAATGACATAGAGACATCTGGAGCACAAATTATTTTGACTTTAAGTTTACATAATAGATCCCTTCCCAGCAAATTTGTGGGGAATCCGGGCATTAAAAAAAATGTTCTACAGTTAGGGGTCCCACTCATACCATGTGAGGAGAAAGTTTTGGGACTTATTGATGTGTTCCTCATACACCTAATACATTTAGAGAGCCAATAGTTACAGTTTACATCTGGTTTGCTCACCAGGACTGATGTAGATGCTCCAGTGTCTAAAAGACAATCACAGTATGAATTTCTCACTTTTAGGGATACATGAGGTTAATTACTATGGGGGGTGAAGAATGTGTAGGGACAATTGGCATTAAAATATCAGGGTCTGGAAAAAAAATGTTTCACTTTTTTATTCCAAGGCCCTTATCCCCCATCACACCTTCATAAAGATTTTTCTGGGATCCCCCATACTGATGGGAATTTTCACCCTGGGTATAGTGTGGACAAGCTCCACTTTTTAAATATTGCTGTTGGGCATTTTGTTGTGTATTATCATTTGTTTCATTTGAAGTATTACTTCCATCATTGTTTTTATTATAATTTTGATTATTGTTATATCTCCTCATGTTATTGAATACCTGATTCCAGTTTCTGCAATTTAACATTAAGTGGTGTGAATTTCAAAACTACTCCACCCTATTCAGACCATTCTTTAGAACATCAGATTCAGCTATTTCTTGATCAATAAAAATAGAGATACTTGGAATAACAGAATCAGGTGTTGGAAACTACATTCTCCACCCAACTCAGTGTAACAAAATTAGGAAGGGCTGCAGCAAACTCAAGATTTAATTATTTGAGAATATGGCCTTCAACAGACATGTGCAAAAAAGGACAGATATCTGGGCAGTCCTAAGTCAAGCTTGAGCCAGCATTGGCACATGTGAGATGCAGGAAGTGAGGTAGAAAACAGCCTCTGGAGTTCTCGGGACTTCCTGTGAGGACTAGAGGGAGTTGGAGGCTGGTGCTTGAGGTTGGAGGAGCCCTGCAGACTGCTTTCCTTCAGATTGGTCACATGAGTGATAATGACTGATCCCTTTCCCTACCTTGACTATCCAAGACCTTAACACCCGCTTTGGCTCAGCCTGAGCCAGAGTGGTTCTGAGTTAAACTTCTTTCTTTCTCTCCCTTTTTCCTTCTCTCTCTCTCTCTCTCTCTCTCTCTCTCTCTCTCTCTCTCTCTCTCTCTCTCTCTCTCTCTCTCTCTCTCTCTCTCTCATACTTTTTTCCTCCTGTTGTAATTAAAACACCATAAAAATTTGGGAGCTGACTTGAGTGTTTCATTTAGGAATTACATAAGTGAATTCCTTGAAGACCTTAAATTAATATATATCAGTCTTTTAAAGTGATTTCAATATCACAGTGGCCATGTTTTCCATATAAATAACATTTTGGTGATTTGTTTGTGAATTCCTGCAAAGGAGATATGGTCTCCCTGATTTTTTAGTTTTTCTTTTAACATTTTATTTTCTTTCTTTAAGGCCTCCATTGGTTCACTGTTTTCCTCATTTTTTGTGCATGACCTTTAAAAACATAGACTGCCACCCTCCTCGGTTCCTCAAGTTCCTGAGTCCCAATTTGGGCAGCTAGTTTTGAAGCAGTTTTTGACCATTGTACAACAATTCTTAATGAATTGTCTACATGTTTGTCTAATATCCCATTCTCTGGACAAATAAAGGTTCATATATGTGTTTCCCACCTCAATAAGTCTGTCCATGAACTGGGAGGGAGTTTCATCAATTCCTTGTTTGGTCCTCTCAAATCTCGACCATGAATTAGGCCTATTGGAGCAAGCTCTCATGGTTGTCAATAGTGTGTCTCTGGCCTGGCATAGTTTTGTGTAATCTGCCTCAATATTGGGGTTCCAATTTGGATTTTTCAGTTGGCCAATGAGTTACTCCCCTACCTCACTTCTGATTAGCAAGAGAAATGATTTTGTTTTTTTCTCTGTAAAACATTTGTAATAAATTATCAACATCCACCCAATTGGGGTCAAAAGTTTTGTTCTCCAATTTTTTATAATTAAAATTGCTTCTTAGAAAGAAGGAATATCTTCTTTGAATCTATCTAAATTGGGGGGGGCAGGTTGATGGATGCATGGTGTCTTAAAGACATCAGATCTCCATTTTTATTGAAGGTGGATACCTCCCTTAAGTGAAATAAACTTTTTAGCTGAATTATTTTGTGTTCCTGCTTCTAGGCTCCACGTGTGATTTTCAATGGGGTTGGTAAGGGAAAGGGGAGGAGTTGGAGTAGGTAAGCTAATGAGTGAGGGATGGATTGGGGAGGGTGGGAAGGGGTTGGGGCAGAAGAGGAAAAATAGGAGGCATCAGGGACTCGGGTAGGAATGAGTTGGGGAGGGGCTGGAGTAACAGCAGGGATGGGAGAGGAATGGGTTGGGGAGGGGGAGGGGCTAAGGCAGCAGCAGGGTCTGGGAGAGGGATGAGTTAACTAGTAGGAGGAGCAGAATTTTGTAGGGTAGGGTGGGACAGAGATTCTGATAACTAGAAGTATGGAGAGATAAATCTCTCTTACTTTGGAGTTTTTTTAAGTTCTTTTCAATGTTTTTCATAAAAGTCTTGATCTCCCTTAAACTCTCCCCCATATTTTCCAGTTGACTATAAATGTCACTCGAGTTATACTCAAACTGAGCTTTTAGTTCCACAATTTCTTGAGTAGTAGAAGGGGTAATTGGTCAGATTGGACAGGAAATGTGTTGTACAGGGAGACGCTGAGATAAATTCTTATTTCCATCTCTAACATACTTAGGATATTTGTCAAGCCTCTCTGAGAGAGGAAGAGATAAAATGCTCTACATCCAACTATTACAATCATACTCAGGTACAGTGCCAAGTATATATCCATTGTAATATGTTCTCTGGGATTATGAGCCAATTTAAATAGGAAAAAACAATTCTTGTGCAAATTTGTTTATGCTGTTGAAAACCCAGTTGTTTAGTATGCTGTTTAATGGCTCTAATCACATTTTTTAATGTAATTAAATTGCTTGTAATTTTGCTTTTTGTCAGTAGATGGCGATATTGGATAGGATGTTTTTCTTGGCTAGGAGTTCAGGTGTTGTGTTTTTGTTTGACAGACCTTAATCCAATTAACTTTCTGGGTGAAGGGTGTGAATCTTAAAACTGCTCAGACTCTACTTCAGAAGATTTGATTAAGATATTCTCCATTTTTAACAATGGAGGTACTTGGTCAGGATTGTATTGAGAACTTTTAAAATTACTCCACCCTATTCAGCCAGTGCCTTAGGGAAAGATAAGGTTGAAAACTCCTGATTGAACAATGAAAAGTCCCTAACTCATACTTATAGTGAAGCTAAAACCTTAAGCTAGGTCTATTTTTAGATTTAATACAAGAAGGTGCTCAGTACCTATAAAGGTTAAATTAGTTCCTAAAAGGTCAAGCAACTTACAAAAAGCAAGCTTAACAAAATAGGTGTGAAGTACTCAGTAAATTTAATCTAACCAGGGGGCAGCTGGGTAGCTCAGTGGATTGAGAGCCAGGTCTAGAGATGGGAGGTCCTAGGTTCAAATCTGGCCTCAGACACTTCCCAGCTGTGTGACCCTGGGTAAGTCACTTGACCCCCATTGCCTAGCCCTTACCACTCTTCTGCCTTGGAGCCAATACATAGTATTGACTCCAAGACGGAAGGTAAGGGTTTTTATTTAAAAAAAAAAAAGATTTAATCTAACCAGAGAAGGTGAGAACAAAAGAAAATGAGAACTAAGAATGGGAAGTCCTGGGAAAAAGTGTCTACTGTGATTGTTAGACTTGAAAATTTAGAGGAGGTGACATAAGAGAAAATTTCTTTAAAAGGAAGGGACTTATTGAGTTGGAGGTAGTTTTTGGATTGGAAGTTAGCTGGAGTTGGAGTTCAGAGGTTTGGAGCTTGCTTGAAGATGACCTTGTGGTGAGTGATAAAGACTGACTTGCTCTCCCTTGGGCTCAGGCCTAGGCCATTGGCCTATGCCATTTCTACTATTTTCTCTTTCTCTCTCTCTCCTTCCCTTAATTCCTTCATTTGTATTCATTAAAATCTCCATAAAACCCAGCTGACTTGGGTATTTTCATATTTTGGGAATTTTCCCATGGTGACCACTTAATTTTAGATTTTTAAATCAAGACACTAAAAATTATCTTTACATTTTGGCCAAAACCTTTAAAGTTTTGGTAATTCACAGTCTTGGCAAACCACATTTTCATGGTTACAAGGGCAGGCTGAAAAACAAAGCCTTTAGCCCAAGGCTGAGTTTTGGAGAGACTAAGTTTAGGAGGGGCAATAAGAAACAGCCAAAGCTTTTTGCAGCTTGTAGTTTAATTAAGAAATGTGAGAGAATTTTCTCTCCTTCCCCTTCAGGTTAAAAATGCTAGAACCATGTAATTCCCTCTTTGGGCAAAAATTCAACTTTTCCTAGCTGGTCTCACCAGGTTTTTACTTCTCACTTAAATTTTAAAACTAGACATGTGGGACTTGGAAAAATGAAAGTAGACTTCCAGGAGCAAAACAAGGCTAAAACTTTATTACAATCACTCTCTCTAATGAAAAACTCACTGAGCTATATACCCAGTACCTTTACTCTAGTGGTCCAGAGTTTGTTTTTTGTTTTTGTTTTGTTTTTTCAGCAGAGTCTCCTCCCACCCCCACCCCCACCCCCCAGGTGAAAACCTGAGGGTTGGCTAATTGGGTTATTTGTTCCCTGAGGCATGGGGGTTGGAAACAACTTCCCCAGGTGAGGTCTCGGGGCCCTGCTGCTAAGATTTAAAATGGCTGTGTTCTATTTATTTTAAGGAGAATAAGAGAAAGGAAAAAAAATGTTTGAGCTTACCTTATCTAGCAGCTTTTGAATTATAGACTCAGCTTATTTAAAAGATTGACTTGAGGAGGTAGTAAGGAAAGGAAAGAAAGATGGGTCAAGAAACTTGAGGGAGATTGAGGGTACTCGTCACAACTTTTGTGGATTAGCCAGAGTGTAAAGGATAAAATAATGGTTAGACTCGAGTATTTAAGAGTATGGTTGCCAGGAATTAATTACTTAATTCCAAATGAATGTCTCAAGTCAGAATGACAGAGAGAGAGGAGAGAGATAAAGAGCGAGAGAGAGAGAGCGAGAGAGAGAGAGAGAGAGAGAGAGAGAGAGAGAGAGAGAGAGAGAGAGAGAGAAAGAAAGAGAGAGAGTGAGAGCGCACTACTCTGGCCTGGTCTGATGCAAAGAGGAGCACAGAGGTTAATTAAACAAGGCTTCTAGCCACAAGGCCTCCTCCAAGACGAGGGCCTCTCTGGAGGCTAGTCCCTCCAGAAAAGCCAAGGAAAGGGGGTCAGCCTTTTTTCACTCACCCACGTCAGTCCAAAGGGAAACAGTTTGAGGTCTCAAGTCCAAGCTCCTCCAAGGCCAAGTTCAAAGGGGAAGAACCTTCTCACAGGGAGTTACCAACATATTTAAAGACAGTTCTTTACATCACTTCCTGTGCCTTTGGTCCACTTATTCACAGACCAATCGTGGCTTTAACTTTGCTTCGGACTGCCCAGGAGGCAGTCAGTTGTTTTTGATTTGTCACTTGCTAGCACAGTGGGTCATAGACCTTCACACACACACACACTTAAGGATTAAGTGGGGGGGTGTACATTCCTGATGGCTAAAATCTAAAGAATAGGGGAGAGTTAATCCCATCTTCATTATCTAAATGTGGAGCTTGGATCACAAATCATTACCTTATCCCTTTATTTTAACTGAGATGGGAAAAGTGTTTTCCTCTGCAGGGGAAATAGGAAGGAACTAGTGAAGAGAAAAGAGAGAAATACCATATACAAACTAAAGTACAATTCTGTATTTTTAGAAAACTTTCAAATTGTATGAAACAGTTATTAGAAATTCCTACAATTCAAGTGACCATCTCCAGTATCAACTTTGCTTTCTGTGCTTAGTCTACATTTTAGGCAGGCTTGTTCCAATCCTGATCAGCATCAGCCTTTTCCCTTCTCCCTTTGGGTAAATTCTTTCCTTCTCTGCAGATGCCTTTTTTGGAGTTTAGATTCTGGTTTTACAGGAGCTCAACAATTATTTGTTGAATGAATAAATGAGTGAAGCCAGGAGTCCCAGGAATGGACAAAGTAATGACTGATAGAATGAGCAACTTAATCCTGGACCTCTAAAAGTCAATTTATGTTGTTCCCCTTTAAAACCCAAACCTACCCTTATTCATTTGTTCTCTCCCTCTAACCTCTGAATCCCTCCCCTTTGCCAAAAGTTCTGTGCAATATCTGCTAAATTTCACACTGCTAAGCTAGACCATAGCCACGAGGATGGCACTGGACTGAATGTGCATGCGGGATGCAGCAGACACGCTGCAGCAGCAGCAGCAGAGATTCAGTGGCACTCATGAATGATAACACTTTGACCATCTGTTAAGCTGTTATCTCTGGACTTTAAAGCTTCAAACACACACACTTTCTCTCTCTCTCTCTCTCTCTCTCTCTCTCTCTCTCTCTCTCTCTCTCTCTCTCTCTCTCTCTCTCTCTGTCTGTCTCTCTGTCTCTCTCTCTCTCTCTGTCTCACACACACACACACATACACACACACACTTCTCTCTCTCTTTCTCTCACTGTCCTGTGTTAATCATTGATTATCTTTTGCCATTTATTTTAGTGTTTTCAGTTTGCATATCCCTGGAGAGCATTGTTTTCATGGCGTTCAATTGTATTAACTTATGTAACAATGCCTCTATGCGCACGAGTAAATCTTGATCAACAAGCTTGCCAACCCTCTGTACAGTCTTTGAAAACAGTAACTAAATAAACTGTTTCATTTTCAGGAGTAGGTATGAGTTTGCCTGTAGGTATTTTAAGTGGGCCTAGAATCAGAAAGGCCTGAGTTCAAATCTGATCTCACACACTCACTAGCTGTATAACTCTGGGCAAGTTGCTTAACCTTGCCTGCCTTAGTTTCCTCCTCTGTAAAAAGAGCTGGAGAAGGAAGTGGCAAACCACTCCAGCACACTTGCCAAGAAAACCCCAAAGCAGGTCACAAAGAGTCAGGCACAACTGAACAACAGCGTTTATTTATCTCTGCTTCTGAAATTTACCTCTCCTAAGTGGCGCCAACAGTGATGGGAAGTGCTGACTTGCCTGTGGTCTAAGGGATGGCTTCTCAGGTTCTTTACACTTCTGAATCAATGACCCTGTGACAAAGGTGTATCTACTTGGAATGTTTTCAAAGTCATAGCCCCAGGAGACAGGTGTGATTGCCTAGACTAACTCAACTTCATTCTACTCTGTACACTACTGAATTCTAGCTCTCTACTATCACCCTATCAAGAGCCCTAAGGAGTAGGAATCAGATCTGGCTTTACTAATGAAACTTCTGTCACGAGAAATTTCAACAAAGGTAGGCTGAGGCACATATTCTCTAAGCAATATAACAATCTATCCTGAAAATGAAGGAGTAAATGGCTTGCCTCAGTTTAAGCCAAAAGACCCCATGAAGGGAACCGAGTTGCTTTTTATAAGATTAGAATAAAGAACAGAACAGGGTAGATAAGAAAAGAGTATAATTAGTTAGAAGGTTGTGGTGAGTTAATAAGATGGAGGATAATTTCTCTATTTCCCACTAATTCTCAGAAAACAATAACCAAAATAAACCCAAAATATGAATTACACATGAGATACAGAACAATTGCTGTTACCTCTATGTGCCAAAAAGAAAAAAAATGAGAAAATCACGAGGTAATGTCTTTATAAATTAATAATTTTAGTCCTTGTATTCATTCAGCACCCCACCAGTCATCACTAGTTAGTGCTCCAGGACCCACTCAGCAATGTCCTATCTGCAGAAGTCTCTGCCATCACATTCTACCCTGTCCCCTTACCCTAGAATTGTCAGAATAAGCAGCTGGCCTCTACTCTCTCTATCCAGTCACCTATAAAAGAAGGGGAGGCATAGGAAAGTGGGTCCACATCTTACCTGAGGGAGCTGAATTTAGCCAGGAGTAATCTCTAAATTAAAGAACCTCACAGGCAGAAACTCTCTCTGGACTGTCTCCTCCACCTTTCCCCAAGCCTGCATAAAGTGGTAAACACTAGGGCATGTAAAGAACAGAGTGAACAGAGCTCCAAGGAAATAGGAATGCCATCTAGCTGAGGGTGTCCATACTGTCTGCACAGAAGACACTTGGGGCAAGAACTGAGGCTGCTGAAAAGTGAATAGGGAAAAATTACAGTAGCACTGAAGTACAGCCTCATTATCGAAGGGGAAAGAATCAAAAGTGAGTAATAGGAGAATATGATGGGGCAAGAAAAGACTAAAATCAACAAAGATCTCAGGAGAAAGAAAACTCCGTTAAAACCTAGTGCACAAGCAGGTTAAGTCAACAAGGATACTAAAATCAGGAAGAAAAATAACTACCAAGGCAGATGAAAGATTGCAAACATCTTTAATTAAATATTGCAAGACAAAAGAAATTGAAATAATATCTACTGAACACAAAATCTTGTGGATTCTCTAGAGCTCAGATCCATGGTAGGATGTTCCAGAATGGTGAAAGGGAGAAATCAGAACATTAAAAGAATTTAGACAAGAATAAATAGCAGAATATATGATCTACAGAACAGAAAATTTTAAATCCACAGTACTGAGTCTCTTCAAAGACATTAAAGTCACATACGTAGCTACACTATTTCAGGCCCTTATGTGTTTTCCTGGATCATTATAATATACTGCCAACTGACCTCAATGATTCAAGTCTCTTCACAATCCAATCCATATATATTAAGTCTGAGCCTCATCTCCCCAGAGATTGAAATGGTATATAGTGTGAAGAGAATGCTCCCAAGATATTAGGGAAAACATTTGTGCCGTTTGTAAAAGCTAATTTGTGTTAATTGGGTAAATGCAACTGGGAAATTAATTATTAGCATTTCAAAGGCAGAAGGGGCTCAAGCCAATTGCATAAAAAGGACATTCCCAATTCCTTCATGATACCCCTTAAACATTAAGGCAGAAATTCAGCTAGCCTCATACTGAAAGTAATCTATTATTTAGTCATTTTTCAGTCACATCCAACTCTTCATGATTGCATTTGGGGTTTTCTTGGCAAAGATAATGGGGTAGTTTGCCATTTCCTTCTCCAGCTCATTTCATAGATGAAGAAACTGAGGCAGATAAAGCAATTTATCTAGTGTAAACCTTAAAATTTCTTAATATTATTTTTCCCTGCAGTAATACAAGTTAATATATATACTCTTGCTATAATATCAATATATGCCTAAAAGCTTTAAACTATGGGAACCTGCCATTTATTGATAAAATATTATAGGACTGTGATTAATGCTTGTGTCTGATTCCAGGAAAAGGGATAAAAACAAGGAGCACAGACTAAACCTGAATAGTGCCAATAGAGCACACAAGAAATATTAAAGTGAGACTCGAGGTTGCGATGCTTAACTTATGTTTAAGTCGTAGGACTTCCTTGTATCTACACTCTTTTCGAAGTACTCAAACAAGTACAAAGCTTGACTATCATGCTGGCTCCCTATATCTCTGAAAAAAAAAATCAGACAAGGGAGTGACATTTCTCCATCAAAATAGAATTCTAATTCTTTTCTTCTTATATTATGGCAACTTCCTGTAGTCTTGGCTACAAATGGCTAAGTGAAATATTACTGCATTCTGTCCTACATACTTGTGGGATAGAAATTACTTTAAACTGGACCTATACAAGGCCTATTTTGAATTTTTCTTATGTTTTTGATTATTTTTCTATTCTTTTGATAATTGACACATATACCCCCATAACTGAACATTGCATTTTGAGCTAAACTTGATATTTTTTTAAATACTTACTTCAGGGGGGATTGTATTTTAATTTAAAATCTAAGAATTTTTTTTATTTTTGAATTTTTTTTGTTTGAGATTTATTTTTATAAAAATCCAAGAATTTTGTTTAAGATTTTACTGTTATAAAAAATTCAAAGATTTTGATTCTGTTTGAGAAAAGATCTTCAAGAAAGAAGCTTGAAACTTTTATATCCAGAGAATGAACTGTTGCAGAAAGATGCCGAAAACCTACACTTCATCAAGAAGATCAAGAATGAACTTTGGATGTGATTGATTGGACTGAACTTTTGATTGAACATTTATTGTAATTGTACACATTTATGCCAAAAGGGACTGCCCCTAATTTGGCTTTCTGTCAATGCACCTTTCTTTTCTTTTCTATTTCCTCTCTCACTATTCTAATTTCTCTTAGAAAATTGAATATTGTGTATATCTTTAGTTAGAAGTGAATTTAGAACTACAAAATGATTATGTTAAATGATCAATGGGGAGACTAGTCTCCCAATGATCATCAGGAGGGATTGTAAACCTTAAAATTTCTTAGACTTACAAATGTTGGAAATTTCACCATTGGGAAATTTCATACTTGAAAAATTTCCTATTGATAGTGGGAACTCTATTGGAATGTGAACCCCATTGGCATGGGAGGTTCCTCCTCCTCCCTTCTTAAGATTACTTTAGGATAGAAACCTTTTGTTGAACAATGGAAAGGGCTTTGACCTATGCTTAAGCATAGAACAGGAATTTCTTTGAGTCATGATTGATTTTAGAATTGATACAATAGAGATACTTGGAATGACAGAACCAGGTCTTGGAAATTACAATCTCCACCCTACTCAGTCCTAACAGGATTTAGGAAGGGCTGCAGCATAGATCAAAATTTAATTATTCCAATCTCTACCCTACTCAGGGTAACAAGATTTAGGAAGGGCTGTAGCAAAGGATCAATATTTAATTATTTGAGAATATGACCTTCAACAGACATGTGCAAAGCCACAGACCTCTGGGCGGTCCTGGGTTAAGCTAGAACCACCATTGGCACAGGGAAGACATGGACAGTGATTGGTAGATGTGAGAACTGAGGGGAGGGAACTTGGATGATTTGCTTAAAGAGAGAGGGGTCGAAGGACTGAGGGGTGGTTGGTTGGAGAGTTTTGGCTCTGAGTGGTTGGAGAGGTGCTCTGAGAAGCTTGCTCTGAAGGAAGCTGGAGGTGGAGGCCCTTGAGACTGTTTCTCCATTTTGGTCACGTGAGTAATAGGGACTAATCTACTTTCTTTGCCCCAGCTATCTAAGGGCTTGGGCCTTTTGGCCCAGCCTAAACAGAAGGGGTATTTAAGCCCTATTCCCTTCTCTCCCCTTTCTCTCTCCCTCTATTTCTAATACCTTTCTTCATCCTGTTTGTAATTAAACTCCATAAAAGGTTGACTGCTGACTTGAGTTTTCATTTAGGAATTACATAGCTGAATTCCTTGGTGACCTTAAATTAATATATATCAGTCTTTTAAAGTGATTTCCTTGTCACACTAGCTACAAAATATCTCGGGCTGGATTTGAACTTGGGTCTTCCTGACTTCAGGTTTAGCACTTTATCCATTGTGCCAGTCACCCTTATACCACGATTCCACTATATACATGCTAAATTCCTGCCAAACTGGACCATTCTTAAGGTACATCTTACACTTTCCTGCATTCCTCCTTAACTCATGGCAGAGGGAGATGTGTGTGCTCTAAAAGAATTTGGGGATAATCTGAGGTTAGAAAAATGAGTCTTTGTCTCTTCAGGACTCTGACAAGAAAGGATTTAGAGGAAAAGGAGCAGGAGATGGAGCCTCATATAGGGAGAACATCAAGTAGTCCAATTTGGTTGCCACATAGATTGCATGAGAAGGTAAATGTGAAATCTGCCTAGGATGATAGGCCTGACCTAGTGTGGAGGCTGTAAATAGGATTCAGTTCTTCAATTTCAAAAGGATATGAAGGACTGGAAAATAATAAAAAGGGAGGTGAAAAATGTGATGAAAGTTCACTTACAAGGAAAGATTAAGGAATCAGGATCAGACAACCTAGAAAACAAAGCTAAGCAATAATGACATATTGCTCAAGCAAGATAATGTTCAAATTTTCCCACATTCAAATGAGATGTCTCAGGGATTCCAGGTTTTGTGAATCCATGAAATCACTTTATAGTATTGACTTCATAAAGCTATGCTAGTTAGCTCATTCCTGAAGGAGGCAGGACACCAGAATTAGTATAGTATCTATCCTTAGAAAATTCTCCTGCAGAGAATCCCCACCACGGCTGGTTTAGCTATGTCTGAGAAAATTAATTGCTGTAGACATGGTTAATCAAAGGCTCATGATAACTATGTATGAGGCAGTCATTTGTTGTTTTGCTTCCCAGCTTCTCCTTTCTGTCCCATCTCATTCTTCCTTCTGCCTCTTTATTTCATATTCTTACCCCTTCTTACCATTTCTCACCCTAGCTAGACTTCAGTTTGAAGGGAAGCCAGAAATCATTTAGTGCAAACCATAACTGAACAAGACCACCTTTGAAAAACCTAGTAAGTCCCCAATAAGTCTATTCAATTTTTGTATGAATATAATTGTTTTTAACTTGTACTTTCTTGTTTTCAAATCACTTTAATTGCCCAGCATATCCCTTCTCCAAGAGAACTAGCCCTTAAAGGGAAAAAGCAGTTCAGTAAAAAGAACAAACATATCAATCAAACATGACAATATATGCAATGCTGCATATCCATAGTTCCCTATGTCTGCAAAGAAAGGAGGACGTTATTATTTTAAAAAATCTTTTTTATTCTGAACTTTACAAACACCAAATAAAATGAGCTTTTTATGTATGAAATAAAACAGATAAGGATTAAACATTATTTTTTTTGTTTTGACAATACTATTGCTGTCTCCATTCTTCCCCAATTTCCAACTTAAAAAAAGGAAAAACAAATACGTATAATCAAACGTAGTCAAACTTCCCCCACTCTTCCAAACCCCTTCACATATTTTTTTAAAAAGGAAAAACAAAATCCTTTAAACAAATATGCATAGTAAAAAAATTTTTCACATATTGGCCATATTTGAAAATGTATATTTAGTCTATCCTCTCTGTCAAGAGGTAAGTAGCATCCTTCATCACTGGCCTTTTGAAGTTATGGTTGGTCATTTCATTAATCAAATATTTATAATCAAATTATTAAAAGTTACTTTTGTTTACAATGTTGCTGCTATCATATATAAATTGCTGTCCTAGTTCATTTCACTATGCATCAGTTTCATAAATGTCTTAAGTTTTCCTTGAAACCATCCTTTGATTATTTCTTACAGTGGAATATTGTTACATTCACATCCCATAATTTATTCAGTCATTCCCTAATTAATGAGTACCCCTTTGTCTCCATTTGTTTGTCACAACAAATAGTTGATTATATATATATATATATACCCACCACATACATACATGAGTCTTTATTTTTTTCTTGATGCCTTAGTTAAGGACTAGCAGTAGTATTGCTGGGTCAAAGGATATGCAATTTAGTGAATTCTGGGGTAAAGGACAAACTGATTTCCAGAAAGGCTGGACCAATTCACAGTTCTACCAACAGTACATTATTAGTCACTGTTTTATATTAGTCCCTATAACAATTATCATTTTCCTTATCTTTGCCAATCCAATGGATGAACCCTCAAAGCTGCTCTATTTGCATTTCTATGATTATTAGTGATTTGGAATATATTATAGCTATCAATAATCTGAGTTTCTTCCTTTGAGAACTGCTATTCATACACTTTGACCATTTATCTATTGGGGAATGGCTCTTATTCTTATACATTTGAATCAATTCCATATATATTTTGGATATTAGAATCTTATCAAAAAACATTGCTACAGATTTTTCCCATTTACAATTTTAACTGCATTGATTTTTGTGCAAAAACTTTTCCATTTTAAGTGATTAACACTTAATGTTGTATGATCCTCAGTCCCTTGTAAATCATGATTTCTTTCTATCCATAGTTGCAAAAAGTATTTGCCAACCTGTTCCTCTAATTTGTTTTTGTCTTTGATATATCTATGTCACATATTCATTCGGGCTTATGTTAGAATATAGTGTCAGTTTTTAGTCTAAGCCTAATTTCTGACTCTTCCTAGGTTTCCCAGTTTTCGTCAAATAGTAAGTCCTTACTTAGTAATTGAGTTCTTTGGATTTATTGAACACTATTCTACTGCATTTATTTGCTTCTATATGTTATATAACTAATCTGCTACCCTGGCTAACCTATTTTATAACCAGAATTAAATAATTTTTATAATTTTTGCCTTATAGCATAATTTCAGATCTAATACTTTTAGGCTCCTTTCTCTCCACTTTTTTCATTATTTCCTTTGAGATTCTCAACCTTTTATTATTCCAGATGAATTACTATTTTTTTTTCTATAAGGTAATTCTTTGGTAGTTTAAACAAGTAATTTAGATATTATAACTTTATTATATTTATTTCTTTGAGGCAGTTGGTGACACAGTGGATGGAGTGGCAGATTTGGATTCAGGAAAACCGGAGCTCATATCTCACCTCAAATACTAGCTGTATAACTCTGGACATCACTTAACTTCTGTCTCAGTTTACTCGACTAGAAAATGGTAATAATAGCACCTATACCACATAAGGTTGTTGTGGGTATTAATGAGATGAAACATGTAAAGTTCTTTGCAAACATTAAAGCGCTATATGAACACTACCTATTATTGTCTCAGCTTACCCATTAGTAATAAATATTTCTCAAATTACTTAGTTCTCTTTATTCCTGTAAATGTTTTGAAGTCATGTTAACATAATCCCTATGAGTGTTTTGGTAAGTAGATGCCCAAATATTTTATACATTCAGTAGTTATTACTAATGAAATGCCTTTCTAACTTTTCCTTATGAGTTCTTTTAGTAGACTATAAAAAAGTTGATTTATAAGGATTTGTTTTCTATCCTACAGCTTTAATGGTGTTTCAATTTTTTTTTTCAATTGAGTCTTTGGGCTTCTCTAAATAAACTGTTACATCATCTCCCTGGAGGGAAAAAATGTTTGTTCCCTTCTGATAACAATGCTTAATTCTCTCATTTTATTTTTGTCTTATTGCTATAGATAACATTTTCTAACACTATATGAAATAATAATGGTAATAATAAACATCTTTGCTTTTATTGTTGCTATTATTAGAAAGATCTCTTTTCCTTCACTATAAATAAGGATGGCCCATAGTTTTAGAAAAATAACTATTTACTATTTTAAGTAAAGGCCCATTCTTGTTTTTTAATGTTTCTAGCAGAAATGGATGCTGTATTTTGTGAAAAGCTTTTTCAACATTTGATGTAATCATGTGATTGTTGTTATTAATATAATCTATTATATTTATAGTTTTCCTTATGTTGGAACTAACCCTGCATCCATGCTATGAAACTCCTGGTCAATGTATATTACTGTATGTTGTTATTTCTGGGTTAATATTTTAATTTTACATGAATATTCATTAAGGCAATTAACTTAGAATTTTCTTTCTCTACTTTGTCTCCCTCTCCAAGTATTAAGACCATATTTGCATCATGGGAATTTGATCCTTCCTTTTCCTTTTTTTGTAAAGTTTAATGCATATTGTTATTTGGGAGACAGACTATACAATGGATAGTGCTATTCTTGGAATCAGGAAAACTAGAATCCAAAACTTGTCTCAGATGTTTACATGTGGTATAGGCTTTATCCAAGTCACTTAACTTAGTCTCAGTTTCCTCATATTTACAAGGGTGATAAATAATGCTTCATAGAGTTGTAAAGGCCAAATGAAGCACTAAATAAATGCTATTACTTGGATGATGGATAAATTCCATTGTAACTATCTGTCCTGGGTTGTTTTGGAGAGGAGAAAAGGGTGAGCAGAGTTGTGGCTTATCAATTTTTTATTGACATTTTCTTCCTTATTCTGTTTATCAGGGTATTTCATATTTTTGAAAATATTCATATACTTCATCTAACTTATCCATTTTGCTGGCATGTAACAGGACAAAATGTTTCTGATAATTTCCTTTATTTCACTTTCATGTGCTACAAATTTTTTCTTGCTTTTGATTCTGGCAAATGGTTTCCTATCTTGTAAAAAAAAATCATATTAGTTAAAAATCACATTTAAAAAAATCACATTGTCTGAGTTTTTTCCAAAAAAAAAAAAATCTAGTTTTAGCAATCAATTCACTATTATTAGATTTTCTTTTGCTTTCAATTTTATCTCTTTGATTTTCCAAATTTTTGTTTTGATGTTTATAATTGGGATTTTTGTTTCTTTTCTATTATTAGATGGCTGATTCCTGTTCTTTCTGTTGTCAAGGGGATTTAAAAATAACAATTCCCCCTCAGTCTATTTTGACTGAAATCCAAGTTTTTGGTATGCTGTCTTATTGATATTTCTTTGACAAAATTATGTTGTTTTTATGATCTATTCTTTGACTCACCTTAGGCTTAAAATTATTTAATCTTCAATTATTAATCCTTCAAAGCCCCTTCCCCCTTTTTAAAAACACTTCCCTTCCAGCCTAGAATCAATATTGTCTAGGCAATAGGGTTTAAGTGACTTGCCCAGGTTCACAGTTAGGAAGTGTCTTAAGGCCAAATTTAAACCCAAGCCTTCTCATACATATGCCTGGCTCTCAATACACTTGATCACCTAGCTGCCCCTCAAGGCTCTTTTCAAAAATAAAATTTTAACTGATTGTAATCATTATAGAATGAGTTTAATATTTCTACTTTTCTGCATTTGTGAGGTTTTTGTGCCTGAATATTTGGTCAATTTTTGTAAAGGTGCTATAAGCATCTATAAGCATAAGTAAAGGTGCATCTAAGCAATGTATATTCCTTTTGATTACCATTTATTAATTACCAGAGATTTTTCATATCTACCTTTTGCTTCTTTCTAATAAGGCTTATTGTTGTGTTTTGTTTGAGGCAAGGAAATTTTTCTTTATATCAAGCTTGAATCTGTTTCTCTTAAACTCTCAAACTGTACATGGGAATGAAGCACAAAAAAATCCAATCCCTCTACCTCTAGATGGCACTTCAAATACATGAAGCCACCTTCCATAATTCCCCACAAGCCATCTCTCATTCAAGCTAAAAACTTCCAGTTTCTCTAAGTAATCCTCAATTTCCTCTTGTGTAAAATAGGGTTAACAACATCTATATCCTATCATAGGGATGTTGTGAGTTAACTTTTTATGCATATATTTTAATATATATACAAATATATAAAATTATTTGCTAACGTGTAACTTCTGTGTGGTTATATTATATCATGATCTCATCTCCTAAGTATCTTCATCACCCTCAAGTTTATTAATGTCCTTTCTAAAATGTTGCATCCAGAATAGACTACAGTAATACAGACATGGTTTTACGAGGGCAAAGAACAATTGAACTATTCTCTTCTTCATTATGGCACCTCTCCATACAGCCTAAGATCAGACTGTTATCATTTGCAATTCATCGAATCCTGAAGATCCTTTTCACACAAACATGTTCTAACTTTACTTCCCCCATCCTGTACTTACAGTTTAAAAAAAAAACCTGAATATAAAATTTTGTCCTTATTAAATTTCACTTTTGCATTTGGCCTACAGCTCTAATCTAGAGAAACTGATGCTAATTGTCATCAAATATCTTTGAAGGTAGGGATCAAATCAAATCTTATCAACCTACTCTGCTACTCACAAATCTCAACCTTCTGAGAATCCAGAGCTTAATCAGCTTGAAAATCCTTCTCCTGCCACCACTATGAATGCCCCTTCATTCCTATGTACCTCAGTACCACCCCTCCCAAATCCCTAAATTTTCTCATTCCTCCCATTCCACTGTTTTAGAGGCCTCACCCTATTATTAATACACTTTCTTCCTGAGACCCCCTCCTCACACTCCTTTTTTCTTTTTCTCATGGAAACTTAGCTCTTGCCTGAGGAAACTACATCCCTACCCAACTTCTCCAGTTCTAGGAATACTTTTTCTCACACTTCCTTCTCTTCCTACCTCCAACACAAAAATCTTGAACTGAGACATACTCCATACTCTGCACTGCCACTTACAGAGCTCTGATATCATCACTGAATTTCTTAGATTCTCTACTTCTGTGTTTAACCCCATATCCAGATCCTTGGAGCAGTTACGTATTGGCTCCAAGGTCCAATAGATAACCCTCTCTCCTTTTCAATGTGCAAAGGGAGAGGGAAGGGAGGAGTGATGGTCGGGTGGAAGGAAAATAAAAAAAGACAGAAAGCCTAAACACATTGGCACCCATATATATCTTCAAACACACAGAACCTCTCAATTCCCCAACCTTACCTCCCAATATTTGTACTATTATTTTAGCTCAGTGACACACAATAGTCAAATCCTTGATCTCATCATCACCAACATTCTACCTCTGATACAGAAATCTGAAATTGCTTATCATAACCTCTTTGCCTCATTCTTCCTAATTTCCACCATAAAACTTGTTAGTCTTGCTTTTCCAGTACCTGATCTGAGAACTTTCTTCCCTTCACTCTTCACCCTCATTGACAAATTCAGGTTTATGCTGTTCTCTACTCTCGAATCCTTAGTCTCCATGCCCTTACCTTGCTCATGTCTTGCTAAAGTCTAATCCTGGTTGATCCTTACCTTTTATATGAGCCAAATTGTGCTGACTGTTTTCACTACATATTTAGGTTACTTAATTAAAACTGGATCTCTAATGTTATGTAGTAACATTTTTATTCTTCTGACATTCTCCCAAATGGCAATTCCACCTCATCTCTTCAAGCCCTAGGCCTAAGTCCCTCTTTCCTCTCAGCAGATGACTTTGACTCTTCCTTTATGAACATGGAGAACTTATGAGATATTTCTTTCCTCTACCCTACCCCATTTATCATGCTTACCATATTAGTAATTGACGCAAAGCTGGGAACAGGACCCAAAAACATCTCAACCAAGTAGAATGACTGACCAAACCAAGTAAGATGAACTCTAATAAAAACTGATTAGGGAAGGGGTAACTAAACAATTCACATTAAAGCACTTTGTGATTTTAGGGAATTTCAAGCTCAATGAGTCAGTAGTGTGATAGTGTACCCCAGAAGGCTTAAGCTATATTTTAACAAAGATTTAGCAATTAGATTAAGGGTAGCCAAAGCATCAGTGTCTTGAAGCCAAAAACAAACCCTTTATTTTATAAATGAGGAAATTGAGAGCTAGAGATTCAAGTGGCTTGCCCAGTTATATAAGTAGTGCTAACTAAGATTGGATCCAGACTTCTGACTACAAATCCAGTGTTTTTATTGCTGTCTCTTATTTCACCTTTTCCAGGTCGGAGTCCTACTGTGGTCTGTCCTTGACCATAGTAAAGTGAGTAGGAGGATAGGCTAGAGTCGTAAAGCCTGAGTCCGAACTGTCTCCAACACTACATTGCCAACAAAGAGTTCCTTCTTTGAACTTCACTTTCCTCATCTATAAAATGAGAAGAATATCTGTAGTACCTTCCTCATAGTATTGCTGTATGGTTTAAATGGGGCAATATATGCAGTGACTAATCAATTTTAAAGTGCTGTATACATGGCAGTCACTCCTATAGTCAGACCATAACTGGAGAACTGTGTGGTCCCTTTTCAAGCTCACTCACTTTAAGTACGTTGACAAGCTAACTGTAAAGGAGAAATGATAGCTACTGTATCTTCACTAACCTGAAAAGCTGTTATGTGGAAAAGAGATTAGATTTCTTGGCCTCAGAGGTCACAAGTAAAAGCAACGAGTGACAGAATCAGGGATGGAATCAATAAAAAAGAATATTTAGACTTGATATAAGGAAAAAAATGTCTAGAGTTCAGAAGCTGTCTGAAAAGAGAGTGGGCTATCTCAAGAGAATGAGATACCCCTAAAGTTTTTCCTGTGAGTAGATAGGTGGTCATCTTTTGAGGTTCTTTTCAGTTGAGACACTGTGAACTTGGATTCAGAAACCCTTTAAAATAAAGATTCTTTTAAAACTTCTAGATAACTTCTAAAATTCCAAAATGAACTTTAAATCTCATCTCTTTCCTCTTCTAACCTAAGAATGTCTGAATCAATGAAGGCATTCAACAATTTGTAAGCGATAAGCAATGCCTTTTCAACAATGAATTCAGGAAACTCCTGGGCTCTTAGACAAACTTGGAAGAAAAATACAAGAGACTTAATAGACAAATGAATAAAACACATTAATTGAAGACCAACTTGTGATGGCTGATAAAGTTTGTTTTTTGTTTAATTTTGTGAGAGCTGCCATCAGCTACTTTATGACAAAGATTAAAGGTTGCCAAGAAGTATTATTCTATTTAATCATTTGTTTTAAGGAAAATCATTAATTATAGATACATAATTTCAAACAATTCATTTTTTTTGTAGAAAATCTGATGCTCTACAATGTTCATACTAAATATTTTCCTCTAAGAACTTAAGTCCTTAAGAAGTATATAAGAAAAAAATCTGTGATCATCATTTTTACAAAATGGCAACTATACCTAAATTCAAATAATCAAACTTTGCAACCATATCTTCAACAACTGTTCAGTTTTCAATTCTTTTGGAATAACTTTACTATTTGCTCAAAACAAACCAAAATGAATGAGTTATTATATTGGCAGGTTTGACATAAAGGAGACCTAAAGTCAAGAACATAATATATAGGTAATAAGGCATGCTTGTTGACTTGACTAGATAAAAGTGAGGAAAATGAACAGGCAACAAAATGTCTAAAGCAGGTAAGAAAGTTGTCACTAATTTACTAATAGATAACATTCCACATACTGGGATGCATTTTCTCAAGAAATTAATATAAATTGTGGTTATATTCCCAGGTCAGCTTACAAAAACCTATTTAGCCCATAATACACCTGAAGCACACTACTGGGAGTAGTACCTAATTATTGTGTAATTTGTTTGCATGAGAAAAGGCATTTGAAGTTCAAATTAGAGACTACAGAAACCTAACTATCTAGCTTGGAAAGGGTTCAATACCATAGATAGAGTTGGGTATCACTGGGAAATGGTAATTTAATTTTTACATATTTTATGTATAAAATGAAAAGGTTTCTCCCTAAAACATTTTCCCCAAGTTAAACCATCTTTCTCAACCCATCATTCCCCAAGTATTTTGAGGAATGAAGGACAGTAGTCCCAACCAAGGGCATAGGTGGGTACTAAAGACTTATTTTCCCCAATGTGACTACTTTGTACAGGCCTCCCTGCTGCCACAGAACAAAGGTGTCAAACACATAGCCCATAGGCTGCTAACAGAGACTTCAGCCCACAACATTTCAGACTAAAATGTGATTGGGAAATATTTAATAAACAAAAATACAATAAAACATAGACAATGTTAATATGGAGTTTTCTAAGTCTATATGCAGCTTACAGGGATCCATATGTTTGAGTTCAACCCCACCGCCATGGAGGATAGAGATTCCTATTCTGGCTCCCCTAGGATTACAACTACCATACAGGGGTTTTTTGTACCTTGAACTTTCTTAATATTCCACATTCTCAGACAGTTTTCTGGAACATTTACCTACTAGAAAACACATTCCCTCCAAATAGCAGAAAATGAACAATGCTGCCTCTTGGCTATAAACTAAGCTGCCTAAATTACCCTGCTATTCAAGTTAAAAACTAAAGTTTATCAAATCAACTGTTCTTGACAACTTGTCAATTATGTTTGCCACAATATTTCAGTATTCCAGTAGATTGTGGCTACCACTCCTTCCCTTTTGAATGAAGCATTTTTAGTTTAAAAGTTCTTCTGAATATGAAAGGAGCAGATGGCTTCAACTTGGTAATATTATAGATCAGACTAAGAGCTTAGAAGAGACCTGAGATCATCTATTCAAAACCCTTCCTTTTACAAATGAGGAAACTATGGCCTAAATTGGTCCATTGGTCACACAGGTACGAAATGGCAAAGCCAAGAGTCAAATCCATGTCCTAATTCCAAATCTAACACTTTCCATTTTACACGGCATTCTGGACCTGTTTACTCATTGAGGGGGTTTTACTAGATGATACCTAGATCCCTTCCAGTTTTTCCTATGGTCCTATAGACCTTTCAACATTCTTGTAATTTTGCTCTCCTTATGGCCTCTTAAAGAACCACAAATAGTACTGACAGATCTGATTATGTGACCAATTTAATGTATTTTTCATCATGCTTATTAATAGATTTTGTTCTTTTTTTTAACCCACTTG
The DNA here is from genome assembly GCF_027887165.1 of Monodelphis domestica. Classification (NCBI taxonomy): domain Eukaryota; kingdom Metazoa; phylum Chordata; class Mammalia; order Didelphimorphia; family Didelphidae; genus Monodelphis; species Monodelphis domestica. The sequence continues at coordinate 238,106,385 of NC_077230.1, forward strand.
TCTACAGCCAGGATACTGCAGTAAACTAATCTATTGTCTGACTTGTTTGGCACCTGATCTTTATTAAAGTTTCCTAAGAACAGAAAAGCATTTGTAGATACCCAGGACAGTCATCCTATTGATAAGCAAGCAAAATATTTCTTTGAGTTTTACTTAATTACAAAATTACTAATTTAATATATCAGCCTTCATTTGTCTTCCAAAGCCTATGTATATAGTAAACAATATCAGTCCTCATAAAACAGAAACAGTAACTAATTTGCCATCACACTAGCACCAGGTAAAAGAAGCTATTTCTACTCAATCATTTTTACTAACATAAGCTGCTACAGGAAAGGTCTTTATGACAGGCATGAAATCGTTAATGACCGATTCCCAAAGCACCATCCTGTTCTCTTCCTGAGTTAATGCAGGAAAAGGTACTTGGATGATGTTAAGTTTACAACATGTAGGGTAATTTAGTACAGGCAGGAAAAGGACCAAATGAAAAGTACCCTCTGGGCAGACAAACTGATACTGTTTAAGGACATGGGCATAATCAAATGGATTTGTATTGCAGATCATTTCAGAGGAACCACTCAATAGCTTAAGGAGTCCCCTGGTGAAATTACTAACAGCAACACTGAAGCTAAATGCTTTCTATTTAAGCAGAGCCTGATAAATGATGAATTAATCACTGAACCATCATGCTGACTTCACTCTAACCTGCCACAGAGCAATCTTGTTTTCTCAGAGACTCCTCTAAGAGCACATGCCCCATTAGGGAATCACAGAGAACTCTGTTACATAATGAGGCTATAGGAGGCTAAACTATATCAAGATTATCATTCAAAATTTAATATTTAATCTAAACATAGGAAGCTTAGGTTTTAAGAAAAATTAAATAGTGAGTCAAAGGTATACATTCATCAATGAACGGATTTGTCTATATGGGAAGAGAAGAATACTTAGATTTATAACAGTAATAAACGGCTATATGGCAGCTTAAGATTTACAAAGCAGTTGACATAATTATCTCATTTAGTCCTCACAATTACCTTGTGAGATAGGTAGTTATGACACATTACATATGCAACATCTTTCTTAAGAGCAAAGTGCTTTTCTCACCTTTAAACTTGCATTACTGGGAGGCAGGGATTTTTATGTCTATTATGAAACTGAGGCATAAAGAGGTTAAGTGAGAGGTCTAAAATTGAGATCACAGTTAAAAGTAGAACTGGTAACAGACTTTGGTTCACCTGACTTCCAGTCTTGAGCTCTTTTTGTACATTTATCTACCCTTATGACAGTAAGTGACCACAGTGCTATTTTCAGAGGATCACAGAAAAAGAGAACTAAATTGGAAGAAACTTTATACATCATCTGGTTCAACCTAACAAGTCAGACAGGAATCTGTTTTATACCATCTCTAAAAGGGTCATCCAAATCTTGCTTAAATACTCAGTATTATAAACACTCTCCTCCCAAGGCAATCCTTTTAGGTTGAACAAAAACCTGCATCTTGATAACCTTCTCCCATTTGTTCTAGTCTGACCCCCTAATGTAATACAGAATAAGTCTGTGACAGCCCTTTTAACTTGGTCCATTGCAAATGTTTTTGAAAGGCATGTTAAATATATTTAATGGGGAAATGGGGGAAGCATCTTATTTGAACCATTGTAAAGGAATAGAAGGTACAAAAAAAAAAAGCTTGCATTTTAATTGAACTAGTTTTATTTTTTAACAAAAGAAAAGTGTTTTGGTCTAAAAGCAGATGCAGATGTGTACCAAGAGGTATAAGTGACCTGGTACCTAGAAACAAAGTTGCTGCTGAGATTAAATGACAGATTTTCACAGCCCTAACTTAGAAAAACTGTATTTCAGGCTTAATCTGCTTGAACTATCTGAAGATGCAAGGTAAATGAAAGGAGATGCTTTCCCAAACAATTAGGGTGAACAAAAATTTCCCAGAAGTCATATCCAGGGAGTAACGTGGCAGCATGAGACACATCATCAACTCACAGTCTTCTCATTTTCTCCATTTTCTATAATTTTCCTCTTCTTTTCATCTGTTTTTCTCTTGAAGATATTATTTCGATAAAACTGAAGTTCCTTAATGCTTTCACTGATGTCATCCAATGCCCTAAATACAAGTATATGTGGCTTAATTAAATGCACAAGACAAAATCCAAAATACTTTGCATGATGTAAATTCCCACTTTCAAAACAAATTTCATCTCCATTCTGACATATGAGTATACATAAACCTATTTGGTCACAAACAGTTCTATAGTCTATTCCTCATATATCTACCATGATCACAACTTGATATGCTCCACATCAGTGTTTTCAGATTAATTAAATTCAATCCTACTTGACTTAGGTAAAATATACTGAATACAGTCTTTTTTTTTAAATCCTTACCTTCCATCTTAGAATCAATCAATACTATGTAGTGGTTCTAAGGCAGAACAGTAAGGGCTAGGTAATGGGGGGTTGAGTGACTTGCCCAGGGTCACGCAACTAGGAAGGGTCTAAGGCCAGTTTTTAATCCAGAAACCCCTGACTTGAAGCCTGATTCTCAAATCCACTGAGCTACCCAGCTGCCTCCTGAACATAGCCTTTTCTTGACATGAGGTCATGAATATCAGTCACTGCCCATAACACAAGTAGGCCTTTCCTTATGATTACTTGTGCCATTGGAACTGCCTGGATTTAACAGCTATCATCATTTCTCTTCTAATTTGTTGATATGTGAGAAAGATAACCAAGATTATTCATATTACAACTGAACCAATTCTGAGGGCCTAAAGGTTTCTCTCTTCTAAGTTCAAAAACTTTGGTGAAGGAACTACTGACGGGACTAAAGGGTAACTTTGCTTATGTTATGTTATTATGCTTATGTTAGGGTTCCTCGTCTGTTCTAGACAGAGAACAATGACTGTAATTTAATTTCTCAATAAGGAGGCTATACCTATACTGGAAATCTACTTAAGCCCATTAAGCTTTTAGGCAAGGTGTCAGCTATTAAATTTATTTTAAAATCACAAAGCCCCTCCTGAGAAACTAGTGAACAAAAGAATTAAACAGAACAGTACCCTAACATATAAAAGGGTCTTTGTAAAGTTCACTTATAAATACTCAGGAGGCAATGTGATTAAAAAAAAAAAGACAACTATGCTACAAGTATGCCTTACATCAAATTAAGGCAAATGAAAAATTGACTACTATGAACAAGACAGTAAATGGAGTCCTACTGAAGTGGATTTCAAGTCCATATCAATTGTAAGGTCATCATTCTATTTTTACAAAGATTACCAAATTGTTTCTATTTTTAAAACTGCATGGAAATTTTATGAAAAGTCTTTCAACTTCCTACTCCCATTGTACAACTGAAATAATAATACTGTCCAACTCTGAAAGAAATAATAAGATTCAACCAGAAATCTTGTTAATTTTAACATCATGGTATCTCAGCCAATCAAACTTTATTTCAGAAGAAAAGTAGCAGCAAGAGAATTCTTCAGTCACACTTTCAGGTCCTTGATATTAAGTATATATCATATTGCCAAATATTTGCTAAGATGCAAAAGTTAAGCCTTACCTGTGAGAAGCGGCCTTCTTTGGTACAAATTCATATTCTTCAGGATACCAGCGTCTGAATACAGTAGAAATGGAACTTTCAAAGGCAACTGTCCCAAACATACTGAATAATTACCTCCAATTATTAATACTAAGAACTCTATCAGGCAAAGGAATTTGGGTTCTGAATGATTTTTGAAACTGCCCCATTTATACATGTACTGTTTTTTATTTTATTTTCTTCCTGTTCACACCAGCCCAAGATAAACTAAAGAAAGCTGGTGAAAGATCAGAGGAAGAAACAAAAATCATATGCCTCCTATGATTATGCATTTAGATCTACAACCATATCCCACACAACCTCTTATCCCCAATTAAAACATGCTAAATGAGGCTACTTAATGAATCCCAAATATATCCCTTACCTGCACAGTTCTTTAACAGTGCTCACATCAATTATCCTATAATGAAGATGTTTCATGAACTGGGGCATGTATTTGTCAAGAAACTTCTTATCTGCATGAACTGAATTTCCTAGAAAAACACAAAGCATATTGCATCTGTGTATTTCTAGCAAGATAAAACAATGTAAAAGAAAATTAATAAATCAAGTGAGATAATGTGTATGTGGGCTGTCTGTAAAGTGCTACATCCATTTATTATAAATTGTATCTGAAATGAAGATGAACCAAAAACAAAAACCTGAAGTAGCTCATCATTTCCAAATCAGATCTGGCTGCTCTTAAGATTCCCAATACAATTTTCTACACTGCCAGTCCAACTCATTTATAATGAATTTTTAACTGATTTCTAGAGAGAAAACATTAAATTTTAGAGTTCCCACACTCATCTCAGCAGATCATTTATATTACAAATCTATCAATAATCATATTTATACTCATGTTCTCTAAATAACAAAATACAATATTATAAAGCATTTCATTTTAAGTGAGGATGTTCAGAAAAGCATCAATAGCATTGGTTGGAATTAAACATCAAACTGGGCTCAACTTCAAACCTTTCTTACAAAAGCCTAAAGGTAATCTTATCACCTCAATATACATAGATAAATTCCCACAGATGTCTCAGATAACATGAACCTCTCTGGGATTAGCAAGTCTTTTAAAATACTGGCCCTCAAATATGTTTTCAGGACTAATAAATCTCAGTACCTAATATCCATGTCCATGAGGAAATGGATATAAATCAAGTTAGGATATTAGGAAGACATGACTTTGCCTAGTCTCTCTGAATCTACAATCTCACAAACCATCCTATAATGAAGAACCATTTTCTATAAAGTACACATTACTATTGGATTTTACCTGCAAGTGGACAGAGCCCCGGAGGAGTTTGCTGTCGTACAAAGGACAGAAATTCATACTCTGCCTGCTGCAGTGTAATTGTACTCTCCTTCACTGCCTTGGTAAGACCAGACTGCAAGACAGAATCCCCAGCCCCCCATCAAAAACACATGAAGTCAGTTTTCAAAGGTATCCAGGAATGAAACTTCACTTCTAAAATGAGCAAACATAACCGACAGACGGAACACATTTAGAGCTCAAAAGCAAATTGAAATTGCCATCTTTTCACCAATTTTCCTTTAAAGAATCCACTCCAAATCCTGAGATTGTTAATGGTATTTCCATTGAGTCAAAAAGGATGGAGCTCAGAATCCAAGGAATTAAACTCTTGGAGGGATGGGGGGCAAAAACTATTAACGGAAGAGCAGCACTCCCTCTTCTCTCAAAGATGAAGTCTAACCTTATCCAAAAGACTGACTTCAGTAATGCTTGAGTGTCCACAATGCGCTCATGACAGACTGAATGTAGGAGAGAAACAGGACATTCAGGAGATGTTCTCGAATTCCCAAAGATGAAAAGTAAACAAGCAAGTAGTTTCCCAGGGCTGCCAAAGCAATCTTCCTCTAACCCTTTTTTTTATACCATCCAGCAATGGTATAGGATTCAGATGAGGGAACAATAAGCTTGTTATTGTTCCCCAAAAGGCAGTAATCCTTTTATTTGGTAATGTTACCTTCCCATGATGTTCCTTACACCATTCTGACATGCTGTCCAGCAACTCATCTGGCTGATTTATAATCAGGTTAGGACCCTGTGGATAAGGAAAAATTATTAATCACCAAAAATCAACAGAATCAAAGGTAACTGAACTACAAATACTCAAGAGGTATACATGGAACAACCACCAAAAAAAAAAACACCAATTTATTGGTTCTATTTCATTAAAAAAGTACACTATAATAAAAAGTTGATATATTATTTTACTACTTGGTTTATATTATTAACTTAAAACAAGCAATTTAAATAATTTTACATGGACAAGTTGTCCATTATATAAAATTATATATATTATACAAAATTTAAATTTTTTTGCACAAACAAATCTAATGTAGCAAAAATTAACTGGGGGGAGGGTTCAAAATTTTCACAATAAATTTCTCTGATAAAAGTTTCTTAACAATTTTATATAAAAATTACTTCAAACATAACAAAGAGCCACTCCCCAACAGATAAATGGTCTAAGGATATAAACAGGCAATTTTCAAAGGAAGAAATCCAAGTTATCAACAACCATATGGAAAAATACTTTAGATGACAAAAGAGGAAAATAACAAATGAGAGAGGGCTAATAGAAAACAGGTAATTTAGTGTACTTTTGAGGGACCTAAGAGCCAGTGTAGCTATTTTGGAAAGGAGTTTGAAATTATTCCCAGAAAGTTACCAAATTCCATATCCTTTGACTCAGCTATAACTCTACTAGGCCAATATCCCAAAGAAATCAAAGAATCTATATGTTAAAAATATCTATAGCCATTCTTTTCATAGTAAGCAAAAAAGTAGAAATTAAGAGGATGTCCTCTTATTAGGGAATGGCTAGATAAATTGTGATAAATGAATGTAAAGGTATATTACTGTGCATAAGTAAGAAATGAAATGTGCAATCTCAGAGAAAACTGGGGAAGTCCTTTATGAACTGATATAGGTTGAAGTGAACAGAAGAGAAAAACAAGTTATACTATGAAAAGAGAAAAACAACTTTAAAAGATTTTAGAACTCTTATCAATGCAGAGAAATGAGTCCAAATGGAGGATGAAATACCTCCTGAAAGAAGTAATGAAAGTAGAAGACATATACATTAATTGAAAATATTTTTACTTGAAAATATTAAGCAGTGTTCTTAACCTAACAAATTTAAATGTACACTTATTAAATTTACTAACAGCAACATTCCCTATTCCTATTTATTAAGTGACTATGCAAGGAACTCTGCTAGGCAACATGGATACAAAGAAAAATTCAATACGCTCCCTGCAGTCAAGGAACTTGTGTTCCCCTGGGATGTGAAAAATTTTGAAAAGTAAGCAATGATTTTATCATTGCTATAGCAATGGGAATTTATACCTAATTCTGTATTTCCTTTGGTAAACTATCCTGATTATATGGTTCACATTAGCTGTGAATAGAAAACTAAAGTGTTCATTGCGCCAGGCACTGAATATAATTAATTACATTGAAGATTTGGCATTTATAGGAGTGCTAAGAACTCTTAAGCTCATATTCCTTCACTTACCCTTATTTGACTTGTGTTCTATTTTTTATATGCCACACACACCTGAAACTGAACATACCACAGAGACATAGACATATTTGTTTATATTCCCAATTCCTCCTGGGCATTAAACTCACCAACTGGTATTTAGTTGGTGAGCTTGGTATTTATGATAGCAGTCCAAAGGAAGTTTTCCTTTAGCCAAAGTAAACAGATCCATACAATAAGGACTTTTATAAAAGGTGGTTATATTCTTTATTTATTTCAGAAAAACTCTAGGTTGCCATTTGGAAATAATTAGAATGATAGATGAATAACCGAAACTCAAATAAACTTTTGTTTATGTTAAATGCAAGATAGCAATGGTTTAGGAGACATAGATGAACTATGTCCCAAACTCTGAAGGTTCTTTTCTTGCAGTTTAACAACAGGAAAGAATGCCCACTATTCACTGAATCTATTCACTTTATCTAGGAAAGCCTCTGTTATCCTTTTCCATTTTCTAGGGAAGCCAATAACTAACCTTAAAATACCTCAATTTGGAAATCTGGAGTATTAATAATTGAGTGAAAAATAATGCCTTAAGAGTCAGGAAAGTCAAGTTCTTATGCCAGTTTAAAGTTTTATTATTATAAGACCAAAGAATTATATCAATTAAGTCTACCTCTTTAGTGTTTCATATAAGAGGATACTCACTTCTCTATGCATATTCCCACTTAGTTCCTGTTCTAGAGTTTTTTTCATTTTCACAAAAGCTATCATCATGAAAGTCAGATGAAGTTATTCAAGGTAAGGGAATTTTAACCATCTACAAAACAGTGCCTTCTCATTAAGTGTTTCATGAGTAGCCAAAATGCAGTTACCATGTTTTGTTTTCTTTAATGTTCTAGTTAAGAGTGATTTGAAAACCCTAATTATCTTAAATGTAATCCCACTTAGACACATACATGCTGTGCAACTCTGAACAAGTCACTTCATCACCTTGCTGAGCCTCAGCTCTTGATCTCTAAAATGGGCCTGTAATAACTAATACCTACCATACTTACTTTACAAGGTTGTTTTGAAGATCACACATAAGATGATGTACATAAAGCAGATTTTAAAGCATTATATTTAAACTTTTAAAAATTTTTTTGCAGATTTTAAAGCATTATATAAATATCAGTTATTATTATTAGCTTTAATAGAAATGCTGTTTAGTTCTGGTGAAATTCTAAAACTTAGTAATTCAGGGGTTATTGATGCAAAATTTTAAACTTTATCACAAGTGAACAAAACAAACGGAACAATTCAGTTGTATTATATCAGACTTTAAGTATGTTATATGATGGAAAAAATAAATGTGATTAGACGATCTGGATTTAGATTCAGGCTAAACAGTTCTAACACATTCAACAAGTCTCAGTGTCTTCATCTATAAAATGAAAGGGTTAAACTAGCTGATCTCATAAAGTTCCTTCTATTCTAATCTTCAATGATACTAGAAAATGTTAACACCTACTTCAGCCAAAATGTTGAGGTCAGAGTCTGTTATGAGACAGGCCATCTCAATGATCTGGTCCTTCTCTATGTCCAATCCCGTCATCTGCAACAATAATATATACATACATATATATGTGGAAAATATGCAAAAGCATAAGAATATGTGTAAAATAATGCAATATAATGTTATATAAGGCACACATATACTGCATTACCTAGGTTATAATATATAGAACACCATATCACTTTTCACATACATATGCCATATATATGCAGTTATGTGTGTACACTTGTACATACATACCTGTATGTTTTATACATGCATATGTCACTCTGCCAAACACAAACTGCTTTTTTGGTCTGTTCCTTTACCTAAATTCAATCAACAAAAGACTCTCAAATCTATCTAATATGTAGCCTACAACTTATTATTACTACATAAGTTATACAACACAGATATATGTCATATACTGCATAAACTGGGTTATGTCACATATAATGTTTTACATAACTCATCGCTAAGTATACATACTGGTAAATGTATAAATATGAACACATATATATGCATGTATATTTCATACCTGCATGTTGTTCTGCCAAACACAAACTGCTCTTTGACCTGTTCTTTTACCAAATTCACTCCACAAAAGCCCCTCAAATCTATTTATTTGTAGTCTACAACTATTATAACTATATATGCTATAATATACAACACATAAGCATACATTATATACACACTACCTCATCTAGGTTATATCATATGTTTTGCATAACTTGTCAGCTACCAAGTGAGTATATGTGATCATATACGTTTGTAAACATATACGAATGTATGTTTTATACATGCATGTTGCCCTGCCAAACACAAACTGCCTTGTGGCTTGTTCTTATACCTAAACTCATTCTACAAAAGAATCTCAAATCTATTAACTGGGATTAGCCTGAAAACTCCCGTGGAGGACTTCCACGTGGAACCGAGCTCGGACAGACCGCTAAAGGCCAGAATCAGGCAAAGAGCCAACATCTTTCACCCGCCATGAAGTGATTCCCGCCCCCCAACGCCTGTAAGAAAGGCCTCGGGGGGCACCCACGCTGGGTGGGGGGCTCCAGAACAGGTGCCCCGTCCTGTGGAAACCCCCTCTCCCCATGAGGGGTGTGACTACTGCTGCCTCTGGCCCCTCTTCTTCAGCCTCCGCCCCACCCTATCCTGCCGACCCCACCACTCCCATCTTATCCGAGTTCCAACTAGAGCCCCACCCGGGACCCAGCCACCACTCCAGCGCACGAACCCCGCCCTGCCCCGCGGGCAGCCTCACCTCCAGGTCCACCCAGACCATCCTCTGCGCCATGCTCTCCCCCGCCGCCATGGCCGCTCCGTCTCGGAGGCCCCGTGCCCCGAGCCGCCCCCCGCTCCCAGCCAGATTTCGCAACAGCACGGAGCGCAGGAAGCCACTTCGCATCAGCCGGCACTCAGCCACCACGGCCGCAGCTGCAGGCACCTCCTGCCGGCCGGCGCCACCGTCGCGAAACGTCGCAAAAGGGTGTGGAAGACGGCTGAAGGGGACGAAGAAAAAAAACCACAAAACCCGACAGGCACTGCGCCGAACTTGCGGGAGGACCTGCGGGCCTGGTCTAAAACGATGCTGGAACTTGTAGTCTCTCGGGAATCTCGTCTCCGTTTTAGCCACGTGTTTTCCTGAGGGAGTTGGACGTGGTTATTTCTCCTGGTCAATTTATTCGCTGTAAATTAAGCTTACAATATTTCAGTGCTGGCTTGATTCTAGTATCTTAAAAGATTTCAAAAGAGCTTGGTGGAGGCCTCTTCTACACTCTGGGCATCAAAGGGAACCATTTTATGCGTACATAAAAGTTTCGGGGTCTGACTTGGTTTTTCTCCCGAATAAAACACTGGTTTAAGAAGATTATTACTAAGTAAAAATTAGGGGGATTTTATTTTATTTGGTTTGGTTTTTATTTCCCTCTAAAGAAAAAGAAGCAGGTTTGGGGGCTTTTGGCCATTGGTCAGCATAATTTGAATTAGTTAATAATAACTTTGATTTGTGAGCCTCTTTAGAGTCCACAAAGTCCTTTCCTACAACATTCTGATTAGTTGATATTACAAATATTGTTGCAATTTTGCAGATAAGGAAAATGACTGACAGAGATGAAGTAATCATCCCAAAGTTACACAGCTATTAAGTGTCTAAACTGGGTTACTTTCAAGTCCAGCACCTGTTCTATTATAGCCCAGCTGCCTTGGATTACAACAGCTCATCAGCTTCATAGGTCCATTTGCTACTTTACCAGATATGAAAAGAATTTGAGTAGAGGACAACCTCATATAGTATGATCTCCCTTTCATCATTCTGCAAGCCCTTCTATACAAATGTTTGTCATGTTCCAGGCAATGGAGTAGGTCCTGGGGATACAAATGTAAAATGAAACTCATGCAGTACATTCTACTTGGAGGATACAATATTTAAACTGATCATTAAGTTGCACTAACAACTAAAGGGAAATTGAACAGGAACTGGCACCTGGGATGAGACTTGAAGCAAACTATAAATGAGAATGGCAAAATATTAAAAGGAAGGGAAAGGATCCTAGAGACAACTTAAAATAATCTTAGAAATTATTAGTCCAACTCTTTCCTTTTATTCATGAAGAAACTTAAGGTCCAGAGAGATTCTGAAACTTTTTCCAAACTGTCAGTAATCTTCCTAAAATGTTGAACCTAGGTCAAGAACAATATATTCCAGATGGTCTTTGTTTAAGTCAGGATTTTCATCCTAGACACTTTTAATGCAGCCTAAGATGGAATTGCAGTTGGGGCTTATTTGGTTTTTGTCTGCTATATAACATTATTGACTCATGCTAAATTTGTAGTCCTCTAAAACCCCCAAGATCATCTAGACAAACATCTAGCTATGCTATTCTCACTTGAATATGTAAAGTTGATTTTGAACTTGGGTATAAGACTTTACATTCATCTCTATTATATTTCAATTTATTACAGTTAGTCCAATGTTCTACATTCTCAAAATCTTTTGGGATCCTGATGTTCAAATCATTCATTCCTTTTCCCAAATAACTGATAAAAAAAAAATATATATATATATACTATAATATAGGGTCAGAAAAGATACACAAGAAAACTCCCTCTATGATGAAGTCAGGTGAAACTTTCATAGACATATCGACTATTTTTCTAACACCTTAAAATGGAAATCTTGTCTACCTGTCTACTTGTCTCCTTCTGCCAACTGCTTATAAACATTCCCATATTTTCCCCATCTTTAAAAAGCCCTCATTTCATCCTCCCATGCTCATTAACTATCATTCCATATTTCTTCTATCCTTTGTGGCTAAACTCCTTGAAAAGGAGTGATTAATGTCTTCACTTTCTCCCTTCTAACTCTATTCTTAACCCTTACAATCTGGTTTATGACCTTATTCCACTGAAACTGCTCTCTTCAAAGCAACCAATGATCTCTTAATAGCCAAATCCAATGGCTTTTCTCAATCTTCAACCTCAACCTCTCTACAGCCTCTGACACTATTGATCATCCTCTCCTCTTTGATACTCTCTTTAGGTTTTTCCGAATACCTCCCTCTCCTTAGTCTTCTTTGCTAGATCCTGAGATGAGTCATACCATCTAACCACCGGTGTCCCACAAGATTCTATCATCGATCCTCTTGAATCTTCACTTTTCAATGCTGTTATGAAAGCCTGTCAATTTCACCTTTGCATCATCTCTGAAATATACTCACTTCTCTCCTCCAACACTGCCACCACTCTGCTCATCACTTCATGCCTGGACAATTGCTTTAACATGCTGGTAGATCTGCCTGCCTCAAATCTCTCCCCAATAGAATACATCATTCACTGAGCTGCCAGAATTTTTCTTAAATTGCAGGTGCAACCATGCACCTGCTCTATAATAAACTCCAGTGCCTCCCCATTGTTCCCAGCATCAAATGTAAAATATTCTAGCCTTTAAAACCCTTCATAACTTATTCCCCTCCTATTTTTCCACTCCTCTTACACCTTATGCCCAGATGCATACTTCTATGTCTAGTGACACTGGCCTCCTTTCTGTTTCATGGACTAGACACTCCATCTCTTGTTTCCAGGCAGTCTCAGATAGTCCCTCATGACTGGAATACTCTCCTTCCTCATCTTCCCCCACTAGCTTTCTTCAAGACACAACTAAAATCCCTTCTTCTTGTGAACCTTAAAAATTCTCATGCCCTACTTCATAAGGTTAGGATTGTAAACCTTAAAAGAATTCCCAGACCCTACATCATAAGGTTGGGTTAAGACCATTCCCCATTGGGACCATTCACCATTTGGGCAGTGAAGGTACTTGATCAGAAATGTGAGAACTCTACTTCACCATACTTAAGCATGCCTTAGGGGAAGATAAAGTTGTAAACTCTTTGCTGAACAATGAAAAGTACTTAAACCCATACTTATAAGACAAAAAGTTCTTAAGCTATGCCTATTTTAGGACTAATACAAAAGGGTGCTAAGTACCTATAAAGGTCAGGCAATTTGTGAACTTACAAGTGAGAACTTACTCGGAGATTCTAGTCTACTCAGGTGTGAATTACTCAAAAAGATTAGTCTACTCAGGTGTGAACTAAGAATGGTCTGTCCTTTGAAAAATGTCTACTTTGATTGGTAGATGGGAGAACTTGGGGGAGGTGACATAGGAAAAAATTCCCTTTATAAGGAGATGAAAATCTGAGAGCAGTAACAGTCTCTTGAAAACAGTCTCTTGGGACAGGCTCTTAAAAACAGTCTGTTGAAGAACAGTCTCTTAGGACAGCCTCTTGAGGACAGTCTCTTGAAGACAGTCTGAGGGAGGCTGACTCTGGCTGGAACTCCCTCTGAGGAGACTCTGTCCCTCTGAATCCTTGTTTGGACAAATCTTGTGGTGAGTGATAAAAGACTGACTAATCTTTTTCTTAAGGCTTAGGCCTGGGTTGGCCAGGGCTGCCCCGGGCCAGCCTATTCTTTTCTCATTATTTCCTTTCTCTCTCTCTCTCTCTCTCTCTCTCTCTCTCTCTCTCTCTCTCTCTCTCTCTCTCTCTCTCTCTCTCTCTCTCTCTTTTTCTTAATTCCTCATTGTATTAATTAAAATCTCTATAAAACCCAGCTGACTTGGGTATATTGAATAATTGGGAATTTTTCCCTGGCGACCACCTTATATATTGATTTAAAAACAAGACACTGTAGTGAAAACATATTTTCTGCGGTCACAATTTACTCTACAACTCTTTTATCTACTACAATTTAACTCTTCCACTATTTTAATCATTACAGTTCATGGCCTCCACTATTTTAACTCTTACATTCTACAGGAAGCTTTTCCCACCCTTATTTCTAGTGCCTACCCTCTGTTGATTATTTATTTATCCTGGAGGTGGCTTGTTTGTTCATATTTGTTTACTGTTTTCTCTCCCCCCCCCCATTAGATTATGAGCTTCTTGAGGTTAGAGACTGTCTTTTGCCTCTTTTTATATCCTCAACCCTTAATTCAATGCCTAGCACAAAGTAGGTACTTAATAACTATTGACAACACATCAATTACCAAATATGTATTAAGCACTTCTAAGTTCCAAACGCTGTAATAGGCACTAGGGATAAAGGCATATCTTGTTTTGTTGCACTTCACTTTATCGTACTTCTCGGATTTTTATTTTTGTTCAAATATTGGGTCAGGGTTTGTTTGTTTTTTACAAATTGAAGATTTGTGGCAACCATCTATTGAACAAGTCCATCAACGCCATTTTTCCATCCATTTTCCAGACATATCTGTCACATTTGTGTAATTTGTGTAAATTTGTAGTAACACATTTATGTAATTCTTGAAATATTTCAATTTTTTCATTATTATTATAACTTTCATGCTGATCTGTGATCAGTGATCTTTAATGTTACTATTGTAATTGTTTTGGGGCACCATGAAACTCACCCATGTAAGATTTATTTAATCAATAAATGTTATATGTGTTCTGATTGCTCAACCAACTCCCTATTCCCTGCCTCTCTTTCTTCCCTGGGGCCTACCTATTCTGAGACACAATATTAAAGAATATTACATCAACTTAGTTGATAAAGCAACAGATTGACTCCAATTTTGAAAGAAGTTCTGTTGTGGGTAAAATGCTATCAAAAAGCATCCCATGCCTCAGAGAAAGCATTCATAAAAGGAAGAGTCATAATGTGGCAAACTTTATTGTTGTCTTATTTTAAGAACTTGCCACAACCACTGCAACCTTCCATAAGCAGCACCATCAACAGTAGTCATCGGCATCAAGAGCAAGATCCTCCACCGACAAAATGATTGACTCCCTGAAGGCTCAAATAATGCTTAGCATTTTTTAACAATAAAGTATTCCTAAATTAAGTATGTAGGGTTTTTAGACATGATACGAATTACATACTTAAAAGACTACAGGGTAGAGATAACATAACTTTAAATGCATTGCAAAACCAAAAAATTCATGTGACTCACTTTATTTCAGTGCTCTGGAAGCAACCTACAGCATCTCTGAAGGGGGCCAGTACAAAGATAAATTTTTTAAAATCTTTTAAGCAATAAATTGACAAACATTTATTAAGCATTTACTATGTGCCAGGTAAGCCCTATGCAAAGCCTTGAGAATACCAAGAAAAAGAGAAAACAGTTCTGCCTTTAAGTAACATATTTTAATAGAGACAACATATATGTAAGACATGTTATGCTTGTGTTATATATGTATCTATGTACCTACATATTTGTAATATATATATATATATATATATATATATATATATATATATATATATATATATATATATATATGATACATACAAAGTAGATTCAAAATAGCCTTAGTGGGAAAGACACTAGCTGCTCTGCATCAGATAACATCTCCTACTGGAAAAAGTGAAGCCTGAAATGAGCCTCAAGGAAGCTAACTATAATGTGGATGACTGGTCTATGGGGGCCAATCCTTAGAGCTTGTGCAGACATTCCCTGCCTGGTTCAAGTCTACCTCATGGAATCTTGGGGAAAGCCCACTTCTGTACATACAAAGACTTGAAATGCCAAGTCACACATGTCAGAAGAACTGTAACCGTGAAAATGTGGTTTGCCAAGACTGTGAATTGCCAAAACTGTAAAGGTTTCGGCCAAACTGTAAAGATAATTTTTAGTATCTTGATTTTAAAAAAATCTAAAATTAAGTGGTCGCCATGGGAAAATTCCCAAATATGAAAATACCCAAGTCAGCTGGGTTTTAAGGAAATTTTAATTAATACAAATGAAGGAATTAAGTTAAGAAAAGGAGAGAGAGTGAGAGAAAGAGAAAATAGTAGAAAGGGCTTAGGCCAAATGGCCTAGGCCTGAGCCTAAGGAAGAGCGAGTCACTCTTTATCACTCACCAGAAGATCATCTCAAGCAAGCTCCAGTCCTCCACTGAACTCTTGAACTCCTCCACTGAATTCAATCCTTCTCCTTTTAAAGAAATTTTCTCTTATGTCACCTCCCCTAAATTTTCACATCTACCAATCACACTAGACACTTTTTCCCAGGACTGCTCATTCTTAGTTCTCATCTTCTTTTGTTCTCACCTTCTCTAGTTATATTAAATCTACTGAGTACTTCACACCTCTTTTGTTAAGCTTGCCTTTTGTAAGTTGCTTGACCTTTTAGTGATTAATTTAACCTTTATAGGTACTTAGTACCTTTTTGTATA
Organism: Monodelphis domestica; assembly: GCF_027887165.1. Taxonomy (NCBI): domain Eukaryota; kingdom Metazoa; phylum Chordata; class Mammalia; order Didelphimorphia; family Didelphidae; genus Monodelphis; species Monodelphis domestica. The sequence continues at coordinate 238,122,750 of NC_077230.1, forward strand.
AGATCTAAAAACAGACCTAGCTTAAAGTTCTAGCTTTACTATAAATATGAGTTAGGGACTTTTCATTGTTTAATCAGGAACTTTCAACTTTATCTTCCCCTAAGGCATAGTCTGAGTAGGGTGGAGTAATTTTTAAAGTTCTCAATACATTCCTGACCAAGTATCTCCATTGTTAAAAATGGGGAATAGCTTAATCAAATCTTCTAAGGTACAGTCTGAGCAGTTTTTAAGATTCACAGCACAGCAACAGTATTCAGGGAAGTACCACTGGTGTCTATGGAATTTTGAACAACAGGAAAAGTTTCTGCATTGGAGAATTCAGCAACCCCTTGAAGGGAGACCACCACAAAATAGGGCAACCTTGGCAGTCTGATTAGACATTGCCCTGTACCAAGGTGAAATGTGAAAAGAACAGGTAGCAGCATTATATAACTGCTGTATGTTTTAGTTCTTGAAGTACTAGCCTACCAACTATTTATAGCTATATGTGTGGTCAAACGGGTTGGCAAACCTTTTCTGTAAAAGACCATATAGTACATATGCAGGCACAGTACTTTCCAGGCACAGAAGCATTTGAGGATATTATGCATGTTACTTATTTAATAACAAGAGAGAAAACATTTCCACAAATTTTTTGGATAAAATTCAATACATAATGATCATAATTGAATACAAGTTTTTGAAATATAGGTCTAGAAGAATCAAATTCTTTTCTGGAAGATAAAATTTTCCTTGGTTGGGGATTCAAAGTTAGGATTCCTTTTCATCAAAATTAAATGCAAATTTTCATCTGTTTATGCTGATATGTAATGAGATTTTATGTATTTCATCTTCTAAGACAGAAAAGCAGCAAGGGCTAGGCAATTGAGGTTGAGTGACTTGCCCAGGATCACAGAGCTAGGAAGTATCTGAGGCTACATTTGAACCCAGGTCCTCCAGACTCCAGCCTAGTGCTCCGCCCCCTGAGCTACCTAGCTGTTCCCATATTTTTCATATATGAACTGCAAAATACTGATATCATAAGCATATGATTTTAATTAAGCTAATAATTATAAACAAGTTTATTTTCTTGGGACATCTATTTGGCTATTACAATCAAAATAACTTAATTAACTTACCACCACTAAAGATTTTCCTTTCTTGGAAACTTACTTTGGTTGTAGCTTTGTTTTCACTTAATTTTTTGCCAAGAAATTCTGCTGTGCTGAAATTTTCTATTTTAAATTTTCTAATTTTTCTGACTGTTGCTGTCCTATAAGTTGGGAAAATTTTAGTGCATAGGTCAGCATGTGGACAAAACTTTTTATTCTTTTAGCACAGCTGGAGTATCCTTGCCATCTCATCAGATAGCAAAATAATTTTTACTCTGCCTTGAAAGTGAGACATTAGAAACTTTTCTCTGCTTTTCTTGTTTTGACACAATGAGTATGCAGTAGTAATTAAAAAAAAACACATACTACAACAATACATGCAGCACCAACAATACAGGTGACATGCCTTGAAAGATTGTCAAATTATAACTTCATCACTGTAGTATTTAGTATTTAGCAGCAGGGTGAACTGATGAGAGATCCACATATGGTCTATGTCACAACTCCCCAACTCTACTTTTGTAGTGTGAAAGCACTCTTAGTTATATGTAAACGAATGAGTGTTGATGAGTTCGAATACAACTTTATTTATGGACACTAAAATTTGAATTTCATATAATTTTAACTTGTCACAAAATATACTTTTTTTCTATCCAATTTAATTTTTTTTTAAGTGCTTAGTTCTCAGGCTGTACAAAAACAGGCCAGAATTGGATCACAGGGACATAAGTTAATGACGTCTATGGTAGAAGCAAATGCCAACACTTCACTCCATGCAGGATAGACTGCATTTTGCTTAAAAGTCATCAAGACATTCCTCTAAACTTGGTTGGCTTGGGGTTTTAAGGACCCAGACTATTAACCCCCTTTCCCCATCACTGGAGTATAGGGCAGAAGGTAGGATATGGAAGGTCTCCTAGATACTTGGCTCTCAGATCAGATAGGAGCTTCCCTCAACTGAATCAACTTATGGAGTTATCAATAGCTATCCTTATTGAATATCTTCTTCCTGCCAACTGCTCATGAGAACTCAATCTATTCTTTTTTAGCTGCTAAATGACCTGAATATCTCATTTTGTTTTAGGATTAACCTTTATTTTTTGGATACTGGTCTGAGTTGGACCCAACATACACCATAGTTATATATAACCTAGTGCTGTTACAAATAATGTTTTTTAACATACACTATGATTCTTCTCATCTTTAACATTTCTCTTTGTGTAAGAATAAGCTACTTGTCCCATATGTGATCCATATTTGTACATTGATTACATTTTAACTGCCCTCTTTTGGGGAAATCCCTTATACTAATGATGGCAAACCTTTTAGAGACCAAGTGCCCAAACTGTACCCTTCACATGGCACGGGAGTTGTCCCCTTACCCCAGACAGGGAAGGGAGGAAGCTCTCCCATTGGCCAGTGGTCAGAGGGGCGAGGGAATTGAGGAATGTCCTCAGATCTCTGGATAGGGGGAGGGGAATAGCTCCACCCTGAGTCCCTCCAGCTTTCTAGTAACAAATTCTGGCAGGCAAAATCAGCTGTGCCCACAGAGAGAGTTCTGCATTCCCTTTTTGACATATGTGCCATAGGTTCACCATCACTGGACTAAGGACACTCTTCATGGCTGTGGTTCCTCTATATTTGAAAAGAACTCTGGATAAATGGAGATTTTGAACCTCTAGACTTCATCCCCCACAAGTCCCTTAGTATTTCCCAAAATTCCCTTTTCCTGTGTCCCTGTGTTTTGCGTGACTGTATTTAAATGGCTATAACTCCTCCTTCTCTCTCTTTTTGGACCTGCAACCAGGCTAAATTCAGGCAGTTGTTTTGCCCTAGTTATTATTACTGAAACTTTTTAAATATAATACTTAGTTATTGAATATTAATCTTAAAACTCACATTTTGGCTTACCACTGTGAATTTTAGTTTTACTCCACCCCGCTTAGTCTTTAGAATTCTGGCAACAAGGCATGTATACATGCCCACTTACAGATTAAGTGTGGGGGAGGAAGGTCCACGACCTGGTATGTGCTAACAAGCGACAAATCAGAAACAACTGACTGACCCCTGGGTTATTCAAAGCCAAGTTTAAGCCACCATTGGTACATGTAAGACATAGGAAGTGATGTAAAGAACTGCTTTTATATTTCACTTCATTTCCTATGCAAGGGACTGGCCCTTGTGAATCTTAAAAACTACTCAGACTATACCTTAGAAGATTTGGTTTAGCTGTTCCCTTATTGTAACAATGGAGATACTTGATCTACCAAGAATCAGGAATGTATTGGGAACTTTTAAAATTACTCCACCCTAATTAGACATACTTTAGGGGAAGATAAAAGTTGAAAACTCCTGATTGAGCAATGAGGGTACTTAACTCACACCTAATAGTGAAGCTAGAACCTTAAGATAGGTCTATTTTTAGATCTAATACAAAAAGGTGTTAAGTACCTGTTGTAAACCTTAAAATTTCTTAGACTTATAAATGTTGGAAATTTCACCATTGGGAAATTTCATACTTGAAAATTTTCCTACTGATAGTCTATTGGAATGTTAACCCCCTTGGCATGGGAGGGTCTTTCTCCTCCCTACTTAAGATTACTTTAGGACAGAAACCTTTTGCTTAACAATGGAAAGGGCTTTGACCTATGCTTAAGCATAGAACAGGAAATTCTTTGAGTCATGATTGATTTTAGAATTGATACAATAGAGATACTTGGAATGACAGAACCAGGTTTTAGAACTTCCAATCTCCACCCTCCTCAGGGTAACAGGATTTAGGAAGGGCTGCAGCAAAGGATCAAGATTTAATTATTTGAGAATATGACCTTCAACAGACATGTGCAAAGCCACAGACCTCTGGGCGGTCCTGGGTTAAGCTAGAGCCACCATTGGCACAGGGAAGACATGGACAGTGATTGGTAGATGTGAGAACTGAAGGGAGGGAACTTGGATGGTTTCCTTAAGGATAGAGGGGTCTGAGGACTGAAGGAGGTTGGAGAGGTTTTGCTCTGAGAGGTTGTGCTCTGAGAGGCTTGCTCTGAAGGAAGCTGGAGGTGGAGGCCCCTGAGACTGTTTCTCCATTTTGGTCATGTGAGTGATAGGGACTGATCTCTTTTCTTTGCCTCAGCTATCTAATGGCTTGGGCCTTTTGGCCCAGCCTAAACAGAGGGGGTATTTGGGCCCTATTCCCTTCTCTCCCCTTTCTCTCTCTCTCTCTCTCTCTCTCTCTCTCTCTCTCTCTCTCTCTCTCTCTCTCTGATACCTTTCTTCCTCTTGTTTGTAATTAAAAACTTCATAAAAGGTTGACTGCAAGGAATTACATAGCTGAATTCCTTGGCGACCTTAAATTAATATTATTAATAAAATTAATAAATTAATATATATCAGTCTTTTAAAGTGATTTCCTTGTCACATTGTGGCGACCACGAAGGGATTCTAAAGAATTCTCTCAATAAACTTCTGAAATTCCTTGCCTTTTTATTCTACCATCTCACCACTTAGTCCCTTTTAACAGCAAACTTGGCTTAAAGACACAGCTGCTAGAACATGTGAGTATAAAAAACTTTTTCTCTCTTCTCTTTTCTCCTTAAGTTAAATTGGAATCAGCAGTTTTTCTTTTTCTTCCTTTTACTCTTAAGGGACAGCTGGGTAGCTCAGTGGATTGAGAGCCAGGCCTAGAGACAGAAGGTCCTGGGTTCAAATTGGACCTCAGATACTTCCCAGCTATGTGACTCTGATAGTTAGATAGAAAACAGCTGTTTTAAATCTCAGCAACAGGACCCTAAAGTCCTGGCTGGAAGAGGTTTTTCTAAATATCCTTTCCCTTAAGGAACAACTTCCTAGATTAGGGGGGAAAAAAAACCCTGTGGAAAGTTTGTTGCTTTGCCCTGCTCCCCATGTGTTTTGTGAAATTACAAAAAAAAAAAAAAATATATATATATATATATATATATATATATATATATATAAATGAGTACTACATTCTTTGACATTTATATGGCAGCTGAAGAATTAGGGGCATTGAGGAATGCAGGATACCTCCAAATTTTTATATTAATAGGTACTGTCATTTTTTTACTCCTCAATACTATATTTAGAGATGCTAAAATAAAAAAATATTGAGGATAAAATAGAAAAAATTGAGGATAAAATGCAAGCCCAATTAGAAGATCTAAAATGTTTCTTACAGGATCAATGGGCAAACACCCACTCTACCAGAAACAGACCTTTGAATGAGGAAATTTCCTTCCCTGAAATAGAGATGGAAAACACCTTCCCTATAGCCCAGTTAACAGACTGCTTCTCTCGTGCAGTACAAATCTTGACTGAATTTAATCCCCAAAACCCTTCCCCTGCAATCCAAGTTTCTCATGTTCCCTCTCCTACAGAAAACCAAATTCCAACGCAAAGGAGATCTTGTCCTCCTAGAGAAACCTATCCTTGTCAAACTGACCCACAGGTACAAAATTCAACTAGAGGCCTGTTTCCTCTAAGAGAAATACCTGAAATAGGACGGAATGGGGATGTGGTGACTTTAAGACATAGGATACCGTTACTCCCCAAGAAATAAATGAATTTACATGAAATATCCCCACATATGAACAAGATCCTTTTCTTATAACAAAAAAGATGGGAGACATATTTTTTCAGTATAATCCATCTTACAAGGATGTTGAGAACTTACTACAGGCTTTTTTAAGTGAATGTGAAAAAAATAAAATAATTGCTCATGTCAACAAAACCCGGGGGTGTAATGCAGCACATTGGCCATCTCAGGATCCCGAATGGGACTATAACAATCCTGAGGATTATCTACAACTATACCGTTGTAGAGAGGCCATCCTCATGGCAATGAAGGAATGTGCAGACAGTACAGATAAATGGATGGAACTTGAAAAAATTAAGCAAAAGGAAGAAGATACACCTTCCAGATTTATGGATAGAATAATCGAGTTTGGGGACAGATACTTAGATTGGGACCTAACTAAAGAGAGTAGTTTAAGACAAGTTAGAAGGATCTTTGTAAATAACTCTTGCAAAGCAATTAAGAATTATTTTAGAACACAATGCCCAAGATGGTCAGATATGGACCTTGAAGAATTGCGAAAAACAGCTATATATGTTTTAAAGGGAAACAAAGAAAAGGAGGAAGAAAATAATGATGACATGGAGGAAATGAAGAAAAAAATAAGATATTTAATAGATAGGATAACTAAATTAGAAAGTGGGCATGATAATGAACCAACGACAATTGCCCCTCTCCAGAAATCCAATTATCAGTCCATTACTTGCCACTTCTGTGAGAAGAAGGGCCACAAAATGATGGAATGTAGAACCTTTCTTAAGATGATTGGAAGGTATACACAGTTTAATAATAGCTTTAGAAATAATAACTATAGAAATGATGATAATGGTTATAGAAACCAGAATTCTAGAAATTATAATAATGACTATGGAAATAACTATAATGAATATAGAAATAAGAACTTTAGAAACCAGAATTATAGAAATAGGAATTGGGAAAATAATAACAATGCTCCAATTGAAGAAAATTATAATGATAATGAACAACAACAATATATGAGAAATGGAGCTCATCCAAAAAATACTTGAGGTACTAATGACCCTCAGAGAGGTGCCCTTCAGGGGGCTGCCTAAGGAATATCCAAAACACAATGATGGTGTCCGGGGGGAGGGGGGGCTGGGGAACAGGAATCAGAGGATACAACCTTTGATTTCCCAGACCTTGATGTCCTACTACCCGTTGTCCCTATTCACTGCCCCCCCATACTAATGAACCCCATGTTACCTTAAAGGTGGGTAACACCTATTATGATTGTCTATTAGACACCGGAGCTTCCTGGTCTGTATTAAAGAGAACACCTGATTTATAATGTTATTTTGTTGGCTCATAAAATGTAATGGGAGTATCAGGAATAACCCAAAGAGTTAAAAGACTTCCTCCTAGAATGGTGTCTGTAGGACCCCTAGAGGTACAACACTCCTTCCTTTTGATGCCTGACTCCCCTTTAAGTTTGCTGGGGAGGGACCTTCTATGCAAACTCAGAGCCACAATAACCTGTTTCCCAGATGGCTCATTATCATTAGAAGTACCAGAGGAATCTTTAAATTTACTCCCTGTACTTCTCTCGGAAAACCAGGAGGCAAAAGAGCATTCCACTTTTGAAATACCTAAAGATATACCGGAGTCTCTTTGGGCCACATCTTCTTCCAATGTAGGCTTACTTAAATCTGCTGTTCCTGTGCAGATAAAAACTAAATCTAGCCCACCTCCTTCTATCCCTCAGTATCCCCTCTCAAAGGAGGCAATTGAGGGTATTACACCAGTTATTAACTCATTAATAGAACAGGGAATAATAATCCCTTGCAAATCTGAATACAACACGCCCATCCTGCCAATTAAAAAAACAAAAAGAGGGCCCGATGGCAAGCACCTCTATAGATTCGTACAGTATTTAAGGACAGTGAATAATCACGTTATAAAGAGACACTCCGTAGTTTCTAACATAGATACTATTATTTCATCCATTCCTAGCACAGCTACATACTTTACAGTAGTAGGCTTGTGTTCAGCTTTCTTCTCCATACCTATACATGAGAACTCCAGGCATATTTTTGCTTTCACCTGGAAGGGCTCACAATATACCTGGTGTCGGCTGCCACAGGGTTATGTCGAAAGTCCGAGCTTATTTGAGCAAATTTTGAGCCAAGACACAGACAATATAACATTTAAAAATAGCAAATTAATCAAATATGTAGATGATCTACTCTTGGCTTCAACAGATGCAAAAACATGTCAAGAAGATAGCAAACACCTTCTTTTGGAATTGCACAAAAGAGGACATAAAATCTCTAAGGATAAAGTTCAGTGGTGTCTCCAAAAAATAGAATATTGAGGATTCATCTTGACTGCGGGTGCTCATTATATTTCTCCAAAACAAATTGAGAATATTCAAAAATTGAGTGCTCCTACCACTAAGAAACAGCTGAGAGCAATTTTAGGAGCAACAGGGTTTTGCAGACAATGGATTCCTTGCTATGGGGAAATTACTAAACCCCTTATAGCATTAACAAAGGATTCGGTTCCTGAACCCCTCAAATTAGAGCCTGAACACTTGTCAGCTCTATCAGATCTAAAAAAGGCTATCATGTCTGCCCCTGCTCTAGGCATCCCAGATTACAACGAGCCATTTACTTTATATGTGCATGAGCGAAGAGGAGTAGCCTCTGGTGTGTTAACTCAGACTTTGGGACCTTCTCAGTGCCCAATTGCTTATTATTCTGCCCAACTAGACCTAATAGCAGCAAGAGCACCACCATGCCTTAGAGGAGTAGCTGCTACAGCCTTACTAGTAACAAAAACCGTTGATTTAGTATTGGGATGTCCATTAACAATAATGTGCCCACATGAGATAGAAGCATTATTGATAAAACATAGAACACAGGCATTCTCGGATCAGAGAATTACAAGGTATGAAATAACCTTATTAAATAGTGAAAATATTACCTTGAAACGCTGTTCAACTCTTAACCCTGCCACCTTGCTTCCAGATTTACCTACTTCAGGAGAACCATTACATAACTGTAAGACATTAGTGTCCATGGCAGAAAAGCCTCAAGATAATCTCTTGGACACTCCCTTAGACAATGCAGATCTGATTTTATTTATATGATGGTTCCTCTTTTATGAGGGATGGCATACGTTACACTGGAGCTATCATAGTCTCAGAATTTGCCACTGAATGGTCAGCTTCACTACCTTCTAACATTAGCGCTCAAGGATCAGAACTCATAGCTCTAAAACAAGCTTGTATAATTGCCAAGGATAAAAAGGCAACAATTTATACGGATTCTAGATATGCTTTTGGCATTTGTCACTCAGTCGGGATGCTATGGCTCCAGAGAGGATTTTTAACCTCAGCTGGAAAATCCATAGCTAATGCAGAAATTATTAATGAAGTTCTTTCTGCTCTCAAACTGCCTAAAGCCCTAGCTGTAGTTCATTGCTCTGCCCATACAGGTGGCTCTGACCCTGTCTTTAGAGGAAATGACCGAGCAGATGCCGCTACAAAACGAGCAGCCATAGAAGGACCTGGATTAATTTTAACATAAACAATCACTGATAATTTAAATTTATCACTTTCCTATAATGAAAAGGAAGTGGAAAAATGGAAACAAAAATTTAAAGCAAAACAGATTAATGGAGTATGGGAATGGAAATGGAAAATGGAAAACCCCTGCTCCCTAGAAGTTTCTATAACCAAATTTGCCAATCTATTCATAAAAATGATCATTTTGGCACCCAGGGCATCATGGACTCTGTCAAGAGAGTATGGATAGCCCCTGGTATAACTACTATAGCCTCTAAAGTATGTTCAGCCTGCCCTATCTGCCAGGCATATAACCAACATGCATATCGTGGAAAAGCCTTTGGGGGACGTCCTCTGGCTTACACATCTTTTGAACATCTACAGATAGATTTCATAACGATGCCAAAGGCTGGACGTTATAAATTTTGTCTAGTAATTGTAGATCAACTAACCAGATGGCCGGAAGCATTTCCTACGACCTGAGCCACAGCAGATTTTGTTGCAAAGATACTTTTAAAGGAAATTATTCCTCATTTTGGCCTGCCAGCACATATTGACTCCGATAGAGGGAGTCATTTTACAGATTCTGTCTTAAACCAAATATATTCTTGCTTGGGGATAACTCCAAAATTCCATGTTCCATATCACCCCCAGAGCTCAGGCCAAGTAGAGAGGATGAATAAAGAACTTAAGACTATGATTGGCAAATTATGCACTGAGACCCATTTAAAATGGCCTGAAATTCTCCCTCTGGCCCTATTTTATCTTAGAAGCAGGCCTAGAGGAGACTTACATATTTCACCATTTGAGATGCTTTTTGGACATCCACCTATACAGGCTAAGCCTTTCTCCCTGGCTTATACATCACTATTAGGGGGAGATATTACTATTGCTTCCTATATACAGGAGTTACAGCACAAACTACGTGAACTTCATGAATCCGGAGCTGCAGTACAATCTGGACCATTAGACTTTTCTCTGCATGACCTGAACCCAGGAGATAAAGTTTATATCAAGAATTTCAAGCAAATTGGAGCAACTCAACCTTCATGGGAAGGACCATTCCAAATATTATTACCTACTCCAACATCTATAAAGATTGGAGAAAGAGACTCTTGGATTCACTGCTCACATGTGAAGAAAGCATCTTCTGCTGAGACTGATTGACTGTATCCTATCATATGAATTGTGACTCTATCTTATCATATGAATTGGAGATAATAATCCATAGACAAATGGATGCTGTTTTTTCAAGAATATATTGAATTACTGATTTTTTTCTTATTTTTCTTATTTCTTTTCTTTTATTTTTTGATAAGAATATTTTATTTTTCTCATTTTTTGTACTGAAGGTACACATAATTAATATTAATATTATTTTTTTCCTGCAGTAATACAAGTTAATATATATACTCTTGCTATAATATCAATATATGCCTAAAAGCTTTAAACTATGGGAACCTGCCATTTATTGATAAAATATTATAGGACTGTGATTAATGTTTGTGTCTGATTCCAGGAAAAGGGATAAAAACAAGGAGCACAGACTAAACCTGAATAGTGCCAATAGAGCACACAAGAAATATTAAAGTGAGGCTCGAGGTTGCGATGCTTAACTTATGTTTAAGTCGTAGGACTTCCTTGTATCTACACTCTTTATGAAGTACTCAAACAAGTACAAAGCTTGACTATCATGCTGGCTCCCTATATCCCTGAGAATAAAAAAAAAATCAGACGAGGGAATGATATTTCCCCATCAAAATAGAATTCTAATTCTTTTCTTCTTATATTATGGCAACTTCCTGTAGTCTTGGCTACAAATGGCTAAGTGAAATATTACTGCATTCTGTCCTACATACTTGTGGGAGAGAAATTACTTTAAACTGGACGTGTACAAGGACTATTTTGAATTTTTCTTATGTCTTTGATTATTTTTCTATTCTTTTGATAATTGACACATACACCCCCATAACTGAACATTGCATTCTGAGCTAAACTTGATAATTTTTAAAATACTTACTTCAGGGGGGATTGTATTTTAATTTAAATTCTAAGAATTTTTGAATTTTTTGTTTGAGATTGTATTTTTATAAAAATCCAAGAATTTTGAATTTTGTTTAAGATTTTACTGTTATAAAAAAAATCAAAGATTTTGATTCTGTTCAAGAAATGATCTTCAAGAAAGAAGCTTGAAACTTTTATATCCAGAGAATGAACTGTTGCAGAAAGATGCCAAAAACCTACACTTCATCAAGAAGATCAACAATGAACTTTGGATATGATTGATTGGACTGAACTTTTGATTGAACATTTATTGTAATTGTACACATTTATGCCAAAAGGGACTGCCCCTAATTTGGCTTTCTGTCAATGCACCTAGCAAAACATTGGTTTTGCTTTCTTTTCTTTTCTATTTCCTATTTCACTATTCTAATTTCTCTTAGAAAATTGAATATTGTGTATATCTATAGTTAGAAGTGCATTTAAAACTACAAAATGATTATGTTAAATGATCAATGGGGAGACTAGTCTCCCAATGATCATCAGGGGGGATTGTAAACCTTAAAATTTCTTAGACTTATAAATGTTGGAAATTTCACCATTGGGAAATTTCATACTTGAAAATTTTCCTACTGATAGTCTATTGGAATGTTAACCCCCTTGGCATGGGAGGTTCCTTCTCCTCCCTTCTTAAGATTACTTTAGGACAGAAACCTTTTGCTAAACAATGGAAAGGGCTTTAACCTATGCTTAAGCATAGAACAGGAAGTTCTTTGAGTCATGATTGATTTTAGAATTGATACAATAGAGATTCTTGGAATGACAGAACCAGGTCTTAGAACTTCCAATCTCCACCCTGCTCAGGGTAACAGGATTTAGGAAGGGCTGCAGCAAAGGATCAAGATTTAATTATTTGAGAATATGACCTTCAACAGACATGTGCAAAGCCACAGACCTCTGGGTGGTCCTGGGTTAAGCTAGAGCCACCATTGGCACAGGGAAGACATGGACAGTGATTGGTAGATGTGAGAACTGAGAGGAGGGAATTTGGATGGTTTCCTTAAGGATAGAGGGGTCTGAGGACTGAAGGAGGTTGGAGAGATTTTGCTCTGAGAGGCTTGCTCTGAAGGAAGCTGGAGGTGGAGGCCCCTGAGACTGTTTCTCCATTTTGGTCATGTGAGTGATAGGGACTGATCTCTTTTCTTTGCCTCAGCTATCTAAGGGCTTGGGCCTTTTGGCCCAGCCTAAACAGAGGGGGTATTTGGGCCCTATTCCCTTCTCTCCCCTTTCTCTCTCTCTCTCTCTCTCTCTCTCTCTCTCTCTCTCTCTCTCTCTCTCTCTCTCTCTCTCTCTCTCTATCTATCTATCTATCTATCTCTGATACCTTTCTTCCTCCTGTTTGTAATTAAAAATTCCATAAAAGGTTGACTGCTGACTTGAGTTTTCATTTAGGAATTACATAGCTGAATTCCTTGGCGACCTTAAATTAATATATATCAGTCTTTTAAAGTGATTTTCTTGTCACATTGTAAAGGTTAAATTAGTACCTAAAAAGGTCAAGTAACTTACAAAAGGCAAGCTTAACAAAGAGGTGTGAAGTACTCAGAAGATATAATCTAACCAGAGAAGGTGAGAACCAAAGAAGGTGAGAACTAAGAATGGGCAGTCCTGGGAAAAAGTGTCTACTGTGATTGGTACACGTGAAAATTTAGGGGAGGTGACATAAGAGAAAATTTCTTTAAAAGAAAGGATTAAAAAGTCAGTTGAGCAATTGAGTTCGAAATTGAGTTAGATTCTGAACTAAGTTCAGGAAATTGAGTTGTTTGGAGGACTGGAACCCAGCTTGGAGAAGGTCTCATGGTGAGTAATAAGACTGACTCCTCTTTCCCTTAGGCTCAGGAAGGCCACTTTGGCCAAGGCCTTTAACTGCTGCTTGGCTCAGCCTGAGCCAGAGCAGTTTAGATTAATTTTCTCTCTCTCTGTCTCTCTCTCTGTCTCTCTGTGTCTCTGTCTCTGTCTCTGTCTCTGTCTCTGTCTCTGTCTGTCTCTCTCTCTCTCTCTCTCTCTCTCTCTCTCTCTCTCTCTCTCTCTCTCTCTCTCTCTCTTAAGTTCTTCCTTCTATTGTAAATAAACCACCATAAAATTCCATTCTGACTTGAGTATTTCATTGGGATTTAGAATTTAAAATCCCTGGCAACCAACTAAAAAATATACGTATTCGGTTCAACCATAAAAGTTACCCCTTACACCACCCTTACAAATTCTCAAATATTTTTGAGCAGGTAGACTTACAGTAAAGATAGTAAGTTTTACCCAGTCACTGCCCACCACGAGGGTCGAGTGGCAGGGTGTGCCTGCACTCCTGTCCCACCATGTTGCCTGTTGCTGCCTGCTGTTTCTCCTGTCCATCTGCTTGGCCAACATTTCTCACTGATCTCTACCCAGCTTGGAGCCTCCTTTTTCCCAGACCAGACCCACCACAAGAGCCTGCCAATCCCAGCCATTTTTTTCCACAGAGGGTGACATATAAAAATCTTTCCATCCCAATCCCTTTCCACACTCCACGTGTGTGTTTCTAGCCTGCCATAGTCATTTTTCAGGAGAAAAGAACCACACATCCTTCTAATTTTCAAGCAGATTTTTTTTAAGCTGATCTTGGACTCCTGGTTTAGAAGGCTGTTACTAAAGGTTTTTCACAGGGAGGGCAGTTAGTTAGTTCCAAATCAGTAGATTTAAAGTCAGTTTGGGGGAGTAAGCCTGTTTTTTTTTCCTTCTTTCCCTTGACCCAAAACACCAAGGAAAAGTATTTTTTCTCTCATATGCAAATATACTATTGTTTTCCCTCAAAGTTTTGCTTCTTTCTGTTTACTCCGTAAGCAAATCCCATTCAGCTTCTTTCAGGAAAAATGCTATTGCAAAGCATGCTTGAAACTCTGAAACAATAGTGTGAGTTGGTAGAGCTAAAAAGTGCAGTTTGGATTTGCTTAATTCTTTTCCTGGGAGTTTTTATTTTCATTGGTGATTTCCCACTTTTGTGAATCTTAAAACTTCTCAGACTCTATTTTAGAACATTTGATTAAGGTTATTCCCCATTTAAACAATGGAGGTACTTCATCAGGAATGTATTGGGAACTTTAACATTACTCCACCCATACTTAGACAGTACCTTAGGGGAAGATAAAGTTGTAAACTTGTGATGGAACAATGAAAAAGTCCCTAACTCATACTTATAGTAAAGCTAGAACCTTAAGCTAGGTCCATTTTTAGATCTAATACAAAAGGGTATTAAGTACCTATAAAGGTTAAATTAATCACTAAAAGGTCAAGCAACTTACAAAAGGCAAGCTTAACAAAAGAGGTGTGAAATTTTAGTCTACTCAGAGAAGGTGATAACAAAAGATGTGAATCCTGTGGAAAGCATCTACTGTGATTGGTAGATTTGAAAATTTAGGGGAGGTGACATAGGAGAAAATTCTCTTTAAAAGGAGGTCAGGAGCTCGGAGCGGGGGGCCTCTGAACTTAGTTGAGTTTGAAAGCTGAATTGGAGGGTCTCTTTGAACACTAGAGTTTTGCTTGGGAAAAAATCTTGTGGTGAATGGATGAAAGACTGACTTAGTTTTCTCTCTTAAAGAGAAAGGCCTAGGCCCTAGGCCTTTTCCTACTATTTCCTCTTACTCTGTCTCTCTCCCTTCCCTTAATTCCTTCATTCATATTAATTAAAATCTCCATAAAACCCAGCTGACTTGGGTATTTCATATTTGGGAATTTTTCCCATGGCGACCACTTATTTTTGATTTTTAAATCAAGACACTAAAATTATTTTTACAGTTTTGGCAATTCACAGTCTTGAACCCACATTTTTGCAGTCACACTTTATTTCCCTCTCCTCAAGAATATGCCACAAGCTAGACTGCTTAAACTACAAACCAACCTGAAATATTTTGACAAAGTTCTAAAAGTCTTAAATGCTCTCAACATGCAGAGTGGAGATTCTGCCCTGTGATTCTATGAGGAAATTCAGACCTCTGACAAATGAAATGTAAATGGATAATATATATGGGGGGAGGAGAAGGAAACTTTAAAAAAGATCTGGAATCTTATTGTTAACTATTTTAAGTTTATTCTCCTCTTATAATATAGAACAAGTCTATTGGGATTTGTAAAAAAGGATTTTGACTGCACTGCCTGCCTGCACCTTCTCACTTGTTTATATTATTGTATTTACTGATTTCTTTAAGGTTTAAATTTTTTAAGGTTATCTGTATTAATCTAATCAATACCTTTATGTAATACTGAATCATTTTTAAGCTACTATGTTTTGCCTATATTGTTCTTTAATTTGTACCTTTACCTCTGCTGAAGCACAAAATATCACGTTATAAGCCCAAAAACCTCTTGCCTAAAACTAAAACCCTTGTCTCTCACTAGATCCATTGAAGATCACATATTGCCTTTGTTAATTGTCACATAGATGATGATGGATTTCAACAAAACTGGTTAAATTGTGTGGAACCTTTAGAAAATTTAATGAGCTAAGAATTTAAATAGTAATTATAGGCGGTCTTCAGAAATAATTTAAGTAACTAGTAATTTCTGAATGGATGATTGTTAAAAAAATATATATATATGTACATATATATATTATAAAGAGTGTTGTATTAAATGTAGAGAAAAAAAGAAATGTTCTTACCAAGGTGTTTCTATGAATCAAAAAGCCAAAAAAAGAGCTCCTGCAAAACTCTTTATTTTAATTTACTTCCAGTAGAACAATCTAGATTTGTTGATGATGTTCTAGACCCAAATAAGTTTTACTTTGTTTAAAAATATGTTTGCCAAGGTTGAAAGATTTCTGCATCTGTAAAAATTGTGACAAATATCCATCAGTTTATAGTTGTTGTTGTTTTTTTTGACATATAGCAACTTATATAAAATATAATAGAGGGTTTGTTTGCTATTGTAATTAATTGTGACTATTGGGGACTTTGGTACTTCAATGAATTGTATTATCTATTGTGTTACTGTTTTATTCTGAAAATCATTTTGTACTTGCCCAAGGCTGACACAGTGTGTCACTGATTTTAAGCTATATATTTTTTATTTTTAAAAACTTTGATTTTTTATTGCATATGCAATATAGTATCTGAGTTTTATTTTTCCCTCCGAAGATTTTTTTCCAATTTTTTTTTATTTTGCAGTTATATACGTTTTAAATACATTTGTTTTAATATTAATGCATATCCAAAAAGTTTTAGACTATAAAAATGATGCTACTGATTGTTTAAAAGGATGATGGGACTTTGCTTCATGATTCTGTCTGATTCCAGAAGAAGGGAATATACAAAGTAGCCACTGTACAGTGCTAAAGAAACACAGAGGACCTGCATAATACCTATGGAGCACAAGGTCAAAGAGACCAGATCCCAGTGGAATTGATCCAATTTTCAGCCTAGACAAGAGGACCTGAACTTGTTTGGGGTTTGAGGTTGCAGCTGTTTAACATATGTTAAAGGCAGGTCTTCCTTGTCCCACATTCTACCAAGTACCTTAAATTTGGCTCCTATAATCTAGTCCCTTTTCTGTCTTTCATACTGTGGCAAACTTTCTATAGTCCTGGTGTGACAAGGAAATCACTTTAAAAGACTGATATATATTAATTTAAGGTCGCCAAGGAATTCAGCTATGTAATTCCTAAATGAAAACTCAAGTCAGCAGTCAACCTTTTATAGAGTTTAATTACAAACAGGAGGAAGAAAGGAATTAGAGAGAGAGAGAGAGAGAGAGAGAGAGAGAGAGAGAGAGAGAGAGAGAGAGAGAGAAAGGGGAGAGAAGGGAATAGGGCTTAAATACCCCTTCTGTTTAGGCTGGGCCAAAAGGCCCAAGCCCTTAGATAGCTGGGGCAAAGAAAGGAGATCAGTCCCTATTACTCACGTGACCAAAATGGAGAAACAGTCTCAAGGGCCTCCACCTCCAGCTTCCTTCAGAGCAAGCTTCTCAGAGCACCTCTCCAACCACTCAGAGCCAAAACTCTCCAACCAACCCCTCAGTCCTCAGACCCCTCTCTCTTTAAGGAAACCATCCAAGTTCCCTCCCCTCAGTTCTCACATCTACCAATCACTGTCCATCATTTTCCCTGTGCCAATGGTGGCTCTAGCTTAACCCAGGACTACCCAGAGGTCTGTGGCTTTGCACATGTCTGTTGAAGGTCATATTCTCAAATAATTAAATCTTGATCCTTTGCTACAGCCCTTCCTAAATCCTGTTACCCTGAGTAGGGTAGAGATTGGAATAATTAAATTTTGATCTATGCTGCAGCCCTTCCTAAATCCTGTTAGGACTGAGTAGGGTGGAGATTGCAATTTCCAAGACCTGGTTCTGTCATTCCAAGTATCTCCATTGTATCAATTCTAAAATCAATCATGACTCAAAGAACTTCCTGTTCTATGCTTAAGCATAGGTCAAAGTCCTTTCCATTGTTCAGCAAAAGGTTTCTGTCCTAAAGTAATCTTAAGAAAGGAGGAGGAGGAACCTCCCATGCCAATGGGGTTCACATTCCAATAGAGTTCCCACTATCAATAGGAAATTTTTCAAGTATGAAATTTCCCAATGGTGAAATTTCCAACATTTATAAGTCTAAGAAATTTTAAGGTTTACACTGGCTACTGATTGGGTAAATGCATAATTGCTTAAATCATTTTAATTGAGTTTTGATTCAAGGGCCTGTTATAGATTTGTTTTTCCTTTACTTAAGTTTTTTTTTAGATATAAGACTATATTTATAGATATTTTGTATTTCATTCACAAGTTATTTTTCTCTTTTATTTGGATTTTTTCATGTTTTTTTATTTTCTTTTGCAAATTGATTCATATACCTCATAACTCAGCCATGCATCCCTGAGTGGTTCTTGTGTTTGTTATTATTCACCTCAGGGGGGCCAAGTTATTATTGTGAACTTTGATTTAAATTTGAGCAATTTTAGAATAAGAAACTTCTACCTCCCAGAATCCAAAATGCGCCATGAAGATAGATGCCTGCAGAGACCATATGCTGCACCAGAAGATCCAGAGTGAACTTTGGGATGTAAATTGAACTATGGGGGGTTGAAATGCCTTTGTTATGAATATATACTCTTATGCCAAAGGAGACTGCCCCCAAATTGGCTTTTTGTCAACCTAGTAATCATTGATTTTGTTCTCTTTTCCTTTTTTCCACAAATTATTGCAATCTTTAAGTTGATTATGTTTCCATGATCCTTTTGGGAAAACTGGTTTCCCAATAGGATCACATGGAGGGATATGTATCAATGGAGATTTTGAGCCTTTGGACTTCATCCCCCAGAAGTCCCTTAGTATTTCCCAAAATTCCCTTTTCCTGTGTCCCCACATTTTGCATGATTGCATTTAAGTGGCTTTAACTCCTCCCTCTTTCTCTTTTTGGACCTGTGATTGGGCTGAATTCAGGCAGTTCTTTTGCCCTAGTTATTATTAATAAAACTCTTAAAATATAATACTTAGTTATTGAATATTAATTTTAAAACTCAAAACTCTCATGGTAAAGGTGAGGAAGGAGAGCATTCCAGGCATGGGGGACAGCCAATACAAGAACATGGAGATGGGAGACAGAGCATAACATCACAGTAAGCAGGCAATGATGGCTGGGTGGTGGAGTATATGGAGAAGAGTAATACCTAAGAATATTAGAAAGATAAGAAGGGGCTAGGTTATGAAGAACTTTATATAGCAAAAAAAAAATAAGACATTTATAATTGATCCTGGAGGTGGTAGGGAGCCACTAAGGTTTATTATACACGCATACACACAGAACAAATATAAAGTACATGTGTAAGGTGGTCAGGTGGAATAGTACACAGAGACATCAAACACATGGCCTGCCTGAATCACATTAAAATATAATTGGGATACAATTAACAAAATAGATTATAACACAATAAAACATAGATAATATTAATATGTAGTTTCCTAGGTCAATATGCATCTACAGAAATCTATAAGTACTGTTGTGACGAGGGGATCTTATCCCCCTCCTGAGTAGCCTGACCTGTCCATCAACATTTTTCAAATACCACAGTTTCCCCAGATTATGCTCCCATGTACATCCTGAACATGAATAAAAAAGAGGGGGCAGGAAGATGGCGGCGTAGAAGCAGCGAAAGTTCAGACCTCTGAAACCTTTCCTTACAGATCGCAAACAGAGTGCTCCTAGGCCACCGAAATTCAAGCTGAACAACAGGATAGACCTGGGGAAACCTCCTTCTGGACGTGGATCAAAAGATACCACACCCCAAAAGCCAGAACCCTAGATCACTTGGATCTAAGGGGTAGACAGAAAGAAGGTCCCAGGACCCATCCCCCCCCAACCAAGAGTGCTGAGCCCACAGCAGCAGAGGGAACCTCAGGGGTCTGAGGACTCACCTTGAAAGCAACCTGAGCCAGTCTCCGGGGTGCCCAACACAGACGGCAGGGAAACATAGAAAAAAGGGGGAAGCCGGTAGCCCCCTGGCTGGGTCCTGCCATCTGAGTCTCAAGGGAGGTCCCAGCTTTAGGGCACCAGCTGAACCCAATTCCATCAGGAGCTCTCAGAGCTACTGAAAGGACAGAAAACTCAGGGCTGGCAAAGGGGTTGCTCCAAAGAGCTTACCTTGAAAGTAACCCAGGCCAGTTTTCGGGCATTCAACACAGCCTGTGGAAGAGGAGGTTGCTGCTTTTTTTTCTTCCTTTTTTTGGCTCCGGGTTCATTCAGCCCACACCACCTGAACCTAATCCCATCAGGAGCCCTCAGAGCTTCTGAAAGAACAAAAACCTCAGGGCTAGTGAAGGGTTTACCTTGAAAACAACCCGGCCAGTCTCCAGGCATTCAACACAGATTGTGGAGGAGGAGGCTTATTGCATCAGGGCTCATTTGGCCCAAACCAGGTGAACCTAATCCCATCAGGAGCCCTCAGCTCCCAGGCAAGCCACGACTCCTCCCCCATTAGAGAGCAGGGTCTTCTGAAAGGACCAGCTGAACCTAATCCCATCAGGAGCCCTCAGAGCCCAGAGAGGCCACACATCTTCCCCCTTAGAGAGCAGGGTCTTCTGAAAAAACAGAAACCAAGAGGCGAAGTCAAGATGGCAGCCTAGAAGGAGCATAGACCTGGCAGCCTGGCCAGAGCTTTGAAGATCCTCCATAGCTGCTCCAGCCGTCCAGGAAGTTTAAAACTCAGAGTAAACCCAGCCTAACTAAGCTGAACTCAATCCCATCAAAAGTCTCCAGAACACAGGGAAGCCCAGGCTCCCTATCCATCTTCATGGACTGCTGGACTTTAAGCCAATCAAAAGCCTCCAGAGGACAGGAAAGCTCAAACCCCCAACAACCATCCCCCAGAGATTACACCAAGAGATCCTCTGTTAAAGCTCCAAGAGGGGAGACTGATAGAAGTCCCCAAAAAACAAAAAAATGAGAGGAACAAGAGCACAGACAAATACGGGGAGGAAAGAAGGGGTGAATTTGAACAAACAACAGAAACAAAAGAAAGAAACTACAATAGACAGCTACTACTCACCAAATGGAACAGAGGGGGAGAGATCAGCAAACGATAAACCAAAAATCCCAGCGAATTGGATACAGGCTGTGGAAGAACTCAAAACACAACTAAGAGAGGCTGAAGACAATTGGGAAAAGAACTTAAAAATTAAGATAAGTCATCTGGAAACAGAGGCACTTGAACTAAAACAAGAAAATAGTGTCCTGAAAGCCAAAATCATCCAGCTGGAAAATGAGGAAAAGGAGATGAAAGATGAGGCAAAGGAGATGAAAGACGAGATAAAGAAGATGAAAGACGATCTTCAAAGAAAATCAGACCAGAAGGAAAAAGATGACCAAAAAGCCAGAGATGAAATCCAATCTTTAAGAACCAGAGTAAAACAACTAGAATCAAGTGACCTCACAAGGCAGCAGGACACTATAAAACAAAACAAAAAGAATGAAAAAATTGAGGAAAATGTGAAGCATCTCATTCACAAAACAGACGATTTAGAAAATCGTTCAAGAAGAGACAATTTAAGAATAATTGGACTACCAGAAGACCACAACAAAAGAAAAAACCTGGACATAATACTAGAGGAAATTATCCAGGAAAACTGTCCCGAGATCCTAGAACAAGAGGGGAAAGTGGAGATTGAAAGAATCCACAGATCACCCCCTGTATTTAATCCCCAACTGACAACACCAAGAAATATTATAGCCAAATTCAAAAACAATAAGATGAAAGAACAGGTATTACAAGCTGCCAAGAAGAAGCCATTCAGATACCATGGAAACACGGTGAGGATAACACAGGATAGGTCTGCATCCACACTGAAGGACCGAAAAGGAATGGAATACGATATTCTGGAAAGGAAGTGAACTAGGCCTACAGCCAAGAATAAAATACCCATCAAAACTGACTATATTCTTACAGGGGAAAGTATGGTCATTTAATACAACAGAAGAGTTCCAAGCATTCATAAATAAAAGACCAGACCTGAACAGAAAATTTGAGGTCCAACCACAGAACTCAAGAGAATCATCAAAAGGTAATTAAAAAAGAGGGGAAAAACAACAACAACAACAACAACAAAATTTTTAAGAGACTCAATAAGTTAAAATGATATGTACCCCTATAAGAAAAGAGGTCATTGGCAACTCTTAAAAACTGTTGCTATCACCTAAGCAGCTAGAAGAACTACACTCAGAGGGAACAGTGACAAACTGTATAGGAAGAAAGGACAAGACATAAATAGGTACATAGATATATACATGCATAAATACATATACATGTGTATGTATATATATACATGACTAAAGCTAAAAAAGAAAAGAGGTTATGACTAAAAGAAACAAATGGGGGTAAATTTATATGTCACAAAAGAAGCTCATGGCGGGAGGGGGGAGAACATCGATACGCTGGAAGGGTAAAGAGGTTGGAGATAGGAAATACTCAACTCTTACGTACTTTGAAACTGACCCAAAGAGGGAAGAACAATCCAATCCATTGGGGAAGAGAATAGATTTGCACCCTATAGGGGAGTAGAAGGGTAAAAAACAGACTGGTGGGGAGGGAAGCAGTACAAGGGAGGGAGAGGTTGGGGGGAAATTTTAAAAAGACTACAGGGGAAAATAAGGGAGGGAATAAGAAGGGAGGGTTGTAGAAAGGGAAGTACAAGGGGGACTGATTTAAAGTAAATCACTGGACTAAAAGGTAGAGCTGAGGAAGAAAGGTTAGAATTAGGGAAGGATATCAAAATGCCAGGAAGTCCACAAGTGACAGTCATAACGTTGAATGTGAATGGGATGAACTCACCCATAAAACGTAGATGAAGAGAAGAATGGATTAGAATCCAAAACCCTACCATATGTTATCTCCAAGAAACACACATGAGGCGGGTAGACACCCACAAGGTCAGAATTAAAGGATGGAGTAAGACCTTCTGGGCCTCAACTGACAGAAAGAAGGCAGGAGTGGCAATCATGATATCGGATAAAGCCAAAGCAAAAATAGACCTGATCAAAAGGGATAGGGAAGGTAATTATATTTTCTTAAAAGGGACTTTAGATAATGAGGAAATATCACTAATCAACATGTATGCACCAAATAATATAGCACCCAAATTTCTAATGGAGAAACTAGGAGAACTGAAGGAAGAAATAGACAGTAAAACCATATTAGTGGGAGACTTGAACCAACCATTATCAAATTTAGATAAATCAAATCAAAAAATAAATAAGAAAGAGGTAAAAGAAGTGAATGAAATCTTAGAAAAATTAGAATTAATAGACATATGGAGAAAAATAAATAGGGATAAAAAGGAATACACCTTCTTCTCAGCACCACATGGCACATTCACAAAAATTGACCATACATTAGGTCACAGAAACATAGAACACAAATGCAGAAAAGCAGAAATAATGAATGCAGGCTTCTCAGATCACAAGGCAATAAAAATAATTATTAGTAATGGTACATGGAAAACCAAATCTAAAACTAATTGGAAATTAAACAATATGATACTCCAAAATCGTTTAGTTAGAGAAGAAATCATAGAAACAATTAATAATTTTATCGAGGAAAATGACAGTGGTGAGACATCCTTTCAAACCTTTTGGGATGTAGCCAAAGCGGTAATCAGAGGTAAATTCATATCCCTGAGTGAATATATCAACAAACTAGGGAGAGCAGAGATCAATCAATTGGAAATGCAAAATAAAATAAAAAAACTCGAAAGTGATCAAATTAAAAAACCCCAGCAGAAAACCAAACTAGAAATCCTAAAAATTAAGGGAGAAATTAATAAAATCGAAAGTGATAGAACTATTGATTTAATAAATAAGACAAGAAGATGGTACTTTGAAAAAACAAACAAAATAGACAAAGTACTGGTCAATCTAATTAAAAAAAGGAAGGAAGAAAAGCAAATTAATAGCATCAAAGATGAAAAGGGGGACAGCACCTCCGATGAAGAGGAAATTAAGGCAATCATTAGAAATTACTTTGCCCAATTATATGTCAATAAATACACCAATTTAGGTGATGTGGATGAATATATACAAAAATACAAACTGCCTAGACTAACAGAAGAGGAAATAGAATTCTTAAATAATCCCATATCAGAAAATGAAATCCAAAAAGCTATCAAAGAACTTCCTAAGAAAAAATCCCCAGGGCCTGATGGATTCACCAGTGAATTCTATCAAACATTCAGAGAACAGTTAATCCCAATACTATACAAACTATTTGATATAATAAGCAAAGAGGGAGTTCTACCAAACTCCTTTTATGACACAAATATGGTACTGATTCCAAAACCAGGCAGGTCAAAAACAGAGAAAGAAAACTATAGACCAATCTCCCTAATGAATATAGATGCAAAAATCTTAAATAGGATACTAGGAAAAAGACTTCAGCAAGTGATCAGAAGGGTCATCCACCATGATCAAGTAGGATTTATACCACGGATGCAGGGCTGGTTCAATATTAGGAAAACCATCCACATAATTGACCACATCAACAAGAAAACCAACAAGAACCACATGATTATCTCAATAGACGCAGAAAAAGCCTTTGATAAAATACAACACCCATTCCTATTAAAAACACTAGAAAGCACAGGAATAGAAGGGTCGTTGCTAAAAATAATAAACAGTATATATCTAAAACCATCAGCTAATATCATCTGCAATGGGGATAAACTAGATGCATTCCCAATAAGATCAGGAGTGAAACAAGGATGCCCATTATCACCTCTACTATTTGACATTGTACTAGAAACACTAGCAGTAGCAATTAGAGAAGAAAAAGAAATTGAAGGCATCAAAATAGGCAAGGAGGACACCAAGTTATCACTCTTTGCAGATGACATGATGGTCTACTTAAAGAATCCTAGAGATTCAACCAAAAAGCTAATTGAAATAATCAACAACTTTAGCAAAGTTGCAGGATACAAAATAAACCCACATAAGTCATCAGCTTTTCTATATGTCTCCAACACAGCTCAGCAGCAAAAACTAGAAAGAGAAATCCCATTCAAAATCACCTTAGACAAAATAAAATACCTAGGAATCTACCTCCCAAGACAAACACAGGAACTATATGAACATATCTACAAAACACTCGCCACACAACTAAAACTAGACTTGAGCAAATGGAAAAACATTAACTGCTCATGGATAGGACGAGCCAATATAATAAAAATGACCATCCTACCCAAAGTTATTTATCTATTTAGTGCCATACCCATGGAACTCCCAAAAAATTTCTTTACTGATTTAGAAAAAACCATAACAAAGTTCATTTGGAATAACAAAAGATCAAGGATATCCAGGGAAATAATGAAAAAAAAACACAAATGAGGGGGGCCTTGCAGTCCCAGACCTCAAACTGTATTACAAAGCAGCAGTCATCAAAACAATTTGGTACTGGATAAGAGACAGAAAGGAAGATCAGTGGAATAGACTGGGGGCAAGTGACCTCAGCAAGACAGTATACGATAAACCCAAAGATCCCAGGTTCTGGGACAAAAATCCACTATTCGATAAAAACTGCTGGGAAAATTGGAAGACAGTGTGGGAGAGATTAGGAATTGATCAACACCTCACACCCTACACCAAGATAAATTCAAAATGGGTGAATGACTTAAACATAACGAAGGAAACCATAAGTAAATTGGGTAAACACAGAATAGTATACATGTCAGACCTTTGGGAGGGGAAAGACCAAGCAAGACATAGAAAGAATCACAAAATGTAAAATAAGTAATTTCGACTGCATCAAATTAAAAAGCTTTTGTACAAACAAAACCAATGTAACTAAAATCAGAAGGGAAACAACAAATTGGGAAAAAATCTTCATAAAAACCTCTGACAAAGGTTTAATTACTCATATTTATAAAGAGTACAAAAAGCAAGCCATTCCCCAATTGATAAATGGGCAAGGGACATGGATAGGCAGTTTTCAGGTAAAGAAATCAAAACTATTAATAAGCACATGAAGAAGTGTCCTAAATCTCTTATAATCAGAGAGATGCAAATCAAAACAACTCTGAGGTATCACCTTACACCTAGTAGATTGGCTAACAGGACAGCTATGGAAAGTAATGAATGCTGGAGGGGATGTGGCAAAGTAGGGACATTAATTCATTGCTGGTGGAGTTGTGAACTGATCCAACCATTCTGGAGGGCAATTTGGAACTATGCCCAAAGGACGACAAAAGACTGTCTGCCCTTTAATCCAGCCATAGCACTGCTGGGTCTGTACCCCAAAGAGATAATGGACAAAAAGACTTGTACAAAAATATTCATAGCTGCACTCTTTGTGGTGGCCAAAAATTGGAAAACGAGGGGATGCCCATCAATTGGGAATGGCTGAACAAATTGTGGTATATGTTGATGATGGAATATTATTGTGCAAAAAGGAATAATAAAGTGGAGGAATTCCATGGAGACTGGAACGATCTCCAGGAAGTGATGCAGAGTGAGAGGAGCAGAACCAGGAGAACATTGTACACAGAGACAAACACACTGTGGTATAATCGAACGTAGTGGACTTCTCCATTAGTGGCGGTGTAATGTCCCTGAACAATCTGCATGGATCTAGGAGAAAAAACACTATCCATAAGCAAAGGACAAATTGTGGGAGTAGAAACACCGAGGAAAAGCAACTGCCTGAATACAGCGGTTGAGGGGACATGACAGAGGAGAGACTCTAAACGAACACTCTAATGCAAATATTAACAACATGGCAATGGGTTCGAATCAAGAACACATGTGATACCCAGTGGAATCATGAGTCGGCTACGGGGGGTGGGGGGGGAGGAAAAGAAAATGATCTCTGTCTTTAATGAATAATGCATGGAAATGATCAAATAAAATATTATAAAATTTTTTTAAAAAAGAGAGGGGGCAGGGCTTTTCTGAGCTTTTTGTCATGGATAATAGTGTGAGACAGGCAACAGGGGAAAACAAGAGGTTTTGCAGGCTAGGAGACATGTGGTTGGAGGGCTTAGAGTAAGGAAGAGATTTTAAACTGTGCTGATCTACCTTTCCTATTAATAAACTTTATAAAAATTAATAACTGGGTAGATATATTAATTTTCACTTGTAACACTGTTTTGGCACTGGTTTCTATTTGAGTTTGATGCTAATGGTATAGTGGATAGAGCACCTGACCTGGAGTCCAGGAGACCCGGGTTCAAATTTGAACTCAAATACTTTCTAGCTATATGACTCTAAGTAAGTTACTTCACCTCTGTCAGCCTCAGTTTCTTTATCAGTAAAATGGAGATCATCATAGCACCAACCTCACAAGATTTTTGTGAAGATTAAATCATTCTATTTGTAAAGTACTTTGTAAACCGTAAAACACTATGTAATTACTAGCTATAATAATTATTAGAAATGGTACTAGCAGTTGGGGAGGAAGGGATCAAGAAAGGTTTCACATAATAGGTGCCACCTAAGCTGAGCTTTGAAGGAAAATAAAGATGCTAACAGAGATGAGAGGGGGAAGCATCTCAGGCTAGAGGCTGTAAAAATGGAGATTTGAATCCAGGACTACAGTCCCCAGAAGTCCTTGTTCACTTCCCAGAATGCTTTGTAATCGCACTGAATTCTCACCTGGGCAAGATCACAAATTATTATGTAAAGGAGTTTTCCACCCACTGAAGCCCTCTTTTCCTACTTCCCCTCGAAGGCTCTCCACCTAGCAGGCAAGATGTGAGTGGTCGTGAATAGGCTCTCTGGGCCTAGCATGTGCCTTTCTTACTTGTATTTTCCTAAATTCCTTATCTTCAATAAACCTCTAAAAATATAATACTTCTAGAGAGAAACTAATTTCTACCTGCCACAGTTTCCTCCCATATTTAATCTTTACAAGGCATGGAGATAGGAAATTGGATACATATATGTGAGAGAGAAACTGCAAGTAAGTCAGGAATGCTAGGCTGTAGTTCTATGAAATATATACAGTCTGTGAAATCAATCAATCAATATGATTAGAAGGGGAAGAAAGGCCTGGATCCTAAAGAATTTTAAATGCCAGGCAGAGGCATTTCTATTTTGTCCTAGAGATAAATAGAAGTGGCTGGTGTTTATTGAGTGGGGGTGTGACATGGTCAAACCTGTGCCTGAGGAAAATCAGAATGGCTAGTAGTAGTAAGAGATTGGAGATAAGAAGACCAAGTATAAGCCTGATGCAATAGTCTTAGCCTAAGGTGGTAAGGATCTGAACAATGTGGTGCCTGGATGAGAGATGTCAGGGAGATAAATATGACAAGATCCAGCAACCAACTGGGGGAGGGGATGAATGTGAGGCGCTAAGAATGACACTAAGATTTTGAACCTGAGTGACTAAAAGCATAATTTACTCAACAGTAATTGGGGAAGGTCAAAAGAGAGGTCACTTTGTGGTAGGGGGAATATATTGGATATTTTGCGATGCCCTGGGACATCCAGTTGGGAAAGTCCTTCCACATGCAATTGGTGTAAAACCAGGGCTCAGGAGAGACTAGGGCTCCGTATATAGATCTGGGAGTCATCTAACAAAGAGAAGATAACTCAACCCATGGGAGGTAATGAGTACTGTAAAGATTAAAATTTAGGGGAGACTGAGGCAGGTAGAAATCAGTTTCTCTCTGCAAGGAGTATTATTTTTTTAGAGGGTTATTTAAGATTGAGAGCCTAAGAATATACAAGTAAGAAAAGCATGTGTCTAGGTCAGAGAGAGGCCTAGACACAACCACTCACATCTTGCCTGCTAGGTGGAGAGCCGCGTGTGCTCCGAAGCGGAAGTAAAAAGAGCCAGTGCCTATTCACAACCAGCTCAATACCCCCATCCACGTGGAGGCTTAGCCTAAGGGAAAATTACCCATTCTCCTTTCCCTCTTGTCTCTCCCCTCCTACCATCTGCCCACGTGGTCAATACCCCAGTTTGTTACCAGCTGGTAGAAATGAGTCCTGAGCGATCTGCTCCAAGGATCTGGGTGATGAGCCGGCTGGGGTCATGCTCATGGATCTGGGGCACAGAAACAGGCAGGCAGCGGCCAGCGGATGGCTGCAGGCAGGAACACAGGCAGCCAGGGCCAGGAGATCGGGCACCAGGTGAGAGGCCAGGAGCAGGAGCCAAAACTGGAGCGGGCCACCGGGGTGGGCAGGGCCGGGACCAGATGAGGACGGAGAGAGGTCAGGATCGGGGGCTACAGGCAGGAGCTGATCAAGATGGTTTTCTAAAAAAGCATCTTGGAGAAACATGGCTTAAAAATCATTATCTAGGCTATCCTTCTTTAAAAAAATTGAGAGTCTTTTCTCCCATTAGGTCGCCAACTATAAAGGTTAAAATTTAGGGGAGACTGAGGCAGGTAGAAATTAGTTTCTCTCTGTAAGGAGTATTATTTTTTTAGAGGTTTATTTAAGATTGAGAACCTAAGAATATACAAGTAAGAAAAGCACATGTCTAGGCCAGAGAGAGAGAGGCCTAGACACAACCACTCACATCTTGCCTGCTAGGTGGAGAGCCATGTGTGCTTCGAAGCGGAAGTAAAAAGAGCCAGAGCCTATTCACAACCAGGTTTAAATACCCCATCTCGCTCTCAGCCCAGGTAAGAATTCAGTGAGATTAGAGGGCAGTCTGGGGAAGTGGGGCAAGGGCTTCTGGGGATTGAAGTTCTGAATTCGAGTCTATTTTTACAGTACACTGAGAGAATGTAGAGAGAAAAAAGAAGATAACCTAGGCCAGATCCATGACTTAAAGTCAGTGGACATGATATGATGATCCAGAATGGAGATAGAAAGCTGATTAGACAGACAGGAGAACTAGAAGGAAAAAAATGAAAATGGCATCAATAAATAGGAAGATTTAGAAGAAGCCATCAGATTTTACAATTAAAAGATCATTTGGTGGCTCAGTTGATAGTGTCAGCCCTTGAGCCAGGTGGACCTGGGTTCAAATCTAGCCTCAGACACTTCCTAGCTGTGTGACCCTGGGCAAGTCACTTAACTCTATTGCCTAGCCCTTACTGCTCTTTTGCCTTGGAATAAGTCCATACAAGTTACAGAGAATGGCAGAAAATTGCCTGCTAAAGGCAGGTGAGTAGAATGTTCAAGGGCTTGATTTCACTATGACAGTTGCTTCTCTCTGCATAGATTTATACATACATGTACATACACCCACATACATAGACCCAGGTTCAGTCTTAAAGACTTATCTACATTTAATACTTTCCATTGATTGCAATGGAGAAGCAAAGGGTGGGTATAAGCAGGCTACAACGTATAACTAACGAAAAACTCTGAAGAACAGCAGAAATAAAGAGTATCACATCGAGGAATTACCTGATAGGAAAAGAAGGTGGGATGATCACAGGTCACGAAGGAGGGATCTCAGCTGAGCAGCCAGAATGATCCTCTCAGTGTCGGAGAAAGCAAGGAAGGCCTCCAGCACTTGGAGTGGACCCCCCCTCACCACCACCGTGGCCAACCAATGGAATGGCATGGAGATTGTAATCTGCATGGCTGTAGGAAACACCCTCCTCATTGAGAGATCGCAGCTAAGGACAGAGTCTGGTCTCTTGTTTTGCCACGACCCAGGTAATAACATGTAAATCTAGCTTGCTTCCAGAGTATTCCACTCATGTCCCCATCAGCAAACAAGGCAACCAAAAAACATTCTGAACATAAATGTATTTATGATCAAATGCATAATAACAAATAGGATCAGGACCCGAGTCTAACAGTAAGGGCAAAATGGACATTAATGAGGAAGTTCCTATGATGTGAAGTTGCTATTTCTTTGGTGAAGATAGTAGTATCTCTGCCTTGCCCTGTCCCTCTACCTCTGGCATTCCCTTGGCAACCCACCAGGCCTGCATCTGCCTTCCCTCAGTGCCCCGATTCCTAGTGCTTAGCTCAAAAAACCTCAGGTAACGTTAGCCAGAAAGCCAGTGCCTCAACCCCTGCTCCCACTCACCCTGCCTCCCAATACTTCCTTCTGCAGAGCTGTGACTTGCCTCCCTCTTCTTAGAGGTCTTTTAGGAGAAGGAATCTTGTCCAACGATTGCCATGTGTGTGACTGTATTAAAATGTGCAGAATCCTTTCTCCCTCAGAGAGAATCAATTACCTTAGTGAGAAGCAGTCTCAGTGTCGGGCAGAAGTCGAAATGTCTTCTGCTGATATATAGGGTAGTTTAAAAACCCTTTAAATCTTAATAACTAGAAGTACACATGACAGAACACATGAGAGGTACATTTTTAAATGGTTTTATGTATTAGTATTGTTATTATTTATTTTTACAAATTCAAATCATGAAATTAAAAGATCAGTTTGAGAAATGTGTAACAAATGACAGCAGTTGTGAAAGTTTAAAAAATCATATTGCTTTGAAATTTTAAGATATCAGCTTTTATGTGCCAGTTATAAGTGTACTTTTTTCCCCTATGAACACTGTTATCAAAATTTAAAGTTACAAAAAGGGCTTTATGACAAACCTGTACATATGTATTTGCGTGTCTGTGTTGCTAGGAATACATACACACAGATGGCTCCACTAAGAAAAAACTATACCCAAAGATCTCTCCATTTTAAATTATATATTGCTATTTTACAATAATTTTTATAAAGATTTTCCATGTAAGGTTTCAATGTAGCTACGGTATTCACAGTATTTTGACGAGGAAAATACAGTGTAATGTGTGTGTCCTATTCTCTTCGTTCTCTTTTCTTTTCTCATCCATTTATAATCTCTACTTTTGCCTTATAAATAGTGTTATAACATTTCAGTACATGAACATGCAACAATTTGTTTAGTCTTTCCACTCTCATTGGCATCTGCCTCCAGTTCTCTAATATTACAAATAACACTGCCATAGACACCATTGAACACATAATTATTTCAATTATAGTTTTGGATAGGTGACACTGGATATCTTGCTGGACCTGGAATTAGGAAGATATAAGTGTAAATCCTGCCTCAGACCCTCACTAAGTGTGTGACCCTGGGCAAGTCACTTCACCTCTGTTTTAGTTTCTTCATCCATAAAATGGAGATAATACCTACTTTACAGGGTTGTTATGAGGATTAACTGAGACACCACAGATAAAGTGCTTGATAAATATTGAAATGCTACAAATATGCTAGTCATCCTTCTGTAGCTCATTTGGCACATGAGGAACTAAGGCAAACAGGATTAAGTGACTTGCCCAGGATAGTGTCTGAAGTCAAATTTGAATTCAGAAGGTGATTTTTAAATTCCTGATTCCAAGCCCAGTGCTCTATCCAGTGCTCTATCCACTTTCCCACCTACCTTGCAGATCAGCAATTCACTCATCATTTATAGTCTTTGAAAGTTGTATGTGGTACTGTGAAAGGTTAAGTGTGGTACCCCAGGTCACAAAAATAATATTTGACTAAGGCAAACCTTGAACCTTAATCATCCTCACTTTGAGGCCCACCTTCCATTTGCTACTTCACAATGCCTTAGAGAAACTATTTCATTGTATCAGGGAAGTGAAGCATGCAAGCACATGGCAATTGTTTCTAATAAAAATTGGCTTCCTGTCCATTACATTTCATTATTAATTGTCCTTCCTGTTAAAAAAAAAAAAAGTTAAAATGAGAGTACTTAACTTTGGAAAGCACTTTTCTTGATTATTAATCCTCAGGGAATTCAACCTGAAGATATTTCCAACTTCTCTTACTCTAACTCCCTGCTGCTCCCAAAATAGCAATAAATGTAAATTCTAATAGGAGGATGATATGAAATAAAACACTCAGACACAAATATATCAAGGAGTTCTTTCCTTAATCTTTTCCCTACTCCCCATTTATGTTAAAATGCTTCATAAATATAGACAAAGAGGTTTGACTTGGTACTCTCTTAAAAAGCCATACAACTGCTTCTCCTGGAAGAATAGATGGATAGATAAAACAGAGACAGACAGACAAACTTGCCCAAGTGTTTTTGAACAGTTTCTGTAGTTTTGCTGGACAGGTTTTTTTTCTTTAGGATTCCTTTCATTAACCATTCTAATTTATAAACTAGATGTCTACAATTATAATAAAGTTTTGTTTTGTTTTGTTTTTCCATTGCCTCTCCACATCCCAAATGAGCAATTGTCCAGCTTCTGCTTAAAGACCTTTCATGTAGAAAACTCACTTTCTGGTGAGGCAATCTATTCTCTTTTGAAACAGCTCTAATTATTAGGAAGTTATTCTATATAACTGAAATCGGGTTTCTTGTAACTTCTGCCCATTGGTCCTAAGTATTTGCCCTCTAGGGGCAGGCAAAATAAGATTATTTAATCCCTCTTCCATAAAAAAACCTTGTAAAGATTGGTGAACACTGATCATGTCCCTCTTAAATATTTTCTTTGCCAAACTAACCTCTACACCCTCCAGTTCTTCCATATGAACTTATGTATAGATGACAGTTTCAATTCTCTCACCTGTTATTTCTTCTCATCCCCACAAAGCCTGTATGCTATCATATAAATTTACCATAGTTATAACACAAATATTTTTAATAGTATTCAAGTTCAGATCTTACCACACCATAGATATGGAACTGGAAATGGACTTGAGAGGTCAAGTTCAACTCTTTCATTTTTCAGATAAGGATACTGAGACTGAGAGTTTGGCTGCCCTGTCCAGGGTCACTTAGTTGTCCAGGGAGGTCTTCTTGATTCCAACCAAGTCCAACACTCTATCCTCTTACACCACATTGCCTCTCAGATGCTGGATAAACTATTGGATGAGAGATGATGAAAAGGGAAAATTCAATAGAAGCGTACTCCTGATAGGATTAGCTCAAATTAAAAGGGATTCAGTGAAATAGCATGATAATAAAAATAACAATAACACATTTCCCCTATAAAACCAGAGCCCACTCCCACAAGGTTCTGTCATCAATAAAAAAAGTGGAGAACCCTAGGGAAATAACCTGGCACGCCACACACGTAGGGGATCCTCCTGGTCCATTAGTCCATGTGGAGGGGCACTCACGGAGAATTCATGGCCAAGGCAAACATGTGGAAGAAAGGGCAACTTAGCCTGCTGCATAAGCTCTCAGTGTCTTCTGATGCTGTCTTCTTGCTGATCCCATTGGACCTGTTCCCCACCACAGCATGGTGTATCATCAGTCAGGCAATCCTTTGGAGGACTTGTCACTACTTGGTAGTGATCTGTTTACTAGATATATGTTTAGAAAGCTTCTCCCTGCAGCAAAATTCTAGGTTTCAGCTAGTCCTCAGAGGAAGGGCTATTTCCGAAGAGGAATGGCCTCTGCCATGAGCTTTTTTGCCTTAGAGGCTTATTAGGCATTAGCTCTTTCAATGAGATAACCAGGTCATTCTCACAGCCAGTCCTCAGAGTACTGGCAAAACCTAGTCATTTTATCTCCATAAAGCGCGGAATCTGTCAGTTCTAAAGACTAGCTATATGGCTCTTCTTTCTAGATGGAAAGGCTTGCCTTCTGGGAGTCAACCTCTTTTGGAATACAGAATAGCCAGTCCTCTTGTAGAGTGCATACATTATGTAGATCTGAATCCTACTCACCTGAAGCAACTTATATGCTTCAATCCTTTATCTTACTTGGTTGTATCCCATTTATTTACATCAATTCTGGATCACCAACATTCAGCCCTTCTAAATCACTCTAGCTCTTTCAAAAAACAGCCCAGGGTTCCAGGAGTCAGGGACTCTGTGAGTCTCCCATTTAAATGGGGGGGCGGGGGGAAGGAAAGACAAAACCTGAAAGGAGAGCTGCAGCAAGATATTACCTTCTACCTCAAACTCTGGCTTCCAAATTTCTTCCTGCTGTTATGTATACAGGACTGGCAACAAACCAAGTATTAAGAATATGAAGAGATATTAGAAGTCTTAGTTTGACACTCAAGTTTGAACTACTACTATTTCTCTGCAAAATATTGTGAAGGAGCCTAGAGAAGCATAGTGGCTAGGGTGGCTGTGATCAGATTCCTTTGGTATACTGAGTTTTGTGCTAGATATTAGAGAACAAATTTAAACAGATATGCTCCTTGTCTCCAAGAAGTCTAGTAAATCCTCAGAGATCTGATTTCATAGAAGTGAGATCAACTTCTCTTTGTCTCAGAGACTTGTCCAAAGGCCAGAGTTAGGTGAACTGCCCATAGTCAGTGTCAAAGGTACCTTTGAATCCAGGTCCAGTACTCCAAGCTCTATCCACTATCACAAAAAGTGTCAGGCAAGGTGTGGGTGATGTGTTAAGAATTTACATTTATATAGTGCATTAGCATATAATGTTTATTAGATATATAAAATTATTACATGATATATAAAGATATTACTAATAGGAATGATTGTGGAAGATTTCTATTTTATTTCCTGATTACATGAGGGGAAAAACTGGGTGATTCTGATGTTCCTCTTAGTAGAGAAAAGCTCAAAAACCACTTTTCAACTATGTAAGGAAAGATTCGGTGTTTAAAAAAAGATCTAGAGGCAGAGCAGTCCTAAAGGTTTCTGGAGTTTTCCCCTCTGTTTAGCCTTAATTCCTCCCTTGTCCCATTTCAATAGTCAGGGGAATGGAGGGAATGGAACATTTTCAGGGGCTAAAGCTATTTTATTATACTAAGCCATTTTAATTTATAATATGGTAAATATGGATAGCTATAGCCAACAGAAACAAAAACTTAAAAAAAAAAAACAACCCTTAGCTTCCATCTTTAAATCAATATTATGTATTGGTTCCAAGGCAGAAGAGCAGTAAAACTAGGTAGTAAGGGTTAAGTGACTTGCCCAGGATCACACTGCTAGGAAATATCTGAAGTCAAATTTGAACCCAGGACCTCCTTCTCTGGGTGCAGCTTTCAACCTACTGAGCTAGCTGTTCCTCCTTCAAAAACTTTTAAGAATATAAAGTGGTCCCAAAACAAGTTTGAGAATCATTGTCTATTGCAATACTTTAAAGGTGAAAATGAAGGAGACTGTAATTGGGAAGTTAGGGAATCAGAAAATAGGCACTTAGTCCTGTACTATTTACATTTTTATCAATGACTTGGCATAGATGGTATACTTACTATATTTTCAGGTACAGATGCATAAAAAGGGAATAACTTCAGATGACAGGGTTATGATTCAAAAATATTTCAACAGGTTAAAACAGTACTCTGGATCTAAGGTAAAATTCTATCAAATTAAATCTTACATTTGCGTTAAACAGAAAAACCAACCACCCAAGTAGGTGGACATTAGTTTTTGTAAGACCTCTGAATTTTGGTGCAGTATGGGCTCAAAATGAGACAATGTGATGTGGCAGTTAAAAAACAAATTTTTTTTTTCACAGACTATGCAATTAAAGGCATAGACTACATAATTAAAAACATAGAATATTTATTAAGCACTATGTACCAGGTACTATTTGATATAGTTGGGATGCAAATACAAGCAACCAAAGGCTGTCCTTGACCTTAAAGAGATTACATTTTAATGGAGGAAGACAACACATAAAGGGAAACTACAAAGTAAGAGATTTGGAAGAGGTAGAGAGGGTTGCTGGGTTGTGCCATAGAAGCCTGGTTTCTGGTATAATAAAGATGAAAGCTCACCTGACAAAGCTGGAAGATCCAGGGACAGAGTCTAATATTGCGATGGGAAGTGGGCAAGTGATGAAGATGATGGCTAGAAAGCAAAGTGGAGAACTGGCTCCAGAACAGATAAGGCAAAAGCTCACCTATCAGAGCCATCGGGTGGTAGAGTAGAATGAACACTAGCCTAGGAGTCAGGAGACATGGGCTCAAATCAAAACACCAGAAATTATTAGCTATATAACCATTGGCAAGTCTTTTAACTTCTGAGCCTATCATCTGTAAAATGGGAATAATACCTGTAATTTTTATTTATATACAGTGGATTGAATCCCTTATCCAGTTTCACTTTCCCAGTTTCAGTTACTCACCATTATCACCAAAGCAAAGCTGGAGAGGGCCACCTATAGACGCTTCTGCTTTCAACTCCACTTGGGGGGGTGGGGAGAGAGGGCTGGGGTTTTGTCTTTTTTAGAGGCAGGGAGTCCACAGAGTAGGTTCAGCCAAGGAGCAGGAACAGGGAGGGAGCACATATATATGGGGTCAGCGGGTATTTTGTTTTTATCTGTAGTGTCAACTATCTATGGTAGATCTTGGAACATATAACCCATGGACTCAGGGGCCTTACTGTGTCTTATAAATGATGTTTATATGTATTATGTATGTGTGTGTGTGTATATATATATATATATTTACCTATGTGTGTGTAGCATCTATGTGTACACATGTCCAAATTTTTCCATAATACAGACAATAGCTGACATATTAAGTTTTACAAAGTGCTTTTTATGATATGAAAACCTGGACAAGTAAAATCACACTTAACTCCTAGAGAGCAGAAATGATCCATTTAATTAGTATACAGTACTGGAATTATTGATTAAATAAAAGCTAAGTTAAAAAGGTATGACACTTATTTCAGGGCACAGGTAACAGACACTAAGTTAAAATGATCACCTTAACTTTCAGCCAACTGATGTATGAAACCGAAATAAAGGGGCAGGCCTAATCTTTCACATGCAACTGCTTTCATTCATTGACAAGATAACAAAACTTTTTCTTGGACAAATGTCTAATAATAAAAAGCAACACATGAAAGAAATGGCTTGATTCTTTAGTAAGCAAGTGTTCCAAACTTTTGAAGGAATGTACTTTTACAAACAAGTTTATTTTCTATATGTAAATGGAAACACAGTATAATTCTGACACCTAAAAACTGTTCATTAAACAAGATCTTAAAATCAGATGAATTTTAAGACTAGTTTTTCTTAAGTGCTTATCAAGTAGATAAGCAAACTAGAGTTCCACTTTAAAAGACAACTATATTTTCACTGGGCACTTAAAACCCAAAAGTATATTTCAATAAAATGTGTAACTATTTTGTCTTACGCAATGATAAAACTTATTGGGGGGGAGGGGAAAGGGTACACATGAATATCACTAGGGTCTTTTAAATGTTAAAAACAAAAAACAACAAAAAAACATACCCTTGGAGAGATTTAATACTTCCTGAGTAATTTTTTGCAATATCAAACATGATTTCATGAAAATTCTTAATTTTTAGAATAAATCTACTGATGAATATGTATGAATACAGTGTAATTCAATTCAGGTAAATTCAAAGAAACTTTACAGAACTTAAATTTAAGTTCCATCAAAAGTTAAACCAATATGATTCATCCCCTTTTACAAGGATTTTTTTTTGCTTGAATATTATTTGCAGTAAAATGGATCATCAAAAAGTAATATTTTTCTGTTTAATAACAAAATACAGATAGCCACTTTGGGCTATCAACTTTGATGTATTCTACTACACACACACCAAAATAGGATTTACTACCAAGACAATTGTGTTACACTACAAAAAGTTACAAATAATTAAAATATTTTCTTTATAATACAACCAAACTTTACAATCCACCCGTTTTCCTAAACTTACTACAATGATTAGGAGTTGTGGCACTTTCTTTTGCAAAAAAAACCTTTCCTCTTCATAAAACCCTGAGGTGAAAGGCTGTTAATATAATAAAACTGGAACCACTATTTTTTTTTTCCTCTTTGTATTATACTGCAGGTAAGTTAAAAATTTTTAAAAAGGAAATGTAGCAACTTTCAGAGCTGTTTTCTACAGTTTTCAAAGAAGTCATTTCCACATCAACATAGCCAAAAAAAGGGCCTAATCCGAGCCACTTTTTTCTTTTAAAGTTCATCTTAATACTTTAGTGCCGGGATGGGCGCCATTTTCCATCCCTACTGTTTTCTCTTCTGCTATCATAGTCATGGCTCCAACCGTCATGGATCCTATCTTCATAGTAGGAATCATCTCTATTTCCTCTATAATGATGGTCAGATCCATGATCCCCATAACGCTGCTCGCGACTATACAGCCTATCTGATTGGTAGGGATGGGAATTCTGCCTGGTTTTCCTTTGCGACACTGGTGTATCCTGGCACCACTGGGAGCTTGAAGAGAGGTTAAATGAATGACCATGCTGCTGCCCTGAGGGTGTAAAACTAGGCTGATCCAAATGCTGAGGTACAAACTTTCCACTGAATGATCCCTGCTGCTGCCACAGAACATTGTTCATCTGAGGGGACAAAAATTTTAAAGAAAGAAAAAAAATTAAATTAAAAAAAACTTTTATATTAATAGATACAATAAATTACATCACAATGAAATAACAAGTATAAAGGATCTGCCAAAATTGGGACACTAATGCATTGCTGGAGTTTTGAATTAATCCAACCATTCTGGAAGGCAATTTGGAATTAGGCCCAAAGGGCTTTGAAAGAATGCATACCCTTTGTTCCAGCAATACTACTACTGGGTTTGTAACCCAAAGAGATAATGAAAAATGTTTGCACAAAAATATTCATAGCGAAACTCTTTGTAGTAGTACAAAATTGGAAAATGAGGGCGTGTTCCTCAATTGGGGAATGGCTGAACAAATTGTGGTATCTGATGGTGATGAAATACTATTGTACTGTAAGGAGTGATAAACTAGAGTATTTCTATATAAACTGAAAAGAACTCCAAGAACTGATACAGAGTGAATTAAGCAGAACCAAGATAACATTGTACACTGAAAGTGGAACTACCCAATGTAAAGGACTTTACTACTAGTAGCAATACAATAATCCATGAGAAAGAATGCTATCCACATTGAGAGAAAAAACTATTGGAGTAGAAACACAAAAGAAAAACTTAGGACTTATCACTTGTTTATATGGGTATATGATTTGGGGTTTCAGCTTTAAAAGATTGCTCTATGGTAAAAATGAATAATGTGGAAATAAGTATCAAATGATAAACATTTGTACAATGAACAATGCTTGTTGGCTCTGGGAGGGGGTAGGAAAGAGAAGAGGGAAAGAAAATGAATCATAGAAACATGAAAAAATATTTATAAAAATAAAATAAAGAAAAATATTTTTAAAATAAGTAACCTTTTTAAAAAAACGTATCTGCCAAAACAGATTCCAGGTTACAGTCTTAATTAAAATAATTTATTTAATAAATGTATAGGTGACAACTATTTGCAAGGCACTGACAAAAATAAAAGGATGAATAAGAGAACCTGTTCAAAAGGTGCTCATAAACTCTCCAAAGGGAATTAAGATATGTATATAAATATAATAATACATATCTGAGTATGCTAAATGTATAAAATAGGTTCAAAAAGATTGTTTTACTGAAGAAATCAAGGAAGGCAGTGGCATGATTATCACATTTGTGTATATGTCTTAGAGTGGAGCCAGACTGTAAAGGAGATCATGCCAAGACAAAGAGCTTGGACTACAGGTAAAGGCACTATAAGCTGTGCTTTAATATGTCAACAACATGCAAAGATGGGTTGACTATCATCAGTTATCATACTACTTGCAGTAAGCAGGTATAAGATTATAAAAGCCAAAACTAGAGGGATGGAATATAAAGAAAGGAATGGAAACAAGAATTATTTTGAAAAAGAAGTTGGCAGAATGTGATAAATGGTAAAAGGAAGGAAACAGAAAAGAAAGGAACCTAAGCTTTATAACTTGGATGACAGAATAACACTATTAAGAAAAATAGAAATGTAAGAAGGAAGTGACAAAAAAGTTTTAGTTTTGACGAGTGATAGTTAATGATGAAAACTAATGGAAAATAACTGCAAGTCTGCTCTTAAACCCTTGTAGGTATGTGGTCTGACTAAATGTTCAAATGGAATTTATGAAAGGTAACCAAAAAAAAAAACATTAATAACTTTCCAATTTATGAAAACGCTTGAATACAGTAATTCATGATACAACTTTTTTTTATCATTTAAACTACAACCAGTTTATGTATTTTTTTTTAAACCCTTACTTTCTGTCTTGGAGTCAATACTGTGTATTGGTTCCAAGGCAGAAGAGTGGTAAAGGCTAGGCAATGGGGGTGAAGTGGCTTGCCCAGGGTCACACAGGTGGGAAGTGTCTGAGGCCAGATTTGAAATTAGGACCTCCCGCCTCTAGGGTTGACTCTCAATCCACTGAGCCACCCAGCTGCCAACCAGTTTATGTATTAACAAAATTTAGATCACAAAAAATAGCTTACCACAGCCTGTCTTTGAAGATTATCTGGAGATGAGAAAGACCTCTGTATCATTTGTGAAGCATTATATCCAGATGTCAAGTTATCCATATTCCTTTCATATCTACTCAAAAAAAGAATTCGTCATTATATACAAAGGAGCACTATACATAGAATTTTGATTCTTGAGGTCCTAATTCATTATTCTCAACCTTTCTATATTAGGTGATCTGTGATCACAACGTGATCTCCCACCAATGATGTAGATTATAACCTATCAATATCTTTTCATTTTGTTGTAACTCATTTCATGTCTTCTCATAATAAGGGGAGAGAGGTATTATTAACCCAATATGTTCCAGGCCTTCCAGATTTGACAGTTTTTGTTATTTTTTTTTACTTTGCATGGGTTGCCTACTGATCCCTCTTGCTATATGCAGTGCATAACTTAAACATATAAATATTAATCAAGTCATGAGCTCATGATAGAGATGGGCTAAGAATTAAAATAGCTGATGTCACCAAATATATCAACCAATTCTCTTTAAATACCCTTCTAAACAGCCCAATAAACATCAGAGAAAAGCACTAAACTAGAACATACTTACAATGGGCCACCTGCACAAGACCCCAAGAAGAGTGGAGACTATGAATATTAAACTAATTTGCCACCTCTAGCATGGGACTAATCCTCTGAAACTCTATGGCTACTAAACTTCCACCATCTATTACTCTCCCAATTGCCAATTACCCAAAAGTTAAAAAGCATCCCCCTCCCTAATCCCTACCTCCCAACAGCTCATTCCCAAACTTCTCAACCAGACCCTTCCCATGACTCACTGCTATTCAGCTATTCACCCCTTTTACCATGCCCTCTAGAATTTCTGATCCAGAATCTCTCCATTCTGTACTTCTCCCTTACATTCTCTTTTTATCTTCTAGAATTCAGAGACCTGGTTTCCTGAAAATAACACTTACCTTCTAACTTACTTACCTTCTCTAGAACAGCTCCTATTGCCATTTCTACACTAACAATTTATTATCATAATTCAGCAATGTTTCTTTCTTTGAAGTGAACCTTACCCAAATGTATTGCTCAATTCTGTTCTCTACAGAATCCCAGACCATGCTCCTTTTTTCAAGTTTAGTACCTGGTTTACAATCTTCTTCTCTTACTTTTAAACTAAGGAAATTTTTTTTCTCAAACACCCTGACCACCTAGTTCCTCAATCTCTTCAACTCCTACTACCTATTCTTTTCTTCTGCCTCATCATATTCTCAATGTCACCATCAGAACTGTTTCACTTCAATATTGGAAAACTCTGAAATTCCTTTGTTTGATCACAACTTCCTGCCTTCCTATCTCTGCCTATGCCTTCTACCTCTCCTCAACATATTGTCTTCACTAGGCTCTCTAATTCCTACACCCTTCAATACTTTCTTGGGCCATTACTCCTGAAGATTCCACTTTGCTAACTTTGAAAAACCAATTCAACTTTACCCTGTCTTCCACTCCTAAATCTCTTGCCCCCTTGAATAATCTTCGCTGATATCTAACCAATTCTAACCCTGAAATATATCTTGACCCCCCATCTCTAATCCAAATACTTAGGAGCTGCAAAGAGGAGTATGAGGAAGTCAAGCAAACCAGTTTACTAAATCCTCTACAAATTTGTCAACTGATTTCAACTGGGTCCTCACTGCTCTCAAAGGTTATTCCAAACTGTCTTTTCAGCACAGACTATGATAAATGGTATTGGACTTGGTGTCAGGAAGCCAAATCCCTCTTTAGATATTTACTGTGACCCTGTGATTTAACTGTTCTATGACTTGGTTTCCTCATTATAAAATAAGGGGAGTTGAAGTAGATGCCCTTTTGGGTACCTTCCAGCTCTAAATCTAGTCTTTTCTCTCCCCTAAACCTCTCAACAGAGGACCCTGCATTACACTTTAATAGGCAGCTAGGTAGTATAGTGCATAGAAATGGAGCTGGAGTCAGGAAGCCCTTGGTTCCAAACCCCCCCCCCCCACTTACTAGCTATGTAAACCTAGGCAATTCACTTGACCTCCATTTCCTCATCTATAAAATGAAGATAAGGCACCTACCTCCTAGGGTGGTCATGAGGATAAAATGATGTATCTATAAAGCTTACAGTGCTATCATCATTATTATGAGACTATAGGGCATATGCAATATACTTTTACCTTTCTTACATCTCATAATCCCTTGACCTCATCCCCCATTCTTATTTTCTTTTCCTGAATTTAAACAAAAAAAAAAATAGCTTTTTCAGGAACACAAACACAAAGGTTTGTGTACCAAACTATCAATCTCCAATATGTACCACCCATTTTTTTAAAGTATGTCACTCCACATTTTACTTTCAAAATAGCCTACCTGTTCCCTTCTATGAACTTTTAGAAATGTTTCAATAGCCCCATTTTTTTGGTCATTCATCATGAAGCTACTTCCCCCACCCCAGTAAAAATGAAGGGGGGAAAAATCCTTATAACAAGCAAAAACAGACAAGCCAAACAAATAAGCATAGGCCAGCAAAACAATTATTTCAATGCAAAATCTGAAGGCCTTTTCTCAGTTCTTAGCCTTCACCACTCTGCAACATTTTTAACCCTGTTGATCCTCTCTCTCCTTTTCTGGATATTCTCTCTTCTCTGGTTTTTTTTTTTGGACTTGCCTTTGTTTTTTATCCCTTGCCTTTCCCTCCTGTCTGGTCACTTCTCAGCCTCCTTTGCTGGATCATCTTCCATCCAGAACCTGTAAAGTTCTGTCCTGGGTCCTTTTCTTTCTCTCTACCCTCTCATGTAGTGTCCTTATGAGGTTCCCTAAGTTTATTCATTTCTATAAAGATCTCTATAGATCAAGGCTTAGTCACTCTACTGAGCTTCAATCTCACATCACTAGATATCTATTGGACATTTCCAACTGAATGTCCTATATGTCAAATTCAACATGAATCATCCTATTTTCTCCTTAAGCCTACTCCTCTTCCAAACGTCCCTATTTCAATTAGGTGAAAGAGTATTTTTCTAGTCCTAAGTTTTTTAGATATTTTTAACTTTGAAGTAATTTAACATAAGGAATACTGTTTGAGTTACTTGAAAAAACTTTGTAATTTTAAAATACCTATTTTGGATATTATAGATTTAACCCAAGTTTACAACTTTAGTATTCTTCCTCTTAACTCCACATATATAATCAGTTGCCAAATTTTGTTAATTCTACCTCCAACCCTTTCTCTGT
This sequence comes from Monodelphis domestica, assembly GCF_027887165.1. Classification (NCBI taxonomy): domain Eukaryota; kingdom Metazoa; phylum Chordata; class Mammalia; order Didelphimorphia; family Didelphidae; genus Monodelphis; species Monodelphis domestica. The sequence goes on from NC_077230.1 coordinate 238,166,852, forward strand.
ACTCAAAAAATCACTACCATAGTTCAGACTCTTTTATCATTTCTTCTTGCATGGACCACCTCATATCCCTTCTCCAATTTCATTCTCCACAGTTGTCACAGTGATTTTCCTCAGGTGCAGTTATGAGCTTTACACTTACCTTTACAATAAACCCCGGTGGTGTTTCCTATAACCTCTAGGATAAAATGTAAACTCCTTTATCTGGCAGTCTTCAAAACCTGGCCCTAATCTACATGTCCTTAGCAGGACGCTCTACTTTGAGAAGCAGTAAATCAGCAGGCAAACCAAACTCTATGCTGTTCCCTCATATCTCTCTTCTTCTCTAGGCATGTGTGCTAATCACCTTCTGAATTCTTGGGCTGACTCCCTTCATTCTCTCCTTACCTGCACCTCTTAGAACTTACTTTTGTACAGATTCAGTTTAAGTCTCTTTTTCATGAAGTCTTTCCAGATGCACCTCTAACTCCTAGGGCCTTCCCTCCCAAAAGTAATTACAATCATTTGTTGTGTCCCCTGATAAAATTTAAAGTTTCTGTAGGTATATACAGTCCCTTTTTAATTTTTTATTATCCTTGGCACCTAGCACATAGTAAGTACATAATAATACTGGCTGATTTGATGCTTGTTGCAATGTTAGTACATATAAAGTCTTTTGCCAACCTTAGGAACCTTTATAAATACTGTTCCTAGACCTTCAAATTTTATCACACTAAAGTTTCAGTATAACACTTTTTAATATAAAACTTAATTCAGCATGAAGCATTTTATTCATATTGTTGATGCCACCCAAAGGTATTTAATTCCTTAAAATATCAAACAGTTAATTATAAGGCTGTCTCCCAGTATGGATTCCAAGAACAAAATTTTAATAAGACCAATATTCCTTAACTTAAACCAATTCATCATTGAGTACCTTCTATGTGTAAGAAACTATGCTAGGTAGTGAGGAAAATACGAAGATGAAAAAGACCTAGTTACTACTATTATAATGTAGTGTTAATCATGTGATGGCTACAAAAGAAAGTTCTGGGGGGCAAAACAAAAAACAACAAAAAAAGAAAACCAATTTTATTAACTAGAACTGGTAGTTCTTACCTGCTAGAAGCTGAAGTGGACTGTGGTATGCTAGATGGACTTGCATTCCCAAGATTATGCTGGGAATATGATGAACTAACCTCCTGAGAAGCATGACTACTTCCTGAAGAAAACATATTTGAAATTTGTTTTTTTCCAAGGTCATCCAACTTCAAAAAAGTTAAGTTTGGTATAACCTTAATATCTCAGACACTAGGAATAATTTGCATTTCAATATTCTACTCTACTGTTTCATTAAAATAAGAAATAAGTTAACAAAACAAAATATTACACACAACACTAATACCCAGTGGATAAAGATGCAATCAAAGTGCAATATTCCAATTGCCAAAGCAGACATAAGTGCAATTAGCTGAAAGTTTTTCCTTACTAGCTCCAGCAATTATAATTTGTTAAAACAAATTGTGGAAATAAACAAAACCCAGGAAGTGATTTCCTGAAGATGATTTTTTCCTTACAAATAAAAGACATGCAAGCACTTAAAGTTAAAAGAACTTAAATAAAAATCCAGATTTCTTAATAAAAGAGTTATACATGTTTTCCTACACCAGCTGGTAGAAAAAGTAGCATGCAAAATATCAACATGAAATTGGGTGGCCTAGAATGAGCAAATTACAAAGAAAAATGAACAATATGAAAAAGCAGTTCCAAGAGAATACATTTAAAGCTTCATATTGACTCAAGAATAAAAGGAAAAGAGCACACAAATCAACGTAGACATTATCACTGTCTTCACTGAAGCCCTAATCTAAAATCTCACCATGGATTAGAAATGAAAAGGGAATAATTGAAAACTGCCATGAGAATTCATTTTCCTCATCCAGAAAAATGAGTTACACTAGATGCTCTCTCCCAGGTCTAACTCTATGCAGATAATGACTTGCATGAGAGCTATAAACTGGAATTGGTTCAAATAGAGGCAGGGAACTATATTACATCTGGATTGAAGGAGTTCTAAATGCCTATATTATCTAAACTAGATATGCAGAAGCTCATCATCACAGGATGGCCACTTAAAACAATATGTTATGAGAAGTATTAATCAAAGATTAATTATTTAGTCTTTTTGACACTTCTTTGTTCCTGAGCATTTTTAGCTGAGGGATGGCTGGAAGAAGGGAAATTCTACTCTGTAAAAACATTTTTAAAGAAAATTACTAAACTGAGTTTTTAGGATTACAGATAACATTAATCATCTGTGTTGTCACTTCGTTATTACTTAGGAATTCTAAACTTCATTGTTGTAAAGTTAAGATGAATTTTTTTTTTATCCTGCCTAAAAAGATTCTTTAAAATTTAACAGATACCTGATCTGAACTGAATTTTGATGGGCCTTCCAAAAAGTTTTATTCCATTAAGTAGATTCATTCCATAAGGAACAGATTCTTCATGTTTGAAATTCACAAACGCAAACTGCTTTGGTTTACCATCTTTATCCTTTGGAATTTTAACTTTTATTACAGGACCTGCCTGCAAATAAAAAATAAAATAAAATAAAATAAAGTTAAAGTTAAATGAAGCAAATTCTGAAAAATGTTCCGTTTGTAAAGAAAAAAATAAAGCAAATTTTAAAAATGGAACAAAATGCAAGTAACCACTTCTGGCAGGACTTAAAAAATATATAGCACATGCATTTCAATTTAGGTGAGAACCCATGATTATTACTATAAACATAATTTATTTGGAGGGACTCACATAGAAAAGCATAAATGCCTTACAGCTTACTCCATTGTGTTGCTAACTATGGCAAGTACAACTTTCCTCTACAGCGGTTTAAATATCCAATTCTTCAAAGTTGTAAAAGGGAGAAGAAAATACTGACTTAGAGGACCTAGTTTTGAATCCCAGCTCTGCTGCTTACTACCTGAGTGACTTAAGTCACCTAATTTCTCTGGGCCTCTTCCCTCATTGATAAAAATAAAGGTGTTGGGACTAGATAATATCCTTCCCAGCTTTTAGTCCAAGATTTTTTTAACACAAAGCATATTAATAATCCAGAGGAGGCAATAAGTGCTATAATTTCAAATTTTAATCTTTACATTTGTGCTTCATGGCCTAAACACTATCAGTAGGCTTCACAACTGCGAAAATGCATAGATTATAACTTCCCATTACTGGTAAAGCATTTTGAGTTGGTGTAATAATCTGCATCTAATGTGCCAACTTAAAATGGTTACAAATCAAGCCTGCTCACAACTACTCATTATTACCACCATTTTACGGATGAGGAAACGAAGTTAAGACACTTGCCCACAATTACATGGCTTCATAAACACCTGAGTTAAAATCCAAACCTAGGCCTCTTAAGTCCAGTGTTCTCACTCCACTACACACCTCTTCCAAGGTGCAAGCAAACTAAGTGAGAAGTGAAGCAGTTACTGACGGAGAAAACTTTTCAAGTCAAATCTTCGTGGTAACAGTAATCAATGACAAAAAAAAAGGAGAGGGTAATGACCACCAGGGGAAGATCTTTTCCACCAGGATCAAAGTTCGTGGTCCCTAAAACTCCTTAAAACAGCTGCTTTCTGTCGAACCAAGCCATCCCCCAACCCCCACCCCTTAGCACAATACCCAAAAACTACACTAGTAAAGGAGCTGCTTATTTCTTTCTGGCCCCAGGCCAAGCCATCCAGACCCCACCCCACCCCAGGTCAAAAGGCTTCTAGTACGCACGCGCGAAGGCGGCGCCAGCAAAGACCGTTGGGCTAAGGCCTTTGCGGGCGAGAGGCGGGGAAAACCAATGAGATGGGGGAAAGAAGCTGATTCCACGCTTTTACCTGATGGAAAAGCTCGAAGAGCAGCTCCTCCGTCACTTTACAATCGAGGTTGCCAACAAAGAGAGTCCGATCCGCTTCGGCAGTGGCGGCGCCCATGTCCGCAGCCGCAGGCCCCACTGCTGGGATAAACTCACCGTCGCCGGGTGGACTGCGCACGCCCGGAAAGCTGTTCCTCCGGCTTTCCCCCTCCCGCTCCGACAAAGACCACGCCCCCTGTCTCCGACTGACATCGATGTACGTCAGGATGCGAGTGCGCATGCTCCCTAGGCGAACCTTTCCCTTACGGGAGATTCTCGAGGAACCGTCACTTTTAACCATGGCAACGTGGTCGGTTACAGAGGCCTAGTTAGGCGGCTTGGAGCTGAGAGCCGGTGGGAGGACGAGAGGGCGAAGCGACGCGAACAAGCCCTTTCCCAGGGAACACCGTAATTACAAGATGGCCCAACTACTGCCCCACGATGACCGAGGCGAAGGATGTGCGGCCAGGGGCCCTTTCCCGAGAGCCCGGGGCAAAGCCGCTCGGCCTTTGGGACAGATGTCTGGAGATAAATCCCCTAGGCTCAGGCCCAGACCCAAGCCCAAGAAGAATTCCCCCAAGGTCGGCCCGCAGCGAACTCCGCGGGGGGGACGCCCAGTCAGCTCCGAGGACAGCTCTGTGTCTGAAGCCAGCCGAGCCTCTCCCTTCATTTACAAAGGGAGGGGAGTAGTGGGAAAGGTGCCAGCCCAGGTCGTCAGATTCACACCTTACCCGCCTCCTTAGCCGAAGGGTGAAGAAGTCACAGCTGCAGCCGCCACCGCAGCCGCCGGAAGTGTGCTGCTGCTTCTGCCGCTACCTGCGCGTGGACCTCTGGACGCTGCTTGGGCAGTCCCTTGAAGTTGATGTCTGTCACCTGGGGCACCCAGTGACTGGGCTGTGAACAAGGCCTCCCCAAAAAGCTTTCTTGGTGCAATGACTGCTTTGTTTTTAGGAGGATGGTTTGCTGCGAAAGAAACAAAAATGAGTCTTCAAAATTCTTAAAATGCGATTTCAGAACACCCACAGGTGGTATCTACCCACCAATACCAATAGCTTAGCTTTATATGGCACTCTTAAGGATTGCAGAATTACACAGGAAAAATCAATCAAGAGTTTATTAAATACTTAGTGTTTGATCAATTAAGCGCTTTTCAAACACTGAGTAAATGTTGTACTTAGTGCAAATCAGCACTAGATAGTGATTTAAAGTGGTGGACCTTCCATTAAAGGCCAACTCCTGTACTTCCGAGATTTTTTGGTTCCCAAAGGCAACTCCTAATCAGGAGGCTACCTCTGTACTAGCTGTTGATCAAAATATGTGGTAGACCTTCCATTAAAGGCCATCTGCTGTGCTTTGTTTTGATAGGAAAATTTCTCAGGCAATTCCTGGGGAAGGCAAGCTCTTGCTGGCCCGATCAAGCAGGAAAGATTTCTAATTGCCTTTGTGTGTGGATCCAGAAGCTCTTACTAATTTGGTTGCAATTTGTGATGTCTCAGCAACCAAGTATACCATAGTACAAGAGAGTTGGTGAAGGGTGCAAAAGCAAAGTCACAGATCCTTGAAATATATCAATAATTCATGTCAAGTATGTTTTGCTTGTTGAAGAAATATAGACAGTTGGGTGCATTGGAAGGAGCAATATACCTGAGTTTAAATCCTACCCCTGCCACTTTTTGTCTTGAACAAGTCATTTAAATTTTCTAGACCTTGGTTTCCTCATCTGTAAATTGATATGATTGTCTTAATTAGATTGATGACTTTTAAAAACTAAGATACTAAGAATATGAAGAAGGGAATAGGGTAAAAACCCAAGACAGTAAAAAGAGAAGCAGAATGGGGAAGAAGATTTAAGATCTGGGCAATACCATGATAGAATCTAATGTTACTTTTTTTTCTCCCTCCACTTGCAACCAAAATTCAACTTCTGGGTTGTCCAGATTCAGAAAATAAATGGCAGCACAAAAAAGGTACCAAAAGATTGAAAAAGTTACAAAACTTTTAAATTTTTTTAGAGGGTATTTGCTTTCCACATAAGTATAATGGGACACCGAAAACACTACTTCTTCCCCTACTTTTGCTCTCTCCTCACCTTTCAGTCAAACAACTATCAAAAGAATAGTTTTTTTTTTTAAATTAGGGGTGCTTATGACCACATAGGATTGTAGATCTTAAATTGAATTCATCCCTCCACAAATTGAATGCAAAACATTCAAAATTTCATGACATAAATCATTATTTAAAATGTTATTTGAAGAAAATCAATGAACCAGTGCTAAAAATAGTGCAAAATGACTTTATAATGATTAGAGTGTCATAATCATAATGCATCTTAGTAGCTTACAAAACCTCTTTGAACTCTAGGTTATTATAGAAAAATGAACTAGATTATTGTATAATTAGATGGTTTAGGTAGCATTTTGAAAAAAAACTAAAACTTATCTTTGATATCAGCATGTAAGGAGGTCTTCAGATAATACTATGGAGTTCAGAATGGCATGTCTTGTTCAACATTTCCTCAAATTTAAGGAAGAAAACCTTTATAGGATCGTAGCATTGGAAGAGGACATTACAGGTAATCTAGTTCACCTTCTACCCAAAGTAGCATATGTAGGACTATAATCAGACTTCCTCTAATGGCTTAAATTTCTAATAAGAGGGAACCCACTATCTTACTAAAGAGCATAATTATTAAGACAGTTTTATTTGTTTAAAAATTTATATTCAACAATACATGTAATTTCTGTTACTTCACCTATTAATCCAATTTTGCCCTCTGGAGGATAGATAAATAAGTTTCATTCCTCTTTAACATGAATACCTTTCAGATAATTGAAGATATTCTTCCCATACATCCACCAAGTTTTCTCTTTTTCAAGCTAAATATCCCCAATTCATTCAGCCTTTCCTCACATGGATATGGTTTCCACCTCTACCATTTTAGGTGATTTTTAAAAATTCCTTTAAAGGCACTCTAGTTTGTTAGTCTCTAAAAATTAGGTTCCCAGAATAAAATATTCCAAATATAATTTAACCAGTATAGTTTGGGATGCTCTGTTTCTAGTCTCAATATGAGATTATTGTATTAGCTTTTTTAGTAGCTACATCATACTTTTGACTCAGATCAACTCATTCCTAAATTATGTTCTTCCCCATCTTATACTAGTTTATCTGATCTTTCAAACTCACAAAATCACCTGATCAAAGAGGAACTAGGTTGTTAGAGACCCAAACTCAGATGCCCCTAGTTGTAGCCCCAGGCACTAGCTACAATGTTCAAAGGATCATCAGTATAATGGGGTTTAGAAAGAACCCTATTTTCCCCCACCCTCTACTGGATTCTTATCTTCAAAATAATCTAAAATCCCTCAATCAGGAGGACCTTCCTGGTCTGCTTCTCACTCCCCCTCCCCCTTTCAGATTACCTTCAACCACTAAATATCTAGTTATTTAAGTGTAGCCTTCCTTAAGAGCCAGACTTTTTTTTTTGCCTTTTTGTACCTCCTGCTTAGCATAGTGCTTGGCATTCAGGATCTTCATGGTGTTACTTTGGTTTGATCTCAGAGGAACACAATGAAACTACTTATCATCTACACCTGAATTCAATATCATCATGCCTTAGATGGCTGATGCACAATGTTTGCTACAACCTTAAGATACAAAAATAATAGTGATAATTTACATTTGAATAGACATAAGTATTTATTACGTTCTTACTCTATACAAAGGCACTATTCTAAATGGTAAAGATATAAACAAGATAATTTGAGGAGGGAGAGAATGCTAACAACTAACAACTTCTATTAGAGATGGCACTTCAGTTGACCTCAGGGCTTTAAAAAGAGGTAGAGGTAGAGTGTGTATTCCAGAAGTGGGGACCAACCTGTTCAAAGGTTTAGCAATGGTACATAGAATGCTAAATGTAGGGGGAAAGCTGGAAAATAAGACCATGGGAAGGAAAGTAATGTTCACTGAGAACAAAAAGGTAAACTAGAATTGGAGTGTAAAGAGCTTTTAAATACCAAACAAAGGAATTGGGTGCCAGGAAAGGTCGACACAGAAGGATTCTATAGGGAATTAGGACATTCCTCACCTTCATACCTCAAACCCTGAGAAGGAAACTGTTATTTATGTCTCCCAGCAAGCCACGTAACTCTATCCTCATTATGAAAAATGCTTTGTAAACCTTATAAGTATAAAGTATAAAAGTATAAATCCCCTATAAGTTAGGAGAATTACTTGGTTTGGACAGTTATCATGTAAAGAGAGAACTGAGCAGTTCATATATATGAGCTAATAGTACATCCCAATTTGAGGAATGACTTCTAATCTTAAAAGATCAGTTTGTTTCCACTTAGAGTATTTACATAATATATTTATAAATATATTTTGGTTTTATTTGTGCTCTCTTAGGATAGACTAGACTTTAAAGAAATAGGGCTTCTAGTATGAGTCACCCTCTAAAGTAAAATTTTTCTGACTAAAGTAAAACTTGTGGTTACCTAGTTTATATTTTCAGGTCTCTTGTGCAGAAGATATGCAAAGGGAAAATAGGAAATAATTTTAATACTTCTGAAACCTTATGTAACATTTCAATGGCTTGATACTTTCCTATCATTGCTCAATTATAACAATTTATGACACATTATTTTAAGACCTTCATTTCATAAAATCCATGTCATCTTTACATGGGCATCCATGAAGGTGAATTCAAAAGATATTAATATTTAAGTTTCTTTAATCCTTCAGTCATTTAATAAGCCTTCATGGTATAAATTGAGGATCTCATCATTAGGTGATGAATTTGCAAAACCTATATAGTAATCTGGATTAGCTTTAATGCCTTCAAATCATATTTCTCTTTTATCTGAGAAAATTCTTATGAGGATTTTTGCCTGAGTTATCTGGTTGATTTTACCCACTCTTGAGCAACATTTCCCTCATAAATTATTATTCAAAATCTATTTCAGTACTGGCAAAGTGAACTGTGTTTTCATATCTCCAAGAAAAGTTATGCTTTCTGCATGGACACATTGGATTATTTACAAAATAAGAACAGACTAGCAATTTTGAAAATAACCCAATATTGCTAGGATAAGAAAACTATGGATAGACCTTTATTCTGTATACTATTCAATTAGGTTTTTAAAAAATATATACTTCAGCTTTATGGTATGTCTTAAATGGTGGACCTCTGAGAATTCATCTGTATTTGCACTGTTGCCTTCAAAATGTTTGGTGGCAATTCAACTAGCTTAATCTGGCTACTTTCTCAGTCTCAGCTCAAAGCAGTAAGGCAATTCTCTGATGTGGACACAGATTCTATCCTGAAGCCATCCATTTTAATAAACCACAGGTCCAGCCCACTGAGCCAGTTGTGAATAGCTGCCACAACCATCCCTCTGATTTGAGACCCATGGAGTTCATTTCCTTAATCATGTGTAGGGGCCAAGACATGAAAGTGCTTGGTATCTCTCAGAGTATACATACATTCTAATTTCAGAATTTAATAAAATGCAGCTGGCTTCCTGACAGAGTAAACAGAACAGAATACTGTATCTGGTCTGGCTGCCAAGCCTAGTAGCCCAAGTTCACAATTTACTGCTTGGTTTATTGCTTTGCCAAATGCATGTCAGGTTCTTTGAGAAATAGTACTGGTTTGGGGATTTTACAATATTTGGAACTAAACCTTAGAACCCTTAGTTTTCCTCGATGCCTGTATACACACCCAAACACATACTAATAAATCAGTTAAAGTGCAAAAGGCAGTCAACTGGGTCAATCTGCTTTCAATGATTGCCCAAGGCACTTTGTCCAGACTCTGGCCATTCCAGATAGTCAAAACTGTGTTTTCTGAACAACACAAAGCACCCAAATGGCTCCACAAGCCTACTATTGCAGTTCTTTTGAGTTCTGACAATGAACCCAGGTCCAAAAATGTTAATTCTTACAACTCCTATGTGGAAGCCCATTCATTCATCCATCCATCCAAACTAACTTCTAAAACTCCATATTTTAAAATGATATTTGTATTACTCACTTTATAGGACTGTTCCAACAAGAGTATTTTGTACACCCTGAAACATGATAGACATGGAAGTGACTTATTTAATAATCAGGTTTAATGCAACAACCAGGAGGCTTAAAAAGAATGAAAGACAACAGAGAGCGGAAGTCCATTTCCCAGACTGACTCAGAAAAAATATGAATTTGAAACACTATATTCTCATTTTTCCTTTAACTTCTTGAAATTGTCTTTTAGCAAAATAGTGTGGCAGAGTGGTGAGAGCAGCAAACTTGGAGGCAGAAAAAAAAATTTGAATCCTGTATCAGCTCCTATGTAGCTGTGTAGCTCTTAACAAATCACAATCTCAGTTTTCTCATCTGTAAAATTTGAATAACAGTACCTCCCTCACAGGGTTGTTATGAAGATTAAATGAGAATGTATGTGAAGTGATTTGTGAGCCTGAAAGTGTCAATTAATACTGCTATTTTTCTTCCTTAGTTACCTTTCATGAGTTGAAAACATTGGCTTTATGAGTGTTTAATAACATTTATAGTGATCATGATATGATAGCGAATTGGGCAGTGAACAAGCCCTGAGAACATGTACAAATATACCCTTATTAGATTTTATAGAATAATATGTGTCTCTGGACCACAATCCATGCAACCCAGTGAAACTTTAAGAAAACAGCTTCTGACAATGGCTGCAGGGCTAGCTAGCACTTTGCTTCAGAGCCATAAGGACTGAAAATAGCTGAACTGAATTTGAATACAAAAGGATCTTGACTCTTTTTATGCTTTTGGGATTGTGAGTCTCAGAGTGGAGGAAGAGGACTCTTCTTGATGGCTAGGAAACTGTGGCCCCACTGTTTCCTTGGCCACCTGTTTACCCTCTGCTGATCTTTAAGGAATGAGTGTCTAGGACATCCAAAGGATAGCTTGGAGCCAGCTGCAACTTTAAGAGCTCATTATTCCATTTTCATTGTGGGCTTTCTTGCTTAATTTTTGTTGTTGTCTACATTTAAAGTGATAGAGAAAATAATGATGCAGATTAATGTAAAAGTGTGTTCTGAAAACCCTCAGAAATCCAGCAACTGACATTGGTGGAAGAGTCAGCCAGTAGCTGCAGAACTTTTCTTAAAGTGACTTATTTGATTTAATCCCATCATGAACTTGATGGGAACTTCTTTAAGAGAGAAAGGAATTCTAGAGTCATTGGATACTACCTCCACCATACTCCCTACATCTGTGTTTCATTACCTTTCTGCTTCTAGCTTGATCCCACTTTCCCCATGGACTAAGTATGTACAAAGGGCAGAGTGTATTCCCCACAGGTTTATTTGAGGAGGCAGCCCTTGCTACCATCCCTCCCCAGTAAATATTCCTTTTAAAATAAATTTTGACACATTAAACCCAGTGGAATTGTGTGTCAGATATGGGAGGCGTTGGGGGTAGGGGAGGAAAAGAACATGAGTCTTGTAACCATGGAAAAATATTCTAAATCATCTAAAATTTTCAAAAGATATATGTGATTAGATGCTGGGGAGAAGTTAGGGGTTAATTGATAATGGGGGTAGTGTACCAAATGGGTGCTTATGAGGAATCAGTATTAGAAATGTAACCCCCCTCAGGGTTATCTCTGTTACCATAAGAGGAAGAGCAGTTGTCTTCTGGTGACCCAATCTGCCAATTTGAAAAGAGAATTTGAAGGATGCGACCAGAGAGACTGTTACAAAAATAAAAATGAGACTTAATGGGATACCAACTTTTTCAGCATATATTTTCCATACACTACAGTGAAGGTTCAAATTTTGAAACTAATTCTACAAGAAGTAAATGTTTAAGGAATTAAAAGGGATATGCATAATTATCACGTTTCTTCAGAAGTCTTCTTTACCAATTCTCTAGGTCCCTAGTCCCTTCACTGTGCTGGTCTGACATTCTCTGGATAAGCTCCAGGTTTTCAGTGTCCTTAAAATGTATCACCTAGAACTGAATTCAACACTATAGATGTAATCAGGCCAGCATAGCACAGTGCCTCCTTTTGGACACTAGCCTAAAATTGCATTAGTTGCTTTGGTACCTAAATTTCATTGTTGGCTAATATATTGAATTTGGAGTCAGCCAAAATGTTGGAGTCAGCCTCTAATATACTGGAAAATGGAGTAAACATCGCTTTACAGCCAGAGGATCTTAACATGGAGTCCATTAATTTGTTTTAAAAATATTTTGACATGTCAACATAATCAGGTTCCTTTATAATTCTGTGGATTTTATTTTATACATTTAAAAACACAGAAAAGAGATCCATAGGTTTCACCAAGGATATCTGTGAGATTAAAAAAGGGTAAGATCTCCTGCTTTAAACAAAACTCACAGCCAATAAATAGCCATTTAGAAGTTTCCATCTTCTAAACACAAAGTCCTTAAACCCATCTATACTTTGACTTAGAACAACCATGTTGCATGAAAGTAAAAAACCAGAAAACCATCTGGTATCTTTGGCTAGATAGATATACTTTCCCCTTGTTTAAATTTACAACTAATTTTTGAAATTACTAGAGGAATAGTTTGGTGAATAACCCAGACAAGTTTTAGTGAATTAATTATTGGCTATCACTATCATGATTTTTCTCAATTCATGAGATTCTCTACATCAAAGCAAAGAACAGAAGTATATGTTCTTTTCACATCTTTATATTAATAGATTACTGAATCAGGAATCGACAAGACACAGATTCTATTCATGACTTCTACTCTTGGACTCTTTTCTATACAAAATAAGCTCTCCTGTATTGTTTTGTTAGCCCCTTTACAACTGTTAGTAAGTGAAGAGCTACATCTGATTGGAAGTGACTCAATAGGAGCTTTTCTTTCAGAAAAAGACCAAATAGCCACTACCAGTTTGGAACAAGTTTTTATGAAATATTCACTAGGTTATTCATTAATTCTACAAACAAGTTAAGCACATAGTATATGCAAAGCATTGTGCTTCAGGCTAGAGGAGATACAAAATGATAAATCATGAGCAATTCCAACTCAATTCAAGGTTGTTTAAGGAATTTCAAATGTGCTAAGTGCATAAGAGGTATATTAACAAAGTGCTATGAGACTTTACCAGGATCTGGAAGAATTTCCTAGGACTGATAGGTTCTACGATTAATTGAGGGGATATGTGACATTTGAGCTAAGCCTTGAAGGATGGATAAAACTTGGACTAACATAATATGACATACAGTGCAGGCTAGTTTCCCAGATTAAATTCGTTTGCACTTCTACCAGAGATCATGACCCTCTGATTTACACCTCAGGTGAACATGTACTATTCAAATGACTATCTTTTCCTAGCCTAGAGCCATATAATTGTACTCTATAGTCTCTTTGTCACTCTACAGATGCTTTTAGCTCTAAACATCTACCCGTTGTCTCTAACTAAAGCCTAGGTGACAAAATTTTATGTACATGCACATGGCTATAGTTATACATTCATATGTTACATATATATATATATATATATATATATAAGATTGTTCATGAAATAACCAACTAAATATATGATCAGATAGATAAAAACCACTACTATCCTTTGACCTCATCATATTCTAGTGCGACATTGGCAAATGTTTTCAAGTTCACATGCCCAAACAGAAACTTCAAATTGCCTATGAGCCCCCTCTGCATTACCCCAGAGTGTAGAAGGATGAAGTACTCATTTTGGGCAGCTAGACAGAGGGGAAAAAGCATGGAAAAAAATGTCCTTGGGCACTGGAAAGAGGGGGAACAGAGTAGCTTCCCTGTGCTGGTCTAGAAAACATGTCAATACTTCTCCAACACTGTTCTAGTGTCTTTTTTTTTTTAATTTTATTATATTTTATTTGATCATTTCCAAGCATTATTCATTAAAGACATAGATCATTTTCTTTTCCTCACCCCCAATCCCCCATAGCCAACCCGTGATTCCACTGGGTATCACATTTGTTCTTGATTCGAACCCATTGTCATGTTGTTAGTATTTGCATTAGAGTGTTCATTTAGAGTCTCTCCTCTGTCATGTCCCCTCAACCGCTGTAGTCAGGCAGTTGCTTTTCCTCAGTGTTTCTACTCCCACAGTTTGTCCTCTGCTTATGAATAGCGTTTTTTCTCCTAGATCCCTGCAGATTGTTCAGGGACATTACACCGCTACTAATGGAGAAGTCCATTACGTTCGATTATTCCACAGTGTATTAGTCTTTGTGTACAATGTTCTCCTGGTTCTGCACCTCTCGCTCTGCATCACTTCGTTCCAGTCTTCATGGAATTCCTCTACTTTATTATTCCTTTTTGCACAATAGTTTTCCATCACCAACATATACCACAATTTGTTCAGTCATTCCCCAATTGATGGGCATTCCCTCGTTTTCCAATTTTTGGCCACCACAAAGAGCGCAGCTATGAATATTCTTGTACAAGTCTTTTTCCCCATTACCTCTTTCGGTTACAGACCCAGCAGTGCTATGGCTGGATCAAAGGGTAGACATTTTTTTATCACCCTTTGGGCATAGTTTGCCCTCCAGAATGGTTGGATTAGTTCATAACTCCACCAGCAATGAATTAATGTCCCTACTTTGCCACATCCCCTCTAGCATTCATTACTTTCCTTTGCTATCATGTTAGCCAATCTGCTAGGTGTGGGGTGATACCTCAGAGTTGTTTTGATTTGCATCTCTCTGATTATAAGAGATTTAGAACACTTCTTCATGTGCTTATTAATAGTTTTGATTTCTTTATCTGAGAACTGCCTATCCATGTCCCTTGCCCATTTATCAATTGGAGAATGGCTTGGATTTTTGTACAATTGATTTAGCTCTTTATAAATTTGAGTAATTAAACCTTTGTCAGAGGTTTCTATGAAGATTTTTTCCCAATTTGTTGTTTCCCTTCTGATTTTAGTTACATTGGTTTTGTTTGTACAAAAGCTTTTTAATTTGATGTAGTCAAAATTATTTATTTTACATTTTGTGACTCTTTCTATGTCTTGCTTGGTTTTAAAGCCTTTCCCCTCCCAAAGGTCTGACATGTATACTATTCTGTGTTTACCCAATTTACTTATGGTTTCCTTCTTTATGTTTAAGTCACTCACCCATTTTGAATTTATCTTGGTGTAGGGTGTGAGGTGTTGATCAATTCCTAATCTCTCCCACACTGTCTTCCAATTTTCCCAGCAGTTTTTATCGAATAGTGGATTTTTGTCCCAAAAGCTGGGATCTTTGGGTTTATTGTATATTGTCTTGCTGAGGTCGCTTGCCCCCAGTCTATTCCACTGATCTTCCTTTCTGTTTCTTAGCCAGTACCAAATTGTTTTGATGACTGCTGCTTTGTAATATAGTTTAATGTCTAGGACTGCAAGGCCCCCCTCATTTGTGTTTTTTTTTTCATTATTTCCCTGGATATCCTTGATCTTTTGTTATTCCAAATGAACTTTGTTATGTTTTTTTCTAAATCAGTAAAGAAATTTTTTGGGAGTTCCATGGGTATGGCACTAAATAGATAAATAAGTTTGGGTAGGATGGTCATTTTTATTATATTGGCTCGTCCTATCCATGAGCAGTTAATGTTTTTCCAATTGCTCAAGTCTAGTTTTAGTTGTGTGGCGAGTGTTTTGTAGTTGTATTCATATAGTTCCTGTGTTTGTCTTGGCAGATAGATTCCTAGGTATTTTATTTTGTCTAAGGTGATTTTGAATGGGATTTCTCTTTCTAGTTTTTGCTGCTGAGCTGTGTTATGGAGATATATAGAAATGCTGATGACTTATGTGGGTTTGTTTTGTATCCTGCAACTTTGCTGAAGTTGTTGATTATTTCAATTAGCTTTTTGGTTGAATCTTTAGGATTCTTTAAGTAGACCATCATGTCATCTGCAAAGAGTGCTAACTTGGTCTCCTCCTTGCCTATTTTGATGCCTTCAATTTCTTTTTCTTCTCTAATTGCTACTGCTAGTGTTTCTAGTACAATGTCAAATAGTAGAGGTGATAATGGGCATCCTTGTTTCACTCCAGATCTTATTGGGAATGCATCTAGTTTATCCCCATTGCAGATGATATTAGCTGATGGTTTTAGATATATACTGTTTATTATTTTTAGGAACAACCCTTCTATTCCTGTGCTTTCTAGTGTTTTTAATAGGAATGGGTGTTATATTTTATCAAAGGCTTTTTCTGCATCTATTGAGATAATCATGTGGTTCTTGTTGGTTTGCTTGTTGATGTGGTCAATTATGTGGATGGTTTTCCTAATATTGAACCAGCCCTGCATCCCTGGTATAAATCCTACTTGATCATGGTGGATGACCCAGGAATTGCTGGTGTTTCCATGTTACTGCCCTCCTCAGTTCCCTCCTGATGCTTCTCTGTTGCCTTACTTCCACACTCTGAGACTGGCTTGGCCCTTTCCATGGGGTGTTTGTTTCTGTGCCTTAACCGGCCAGGAGAGCCAGCATTCTGAGGGGGGCGGGGCCGTGGCTTCCCGGAGCTCTGAGGGCTCCTGATAAGATTAACTTTCTCTGGGTTGAAGTGAGTATGCTTTGAGGCAGGGACCTTCCGTGAGACTCGGATGGAAGGATCCAGCCAGGGGGCTGCAGGCTCCCCCCGTCTCTCTCTGTTTCCCTGCTGTCTGGGTGCCCCCTCGACTGGGTCAGGTTGTTTTCAGCATATGGCCTTCAGAATATCCGGCTCCCAAGGCCCTTTTGCCAGCCCTGAGGGTTACTGTTGTTTCAGACGACCCTGCTCTCTGAGGGGGGAGGGACCATGGCTTCCTGTAGCTCTGAGGGCTGGCGATAGGATTAACCTCAGACTGAGTATGCCCTGAGGCAGGGACCTTGGATGAGACTCATATGAAAGGATCCGGTCAGGGGGATACAGGCTCCCCCCGTCTCTCTCTGTTTCCCTGCTGTCTGGGTGCCCCCTCGACTGGGTCAGGTTGTTTTCAGGAAGAGGCCTTCAGGATAGCGGGCCCTGAGGCTCTGAGGTTCCCTCTGCTGCCTCGGACTCAGCGCTCTGGGTTGGGGGGATGGATCCTGGGACCTTCCTTCTGACTACCCCTTAGGTCCGAGTGATCTTGGGTTCTGGCTTTTGGGGGGGCCATACATTTTGATCCAGGTCCAGGTCCAGGAGGAGGATTCCAGGGGTCTATGCTGTTGTTCGTTTTGAATTTCGGTGCCTTAGGAGCATATAGTTTGAGTTTGGTAGGGAAGGGTTTCCAGAGATCTGAACTTTAGCTTTTTCTAAGCCGCATCTTGACCGGAAGCCTGTTCTAGTGTCTTATCAGGATCCCACAACCCACTTCATGAATCCTTTTCAAATGTCTTTTCTCTCTTGCAAGCTAGTTATGTCAACTAATTTTAAGCTCCCTAGATTTAGACCACTGGTCAGTTTATTCCCAGTGCTGAACCCTCCTTCCAATTAGAAAGTCATTCTGAGAAAAACCTAACCCTAATGTTTCTCTTTACCCACATGATCCTTAATCACTATCATCAAATCCTTGCCTCAACCAGGGATTATCACAGAAACAGATTTGTGTAATTTAGGTTGTGATAACCTACCACCAAAATCACCTCCAAAGGCAGGAAAATGAGTACTTGTAAGAAAGGGAGACTAGTTGAAGGGAAAGATGGAAAGTGTGGAGAGTTTTGCTGGAGTTCCTGGGACCTGCCCTGTCCATGGCTTCAGGGGTCCTCAACTAGGTGTGGCAGCAAAGGTGGATAAGGGTAAATGGAACACTGCTTTCGTATTCAACCCACAGCACAGGTTTCACAGGAAAAAATGCTCCCCCTTGGCTGAGGCTTGGCTTTATTTTATACCCTCATGGTCACGTATCTACTTGGTACACAGTTTTATTTTCAACATACATGTTTCCATAGATCTTAAGGATATAGTCAACAGATGTGAAGCCTAAGGATATAGTCAACAAAACACTGTTGCTAAGTGCAGGGTCAGAGGGTAGAATCAACATGGACCAGTTTTAGGTTGGGGAATTCTGAGCACAGATTTGCCAGAAGTTTTATGTCTAGAAAAGAGGATCCTATCTAAGTGGGTACATAAGAATCCTTAGGTTTAATTTTGTGAGTAAAATCTCTTGGCAATATTCTGTGGGGACAGAGTGGAAAATCTATATTAGCCCTGCAAGCATGTTGCTCTCATCTATTTTTCCTGGGGCTAAGTAAGAATAATAATCATAGCAATTCCAATAATATGGGGATGTTAATAAGGAAAGTTAATCAGGGAAGTCTGAATGGATGTTTCCATCTTTCCTGGGGGTCACTTTGCAGCCCCTGGTTTCCACCTGTGACTGTGTAAGACAGCGTGGTCTTTGATGGCTCCTAGCAGAATTTTTATTTCAAAAGTTTACATCAGAAGTAGAGGCTTTGAACAAGGGTGACAGCAATGGAAATGATAAATGGATTGATGAAAGAAACAGAGATTCTGCCAGGACTTGATGACTAACTGTGTTAGAAAAAGAGAGGGAAGAGTTAAAGAGAACTAAAGGTGATAATATGCATAATCAGGAAAGTGTGTCTTTAAAAGAAAGGGAAGAAGTTCAGGGGGTGGAGCCAAGATGGCAGAGTAATACTCAGTAGCTATGTGCCACCATGAGAATCCTCTCCAACCAATGATTAAAATATCTCCATAAAATGAATACAGGAGTAAAAGAACCAACAAGGAGACAGAGTGAAATAACTTTCAAGAAAAGAAAAACCCAAAAGGTAGGCAATGAGCATCTGGGGCACTGGGGTGAGAAGAAAGAAAACTCAGCAAGAAGTTGTAGGAAGGAGGTGTGTAATTATAATTTTGTACACCAGGACTCCATTTCCCAGAATTCTACTTTTGTCCTTACATTACATCCTTATGTTTTGGAGATAAAGGTTCTGTAACCCCACCCCCAATTCTCTTTTCCTGCAAACATGGCTGGGGAAGCTGCCTTTAGTCAGGCTTTACTCTTGTCTTTCTATTTCCTCTACTTCAAGTGATTATTAATAAATATTGCAAAGTATAATACTTGGAGTTATTGCATATTAATTTTAATCTTACATTTCTGGCAACCAGTGAAGTTGGAAAAAGAATTCTCAACTTTTTCTCTTAAGAAAGCCTTTGTGTAAAGAATAAGGAGTAGATAAATTTTGCAAAGCTACGTTTCTCTCCTCCCGCTTCTGGTGCCCTCCTGCTTGCTCTGGCCATTTTTTTTTTGGTTTTCACTGGCCATCACACCCTCCTGCTTTCATTTGAGTGACTTAGCCTAAGGCTTCTTGCCAAAAGAGATAAGCTGAGGCCTCCAGAGCACCGCTGATCCCCCAAGTTTCCTGCGTGGAGGCAGAGATCTAAATTCCCTTTTTCCTTGCTTTCTGCGGCTTCCCAAGAGAATTTTTTAAAGAGAAGTCCCTTCCACACTGCCCACCCCTAATCCCATCTAGCTCCCAAGCCAATTCTAAAGTAGCCCAGGAGAGGCTTTCATGCTTCTGGCTGTGGGGGTGGGGACTGAAGTGTCATGTGACCACTGGTTTTACCCCCTGTGTAGGGGAAGGGACAGAACTTTTCTCCCAAACATTCCTTGTGAGGCTTTTACTTCTAGGCAGTGAATACTAAGGTAGTGCCACCTACGTACAGGAAGTAGAGATTGCAAACATGGCACAGTTTTCTGCCTATCTCAAACAGCTCCTGTTTCCAGAAAGCCTTACTGAGATCATACAGTTTACAGCTTTAGGATGTCTTTTCTTGCTGCTTTTCCAGGGGGTTCTTGTACTGATTGGATACCTTGCAGCTGTTAGCTTGGGTAATCTAGAGATTCACAGGGGAGATTCATCTCCCTATACTCCCCTTGTCATTTTGGCCTGCCCAGTCTCTGCAACACATCCAATATGGGGTTTGTTCATACTATGCCCAGTGTGGGTATGGGGAACTCCAGGAGTGTCACCAAAGGAATCTAAATGGATGATGACACTTGGGAGGGGAAAGAACCTTAATGAGTCTGGAGGCGAATTTTAAGCCTTTTCAGACCCCATTGCCTTATTGATGTTAACTGTTTCTAGTTTGTTCCCCTCCAAATAGTAAAGAAGTCTGTAATGCAGCTATTAGAATTGGAGAAAAGAACTCTTGAATTCAGTGCCTATATTCCAACACATATATTGTATTTGCTGATTGTGTGTTTTAAGATTTAATTTTGTTTGTTAAGTTCACATACTAATCTAATCTAATATCTTCTGTTACACTAAGTCATTTTGGCCATTTAGCTATATGTGCTGTTATATTGTCTTTATTTGTACCTCCCCATAAAACTGGAGTGGAGAAAATACCATTGTAAAAGTCCATAAACAACTTGTGCAAACCCTTTTCTATGGCAAAACTATATGCCCTTATGGATGCTGGGTTTGTCACCAGGTCTGTTGAGGTCTCATGTTGCCAAAACAACTTTTTGTTCCTTTTTGGCTTTGTTAATTGTCAAATATATAACGATGGATGGGTTCCCTCAAAGTGGTTACAAAGTGGTTATAACAGGTTATATATAACCTGTTAAAATTAATTGTGGTTGGACTCTGAATATTTATATAGGTGGTTGCCAAGGATTTAATTTCTAAATCCCCAAATGAATTACTAAAGTAAATGGAATTTATGGTAATTTATTTACAATATTTATAATAGAAGGAAGATATTAAGGAATGAGAGAGAGAGAGAGACAACTCTGGCTTCTTCTGATACCAGTTAGAATCTCTAAGCACAAGTCAAGGGATGAGAGTCTCAAGAATATGGGCCTTACCTGGAGGCTTCACACCTCCTGAAAGGCAGTTTTCACTCACCAATGGTGACAGTCTAAAAGAAGTCTGGGTGTCTGCCTTTTGGTCGCTCTTCAAGGGTGTTTTCCAGTCGTTCCTCCAAGTCAGTGCCCAAATCTTCAAATGAACGTCCAAATGTCTGAGTCCGAATGAATGATCTGAATCAGAATGAATTGGAATACAAAATGCTGATCTGAATGAATCGAATGATCTCCTTCTGCCTTTTGGTCCTCTTTTTAAAGATCTTTTTTCCTCTTGTGTCACCTCCCCTAAATTTCACATCTACCAATCACAGCAGATGCTTTTCTCCAGGACTGCCCATTCTTTAGTTCTCACCTTCTTTGGTTAGATTTTCTCAAGGACTGCCCACTCTTTTGTTCTCACCTTCTCTGGTTAGATTATATCTTTTTGGGTTACTTAACACCTCTTTTGGTAAGTTCTCCTTTTGAAGTTACTTAACACCTTTTTGTGGTTAATTCACCTTTTGTAGTTACTTAACACCTTTTGTAGTTAAAATCTAAAACTAAATTGTAGCTTACAATTCTAGCTTCACTATAAAGGAAGAGCTAAGTACCTTCATTGTTATAATCAGTAGCTAAAACCAGTCTTTACAAACCCTTGGAGAATTTGATGACCTAAGAATTTAAATTGATTTTAAGGGGTTTTCAGAAATTATTTTTAGATATCTAGTAGCATCCCCACCTCTGACTGATTACTTACCTACCTTTGAGTTGTTTGTAACAAAAGGTAAGGGTCCATTTAGTAGCTGAAATGAAGTGCAATAGCACTGTTGTATTTCCCACCTCCACATTTATTAAAAATGTAATGAATGAGACCTCTGAAGTGATTTTCACTATTGTTTTCCTTGACTCCACATTGAAATGGATGGAACATATAAAGATATGCCTTTTACACTGTCTCATACCAGAGGGAAGGAGGTTTCCCAAAGGGGCTTAGTTACTCTGTGATGAGTTATAATCTCATCTGGGAAGTGGGAAGGATTTTCCTAGGGGGCTTAGTGGCTCCTGAATGGGTTTTTACATTTGTAATTCTTCAGCTTACTCTACCCTTCCACCAGAATGATCTAAATTCTTGGTGACATTTTTAGATCCAAAAGGTATTAATCAGCAATACAGAGGTTTATGTTTTTTTTTTTTTTGTGGGCTCCTTGACCAAATTTTGGAATGATGGAAGTAATAGTCTTTGTTAAAAATATCTCAACCAAGGTTTAAATATTGGCTAGCTCTGGAGAACTTGTGACACATATTCATGAATTCATAGGTTTTTTAAATGTCACACAGCAAGTGACTATATATAGACTCATGTGAATCCTAATGATAGTGGGTTTATTTGTTATTGTCATTAAATGTGTTTTTGGGAATTTGGGTAATTCTTTGAAGGTGTATTACCTGCTGTATTATTGTTTTATAAAACTATTACTTGGTAAAAATCATTTGCACTCACACTGTGGATCATGGCCAAGTTAAAAGGAAATGGATCTCATTTTTGGGTGAGAAATCTTTGTATTCTGCCTCTACTTGGCTGAAACAGTGTGTCACTGATTGTGAACTATATATTATTGCTTTAAAAATTTTTTATTAATTTTTTCGTATAAGTGCAATAGAGTATTTGAGGGTTTTTTCTCACTTTTTTTTGCACTTGAAGCACATGTTAATGGTATTAAAGTTTTTTTTTTTTAATTTTGCACTAGGATAAGTTTAAAATGTCCATGAGATCTTATGTCAATGTGTAACTCAAAGCTTTAGACTATGAAAACCTAGCATTGATTGTTAAATATTATGGGACTTTGCTTAATAATTGTGTTTGATTCCAGGTGAAGGGATCACAGAAGAGCCACTGCACAGTGCCAAGGAGCACTGGTCAAAGATCAGGAGGTCAAAGAGACAAACCAATCCCAGTGAGATTGATGATATTCTGTGCCAAGACAGGGAACTTGAACTTGTTTGAGGTTCGAAGTTGAGACTATTTGACATACGTTAGATGAAGGTCTTCCCTGTGCCACATTCCAACAAATACCAAAATTTGACTACCATTCTGGCCCCCTGGTCCCTAAGAGTAAAGGTAAAATCAGACCAACAAATGCTATTTCCCATCTGCTTCAAAATCTAGTCCTTTTTTGGTCTTTCATAGTGTGGCAATTTTCTGTAGTCCTGGCTGTTGATTGGGTAAGTGCATAATTGCTACTACAGGCTTATGAGACATAAATCACTTTAATTGGGCCCTGATTCAAGGACCTGTTATATAGACTTATTTTTCCTTACTTAGAATTTTTACACATAAGACTTTGATATTTTATATTTCATCCAGAAGTTACTTTTTCTCTTTTATTTGGTTTTTTGTTGCTTTTGATTTCTTTTACAATTGATTCATATACCTCATAATTCAGCCGTGTATCCCTGGTTAATCTGTGTGTTTATCAACACCCTCCTCAGGGAGGATTGTATTATTATCCTATAATGCAAAGTCTAAATTCTTTTGAGAGTAATTTTAGGATAAGAAACTTGCTAAGTCCCCGAATCCAGAGAGTGAATTGTTTGGAGAAGGCTCCATGAAGCTGCCTGCAGAGACCACATGCTGCACCAAAAGATCCAGAGTAAACTTTGAGATGTGATAATTCAAACTGTGGAGGGTTGAACACATTTATTTTGAATGCACACTCTTATGCCAAAGGGGACCGCCTCCTAATTGTTTTTTTTTTTTGGTCCATGTAACAATCATAGGTTTTGTTCTCTTTTATTTCCCTTTTATCCCTAACTTATTGTAATTACCCCTTAGAGAGTGCAATATTGTATATACCTCTAATTGAAGATCTTTTAATTTGGTTATATGTACTGATTTCATGGGGAAACTAGGCATGTAAATCTGGGAGATTTCTACATCATTGTTTTCCATGGAAATGACAGGAGGGATTGTGTAATTAGAATTTTGTACACCAGGATTCTGCTTCCCAAAATCCTACTTTTGTCCTTACATTATGTCCTCATACTTTGGAGATAAAGTTTCTGTAACCCCACCCCTTTACTCTCTTTTCCCATGAATGAGGCTGGAAAAGCTACCTTTATTAAGGCTTTAATCTTGTCTTTCTATTTCCTCTACTTCAAGTGATTATTAATAAATCTTATAAAATTTAATACTTAGAGTTATTGCATATTAATTTTAATCTTACATAGGGAAGAGCAAGCCAAGAGCCATACCCCCTCACCCTACATCTGCTGTCCAAGGTTTAGAAACTTATACTCAAGCCAACATCCAGACCCTTAGACCCTGTCTGAGCAAATAGAGGTACCCTGTAAAATTTCAAACCTGAGGAGAAGTCTGGAGCCCCAGCCCAGGGAATTCTAGTCTGGGCTTGGGACAAAGACTTAATTCATACTTTGGGGTGGATAATAACACTAAGTACCAAGTACTGATCTTTTTGCCTAAAGCTTAGGGAAGAGCTCCAAGACAGGACAATCAAGGCTGTGCTTGGTTGGATCAAGTACACAGTAAGACCAAAAACTTGAGACTAAGCCTGAGGCTAGAATTTAATCAGTTCCTAACCTGATCAAGATCAGAGTGAGATCAACAGCTTACACCTAAGCCTAAGACAAGTCTTTGAGTTATCAGCTTCACAAAAGTCAATTGAATCAGTGGGGGGGTAGAGGGGAGCTCTCAGAGCTCTCAGTTCTCAGACCATCACATCATCCCCTCAAGCCTATCTCTAATTAGATAGTAAAAAAAATGAGCAAACAACAAAGACAGCATCTAACTCTAAAGAATTTTTACAGAGACAAAGGGCAAGTTACAGACACAGAAAGGGACAGTGAAAGCAAAGGAAACACACCCAAAGTCCAAAGGTAAAATATGAATTGAACACAGATTCTGGAAGAATTCAAAAAGGACTTCAAAAAGAAATTAAAATAAGCAGACGAAAAGTAGGAAAGAGAAATGAAATTGATGCAAGGAGAAATGGGCCAATTGAAACAGGAGCCCCAAAAACTGACAGAGAAAAATCAGTCCTTAAAAATCAGACTTGACCATATAGAAATTAATGATTTCATGAGAAATTAAGAAACAATAAATCATAATCAAAGGAATTTAAAAATAGAGGAAAATATAAAATATCTTATTTTAAAAACTGACCTAGAAAATAAATCTAGGAGAGACAATTTGAAAATTATTGGACTACCTGAAAGCCAGATCAAGTAAAAAAAAATCCAATATCATATTACAAGAAATTATCAAAGATAACTGTGCAAAGGTCCTTGAACAAGAAAATAAAATGAAAACTAAAATAATTCACAGATCCCCTTCAGAAAGAACTCCTTGAAGGACAACTTTCAGGAATATAATAGCTAAAGTCACGAGCCACCAAGCCAAAGAAAGAATACTTCAAACAGCCAGAAATAAACCATTCAAATACCATGGAGCTACAATCAGAATCACACAGGACATAGTGACTTCTACCTTAAAGAATAGAAAGACATGGAATATAATATTCAAAAAAGAAAAGGCTTTGGGTTTATAACCCAGAGTCATCTGTCTAGCAAAACTAAGTATATTCTTTCAAGGGGAAAAATGTGCATTCATTAAGATGAAGATTTCCAAGCATTCCTAAAGAACAAGCCAACTAAACAAAAAATGTGAAGTCCAAATATGAGACACAAAAGAAGCCCAAAATGGTAAATAAGAAAGAGAAAAGTTAAGGGACACATTAAAGTAAAAATGTTTATATGTATACATGGAAAAAAGATTTCTGTAATTCTCAAAAATTACTCTCAATAGTAGAGAAGAGAGGAGGAATTTACTTAGAAAGAGGGTGGAGAAGTAATCTGACTCTGATAATATGAGGTATATGTAAATGTGATGATATGGAATAATATGTCTGTATGATTTGATATGTAGGCATATGAATGATATGTAAAAAAATCAATCGGACTGAAAGAGAGGGTTACACCAAGAAAAAAGGGAAGGGAGAGATAGAATGGGGTAAATTACATAACATAAAGAGGTGTGAAAAAATCATTATAGAGAGGGAGGATAAGGGTGGTGATGGGCAATACTTAAAATTTACTTTCATTGTAAAGGGCTCAGAGAGAGTAAAAAAAGTATACCTAGTGGGGTATAGAATTATATCTTACCTTATAGAGAAGAAGGGGAATAAGACAAGGAAAGACAGATGTAATTGGAGAGAGAGGAAAGTGGGGGGAGGTGACAAAAAGCAAAACACTTGTGAGGAGGAACAGAGAGAAAGGGAATAGAGCAGGATTTAAAGAGGAAAATATGATGCATGGCAATACATAGTTAGTAATCATAATGCTGAATGTGAATGGGATGAATTCACCCATAAAATGGAAGCAGACAGCAGAGTGGATTAAAAACCACAAACCTATTATATTTTGTTTACAAGAAACACATTTGAGGCAAAGTGACACACACAGATTCAAGGTAAAAGGCTAGGGAAGAATTTATTATGCATCATCTAAAGTGAAAAAAAAAAAGCAGGGGTAGCAATCATGATACCAGACAAAGGTAAAGTAGAAATTGATCTGATTAAAAGAGATAAGGAAGGAAATTGCATTCTGTTAAAGGGTAGCATAAACAATGAAATAATATAATTACTAAACATTTATGCACCAAATGGCATAGCATTTAGATTTCTAAAGGAAAAATTAAAAGAACTTAAGGAGTGATAGTAAGACCATATTATCATATTATCTCAATCTTCTCCTTTCATAACTATATAAACAAACTGAAAAATAAATAAGAAAGAATTAAGGAAAGTGAGTGAAATGCTAGAAAAATTAGTTAATAGGTATCTGGAGAGAACAGAATAGGAATAAAAAGGAATATACCTTCTCAGCAGTAAATGGTACATATATGTGGTATATGTTGGTGATGGAATATTATTGTGTTGAAAGGAATAATGAACTTGAGGAATTCCATGTGAACTGGAAAGACCTCCAGGAATTGATGCAGAGTAAAAGGAGCAGAACCAGGAGAACATCATACAAAGAGACGGATACACCATGGCACAATAGAATGTAATAGATTTTTCTACTAGCAGCAATGCAATGACTCAGGACAATTGAGAGGAAATTTTGAGAAAGAATGCTATGTACATCCAGAGATAGAATTGTGGAAGCAGAAATGGAGAAGAAAAACATATGATTGATCCCATGGTTCGATAGGGTTATTATTAGGGTTTTGAGGTTAAAAAATCACTCTACTGCAAATATGAATAACATGAAAATAGGGTTTTGAACAATGGTACATGTATAACCCAGTGGAATATCTTGTCAGCTCCAGGAGGGGGGGGAAAGGGGGAAATTTTGAATCATGTAAACATGGGAAAATATCCTAAATTTAAAAGAAAAAGAAAGGGAAGAATTACTTCCCAATGAAAGAATATCAAGGTCAGTTGAAGGAGCCCCTGCATGTGACAAGAAGGAGAAATCTTGCCTTATTGGGAAAGTCTGCTGGCTCTTCATATTGAGAGTATTGATTTAAAGATGGTTGGAGGCCTATACAGGGGTGTTAAGAAATTGTAGGAAAGGGAATATTACTTCCAGATGTGAAGTTTGGATTTAGCTATCTCTTGATTGTAACAATGAAGGTCCTTAGCTCTTCCTTAATAGTGAAGCTAGAATTATAATCCACAATCTATTTTTAGATTTTAATCTACAAAAGGGTGATAACTCAGTATTTTAAGAACATCTACCCATTTTAACCACAAAAAGGTGTTAAATAACTACAAAAGGTGAACTTACCAAAAAAGGTGTTAAGTAACCCAAAAAGATATAATCTAACCAAAGAAGGAGAGAATTCAAGAGTGGGCAGTCTGGGAAAAAAGCGTCTGCTGTGATTGGTAGACGTGAAAATTTAGGGGAGGTGACACAAGAGAAAAAGATCTTTAAGAGGACCAAAAGGGCAGAAGATTCATTTGAGAGATATTCGATTTCAGTTTCAAGTTGGAGAAGACTTTGACTCGGAGGAGAGACTGGAAGACAGACCCTTGAGCAGTAACTGGAAGACAGACACTCAGATTCTTTTTAGACTGTCACCATTGGTGAATGAAAGGCTGATTTAGTGACCCTGCTTTTCTCTTCCCCTGGGTGCGGCTTAGAAATTCTAGCTGATATCAGAAGAAGCCAGAGTTTGCTCGCGCTCTCTCTCTCTCTCTCTCTCTCTCTCTCTCTCTCTCTCTCTCTCTCTCTCTCTCTCTCTCTCTCTCTCTCTCTCTCTTTCTCTCTCTCTCTCTCTCTCTCTCTTTCTCTCTCTCTCTCTCTCTCTCCCTCTCTCCCTCTCTCTCTCTCTCATCTTCCTTCTATTGTAAATATTGTAAATAAACTACCATAAATTCCATTTACTTTAGTAATTCATTTGGGACTTAGAAATTAAGTCCCTGGTGACCACCTAATTAATATATTATTCAGAGTCCAACTACAATTAATTTTAACATAGAAATAGGTAAAAACTTGATAGATTGTTGCTTCTTTGATATGAAATTGTATGTAGATAGGAAGAGTTGTTCAAAATTCAAGAATCAGATTTAAGTGAAAATCTAAGCTCCCTGAGTAAAAAAAATTGTAAAGATATTTTTGCTAAATAAATTTTAATATGGTTAGGTTTAAGGACAAGAGCATGAATCTACCTAATGGTATAGAGGGAGAATAGATAGACACATAAACCAAACACCTTTACAAAATTTATATGTCACATATATACATGGACATATGTATTTACACACATACATCCTATATATATTAAAATATAAAATTTGAGAGTGGTGAGGTGGAGGATAGCTTCTCTTTTAAAGACCTCTTCTTGACCAGAAACTGCGATATTGTTTTATTATATAACTGTTATGTTTTAAGTTACACTGACAGTAATGTCACTTGTTCCCTTCCTCCATTTTTTAATGAAGCTGCCTACATCATTGCTACTATTCAGGAGAACATTACTATTGGTCATTCTCAATGACAACTAAGCAAAAAGCTTTATTAAAAACATCTTATGTGTTAGACCCTGTGCTAGACATTGGGGAGAGAAAGAGAAAGTAGTCCCTATCTGAGAAAGCTGACATTTTAACTGGGACTACATATCAATGTAGAAGTATATAAAAATGTATAATACAAAATAAATTGTGAAAATTTTAGTGGGGAAGACAGTATTGAGGTGTTGGATTAAAATGTAGAATGGGAATTATTAACTTTTTTTGTCAAAGATCCTTTGTAGCATGATGAGACCTATAGACCCCTTTTCAGTGTATTATTTTTAGAAGCAGAAAATAAAATATATAGCTTGCAAAGAAAACCAATTATATTGAAATACAGTTGTCAATATTTTTGAGCTCATGGACTCCAGGTTAAGAATCCCTGCATAGAAAGCAGTTGTTTGATTAGAACTTTGAAGAGGCATAGGTGAGAAGAGAACACATTCCAGTCATGGGGGATAGCCTAGGCAAAGTCACAAAGGTAGAAGATGGAATGCTACATGTGAGGAATAGTAAGAAAACTGGGAAAATAGAAAAATAGAGTCAGGTTATGAAGGATCAAATAGAGGAGTTTTTGTTTGATCCTAGAGATATTAGGGAGAGCAGGGGAATAACATGGTCAAAGCTATAGCTGTGTGGAGGGGAGAAAACTGAAGCAGAGAAGCCAATTAAGAGACCATTGTAATAATCTGAGTAACAGGGATGCAAGCCTGAACTAGGTTGATGGCTGTGTGAGTAGAAAGAAGGGGACAGATATCAGAGAAGTTATAAAGGTTGAGTTGACAGGATTTTGCAATTGATTGGATATTTGAGATGACAAACTGAGAATGGCTCTGAGGTTGTAAACCTAGTTGACTGGAAGGATGGTTGAATTCTCAAAATAAAAGTTCAGAGAAGATCTGGTTTTGGAGGAAGTACTATAAGTTCTCTTTCAGACATACTGAATTTCAGGTTCATATGGATCATCCAGGACAGAGTGTTCAGTAGGAAGTTGCTGATACAGAATTGGAACTCAAAAGAGAAATGAGAGCTAGATATATAATTCTGGGAGGAATGTGAATGGGGATAATAAACCTATAGGAACTAATGAGGACATTGAGAAAGTATAGATAGAGAAGTAATCTTGGCCAGTAGATCTTGAAATAAGACAACAGAGGCTCTAGAACAGTGATGGCAAACCTATGGCATTGGTGCCAAAGATGGCATGCAGAACACTCTCTGTGGGCACATAGCTGCCTCCCAACCCCTGGAGTTTGTTACTAGAAAGACAGAGGGACTTGGATGAAGTGACTCCCCCTCTCCCTCTCCGTCATGACTGACAACATTTTTTCACATCACCTGTCCCTCTACCCAGCAGCCCAATGAGAGCACTTTCTCCCTCCCTTGTGTGAGGTAAGGAGGGGGAACATGCCTGGCACTCAGTGGTGGGGTGGGGTATGGGACTCCAGATCCAAAAGGTTCACCATCACTGCTCTAGAATAAAGATAAACTAAGGCTTTCTGCTGAAACCCACTCTTCAGAGTTAGAAGGTGTCACAATGATTGAGGCAATTATTCTGGACTTGTACATCCTCACCTTTTGTAGTTTGAATAGTGGGCTGATTAGAATCAGGGTAAAAACTTCAGAAAAGCATGAAATCAGCCAAGTTTGTTTCCTGTACTTGTGATATGGGGAATACCTTAGGTACTCAATACCTATATACCACCCAGTGCCAACACTGTGACACTCCACCTGAGGTAATAATGCATCCATATGTTAACCCCTTCCATAAGCATTTGCCTTTTAAAAAATTGCTCCTAGAGACAGCAGTGAGATGTAGTAGAAAGAAATTTGATAAGGAGTCAGAAGACCTGGGTCCCAATTGTAACATACAATGTGGCATACCTTTCTGCCTTCTTCAGGAAGCTTTCCCAATCCCACAATTCTACTGCCTTCCATCTGTTGAATATTTCCTGTTTAGCTTGTATTTAATTTACATTTACATAGTAGTTTGTGGGTTGTCTCTTCCATTAGATTATGAACTCTGAGTGGTCAGTTTGTCTTTTGCTTTTCTTCATATCTCAACTCTACGCACAGTTCCTGGTACATAGTAGATGCTTAATGTTAATTGACTGACATAGGACAAGTCATTTAACATTTCTGGGCCTCAGTTTCTTCCATGTAAAATGAGGGAATCAATCTAAATCTTTTCACTTTCTAGTTCAATTCTCTTTTTCTATTAAGCCCCAGTTTCTCTATCAATAAAATGAGAAGGTTGTACTGGATCTGCATGACCCCTTCTAGTTCAGAAAGTCTACAAGCAAAAATGAATCTGATAGTGGGACTAGGGTAAGAAAAGTGGGAGTAGGGTGTATTTTTTGCTAAAAGAGTCTATGGAAATACCACTCAAATCATAAGCCCTAGGCAATTGTCTTCTCAACCTACTGATCCTGATCAAAAGCCTAGTCTGTGTACACATCTAGGATATGCCCAGGAAAGCTTCATCTTTGTCCTGTTCTAATTATGGTACCGGTTGCCCATCTGTACCAGGTAATTGCTTCCTAAAACATCTGTTTGCTGTCAGGGAAAGACAGTTAAATCTACTTACTACATTCTTAGGGATGTTGTGAAGATTTGTTAAAAACTGTAATGTAATGGTATTGTGAATTACTAGGAGAGAAGCTCTAAATAAATGCCTTGTCTCCTTGTTCTGAACAAAGATGATGTCTACACTGCCTAGTGGAAAGCAAAGATCTGGCTATTACCTATTTAATTTGATCACTGAATGGAGTTCCAACTGGATTGTTCAGATCTCCACACTATTTTGGAATCTGATTCTGCAGGACTGGCTAGTAATATTAATGATTCAGTACCAATGGCAATCATGTTCCTAACCTCATTGGTGCTGAGAAAATCTCTAACTAAATTTCATTGCACAGAAACTTAGAGTGAGTCATGAGGAGTTATATATGGGCACCTACCTCCCAGGGTTGTTGTGAGGATCAAATGAAATTGTATTTGTAAAGTGCTTAGCTCAGTACCTGGCATTTGGTAAATGCTTTATAAATGCTTGTTCCCTTTCCCTTCTCTTCATGCACAACTCTTCCCCCCAACCTTACACCTCACCCCCATACACACACATAGGGATTTGTGATTGAAAACTAACTATTGAAAAAACTTGAGTGTCCCTGGTCTAAAGAGAACCAGAAGGGATATGATTAGGAAATGACCAACTTCCAATTGCTTGTGGTCCTTTTCAGAAGATTTTTTTTCCAAAAACAGACCAATCAAACTATCAATTTGAAATTTTTTAATGAAATAATTAACTGGAACATAAATGTTAATTCATTCAACAACCATTTATAAAGTGCCTAATGTCACGTGTGGTCTAAGATTGGACCAGTATGGGCTTGTAATCAGAGAAACTCCTTGTGGGAAGGCAGGATAGGTGTGGAATTGCCAATGTAAGTCTCTTTGGGGTATAAGAGACTGCCATGGAGATGGGCAGATATGAGAGAGCATGTGACTGATATTTGAGGGGCTACTATCCTAAAGCCCGAGGATTAAATTGTCCATCAGAGTTCTGAGGCTAAGGGAGCTTGAAAAGATTAGCAGCCAAAAATCAGGACATGAAGAAATATTAATGCATCATATGAACTGAAGATAATTATTAGAAGCTTAGTACATTTATCATCTCAGCAGATAAACTAAACCTGTTTAAGGGTAACCAACAGTCCTCAAACCCATCAGTGACTCAAGGGGAATAGAAAACTTTACCCCCTTGGAATGAATGGATGAGAAAA
This sequence comes from Monodelphis domestica, assembly GCF_027887165.1. NCBI lineage: Eukaryota > Metazoa > Chordata > Mammalia > Didelphimorphia > Didelphidae > Monodelphis > Monodelphis domestica. Next base: position 238,199,319 of record NC_077230.1, read on the forward strand.
ATTTGTCCCAACAGCCATGAGGGTGGCTGAAGCAAGTGCTGAGAAATTCTTGGAGCCATTGGAGATGCAAAGTCATCCACTACATCCCAGGCCATCACCAATTGTCCTGACTTTTGTCTTGCCACTGGACTTGGATGACTCTGGAAGAGAGAATGAGGCTGAAGAGTTTGTGCAACTCTGCCTTGCTTAAATCCAGTTCACACACAAGGTGACATCACCCTCTGATGTTATTGGCCCTCTTCAAAAAATGAAGGACAAACAACAACAATGCATTTTTGAGTAAAGAAGATGAGTTCTTTAGAATTGAGATAAGATTGCATTCTGTTGCTAGACACCATGTGACCCTGAACAAGCCATTTAACCCAAACCTAATCTCAGCTTCCTCATCTATGAAATGGAAATAGTCTCACAAAGTTGTTGATAGGATCAAATAAGTAAAATCCTTTGCAAACTTTAAAATACTTGCAAATGTTAGCTATTATTATTCAAGAAGCATGTGTGCCCCTGCCTAGATGATACTGGTGCTCTAGTTCTCAGTGAAGCAGATACTACCCACTGAAGATTTCCAATTACATATAACCCTGTGAGATAAGTGCTGTAGGTATTGTTTACACATAAGAAAACTGAGGCTCAAAAAAGTTATTACTTGGCAAGAATCACTCACACAGCCAGCCTGGGAGGCAGAACTTGAATCCAGTTCATCTTAATTCTTAATGCCCCTCCTTGATCCACTACATTGTACTACCTCATTTGATATGCTGCTTTGCATCAGATCTCTATTGCACTAGTTTGACTTATTTCTGAAACTCAGTGAGATAATCTGTAGGAGGAGATCTTATAACTTAAACCCTCATATCTTCCCCCTCAAAGCAGGGTCCAGGAAAAGCAGCTGGTATTTGAAGCTGGCCCAGAGAGAGGAGAGAGGGAGGGAGTAGTTTACCCCTTCAGTCTTCCCTCCTCAGCTATGGCTGCTTCCCTAAACTGGCTCTTGACTTCCTCCACTACTAGAGCCTAAAGTTTTCTTGTAAGGGAAATTACTCTCCCCCTCAAGTTGGCCCACACACACTTGAGTCACTTTGGGAAAAAGACAACAACTTTATTATAAACTAAGTCAGCTAGAGTAACACAAAGAAATGATTGGCAGGAAGGGAAATGGTGAGTAAAGTAGGGGAGGTGTCCCTATTCTAGCTACCTTTCCCCCTCCCCTCAAGTTGGGGAGCCCAGGCCTTGGCAGCCTTGGGCCCCCTGAGAGAGTCAGGCTTGGCTTGCCCTGGACTTGGTCCAATTGGCACAGTTCAGACCTAGGGCACCAGGAGCTGTGAGATAAGTTTGACAGAGGCTCAATGTCTTCTTCAGCTATCACTTCAGTTGGGAATTGGTGGGGGGAAGGATGTCCTGTCGCCAGGAGAGGAAAAGGTGAGTATCTCCTCAGGAGAAAGTCTTGGCCAACCCTCTCTCTTAGGCTTCTCAAGATAGAGAGATGTAACTGAATCTCAGTCAGAATCTTCTGGCTTCTCAAAATTCCAGACCTCCTGGGGCCCCTCCCCGTGGAGGTGAGCAGATTCAGCAACACTTCAGCCTGTCACTTTTCTTTGAGTTCAAAAGCTCTGTCACAGTACTCTATACACACACTCTCTCTCCTCTCTCTCCTCTCTCTCCTCTCCCTTCTCTCTCTCTCTCTCTCTCTCTCTCTCTCTCTCTCTCTCTCTCTCTCTCTCTCTCTCTCTCTCTCTCTCTCTCTCTCTCTCTCTCTCTCTCTCTCTCTCTCTCTCTCTCTCTCTCTCTCTCTCTCTCCATATATATCCTACAACAACCCTGAGAGGAAGGTACTTTTATTAAATCCATTTTTCAGATGAGGAACCTGAGTCAGACAGGGTAAAGTGATTTGCCCAGGGTCACACACTTGAGTACAGGCCTTCCTAATTCTAAGCCCACTCTTCTTGTCCACTGCACCACCCAGATGCTGGTTTATATTCTCTCTCTCTCTATGTGCTTTCTGACAGTGATGATTCCCCATTATCTCCACTCTCCATCCACCCTCTGCTAGGTTACAACGTCACTCATCAATGAGCACCCACTGTATTTCCTCCCCTCCCCTTTCAATCTTTCTTTTGTGTGTTGTCCTCCCCCATTAGACTGTAAGCTCCTTGAGGGCAGGTTCTATCTTTTTCTTGTTCGTATCCCCAACATTTAGCACAGGGTCTGGCACATAAGGGGAGCTGAATAAATATTTGTTGAACTTGAGTCTTCATGGACCAAGTTTGCCAAACCACATGCTTTATGCACTTCCCTTCCTTCCCTCATCAAATCCTTTCAAAATAGTTCCTGAGGCCCAGGACGGAAGCTTCATTCCTCTGCTTTCCAGTCCTTGTACCAGGTTCTCCCATGCTAGTTTCATTAATTGGAGGTTTGGCAGCACTTTAAAAAAAAACTCTTTCAACCCACCAGTTCCTTATTCTCAGAGGCAATTCTTATCAAATGAATGTGAGCCCCTGGCAGACTTGGTAAGCATGGAACTAAATCACAACTATGCATTAGCTTTCTGGGGCAGTTCCTTGTATATTAAAAGCAAAGAGATGAGTATATGAGATTGACAAGGGAATGGAGCATTTCATTTTTTCATACCACTTTATAGCTGCAATATTCCATTTGATGGCCTCCAGTTTACCCAGCACCAACCTCCTGCAATGACACTAATGAAGAAATGTTGCCTTTTGTTCATTCTTTAACCAACTGTATTGTACTTTAATGGGACTGTAGCATTTCTTTTCCTATTCATGCAGAGTTATGAACAGTTGGGTCTCTGGGGTACTTCTGATGTGTGCAGCACTCTTCAGAAATTGTTTCCCTTTAGGATTTGTCTGATTAGGTGGTAAGTACAGTTTCTGTCAAGAAATTCAATGTTCTGTATATTTCAAATTATGTGTAAAAACAGGAATATTTTCCAGCTGGAAAAATGCCCAAGGGGAAAAGCAAGAACTTTATTTTTTATCACATTTCATGATTTTATGGAATATTCTGTTTTCATTTTAATTATTTCCTCATCATTCTCTTCAGTCGATTGCTTATTAAGGCAGCAAGAATTTATATCCATTTTGTTTAATCATTTGCACATGGTTGAATTCTAAATAGCTTCTCATTCAAAAAGGAAGCAGTTCCACAGCTTGCCAGGCTGTCCACTGTGGCTTGATTTCCCCTGTGGCTCATTTAGTTTCTTCTACATTTTCTTCTCCAAGTCCCCTCAGATTTGCCCAGAAGTATGACATTTAATCCTGCATAGGCTTTCTCTAACTCCACAATAAATGAAGGCTGGGTTTATGCTGCCAGAAATGGGAGGGCTGTGTGAGGTCTATACTTTTCAATTCAGTCTGACCTCCCATCATGAAACATGACAGAGTCCTGGGCTTGGCCCAAACTGGCTGAGACATAACCTTAAATCACTAACAGATCAAGCCTGCTTCAGAATAGAAAAGGAGTATGTGTCTACTGGGGAATATCTCACCTTTGGGAAGCATTTTATTTCTGAAGGAAAATAGACAGGTTTAGTTGTTAGCATGCTTTAAATAAGTTCCCATTGCTCAGAAGTGTCAAATTAAAATAGAAATGGGTGTGGGTGTTTCAAACGAGGTTTTCAAGTCATATCAAAACATACACAGCCACCTCTAATGCAGAGGAAAAAAGTACCAACCAAGTCTAGGATAATTTAATGAAATGCTTTATTTTGCAGAGTGGTCCTGAAGCTATTGGGATACCAATGCCTAAGCAGACTTACAGGCATTATCATTACCATAATTATTATTGCTATTACTATTATTATCTATGAATGATGGGTTGAATGAGGAGAATATCAAGCAGCAGTTCAGAAATTAGTGTAGATTTGTTCCAATTCTCTGACCCATAGGTCTAGAATTAGGCTGTTAAAACCCTGGTGAGGAAATCTATTTCTATTCTATCTCTGTTCAAAAATCTTATTATGGGGTCTGCAGTTGTGGGGGTTTTTTTCTTTTGTTTTTAAGTTTTTGAGACAAGGAAAGCGGGAAAAAGCATAGCTTCTTAAGCAATTGGTGTCAGCAACCAGGGCCAAGGACCATAGGATAAAACTTCAGGAAGCCTACAGAGCAAGAGTTTTTAGCCTTTTTGTATCTTGGACTCCTTTGTCACTCTACTGAAACCTATTGTCCCTTCTCCAAATTTAAAAAAAAAATCATGTTTGAATGAAATGCTAACTTTTGTTTAGATGTTAGTGAAGATAAAATATAATTTTCCCTCAACCAAGTTCACAGATCCCCTGAAATCTATTCATAGACTCCTTGAGGGTCCATGGACTCCAAGTTAAGAAACCTTTCTAGAGAAGTTAGTGAAGAAGTGTTTCTAGATAGGCTTAGAATTCTCATAGTACAGTGGAATGAGAGGATTAGAAAACCTCTGTTCTTGTCCTGCTGGTGGCACCTATAAACTTTAGGACCTTGGGCTTCTAAGATTTCTTCTAACTCTAACTGTGATACCATAACTGCTGCTAATATCAAGATCCATTCTCCAAAGATGAGGTACTGGATGTCAGGCTCAGCCTATGTTGAGAGGGGCCTTTACTCAGATGGTCTTGTCCATTCCATCTGGGTGTTCCCATTGATCTGCAGGTCCCAAGATCATCATGACTGAACATTTGGTCTTTTTCTAAACAAGAAGTATAGGAAAAAATATTTGCCTGAGCAAAAGGTTGACTATTCACCAATCCAATCCAATCCAATCCAATCCAAGCTATCCACATTTTTAAGTGCTTAATGTTCTTGGTGGAACAGTGCATGGACATCTAGGCCTTAAGTCAAGAAGACTTGAATTCAAATTTGACCTCAGATACTTACTAGCTATGTGACACTGGGCAAGTCCTTTGGCTCTCTCTGCCTCAATTTCCTTATCTGGGAAAATGAGCTGGAAAAGGAAATGGCAAACCCCTCCACAATCTTTGCCAAGAAAACCTCAAATGGGATCACAAAGAGTCTAACATGATTGAAAAAGACTGAGCATGTGCCAGGTACTGAGCTAAACACTAGGGAGACAATTGATAAAAAATTACAATCTGAGGAGGGAGGGAAGGCTATTTGACTTTTTCCTCAGCTGTCTGCTCTCACCTTTGACACTTCTTTGAGCCAACCAGCCTTTGCTGAGTACCTGGTTTTGAGTTGATCTCTGATGTTCATTATTTCCCCCCTTTTTCTCTTCAGACAACTCTAAGCTATTCATTTGTTTCCTGATGCCTTTTTCTCAAACTGCACTGCAACCACTAGCTGATGAAACTCTAGCTTCTTTCATCATGTCCTTACTCTGTGACTTCAGCTTTAACCTCACGCATCTTGTAGATCCTCCATTTGTGTTCCATTGAAACCTATGGATCAGGTGCCAATGCTGAGTCGGATGAGTAGTAGGTAAATGAAAATTATTCCCTCTTAATCTAAAAAGAGTCCCTACAAAAATAACTAATATATAGTGATTACTATGTGGCGGGCACTCTGCTAAGTGCTTTACATTTATAATCTCATTTTAATCCTCACAACAGCTGGAAGGTAGGTGTGATTATTATCTTTATTTTACAACTGAGGAAACAGGGTAACTGATGATGCATTTGAACTTGGGTCTTCTGGACTCCAGATGTGGCGCACCATCCACTGCACTGCCTCTAGGGAACTATTGATATGAAGAGCCATATTGGGGAATCCTGACTTATGGGACCAATGCAGTTGAGAGGTGGGAAGTTGCATGTGCTGACAGAACTTTTGCTCCCGAGCATCCTGCATAGCTCAGATATCTAGGCCCAGCGGAACCATGAGCATTCTGCCTCGGCTGGGTACAATCATGCCAATGTGGTGTGTGCAGGAGGTGCTTATGAAGTCGGAGGAGGGGGTCTGCACGCTTCCAGGACACCCTTTACCCCTCTCCCTCCATCTGGACAAAGGGCATAGCGAGGATGCTGACATCTGATAGGGCTCTCTTCTTACCTATCACAGTCTGCTGTGACCCTGGACCAACCACCATGGTGTAACCACCACAGGGAAGAGGGCAAAGCCTCCGCAGTGGGGTTCTCTATTTAAGACCCTACTGACCTGGGTGGTGGTCTTAATCTCTTTTCCAGCTTTAGCCAGAGTCAGCTTTATTCCAGCCAGTGCAGAGAGATGGACAGGTTAGTTAGGCAGAGAGTGCTAAATATCAATGAGTTAAGTGAGAAGATTAAAGAATGGTTGAAAATCACCTCTGAGAGCTTCTCACTCCAAACTTCCCTGACACATTAAAGCATCCGAGCCAGAATAGAGAAAGGTACATACTTTATCACCTTCTGGCTCTAAGAAAACATTCCCGGGAAAGATTGTGTTCTGTGGCATTCTGAGAGGTAGATGCAGCATCGCTCTGAGGCCTCTTCTCATCATAGTCCTTCAGATAGCTGAAGACAGCCTTCACCGTCACCCTGATCCTTAGAGTCTGTTTCTCTCCACACTAAACATCCCGAGTTCCTTCATCCAATTTTCATATGTCATGTTCTCAAGGTGCTACACCACCCTGGGTGCCCTTCTCTGGATGCTCTCTAGCAAATGTCCTGATGGAGCTCTGGGTCCTGAGTTAGGAAGGTCTGAGTCCAAGTTCTGATTCAGACACTTACTGCTGTGTGTGACTGAGGGCAAGTAACTCAATTTCTTTCTGCCTTAGTTTTCTCGGTTGTAAATGAAATGAGAGCACCTCTCAAAGTTATTTTGAGGATGGAATAAGATAATATTTGTAAAGTGCTCTGCAAACCTTAAAGCACTATACAATGCTAGCTATTGTTGTCATCATCATCATCAGGTACTCAGGGAAGAACACAATATTCCAGAAATAATCTGATCATGACAGAGTATAATTGAGTTACCATCCATTATCCTGGAATTTTTCTTAGCTAATTTTTATAACTCCCTAATCTCTTTCTCTTTTGAACTTTCCTGTTTCTGTGAGAGGAGCACTATTTCTTCATCCATTCATTCATTCAATAAACATTTATTAAGCACCTACTATATGCCAGGCATTGTGCTCAGTGTTTGGGATAGAAAAAAGAGGCAAAAAGACAGTTCAGGACCTCAAGGAACTTACAGTCTAATTGGGAAGACAACTTGCAAACAAATATATGCAAAACAAGCCCCATATAGGATAAATAGGAAGTAATTAATAGAAGAAAAGCACCGGAATTAAGATGAGTTGAAGGAGATTTTCTATAGAAGATGACATTTTAGTTGGGATTCAAAGGAAGCAGGGAGGTCAGCTGACTTAGTAGGGGAAGGAGAGCATTGCAGGATAGCCAGAGAAAATTCGTGGAACTCAGAGAGGAGTGTCTTGTCTTTGGACCAGTCAGATGGCCAGTGTAAGTGGATCAACAAGGTTTTGGGGGAATAAGATATAAGAAGATTAGAAAAATAGGAGCAGGCTAAGCTGTGAAGAGTTCTGAATGCCAACAGCCATTTGTATTTGTTCTTAGAGGCAATGGGAAGCCATCCTCAACCTTGGTGTCATCTGTGATTCCTCAGTCTCATTCATCAATCAGCTGATAAACTAAGTTTGTTTAATAATGAAACTAAATTTATCAAAATAAAATTGTTTTTACCTCTCCATCTATTACATCTTCCCCCTCTTTCCACCTGAACAGCTATCACCCTAGTCTCTATGCCTTAGCCTGGGGAAGAAAAGGCCTTACATTACCATTTGCTTAGACTATGGCCATTACTTCCTGATTATACTCCCTCCCTCAAGTCTATTGGCCTTCCATTCATTCTCCACTCAGATGCTAAAGCCATTTTCCTAAAAAGCAATTCTGCCCATGCTGTTCCCCTACTGAATAAACTCCAGTGGCTCCTTATTACTTCGAAGGATACAATTCATTCTGCAGTTCGACATCTAAGGCTCTTCACAAGCTACCCATGACCTGTTTTTTTTTTTCTCTTCATGCACTTCACAAGCGGGTCACATTGGCCTCTTACTGCTCCTCTTACGATAGCTCCATTTCTCATCTCTCATGTCTGGAATGACCTCCATCCTTACCTCTTTCTCAAAGTTCACATAATACCTTTCCAAAATATTTGTCTTTTACTAATAATGCCCTGCCCACATATTGCCCAATTACTAGTGTCCTGCCATGCAAAAATCATCATGTAGATCTTTTGGGTTTATGTTCTATTTGCACACAACAAAAAATCCATCCACCTAATAAAAGGGCTTTTTATCTATGACCTATCACCTACCTTTCTAAGGGACTGATCCTAGAATTCTACAAAGGGCTTTAGAGGAAAAAAATATTATTTTCTACAGAATATTTAGTTTTTAGAGAAACTAAAAAAAAAAAAGAGGTTTTACAAATATCCTTCTAAAATATATACATATATCTTTTGTTAGAAAGTAAGCTCCTTAAGAATGATTTTAGTTTTGTTTTTGTATCCTAATATATGCTTATTGGCTTACTAATTGAATACTTTCATTAGTTGGGCTACTTCTGTATGACACTGTTGATCCATATTAAACATTTGGTCCACTAAAATCCAAGATCTTTTTTAGAGCTATTGTCTAGTCACACTTTTCCCATATTGTACTTGGGAAGTTAATTTTTTGAACCTGTGTAAAACTGTATATTTACCCATATTACATTACATCTGACTGGATTCAGTTCAATGTTATTGCTTATATAGGTATTTCCATTTTTATTTTTAAAAAACCCTTACCTTTTATTTTAGAATCAGCACCTAATATCAGTTTCAAGGCAGAAGAGTGAGTAATTGAGGTTAAATAACTTGTCCTGGGTCACACAGCTAGGAAGTGTCTGAGATTACATTTGAACCCAGGACCTCCCATCTTTGGTCCTGGCTCTCTATCCACTGAGCTGTCCCTTATGGATCTTTTAAAATAGTGACTCATCGAAAATATTAGCTATCCTGACTAGGTTTCTGTCCTCTACAAATATCATAAGGATGCTATGTATTTCTTTTTATAAATCAACAACAAAAAAGTTAAATGATCAGTTAAATAACAAAGATCCCAGGATATTTCAGTGATTTTTCTACCAGAAGCAGCTAAGTAGTATACTGGATAGAACTCTAGACCTAAAACCAGAAAGATTTGAGTTTAAATCTAGACTTAGATATTTATTAGCTGTGTGATCCAGGGAAGTCACTTAACCTGAGTCTACCTTAGTTTCTGTAAAACTTGGACAATAATAGCACCTACTTCCTATAGCTGCTATGGAAATAATATGATATACTTTAAGTGCTTTGCAAGCTTTGTATTATGTGCCCTTCAAAGCTGATATTGAACCATTTATGACTATTCTTTGTTCTAAATCTACCTAACTATACTTTTTACCAGCCTACATCTCTTCAAATTTTTCATGAAATAATATGAAAGACTTTAAGTACTTTCCTAAAATCTAGTTAATCTCTCTCTCTCTCTCTCTCTCTCTCTCTCTCTCTCTCTCTCTCTCTCTCTTGTATATCTATTTCTATTTTGCTCAAAAATTGTCTTTTGCTCAGAACTTCTCAATAAGTTTCTATCTTTTATCAAGTAAAATTCAGATTCCTTAATGTGGCATACAGGGCCTTCTACAATCTGATTTCTCTCCTTTTCAGCTTTATCTCTAAATATTCTACACTCTAGGTAACTGGGCTCTTTACTAGCCCTTGTATATATCCAATACTTTTCTGCCTCTTCCATTCTCTATGGCTAAAATACTTCTTTCTTTTATATCTACCTGTTAAATCTATTCTCAGGTTAACTCAAATGCTACTTTCCTTCAGATACTCTCCCCTGATCCTTATATTCGGTAATCACCTTCCCTCTTTTACTTCATGTAACACGTTACACTTGTCTTGTAGACTTATCACCTTTATTTTGAATTTAAGTTATTTGTGTATGTGTCATACCATCCCATGAGATTTTAAGAGGCTCCATGAAGACAAATGTCAAAGATCATGCCTTACATAAACTTTTGATATTCCCATCAGTCCCCCTAGAGTGTTTAGTATACATATATAGAGTGCTCTGTAACAGTAGATGCTTAATAAATGTTTATTGAATTGTTGATGAGAATGGGAAGCATAACCATTTGGTCCACAAGGTCATAGGTGAGGATCACTGACTAACCTAGTAACAGTTTGCTCAACATGTAGGTATATAATACCTAGAAGAAAATAGCCAGCCTCAGCCCTCTACATGCTGCCCTTGCAAACCCAAACCTATATGGTAATGGCAAGCATCACATCCTCCATCCGTTTTTGCAGTGATGGTGAGGCAGAGACTCTAAATCATTCTTCATTGCCACCCAACTCCTCCCATGGGGAGCAGAGTAGCTACAGAGAAAAGTCTTACATGCCCTTGGGCATTTTTTCCCAGGTGGAATTGGTCCCTAAGGTCCCAGTTTGACACTTTTCTCTTTAAACTGCTGACTATAGTTTGGTCATTTTTTTTTACTTGAACTGAACAAAGTTCAAACAGATGTGATAAGAGGGCAAAAAGAAGATTTGGGTTTTTTTTCCCACTCTAGTCTCCTATAAAATATTACATTTATAGAGTCAGAAAGAAGGAAATTCAGTCCATCGATCTTTTGATGGACCTTATCAAGAGGACAGATCAGATCATCCATAGTTTAGCAGTTCTGTCACTAATTAAAACTGAGTGGTACAAAATTAGATAGAAGTGAAATCTGGCCTACTCACATATGTGGCAGTGAATGAGTCATTTGGGGACAAATTATTTTCTTCTTGGCCACAGGTCAACAAATCAATCAACCAAGAAGTAAATAGCATTTAGCTGTTCAAATGGACCAAATGGATTCAGTGATCAGTGGGTTGCTTAACATTTGATCTTTATTACTGGAAAGGAATGATATCAACTTGAAAGATATTTGGCAGATATATGTGAAAAATCTATTTTATGCCAACAATAATAAAAATATAAATAAAACTAACAGGAAATTCTCTTGAGATTCTGTTTGTGATAGGATTTAGAATTAAACTGATTACCTGATTATGTGCCATAAAGTGGTTTGATTTTGATTGTCAAAACATACCTATAGTTTGACAGTTGATATTCAAAGAATTCTTATGAAAAAATGGATAGTTTCAGTTTTTATTTAGTCACATAAAGGGGAAATTTGGTCTTCATTTAGCTTTAGTATGCCATAGCTATGTTGGCCTATTTCTCATAGCAGAGGGCCAAATGATAACAAAACACAAAGGAACAAATACTGAGGCTCTAAAGATGGTAACAGTGGCACCATCTGTGGTAACTACAAAGAGTGTGACTCTTTCTACATTAGTACAGGGGATTCATTGCAAAGCACTGAAGAATACACCTGAGCCAATGTAGAAAATAGCTTAAATATCAGAACATGAACCTTACCTCGTTGGAGCAGTATGTCACAATGTGAGTTTGAGTACAGGGAGAGTTGGGGTTTGCTCCTGAGAGAAGCTGTTTGCTGTTTATTCCTAATGATCATTAATGTATGAACAAATTGTACTCCCAGGGCCATAACTGATATCATCAACGATTCTAGTACACAAACAAAGACACTAATGAAGCACAGCCATGTGTCTCATTCCCTGGAAGAGCCTGCAGTGTGAGCAGGAGGAGAGAGGAAGATATTTTGGCTAAATGAAGCTATTTCTAAGAGAGCAGATAAGATGAAAGGGCCAAAAAAAAAAAAAGAAAAGAAAAAAGAAACTGTTGAAAGCAACTACAATTTAAAATTAAATATGCCAGCAGGGAAATTTTCCCTTACTTCAGTATCTGCCCTGGTGAAGTCCACTAGCTTTGGAATCTCCAGGTTCTTTGATTTCAGGGGAAAAATATGAGACAAGCTAACTAGGGCCATTGCTGCCTCTGGTGATTGGCAAGAAGCAGATTCAGTGAACCCGTCCGCCACTTCTTTTTTTCCTATGAAGCCTCTGTCCAGAGGGCTGATTGCTCAGGTCAGCTGAGTTAGTCGTCCTGTCCAAATGCCCCCATTTGGGGCACAGGAAGCTACTTTCTCAACAGTTTGTTTTGCCCAAAGACTATTCACACTTTTAGAGCCTCAGAAATAGAGCTCCACTATTTTTAAAAAATGTTCAAAACTAGGTCTATTCCACCACATTGCATGAGAAAATGACTGCCCATGTTTACACGGAATGACAGAGAGAGCTGTTGACTGAAATCACAACAGATGATATTGACAGTGATTTCCCCGAATAGGCTAAAAGAATGGGACACCTTAGCTAATTCACTAACAGCATATGTTTTCAATATACGAGTTTTTCTTTACTTTTGCTGACTGCTTGAGTGCTGATTGACATCTATGTACTGAGGCAAAAGCAGAAGAAAGTGGCCTTCCTTTCTTTTTCTTGAACCTTATCCAACTGCTTTTGCCTTTGGTGCCAAATTTACTTAAATAATGGCATTCATAAGTCTAGAGTGAGGAGAGCAGGAAAGAAGGCCAAGGGCTAGAAAATGGGAGAGTAAGAATATAACAGTGGCTTGTTTGTATGTGGTAATTTTGGGAAAAGAGTAAAAAATAAAAGGAATACTCAAGCATAAGGTGGCTTAATCAATTCATTCACTGACCATCTTAAAAAGATATCTTGCTTTTGATCAGAATCTGGGTTTAGATCCTGTTTCTGTTTATCATCTGTGTACTATTTATCTAAGCCTCAGTTTGCTCATCTATAACATGTAGGGTTTATAAATATAAAGAAGTTTCTTCCAACTCTAAATCTATCATCCTATACTTGTCCAGGGCAATATAGCTACAGAAGTCAGTGCTAAGACTAAAAACCCATCTTCTCTCTCAGTTCTGCCTCCTGGCTTCTACAGTTCCTTTCAAGTCTCACTGAAGTGTCCCTTCTGCAGAAAGCCTTCCTATTCAGCACCATCCCAAATCAAAAACAAAAACAAGAAGCCTTTCCCAAGCCTCCCTTAATCTTAGTGCCTTCCCTTTGAGACCATCCCCAAGCTATCCTGTCTACATCTTGTTTGTACATAGTTGGTATATCCAGTCTAGTTCAAGACAAAATGATGAGGAAACTGTTGTTTTCTCTATTATATTGTGAGCTCCTTAAGAAGAATTTGGGATTTGAATTTTCTTTGTATCCCCAGCCCTTAGCACTGTGCTTGGCATGTAGGAGACTTGTTGACTGGGACAGCTAGTTGGCTCAGGGATAAAAGCTGGAATCAGGAGGATCTAGGTTCAAATCTGCCCTCAGACTTCCCAGCTGTGTGACCTTGGGCAAGTCACTTAACTCCTCCACCACCACCACCGCCCCCAACCCTTGACATTCTTCTGTCTTAAAATTGATATTAAGACATAAGGGAAGGATTTTGGGCAGGAGAAATGCTTGTTGAGTGACTAACTAACTTAATCTCAGTTAAGAGCCTTTAAGATGCTCCAAAATTGCATGTTTCTCAATTTGTTCCTATGGTCTGAAAAGGGAGTCTATTTAGGACAGTTTCATATTTAATATTCTTCTATTCTAGAGAGATTGAAAGCTTCTATATAAACTGGGGCTGTGCGTTGCAGTTTCAGAAGCTACAAACTCAGAAATATAGCTTTGTGGTACTCCTAGCTAAGAGTCAATGCTCTAAAGATGGCTAAAGGAAATGGGGATGCTCAGCTCGGATTAGACTAAGCAGGGGACCATTCATATATTTGAAGGGTTGTCACATGGGATGGAGATTAGAGCCATCCTGGATAGCTCTAGCAGAAACATTTGGAATGAAGGGGTAAATATGAGAGCCAGGCAGATTTTTGCTAAATATAAGGTCAGATTTGCCAACAATTTGAAACATTCCAAAAACTATTTTCGGACAAGAATTATTTCATTTTTACCTTCATGTCTTTGTGTCCTCATCACCTGGCACAGTAACTTCCATATGGGATACACTGTGGAAATTTTTGCTGAATTGAAATGAAGAGTAATAGAGTGAATTCACTAGAATTCTCCCTGAAACAAAGATCTCTTAAAAAATAAATTCATTATTTATTTATAACATTTTTTTGGTAATTCTTGGGTTCTAAATTCTCTCTTTCTCCTGTCCCTCCTTCACTCATTAAGAAGGCAATAAACATGATATCAATTATACATTTGAAAACATGCAAATATATTTCCATACTAGCTAAGTTGCAGAAAAAATGGAAAAATTGAAAAAAAATTATGCTTCAATCTGCACTGAGACTCCATTAGTTCTTTTTGTGGAGATAGATAGCATTTTTCATCTTAAGTTCTTCAGAATTGTCTTAGATCATTGTCTTGACCAGAATAGCCAAGCCATTCACAACTGATCATTGTACAATACTACTATTACTATGTATAATGTTCTCCTGGTTCTGCTACCTTCACTTTATAACAGTTCACATAAGTCTTCCTAGTTTTTTCCTGAAACATTTCTCAATTATTATTTCTTACAGCACAATAGTATTCCATCACAATCATATAGCATAATTTGTTCAGCCTTGTCCTAGTTGATGATTATTCCCTCAATTTCTAATTCTTTGCCATCACAAAAAGAAGTACTAAAAATGTTTTTTGTACATACAGTTCCTTTTCCTTTTTCTTTGATCTCTTTGGGATACAGACCAAGTACTGGTAATGCTGGATCAAAGGATATCCCCAGTTTTATAGCCCTTTAGGCATAGTTCCAAATTGTTCTCCAGAATGGTTGGACCAATTCACACACCCCCAAACAGGCATTAGAATCTCAATTTTTCCACATTCCCTTCATTGTTTATCATTTTCCTTTTCTGTCATGTTAACCAATTTGATAGGTGTGAGGTAGTACCTCAGAATTTTTTTAAATTGGCACTTCTCTAATTAATAGTGATTTGGAGCTTTTTTTCAGATGACTATAGATAGCTTTGATTTCTTCTGATAACTGCTTATTCACAAAAAGCCTATCTTTTTAACACCATTATTTTTTGTGTTGTTGTATGTTCCATGGTGTTGCTGTATTTCTGTGAGCCAGTATGTGCTATAGTCTTTGAAGAACTGAAGTTGAGAATCACCCAAGTTGAGGCAGTGAAGAGGTACATGGTGAGCAAAAACAGCTCATAGCATATAACAAACAATGAATTATACAAGAGAAGTAGCATAAGGGATGTCATCAAAATAATGTATAACTGTTAAAGAAGATGAGCTGTTTAGGTAGTAGGAGTGAGGGATAACTGAAGAAGACCTGTATGTCCCATACGTCTCCTTTCAGTGTCTAGAGAAATAAATGCTTGTTGACTGATTGACTGACAAGGTTAACCTCCAGCATACTAGCAAGATACCTTTGTGGAAAATTTATGGGAGGATATGCATGAATGCCATAATGAATGAAGAGGCATGAATGGGTTACACTTTATCCAGGTGCTCATTGACCTGAAATATTGGGAACTTATTATCCTTAGAAGTATTCAAGCAAAGTCTGGATAGCTATCTCAATGATATTATAGTAGGCTTTCCTGTTTAGGATGAGATATTGACTTAGATGACTTCTAATTCTCTGATTCTTTAATTCTAAGTCTCTGCTGTGACTACTTCTATATTCAATTTTTGAAGATAATCTCATAGAAAGTTCTGAAGAATTCCTGACCAGTTGAAAATAGAATTTCTTATCTCATTGGATCTATCTGGGTGCTAGAGAACACTGGAGAGTGTCATGCTGTGAAATTTAGATTACTCCACCCTACTTAGATCTTATTTTATGGAGAAGATGAATTTGTAATCTCCTGATTGAACAGTGAAGGTACTTGAACAATGAAGGTACTTAGTTCTTACTTTATTGTGAAGCTAGAACTTTAAGCTAAGTCTATTTTAATATCTTAATACAAAAAGGTGTTAAGTAACTATAAAGGGTAAATTAATCACAAAAAGGTTAAGTAACTAACAAAAGGTGAACTTAAAAAAGAAGTGTTAACTCAAAAGATATAATCTAATCAAAGAAGATGAGAACTAAAGAATGGGCAGTCCTGGAGGAAAGCCTCTGATGTGATTGGTAGACATGAAAATTTAGAGTAGGGGACACAAGAGTAAAAGGTCTATACATTTGGCTCACTTCCTCTCTCTGGTACCTTTGGCAGTGGAGAGGTGGCTGGTGGCAGTGTGCTGGGCCTTTTGACATCTTGGCATGGCTACAGCTATTGTCCGGTTCAGTGGTGAGTTTCTGGCTTTTTCCTCCTTTACTTTCCAAACTTTATCCTCTTAGAAGCCTCTAATCTCCTTCAGAGACCTAGTGGTGAAGATCTGAACTCCCCCTGGCACAGACCAGGTGGGAAAAATCCTATACCCTCTTCCCTCTTTCTCCTTAAATCCTTTCCTCTATATTAATTAAAATTACCATAAATTTCCAGACGGACTTGGGTATTTTATTTGGGATTTTTTTCCCTGGCAACCAATTAATTTAGATTTTAAGTCACAACCCTTAAATTATCTTTACAATGCCATAAGGGGGAAGAAAATGTGAATATCAAGTATAGTTCTGGCAAAATGATGAAGAAACTGGCTTGTCTTCCATGCTTCTCCCTTCCTATTCAACTTCAACTTCCTTCCTTTCAGTATCCAGTGCTCAGGGGCATAGTAAACAAGGATATCTAGACTCTGTCCCTCCCACCCATTCCCCAAAGTGGTATCTCTTTCTGGAAGAACAACCTCAAAGCTTCTCAGATCATCGTGTTCTGTCAAAATGCATCTGGCCCTCAAAATCCATTCATTGAAAAAAAAAACAATTTGACAAAAGAATTAAAAATATAGCAATTGGTGACTCACAACAGTTTAATATGTTAGTCCTTCCAAACCCCATTTGTATTTTAATTTAAAGAATAGCCAAATAAGTGTTTAGGACACTTGAGTTCTAGTTCTAACTTTGCCACCCACTCATTGTAAGGCATTATCTCATTCTGGGTCTTAGTTTCGTCTTTTGTAAAATGGAAGGGCTTAATAATCCAATTCGATCAATCAGAAAGCATTTAGAAAGCACCTACTCTGCACAGAGCTCTCTGCTTGAAGCTGGGGAGCCATACCAAATTTAGATAAGCCATGGCCCTGCCTTCAAGGTAAAGGGAGAAATAGATAACACATGAATTAAGCATTTACTATATGCCTGGTTCTTTACTAAATTTGGGGGATAAAAATATAAGAGAAAATCTCTGACCTCAAGATGTTTACCTTTTAATGGAGGAAAACATTATCGTAAAGAAGATTTAGAAGCTGGATAACTGGAAGGGAATGGGAATCCTGTTTTTCCAAGCAAGATTAGGCAAAAGTCCCCCTGTAAAACATGATAGATTCAGAATTGGAATTCAAAGTTGAGGGAAGAGGGAAGGGAATGATGACCAGATTGTAGGCAACATGATGAAGGGAAAGATGATATAATACATAGGTACAAATTATAGAGGGTTTTGAATGTCAGGCTTAAGGATTTTGAGTTTAGCCCAGTAGGAAATAGGAAAACATTGAAGGTTTGTTGTTGGTGGTGGTTTTTTTTTTTTAACAGAAGATAGATGTGATCAGATCTATACATAAGAAAGGGTGCTCTGGAAGTATATGAAGGTCTAATCTAAGTAGACAGAATTTTAGGATCATAGTCCAAAAGTTAATTTTTAGAGGCCATCTAATCCAAATCCCTCAATTTTCAGTTTAGAAAAATGTAGCCAAGGGAGGAAAGATTACTCAGATATCAAACAGACATATTGGAACCCAGATCCTCTGATTCTAGATCTAGTGTTTTTCTGAATGCCTCTCCTACAAAACAGCAATGGAAATTAGAGATATGGGGAAAGAAAGGAAGATGGCAGAATCCAGTTGTCTGCATAGTTGATTTAATTGACTTATAAAAATGGGTTACTAGATTGATTTAGAGGTAATAAAAAGCATTTATGCCTTCACCGAACTGTCAAGTTGTTATGTACAGAAAAATCCTGCAGCAATGAGTTTGAATGAAGTTCAAAACAAAGCAAAATGAATATGCAAGAAAACTTGGACTCTTTCAAATATATTCCTTTCCTGACTTTAGCTTCATATGATTCAAGGCTTTAAAAAAAAAATATGACCTTTCAGGGCTAAGAAGAAAGTCCTTTTGAGTCATCTTGATAATCTTCATGCAGATAGACATTGAAGAGCCCTGAATGCTACATCCTTAACAATGACAATTCTGGAAGCACTTTCATGGGTTCTGAAGCTATGGTTCTTATTTTGAGATCTCATTTTAAAGACCTCCATCCTACGTCTCTATTTTGGCAGACTGAAGACAGTTTATATATGATGACTAAGCCACTGGAAGGACAGAAACAAAAACATGTTGGTGGAGAAGAGACAAGATAAGTGTTCATATTTCATTTTCAGATGTGA
Source organism: Monodelphis domestica (assembly GCF_027887165.1). Lineage (NCBI taxonomy): Eukaryota > Metazoa > Chordata > Mammalia > Didelphimorphia > Didelphidae > Monodelphis > Monodelphis domestica. The sequence goes on from NC_077230.1 coordinate 238,217,678, forward strand.
GAATGCAGGAGAAAATGGTACTAACATCTTGAATATCGCAAATGTTTTGGCATGACTGACACGAGATTTGACAATGGCTCTATCCCTAAAGAAAGCAGCCCTTGTGTTTACTTAAGAAAGGCTATTTTAGACGTGGTGAGGTGAGGGAAGGGCTTAATACTTCATATATGACAGAGAGAATTGTTTCTACTGTGACTTTGGGGATGTACTTGTGTTACAGGCAAAAAAATTTAGCTAAAGAAATAGCTATAGTATTACAGGGCAGATAACTGTCTTGGGCTTCTGGGACTCGTCCCTGATGCTCTCCATTGTTCAGTGGTTAATTCAAGGAATGAACTGAGCTTCCCTATGCTTCTGCCTCCATTATTTCTAATAGGAAATACCCTCTTGATCTTTAATTCTATTACTTTTAACATTCTATGCATTCAGATAATTTATATCATTTGGTAACTTTGTTTTGCAAAGTTCTGTTAGAATCAGTCACTAACAAATGCAGTTTTATATTCTAGCATGTAGGTTAGATCTATATTAGGAGAATGGATTATTTATTCATTCCTTCAATATTCACTTACTAAGATTCTTCCATTTACAGAATTCTGTATATGATGAAAATACAAATATAATTAAAATTCAATATTTGCTCTCATGGAATTGACAATCTAGCAGGGAAAATGTGATGCATACATCACATATATTCAAAATTATACAAGGAATATAGTGCGGAATTAAATATAACAAAAACACAGGAGAAGTAATTGTTATTATGTGAGGTTGGGTGGAAAAATTGTTCTTTATTGGGAGATCTGGGAAGCCTTCAGAGAAGTAAGATTTCTGCCAGTACTTGAAGAAGGGGTAGGATTTCAAGATAGAAAAGTGGGTGGTGATTGGCAATGGAGTTGAGGAGGGAGGCAATTTAATCTAAGCACAAGAAACCATCTGGTCCAATAATCTCATTTTTTAATTGTAAAACCAATTTCCCTTATTAATGACAGTAATCGATAAAATATTCCCAATTCATTAGATTGATTAGAGAAACCCAGAAGAGATTATGGAACCAGGTAAAATGCATTGGAAACAATTGGGTATCTGTTTGAGTGGTCTGCATAGACCCCTTCCCTGAGCCAGTAAAAAAGACAAATGGTCTGTATCCATTACTGATAATTAATTAGGTTGGCCAAGATCTTGTTGCTTAGATGAGGATGTGTTTGCTGAGAAAAGGTCAGAACCAGAGAATACTCTGTGGCTCAGACAGGAAATTCCTGTTGTCTGTTTTTCCTAAAATTTCTCTGAATGGGATATTTATATGTTTTTCCAGTGACATAATATGTAAAATCTATGTTTCCTGCCCCAAGCATCTTTTATGCTCTTTCTAAGCTTGGCGACTTCTCAACAACTCTCCTCCCCAACAAGGAGGTCAATTTTCTAACAAGAGTTAAGTCTGAAATAAAGCTAATTTTATTCCAGGCTACATTTTTAATTTTTCTAGGATTCTACCCAGCACCCTAAGGATATTTTTGAAAGCCCCAGACACATTTTGCTTTGTTTCCACATAGCAATCAACCAAATAATCAATGAACAAAGACTTCTTATATGAGCATCTGAGTAAATTTAATTCTCTAAGTGTAAAGAGAAGCAAAAAAAAAATCATAGATTTAATAATTTTTATTCCCTGCTGTGAGTATTGGCCAACTTTAAAATGATATCTTTAATCCATTATAGCATTCTATTGATGCTACTCTGGGGAGGTTAATGAGCCTGTATGAGAAAGAAAGTCTTAGACAAACCAACTGAGTTATACATCTTCCAGGTTCTAGAGCAAAGAATTTAAAGAAATAAAACATACTTTCAGCTTCCTTTATCTTTGCCTCTTTTCCATTCTGGAGTCTTTCCCCTAGAATCTCAGGTATCCATTGTCCTCCTATTTCCCCTTTCCTAAGTCAAGCCTCATTCTCAGAGTTCTTCCTGTACATTAGGATACAGTTGATAGCTTTAAATTGTTTCCTCTTCCAGAAGGAATATCCATTTAATAGGGATCCAAATCTTAAACTATATGAATAACACTGACATATCCAACATCAACAAATAGGGAACATCATTTGGGGTAATATTCTTTGCTCCCTGTTTGCTGTCCATTTATTGGTCTTCCAAAGTCCACTAAAAAAGTATCTTTGAAATTTAAAACTCTCTAGAAATTGACTTTTAAGATAGTAATTTCATGTTATGAGAAGTTAGAGCAGAGATATATGACCACTTATAGAGAATGGTATGGAGAAGATTCCTACATCCAATAGGGATGAAGATACTTCCTACCCTGAAATTCTGTGCTTCTTGAAATCACTAAATCACCTCACTGGATTCTTTATTCAACACTATTCCAAATCTGATTATTAGGAAAAATGGACAGGAGGGAGGAAAGAAATCCTACCTAAACCAACACTTTGCACCTTCTACCAAAATAAACTCCAAATGGATATGTGGCCTAGATATAAAAGGCAATATAATAAACAAATTAAAGAATCATGAGAAAAAATAACTATCAGATCTATAGGTAGAAGCAAAGTTCATGACCAAACAAGGGATAGAGAGGCTTACTGAAGATAAAACTGATCATTTTGATTACATACAATTGCACAAAGAAACCCAATAGGCTAAGATTAAAAGGGAAACAATTCACTGAAAAAAATTTTTGCACAAGTTTTTCTGATAAGCATTTCATTCCCAAGATTTATAAGAAATAGATTCAAATTTATAAGAATAAGAGCCATTCCCCAGTGGATGAATGGTTGATTTAAAGCTATGACCTGACAATTCTCGAGGAAAGAAACCTATGCTATGTATAGCCAGTTTTTAAAATATTCCAAAACACTAATAATTAGAGAAATGAAAATTAAAACAATATTTAGATTCTACCTCATACCTATCAAATTGACTAAGATGACAAAAAAAGGGAAAATGATAAATATTGGAGGAGATACGGGAAAATGAGTACAGTGATGGTGATGGAACTATGACTATGCACATTCTGGAAAGAAATTTAGAATTAAATGCAAAAGATTACTAGACAGTAGATGGATAACACTGGCATGTCAGGCATCAACATCTATACCTTTTAACCCATACTACTGCTAGGCCTGTATCCAAAAGAGATCAAGGAAAGAGGAATAGTCCTTTATGTACAAAAATATTTAAACTAGCTCTTTTTGTGATAGCAAAGAGCTGGATACTAAGAGAATGGGCAACAATTTAGTAATGTAGGTTGTGGTAGGTGGATGTAATAGAACACTGCTGTGCTAGAAGAAATAGATGATTTTTAGAGACAGGGAATGATGATGCATCATTGGATGCAAAGTGAAACTAATAGATCCAGAAAATCAATTTATACTATAATATCAAATTTATAAAAACAAATAATTTTGAAGACTTTTATAAACTGATGAAAAATGAAATAAACAGATCCAAGAAAACAATTTATGTGAGTACAACAACCCTGTAAAGACAAAACTATAAGAACTATGACCAATATGATGACTTCTACGATTCTAGAAGATTGAAGATGAAACGTTGCTCATCAAAAAAAATGATAGATTTAGGGTACAGAATGAGACATGCATTTTTTTTGTACAGTCACTGAAGAAAGTTGTTGTGCTTGACTATGTATATTTCTTACAAGAAATTTGTTTTGCTTTTCTCTTTTTTGGAGTTTGGAGTTGGAGGCAGAAAAAAAATAGATGTGAAATGTTGCATGTACTTTCAAATGATGTTACTATATTTGGTTTTGCGTAGTTGATTCACTGGGCTACAGGTGTTAAAAAGGCTATCCTCTACATGTAGCATGAAGGCATGTCATTTTGTGGTTTGAAGGGTGGCAGAATAGCCAGACAACCTCTTCTTCCTCTACTCTTCTCCAAAGGAGATTTTATTCCTGGCAGAAGGGAAAGCAGGAAGTTGGGACCAGTGACTGCTCTGCTCTCCTCAGAAAGAGGGGTACCAGGCCAGAATTATATTTATCTTCTTTCTTAAATATTACTAATCTAGGGAATATGATTAGGTTCAAATTAACTTCTGATCACTGTCATTATAAAAGGAAACAAGAAAACCCTAAACTCTGTATCCAAGGCCAAATTCTTTCATACCAAATACTAGTTCTACAGTGAATACATATAATAAATGGCAAAGAAACCTATTTCTTCAAATCATATTAAAATAGAAATCATCCCAATCAAGAGAAAATATACTAGATCTCACCCAAGGGGAAACTCCCCAAAGTCTCTAGTGGAGCAAGCTGGAGGCAGTGACATAATGGGATTTCTGGCTCCTCTCATGAGTTCCTAGCTGAAAGTCGGAAGTGCCTGAAGTTAACCTGAAGCTTGAAGAATCCCAAAGAAGACTGAATGAGAGCCGAAATTCTCTTGCTCTCCCCAATTCTACCCCACCTCTCATGCGGGTGAGGGCATTGGGTCCAATCAGCTTTGGGATAGGAGTTACATAAGAGACTTGGAGTGGGGTGGGTAAATCTATAACAGTTCATAATACAAAAGCAAAACAATCAATAAACATTTCTTAAGTGCCTACTATGTGCCAATCACTATGCTAAGCACTGAAGATACAAAACAAGTAAAAAAAAAAGGCCCTTCTCTCAAAGATCTTACAAACTATTGGAGAAAGACAACATATAAAAAAGAAACTGAGAATGGGAGGGTGGGGAAGTAGATCCTGGCCAGAGGAATGTAGCTGGGTAGGAAATGATGGGAATGCCTGCTTTGGACATCAATAAAACATTTTTGAAAAAATGAAATGAAAAGAGACTAAAAATACAGTATTTGTTAGTACAATGACATTTGGCTATCTTGATGGAAAAAGGGAGAAAAACATCATGATTGGCTGACATCTCCCCCTTTAGTGTCAGTCCATGGCCCCCATGGCTGAGCCCACAGTCCTCTACTCTGAAGCCCAATGCTTTAAGATATCATTTCCCTGATCTAAATTTTTTTCTTTAAAATCTTACCAAGAAGCATTATACAAAGAGAAAATCAGTTTGATATCAAAATCAGGAAATATGTATTAATGCTATAGATATAAAACATGACAACAATAGCTAGCATTTACATAGTGCTTTTACTTTTTACATAGTGCTTTAAGATTTGCAATGTGCTTTACAAGATTATTTTATTTCATCATTACAACAATCCTGGAAAGAAGGTGCTATTACCCCCATTTTATAGATGAGGAAACTAAAATAGACACTTGGTTTGTAACTTGCCCAGAGTCATATAGGTACTAAGTGTCTGAGGATGAATTTGAACTCAGGTCTTCCCCATTCCAGTTCCAATGCTCTATCCACTGTGTCACCCAGCTATCTATTAGAAATGTATAATAGCATGATGCCCAATATATGAAGCAACTACATGGTTTAGTGGATAGAGTGCCAGGTCTAGAGTCAGGAAGACTCATCTTCTTTAGTTCAAATCTGGCCTCAGACACTTAAACTAACTGTTTGACCAGGGGCAAGCTCCTGAGAAACCCCTTAGTATGAACCTGATAATAGCTACTTCTTTTTCCCAACATTAACCCAGTTCAGACTTTAACCAGCAGGGCACATAGGGGTGGGGAAGCAGGTATAGAAAGAGAAAGAAAAGGTCAGGAGCAGGGAGGGTCTCCTTAGCCCCAGAAACTATGCTGGGATAGCTTTTCTAACATCTTTATAAATGATTTTCTGACTATCCAATTCTCTCTGCCATTTCCTTGGGGTGATTCTTCTTTCAACAACTACTATGTTATAAGTCACAAGTACAGAAGCCACCAAAAATTAAAATTGGGAAGTAACTTAATCCTGTTTTCCTCAGTTTCCTCATCTATAAAATGAGCTAGAGAAGGAAATGGAAAACCATACTAATATCTTTGCCAAGAAAACCCCAAATAAGATCAGATACAACTGAAAAATGACTGAACAATAATATATTTTTCATCAATGTTTATGGATTGATGCATACAAAACAGTAAAGATATTCCTATGCTGGGGAAATAAAAGGTCCTTATAGCATCCCCAAATCTTAAGAGATGGAAGGGACTTTCAACATCAAGTTCAGGTCACTTAATATGTGAGTAATCGGAATCTCAGTTTCCCCTTACTTTCCTTTTCTCATGTAAGTTTGACCCACATACCAAGAATTTTATCATTTGTCATTTCATTTAATCCTCATAAAAACCCTTCAAGATAGGCAAGAATGATCACATTCCCCTCTTTTCTTTTTTCCCAGATGCGAAAACTCAGACAGAGAAATGAAGCCCACAGCTAACAGTGGCTCCTTCTTTTTCCTAGATGCCATTCCTACTATACTCTTTTTTTCACCAACACTTAGTAGGTTTTTTCTTTTTCTTTTCTTTTTTTTTAATATCAGAGAATATGTCAGCATTTGGGCATCTACTCAACTGTATTTTCAAGGTGACAGCACATTCTTTAAGATTTTAAAAAGCATTGAAAAGGAAAACTGACTCTTCTGGGAATTTCTGAATCCTAAAAGAAAATAAGGCAACTCTCTGGTGTGCTCAAAGCAGCTAGCTGACCATCTTTGGGACTAGGAAAGGAGTGAATAAATATTCCAGTCATCCTTTATCAGAGGAGGTGTAGGGCCTGTCTTCTTGATTATTTTTTTCCTGTCTTGATGAAAGTGAGATGCCAATGATAAAAGGGCAGCTGGTATGTTCAAGTCATTGACTAATTCTGAGTCTACATAAGGAGAAACAATGTCCCACATCATCAACTTTAAATGTTCTATTTTGTTTTATTTTCTAAATGAAATGGTATGGAACAGTGTAATGAACAATAGAAATATGAAACCAAGAAGCAATTAAATCTTCACAGAAGCAAAATGAGAGCAAACAAAGGGCCTGCTTAAGTTAGCAAACCAATGGACACGTAGGGACAATATTTCCAAAGTTCACTCACCTACTTGTTGGTTGTTGTAAATTTTCGCCTGCTGAGCAATCCCGGTTGAATCACTAGGAGCTCATTTACAAGCTAATGGTAAAAGGTACCTTTGTCACAAGGCCCTGTAAGCTCTCTCCTCCCTATTCGAATACTGTCAGTCTCTGTTGGGTGTCCAATTTAACATAAAACCTGGGCAGGTATAAAGGAGCCCAGAGGAAATGGACATTTTAAAAAGGGGCCTCAGTCTTCCTAGGCATAACTAGGAATTTATGTACCTAGAGCAAAAAGATTTAGAAGGCTGCCAGTGGTCATTTATTTCGTGGTTCAAATGGGAGGAGGAGGCAGCACTAGGAGAGGGCAACTTTGTGGATCGGTCACTGTGGGCCAACCCTTCCCCCGACTCTCTTCTCCACCTACTGTACCCTCCTACCTGCTTTGTATACCTATAACCCCACCTTCTTCCAGGACCTGCTTTCCTACCCCCAATCTCCTTTGGGGGGGGGGGATATATCCTATTTGGTCTTTGGATCTGGGGTTAAGGAATCCCCCTGCCCCCATTAAAACCCCGGGAGGAAGCCTTGACACTCACACCCTGGGTATTTAAGCAGCTATTCTAAAGAAATCTGAATAAACATTATTTTCCATTATATTGAATTTGTATAGCGAGAGAAGGGTTCTGAAAGGGAATAGTGCTGGTACTGGTGACCAATTATCCTCCAAAAGAAATTATGTTACACTGATTATGGCTCAGAACTTCAGAACACCTGATAAGAATTCCAAAGGAGTGCTCTTTTTGTCAGATTGCCTTGCAATGTACAACCCATAGACACAGTCATTTTCAAGAAGAGATAATTTAGAGGAAATGATATCAAATTATGTTGCCACATTTCCCTTTTTTCCCCTGTCACAAAAAGAATTTCCACTACTTTCCTTTTTCTGTATGAAGGCTCCCTAAATTGTTGTTTCTGTTGTTACCCTCAGCAGTGGCATAGTTAAGGGGAAAGGAGGCAGGTTCTAGAGTCAGGATCTAGCCTGCCATTTACTTACCTGTGTGACCTTGTGGGCAAGTCATTTTCTGTCTCTGGGCCTCAGTTTCTTTACGTGAAAAAATAGATAGGGTTAAAGGGAGGAAGTTCATGCCTCTGCTATGAGGCTGAACGATGGAATGTGACTTTGAGCTAGGCAGAAAAGAATGATATTTACTGGGACAGAATTGCCCCAGGGATTTTGTTAGAGAATTTAAAGCAGGGGACAGGGACAAGGCTTTCTCTTCCTGATACTGGGTTTCCCAGTATTTGAGGTAGACTTTGCTGGTAGATTTGAAGGAGCTCTTTTTTTTCTAGCATCTAGATGATGGCTGCTTTGATTTCATAGGTAACAATGGGCTACTGAGACTGAGGGATTCTAGACCACAGGTTTACATTCTAATAAGGCTCTGGAAATGTATATGATTCTCCTTTATCTCTATTTAAAATTTTTTTCTTTATTTTATTCCAGTAATAAATCTACACATAAGTTTTCCAAGGATACATAATTCAGGTTCTCTCCCTCCCCCCTCCCATAATTGACAAGCAATTCCACTGGATTTTACATATATTATCACTAAAAACCTATTTCTATATTGTTCATGTGTAAGAGAGCAATCTTTTAAAACCAAAACCCCAAATCATATACCCAAATAAACAAGTGACAAATCATGTTTTCTTCTACATTTCTATTCTAATTGCTTTTTTCTCTAGATGCAGATAGCATTCTTTCTCATAAATCCCTTAGAGTTGTCCAGGATCATTGCATTGCTTTTAGTAGCAAAGTCAATTACATTTGATCATCCCACAATGTTTCAGTTACTGTGTATAATGTTCTCCCAGTTCTGCTCATTTCATTCCACATCAGTTCATGTAGTTCTTTCCAGTTCTTATAGAAATCAACCGTTTCATCATTTCTTATAACACAATAGCATTCCATCACCATCATATGCCACAATTTGTTCAGTCATTTCTCAATTGAGGGGTATCCTCTCAGTTTCCAATTTTTTTTGCCACCACAAAAAGCAACAGCTATAAATATTTTTGTACAAACAGGTCCTTTCCCATTTTTTTCATCTCTTTGGGATACAGACCGAGTAGTGGCATTGTTGGATCTTGCTCTATTTTAAAATGTATATATTAAATGTTCCCAGAGCAATCAGTGTACATTTCACTCCTATATATTAAATAAATATGTTGTTGTTCAGTTATTTTAGTTGTATTCAACAATTGATGCCCCCATTGGGGGTTTTCATGGAAAAGATATGGAATGATTTTCCATTTCCTTCTCCAGATTATTTTACAGATGAGGAACTGAGGCAAACAGAATTAAGTGGCTTGGCCAGGGTCACATAGCTAGGAAGTGTCTGAGGCCATGTGAATTCATGAAGATGAGCCTTCCAGATTTCAAGCCCAGTGTTCTCTCCACTGTACCACTTAAAATACACCCCTATTTTTTAAAAAGCTTCAGAATACCCTTTTTAAATAATTGAAGGAAAGCCTAAAATTCAGTTTGAGATTTGTAAATGCAAAGAAAATATTTACCCACTTAAAAGCTCATAGACTCCCTGGAATCCCTCCAGAGATTATGGATCCCTGATCTAGGAGGACATATCAGACTTCAAAAAATATATATATAAGTCGTTGTGTTTGAGTAAGTGGGTTTTGTTGAGTCAGACCCAAATCCTCAATATAATTCCTCTTTAATGGAACACCATTATCTTGCTTTTCCTGGCTTAAAGGGTTTTGACCCTAGTTAATGTAAGATCTTGTTCATGAGGGCTTCCACAGAAGGACACAACAGAGTTCAACTCAATTAAGACCAGAAGACTTGAAATCCTGGGGATTATAGGAAATCATTTACCTTTCATGAGATTACACTTTTCCCATAGAGTGTCCACTTGGAAACTGCTTCTTCAAGATTGGGTCACAGTTTTCCCCTCAGGGGTATTACAGAATAACTACTCAGGAGCCTAGGTCTTCCAAGCTCTGAGGCAAGGTGTTTAAACCTGATTATCATTCAAGAAATAACAAGAGGAGGCTTACTTAGTCATCAAAGGAATGAGATATTCAACAGGGATACTTGGAGTTGATTAAAATGGGCAAAACTCCCCAGCTTTTCAGCTGTCCACAGTTGTCCATAGCCAAGTGTCAGAGAGAGATTAAACTTCCTCATTGTTGTTTTGTGGTCAGGTGATCAGGAACCCCCCTTTAGTACTTTAAATCAATTAAACTCAAGGACATTTTCAATACCTTTTCCAGAAAAACTAGTCTAACTTTCATGAGAGGGAGGATTAGGCTATGACTCTTACCACATGACCTTTCTGAATCTTCTACAGGCTAAGCATATCTAATATCTTCAAATGATCCTCATTAGACAGTTCAATTGTGAATTCCTTGAGGGCTAACGGTGTCCCCTTTATGTCTTAGCCCCTGGTATCTTCCTCACATCATAATGTTTATGAAAGATTTGTGGATATGAATTAGTGACAGGATCCTCTTCTAATCTAGTGATCAATTTAAAAGAAAAGGAGGAGATGACAATGAGCTTGCCTTCTTCCTACCCACAGTAAATATTATTGGAATATATTGCCAAGCTAACTTGATTTGTAGGGAGATTAAATTTGTTCTGTAGGATCAGTGGGTGAAAAAAAGTCCAATAATTAGAGTTATCTGAAAGTGGAATGGGCCACCTTGGGAAGTATAGTGAGTTTCCTTTCATTCAAAGTTTGCCAGCAAAATCTGGATATTAGCTCATGTGTGTTTTTAAAAGAGCATTTTGGGGGTACATTTTAGACTAGATAACTCAGAGGTTCCTTCCAGCTCTAAGATTCTGTGACTTTGAGAGGGGAGTCCTTCAAGGGACTGAAGGTGACAAGAAGAGGCGTTGAAAGAGGAACACGTCTCAGAAAAGATCAGAAGAAAAGGATCAAAGAGGTCCAGGCAGAAAGGGCTAAGTAATTTTTTGAGAAGGGTAACTTGAGAATAGAACCTGAGAGCAAAATTTCATGGTAAGCATATACAAAAATGCTGAGCAGATGGATGGGACAAAAGGTGAGGAGGCTCTCAGTGGACAGTAAAGATTGCTGTAGTAAGCACATTAGACAGTGATGTGCAAGCATGTAAGGAGAACTGAACATAAGCAATTATTAGGGTTATAGATTCTAAGATTTAGTAGAGAATTTAGAGGTCATTTACTTTCTCCAACTGACCTGTTCATGAATCCCCTTTATAATATTCCTGACAGGTAAGGTTGCTCAATCTTTGCTTGGAAATCTCTACTAAAAGAAGGAATAAAGAGAACCCTGTCAGAGGGGAGAAAAGAACCCCTCATAAAGAGAATTCATTTTGAGAAGGAAATTATTATCTTGGTTCACTGAGAAAATGGTTGAGGTTTTGATGTAGGATTTCACTCCCATTCTATGGTGGGAGGAGGTGGGGAGTAGGGGGACACATTGATTCTGGTAACTGGAATAATAAAGAATTGTTGAAAGGGGAAACTAATTGACAGGACCTTACTTTATCCTCACAACTTTCTCCAGGCTATGAATAAAGTTTAAGTCTTTTTCCAAGGGGCAAATTTGATTGGGCTTCTATTCTCTTGACCCACCTTGTGACTATATAACTGAGTAATTTAGAGCCACTTGGTGTCTGACACTTTATTGTATACATTCCTGGACCCCAAGGTTCCAACTTTAGAATTAGATGTTCTTTATCCAAGTCTCCACTACCTTCTACTAACAATCAAGATATACTGTTTGTAATTTGTTAATAAAATTCTAGTTCTCCAGAACTAGAAGAGGCCCCAGAAGCTATTCAGTTCATCCTATAATCTCCCAAATCTATTAAACATGCTCAATTAATGATTGTTGATGAAATGGTCATCCATCCTTTGCTTAAAGATCTCTGTTGAAAAGGAATCTGTCATTGGCTAAAATGACATCAAAGGAAAGTAATAAATGTTGGAGGGGATGTGGCAAAATTGGGACATTAATGAATTGCTGGTGGAGTTGTGAATTGATCCAACCATTCTGGATGGCAATTTGGAACTATGCCCAAAGGGTGTTAAAAGTCTGTCTGCCTTTTGATCCAGTCATACCACTGCTGGGTTTATACCCCAGAGAGATAATAAGGAAAAAGACTTGTACAAAAATATTTATAGCTGTGCTCCTTGTGGTGGCAAAAAATTGGAAAATGAGTGGATGCCCTTCAATTGGGGAATGGCTGAACAAATTGTGGTATCTGTTGGTGATGGAATACTATTGTGCTCAGAGGAATAATGAACTGGAGGAATTCCATGTGAACTAGAATGACCTCCAGGAATTGATGCAGAGTGAAAGGAGCAGAACCAGGAGAACCTTATACACAGAGTCTGATACACTGTGGCACAATCGAATGTAATGGACTTCTCTACTAGCAGCAATGCAATGATCCAGGACAATTCTGAGATTTATGAGAAAGAACATTATCCACATCCAGAGAAAGAATTGTGGAAGTAGAGACACAGAAGAAAAACAACTGCCTGATCACATGGGTCAATGGGGATATGATTGGGGATGTAGACTCTAAATGATCACCCTGGTGCAAATATTAATAATATGGAAATGGGTCTTGATCAATGACACATGTAAAACCCAGTGGAATTGCTCATTGGCTATGGGAGGGGGGAAGAGGGGAGGAAAAAGAACATAAATCATGTAACCATGGGAAAATATTCTAAATTAATTAATTAAATAAAAATTTTCAAATAAAAAAAGGAACCTGCCACCTTGGGACACAACCCATTCCACTTCTGGTTAGTTCAACTTGTTAGGTTCCCCCCACCCCAATATCAGACCTAAATCTGTTTTTCTATACCTTTTCCTCATTGTCCTTAGTTCTGTCCTCTAGGACCAAGGAGAACAAATCTCATTTCAGTTACACATGATAGCAATTCACATATTGAAGTCAACTCTAATGACCTATTTTGGGTTGGATCTGACTCAGGTGGGTTCCTTGGTATTTTAGGTTTGATATTGGAGTAATATTGTTGTAGATCATTCAGGAGATAACAAAAGGAGGCTTACTTAACCATCAAAGAATGTAGAAATACAACAAAGAAACCTCAAGTGATTAAGGTGAGCAAAGCTTCCTGGCTTTTTTAAAAATTGAATTGTGGTTGGACTGATAATATGTTATTAATTATGTGGTTGCCAGGGATTTAATTTCTAAATCCCCAAATAAATTACTAAAGTAAATAAAATTTATGGTAGTTTATTTACAATATTTACAATTCAAGGAAGATATTAAGGAAAGAGAGAGAAAACTCTGACTTCTTCTGATACCAGTTAGAATCTCTAAGCCCCAGCCAGGGGAAGAGAGTCTCAAGAAGATTGGCCTTTCCTGGAGGCTTCACACCTCCAGAAAGGTGGGGTCACTAAGTCAGCTTTTCATTCACCAATGGTAACAGTCTAAAAGAAGTCTGGGTTTTGGTCTTCCAATTGCTTTTCAAGGGTCTGTCTTCCAGTCCCTCCTCCGAGTCAGTCCTGGAATGAATGATCTCCTTCTGCCTTCTGGTCCTCTTTTTAAAGAATCTTTTTCTATTGTGTCACCTCCCCTAAATTTTCACATCTACCAATCACAGCAGACACTTTTCTCCAAGACTACCCATTCTTTAGTTCTTACCTTATTTGGTTAGATTTTTCCAGGACTGTCCATTCTTTAGTTCTCACCTTCTCTGGTTAGATTATATCCTTTTGGTTACTTAACACCTCTTTTGGTAAGTTTGCCTTTTGTAGTTACTTAATACCTTTTTTGTGAATTCATCTTTTGTAGTTACTTAACACCTTTTTGTAGTTAAAATCTAAAAATAGATTGTAGCTTACAATTCTAGCTTCACTATAAAGGAAGAGCTAAGTCCCTTCATTGTTACAATCAGGAGATTACAATTTTATCTTCACAATAAAGAAAGAGCTAAGTATCTTCATTGTTATAATCAGGAGATAGCTAAATCCAATCTTCATACTTCTGAGCTGTCCACAGCCAAGTGTCAAAGAGAGGAGGCCCTCATTGTTGTTTTGTAGTCAGTTGAGCAGGCACCCAAGCCTCTAGTCCTCTGAACCAACTAAAGTCATGGACAATTTCAATACCTTTTCAAGAAAAAAACTAGCCTCATTTTCACAAAAGGGAAGATATTACTCTTATCATATGATCCCTCTGAGTCTTCTCCAGGCTAAGCATACTCAATTCCTTCAAGTGATCCATCCTTATTAGACTGTGAGTTCCTTAAGATTAGGGACTTTTTTTGCTTTTCTTTATATCTCCAGTTCCTGCTACATAGTAGGTATTTTAAAATACTAATTGATTGATGGACTGATATGGTATGAACTCCAGATCCTTGACCAACCTGGTTGCTTGCCTTCTGGTAGGACAAGAAAGTTCTTAACTTCTTAACATGGACCCTATTAAAATTAATTTGTGGTTGGACTCTGAAATATATTAATTTGGTGGTCATCAGGGATTTAATTACTAAATCCCAAAATGAATTACTAAAGTAAATGGAATTTGTCATGGTTTGTTAACAATATTTACAATAGAAGGAAGATATTAAGGAATGAGATAGAGAGAAAACTCTGGCTTCTTCTGATATCAGTTAGAATGTCCTAGCCAGGGGAAGAAAGTCTCAGGAAGATGGGCCTTTCTTGGAGGTGTAAATGATAATTTTAGTGTTGTGACCTAACTATATTAATTATCGGTCACCATGGATATCCCAAATTAAAAAAAAAAAGTCAGCTGAAAATTTATGGTGATTTAATTAATATAGTGGAAAGAAATTAAGAAGGAAGAAGGAAAGGGTGTGGGATTTCTCCTGCCTGGCTTGTGTCAAGAGGAAGACCAGAAGCTCTAGGAAGGTATGCCCTCCAAGAGGGCTCAGCCAAGATGCCTGAATCTGAATCAGCTCAAGGGCAAACTCACCTCCAAAACCCAGACAAATAGCTGCCAAGATGTCTGAATGCTTAGCATGCTGCCAGCCAGAGTCACCCCTCCGGGGAAAGAGGGCAAAGAGAGCAAGTCACAAGCCCTATATAGACGGTTTTACATCACTTTTCTGCGTCTCATCTGTACCAATGTTAGCTTAGATTGACTTAGGACAGCCCAGGGGTCTGTCAGCTGTTTCTGCACATGTCTATTGAAGGCTATCTTCTAAGATACTTAATCCTTGAGAATGGGTGCAGACATTCCTGACCTTGTTAAACTAAGTAGGATGGAGCAATGTGGAGTTCCCAATACCTGTTAGACCAAGTATCTCCATTGTTACAAATCAGGAAATAGCTAAATCAAATCTTCTAAAGTACAATCTGAGTGGGGTGGAGTAGTTTTGAAATTCACAGAGGCTTCACACCTCCAGAAAGGTGGGGTCACTATATCAGTTAGAATTTCTAAGTCCCAGTGAGGGAAAGAGAAAAGCAAGTCCACTAAGTCAGCCTTTTACTCACCAATGGTGACAGTCTAAAAAAGAAGTTTGGGTGGTGGTCTTCCAGTAGCATCTCCTTCCTTCACTCCAAGCCCAGGTGACTGACTGTCCTCTTCAGTATTTTTCCCCTCTACTTAAAGACCTTTTTCTCTTGGGTCACCTCCCCTAAATTTTTCACATCTACCAATCACAACAGATGCTTTTCTCCAGGACTGCCTATTCTTTAGTTCTCATCTTCTTTGGTTAGATTTTCTCAAGGACTGCCCACTCTTTAGTTCTCATATTCTCTGGTTAGATTATATCTTTTTGGGTTACTTAATACCTCTTTTGGTAAGTTCACCTTTTGTAGTTACTTAACACCTTTTTGTAGTTAAAATCTAAAAATAGATTGTAGCTTACAATTCTAGCTTCACTATAAAGGAAGAGCCAAGTCCCTTCATTGTTACAATCAGGAGAATACAATTTTATCTTCACAATAAAGAAAGAGCTAAGTATCTTCATTGTTACAATCAGGAGATAGCTAAATCCAATCTTCACAACCCCCTAAGGAAGGGGTCCCCAAACTTTTTACACAGGGGGCCAATTCACTGTCCCTCAGACTGTTGGAGGGCCAGAGTATAAAAAAACTATGAACAAATCCCTGTTCACACTGCACATATCTTATTTTAAAGTAAAAAAAAAAACAAAATGGGAACAAATACAATATTTAAAATAAAGAACAAATAAATTTAAATGAACAAACTGACCAACATTTCAATATGAACTATGGGCCTGCTTTTGATTAATGAGATGGTCAATGTCTGGTTCCATATTTGTCACTGCTAGCTGGAACCAGAAGTGTGGTGGGGACCAGATAAATGACTTCAGGGGGCTTCATGTGGCCCACAGGCCATAATTTGGGGACCTCTACCCTAAGGCATCTGTGGACTGATTTCAAATCTGCATAGGAAAAAGTACACTTTTATTTTAATAAAATAGATTTTGTTTTGTGAGAATTAAAATGAGTATACAATAACTCAAGTATTATATTTACAAAATTTATAAAAATAAAAACTAGAGTTAAAAAGGGCATAACTTACTCAGGTCTTGAGAAAGAAGAGACAGAGGGAGGAGTCACAGAAAGTTATAAACAATAACATAAAGACTCTTGTAAAGGAAGGGAAAAGGATGGTGGGAAATACGAAAGGAATTCTGGGGAATATAGTTCAAAGGTGGAAAATTTCCACTTATACACTTTTGATCCAATGCATTTTATTTTATACATTTAAAATATTATTTTGAGAAGGGATCCATAGGCTTCACTCAACTGCCAAAGCAGTCCATGACCAAAAAAAAAAAAAAGGTTAACAATCCCTGCTCTAAATGCTCTCAACTTGTCAATTAGCATTTTAGATGGGGTAGTTTAGATCTTAAAAGATATTCTAGATTTGTTTTGAGCTTGGTAAAGCATACTGCTACTATTATCTAATTGCTCCTGGATACTATACCCCTTTTAATATACTCTAAGGCTGTACTTTCTTGATTGCTATATCACATGGTTGACTCATATTGAACTTTAGATATACATAAGTACAACTTCAATGTTGTTCAGAATAATATTAATAGTACAATAATAGTAGTAGTAATATAATAATTGAAATCATAAGTATATAATTAGAATAGCCCAGGGCAGTGCAGTATGGTAGCTAGAGTCAGCCATAAAATCAGTAAGACTCAAGTTCTAGCCCTCCTACTTGTGACATATACTGACTCCATAACACTTAAATAATAGTTGAAAACTCTGTCCTTCAGAGAAGGTACTACCTTGTATTGGTTGATGAAACTCCCACTCCTGGGAGTTTCCCATAGCAATAAAATCACAGATCTAATCCATATCTCCTTGGCTCCTCAACAAACACTTATTATGTACCTGGAACAAAGCTAGGAAAAAAAAAACATGCACCCCAATCTCTAAAAAACTTATACTCTATTTTCTAGCTATGTAATCCTGGGCAAGTCATTTAACACCAAATGCCTAGGCTTTTCTGTTCTTCTGCTTTGGAAAAATACTTCCATTGATTCTAAGACAGAAAGCAAAGGTTTAAAATAAAACTTATACTCTATTATAATCTAATAAAATATACTTATAAGGAGTATACTAGGGACAGCTTGTATTGACTCACAAGAAATTTTCAGTATGATCATTCATGCCTCAGAAATCTGCAAATGCTCTGTTGACTGGGAAAAAACACAGAGATATTAAATAGTCAAAATCATTGTTTAATAAAGGGAAAGGGGTTCAATGCAATAATAGGTCTTGACACAGAACTGTGTGCCACACACACAACTGCACAGAGTCCAAGGATAGAACTTTGGATACTCTGGACACTGGGAGTGTCACCGTGCTAGATGACGATTCCAAGGAACAAAAGAATTTGGGGAACCTATATACCATTTGGGGGAAAACCAGGGGCAGAGAAAGATGATTGACATCACTATAGCTACAAAGAAAATGGGAGTGTTCAAACTATAGAGACAAGATACAATTAAGCTAGGGAAAAGAATCATAGCTAGGGGAGAGGGTCTAAGGGAAGGGGCTGCTTACAATGGATACTAAAGGATGGTTTCTGCCCAGGTGTGGATCTTCTTGGGAAAGGGTCTCTGATACAATAGGGAAGATTACCTAAAACCAAAAGGGTCCTTAGTATCTGCTTAGTCCCACCCAACTAGGATTGTTATTCACCTGAGGATCCACCACTCAGTCAGAAACTGCTAGGCTGGGATTCCCTTCAGAGTGGATTCCCACAGAACAGAGAACAAGTACAAACTTTGGGGTCTCCAAACTACAAGCTGAAGAAACAGACTGATATCATAGGAACTTGCCCTCCAGATGACCCCCTAATGGATACCTTATCCCAAGAACTAAGATTGGCATGTCCTTAATTAGGTAGTACCATAAAGATATGTTATTTCAGAACTTCAGGGTTCACTGACCTGACCTAGGTCACCATGACAATATGTTAAAGAGAAACATCTGGGTAGCAGAGACTAAGATTGATGTGTCTTCCCTTTTGGCACCTGGTATCAGGACAACCCCCCTTCCCTATTCCCTCTATATAAGCCAGGTCTAGGAAAGGCTCAGGGTCTTCTACTTCTTGTGGAGGCCCAAGCTATAGCTTGAATAAAGTACCTCTTGTATATTGTATTATCGTGTGTGTCTCCTCCTTAGAATCTGAACCAGGACCAGACAGAACATTGGGGGCTTGTCCTGGGACTCAAAAGGTTTGGACCACACAGTGGTAAAGGTACTTGAATCCCTGAAGGGAAATCTGAGTGTGTTTGTTTGTGTGAATGTGTATGGGAAAGGGAAAGTCTGGATCACGACATACGGCTAAGTGGCTGACCACTGGTCACCAGCCCAGGGCTTATTTGGGACGGTCTATGCCAATTCAGATCCATTAAGACCCCCTTTCACCTGTTTCTCAGTGAGGACTTGCCAAGTACATGGTTCCCGAGTCCTGTGAGGGGCCAGGCCAGAGGAAGTGTTGTTTCGAGAGATTGAGATATTTCCCTTCTAGAGGATTTGTTAAGAGTGCTCAGTAGGAACTCTGGGGTGGTTAGAGGCCCCCCGCCCAAGTTGGACTTGGGACAGGGATCAGGTCCCTGCAACAGAGGTTCGAGTCCTCTGAGGACCCAGTGAGTCCTAAGGAGCACCATTAAGATAGTGAATGTGAAAAATTTCCATTCTGGCAGATGTGCCAAGGAATAGGATCTCTAAGATAAGCCCCTGGGGTCAAGGGAGTATACTCTTGCCTGCTCCAAAACCTAGTGAAAGTCTGTATCTCTGTCATTTGTCTTCCACGTCTATTTGTTGTCTGGCCTTTATTGTTTGTCTCGCGTGTCTTTCTATATTTGGGCCTTTAATAGTCCTCATGGGCCAACAAACATCTACCCCCTTAGATTTGGTCCTGGCTCACTTCTCCATCTTTAAGGAGTGAGCCCAGAATCTCTCCCTCACTATTAAGAAGGGATGTCTTGTCACCTATTGTCATTCGAAGTGGTCTACCCTTGAGCTTGGATGACCTAAGGGAGGCACCTTTAACTTGGGGGTCATCTCCCACCTCAGTTCCTGTATCCTGGACCCTAGACCCTCCGGTCACCCAGATCAGGCCCCATATAGAATCACCTGGCAGGATTTGGCTCTGAACCCACCTTTGTGGTTGCAGCCTTTCCTACAACCTTTGCAACCTTCCCCTTCTCTACCCCCTGCTGGGGGCCATCAGTCCACAACGCCTTGACAGAGTCACACGTGGTAGCTGGGGAGACCACAGAGTGGTTCTTGGCGAGATGTGACTGCCCACTCTATCCCCCTTGCATGACATCTTTCATCAATGCCCCTTACCTATGAATTGACATGATTATTATTCCCCCTAGTCTCAAAAAAAAATAATGCAAGAGCAAAACACCTGTACCCTTATTCCCCAAAACATCACCAAAATATCAGACCCTCAAACCCAATCCCAAAAAGACTATCATGGGTTAACTTTTATTTAGGTACATAATTCCCAGCAAAACCACAGCTACAGGCCAAGCCAAAAACTTTCTCATGATGCCAGCACACAAATCAATCATAGAGACCCAAGTGATAAGTACAAGTACATCAAGCTTCAGTATGCCTCAGTGAATCAGTAACTCCCTAGAAGCCACCAGTCTAAATTTGAACTGTGTTCCCAGATCCCTCAGCCCATATGGTATGATTGTGGAATTGTCTTCTAAGAACTGCTGATTAATTATTCCATTTTATTAAAAGCAATACGTAATTTTCCTTGATTGTTTGTAAGCTCAAAACTTCTCACAGGGTAATGAGAAAATTAAGCCACCTGTGACGAGATGATTTATCTTGTGTGCAACCTTTACTCTGTCTGTAATCATAATGCAAAAATATAGAATGTTAATCAAGTGATTTGTTAATAGTTAAGGTATCACTTTTCTAATTATCTCTCTTTGGTTTTGTGTATCTGCATGCCAAGAATATGGATATAAAAATAAATCCCAAGCCTGGGAATGTCGGAGCAGCTGAGATGCAAAGCAATCCCATGGTAGTTATGATTAAGCTGTCCCATCCGTTTGTTATTTATTTTATTTTATTTATTTTTACTGATCGTTCGCCACCTGTCAGAAACCCTGGAGTCGTGAGTGGTGCTAGATCCTGACTGCGGCAACCCCCCACAAGGCAGGACTCTCCCCAAGTTCTGGCCCTCCAACTACCAGTAACTGCTTCTCCCCCTTCCTCACTCAAGAAACCAGTTCTACAAGATTCAGACAATAGTCCCCTTGATCCTTCCCCATCTCCTCATTCCCCCTTGTATCCTGATCTAAATCATCTTCCTGGGGAGGTAGTCGTAGAAGATAGCCCCCAATCTAGTCCCGCCTCAAGTCACACAAGGGGAAGAGGGAGGGCGCCAACCCTGGACCCCGATGCTGAGAAACCTTCTTCTACTAGTGCCATCTAACTTGTGCGGGTCATGGGGCCTTCAGTTCCAGGTGCCCCCTGACTTTACCAATATTGGCCATTTTCCTCCAGTGACCTCTATAATTGGAAGACCCAAAACCCTCCTTTTTCCCAGGAGCCCCCCAAATTTATCGATCTATGTGACTCTATTATGTCTACCCACAGTCCCACTTGGAAAAATTGTCAGCAGCTTTTGCAGGTCCTTTTCATCACCAAAGAGCATGAACGCATCTTCACGGAGACCTGCAAAAATGTGCCTAATGGGGTCGACGGCCGTCCCACGACCCAGCAACACCTCATCAAAGAAGCCTTCCCTCTCACTCTTCCCAATTGGGATTTTGAGCAACCTGAAGGTAGGGAGAGTCTCTGTGTCTATCACCAGATTCTCATGACCAGTCTCCAGGCTGTGGCCCGCAAGCTCACTAATTTGGCCAAGGTTAATTTAGTTAGGCAAGGGGAGGATGAAAGTCCAGCAGCTTTTTTAGAACTCCTGCAAGAGGCATTCCGGTTGTATACCCCCATGGACCCCCAAGCAGAAACTAGTCAGGCTGCCATCCTTTTAGCTTTGTTAACCAAGCGGCACCAGATATTCGCCACAAGCTCCAGAAGACAGGATTTAGGGAACCAGAGTATATCTGGCCTCTTATGAATTGCGGAGAGGGTTTTTAACACTGGAGAAGATAGGGCCAAAAGGAAGGATCTGGAAGAAAAAGAGGAGAGGAAAATGAGAGAAGAGAGGGAAGAGAAATGCAGGCAGGAAGAGAGGCAGAAAGACCATAGATGCCAAAGAGAGGTGGCCCACATCCTGGCAACCAGCCTGGTTCAGACTCCTCAGAATCCTCCAACGGGTAACCCGAGACCTCAAAGGATACCCTATAGACAGACCTGCCCCTCAAAAGCTTCCGGGGAAGAGGAATGGGTGCTTTAACTGTGGCAAAGAGGGTCACTGGGCACGAAATTGCCTTCAACCCCACCGGGGTGGGGGTGGAGGGGCAAGAGAGAAGGCAAAATACTCTTGCCCTTCAAAGAGAGGAGGATTGAAGAGGACAGGACTTGTTATCCCTCCCTAAGTCCTGGGTAACTGCTAAAGTGGAGGGAAAACTGGTTAAATTTTTGGTAGACACTGGAGCTGATAAATCCGTTCTTAGGAACCCCCTTGGAGATGTTTCTTTGCGGGCTAGTTGGGTCCAAGGGGCCACTGGAACCCATTGCTATAATTGGACTACGAAAAGCACTGTTAATCTAGGATCTCATCTGGTGTCCCACTCTTTTCTCATTATTCCAGTGAGTCTTTCTCCCTTATTGGGCCGGGATCTCTTGCACAAAATTGGGGCCCATGTTCATTTTACAGACTCAGCAGTTTCTGTCACAGACAATACTGGTGCCCCCTTACAGGTCTTGACTTTAACCCTCCCAGAAGAATACTACCTCTATGAGACCCTCTACTCCCAACCACCAGCTTCTATCCTTAAGGACGGACAGTTGTGGGTGGATCGGGCCCCTGGGGTATGGGCGGAACTCTCTGGGGTAGGTCTGGCCAAAAACAGACCTCCATCATTGTCACCTTAAAACCAGATGCAAAGCCTATTCCGATTAAATAATACCCTATGACCCTGGAGGCCCAAAGAGGTATTACCCCTCAGATCAACAGACTCCTAGGTTTTAGTATCTTGGTACCTTGTCACTCCCCCTGGAATATTCCCTTACTACCCATCCGGAAGCGGGGCGTGGGGGGTGGGGGGGATGGGGATAGAATATCGCCCAGTCTAGGACCTAAGGGAAGTGAATGCTAGAGTTGAGGACATCCACCCAACTGTGCCTAACCTTTACACCTTACTCAGCATCCTCTCTCCCGTCTTGAACTGGTATACTGCTCTAGATCTGAAGGACACCTTCTTCACCTTGCCCCTGGTGCCCTCCAGTCAGCCAATTTTTGCATTTGAATTCTTTAATGAAAGTACTCAGACCTCCAGAAAACTTCATGGACTGGGCTATCCCAGGGGTTCAAAAATAGCCCCACACTGTTCAGTGAAGTCCTGGATCAGGACCCTCAAGATTTTCGAACTACCCACCCTAAGGTCACCCTCCTCCAATATGTGGATGATCTTCTTTTGGCTGCCCACACCTCAGATGATTTCGAGCAAGCCACTCTCGCTCTTTTAAAGACCTTGGACCACTTAGGCTACCGTTTAAGTGCCAAAAAGGCATCCCTGGTCTAGTGGGAAGTCAAATTCCTGGGGCATAAACTGAAAGGTGGACATAGATGGCTAACTCAAACCATGAAAGACACAATTCTGCAGATTCCATGTCCCTACACAGCCAGACAGTTCCGTGAGTTCCTTGGCTCCGTGGGGTATTGCAGATTGTGGATACCCTCCTTTGCTGAGATTGTGCAGCCCTTTTACAATGTGAACAAAGAATCCCCATATTGGGAATGGACCCCACAGGCCAAAGAGGCCTTCCAACAGTTCCGTAGGGCCATGCTTGAGGCCCCAGCCCTAACACTTCCAAACCCAGAAAAACCCTTCTGACTCTTTATCAAGGAGAAACATGGGGTTGCAAAAGAAGTGTTCACCCAAAGGTTAAGGCCCTGGAATAGACCAGTGGCATATCTTTCAAAATGCCTTGACCCCATAGCCACTGCGTGGCCCCCTTGTCTTCCCACTGTAGCTGTGGCTGCCTTGCTAACTAAGGATGCAGACAAACTAACTTATGGACAATCTTTAATTCTCTCTACCACCCATGCTATTGAGGGGGTATTGAAACAGCCGCCAAGCCACTGGTTTTCACACACCTGACTGGCACATTACCAATCACTGTTATTAGATACTTCACACATCTCGTTCAGGGTCATCTCTTCACTCAATCCGGCTTCCCTACTGCCTAATCCATCTCCTACCAATCCGGCCCCTATACATGATTGTGAAGAGGTTTTAGCGAAAGTGATCACTGCTCGACCCGGGTTACAAGACAAACCCCTACCGAACAGTGACCTAATCCTATTCACGGATGGCAGCAGCTTTCTTGAAAATGGGCACCGCTTGGGCGGGTCGGCCATTGTGAATGAAGCAGATGAAACTGTGTGGGCAACAGCCTTACCTGAAGGAACCTCAGCCCAAAAAACTGAGTTGGTTGTCCTAATTCAAGCCCTTAGGAAAGCACAAGGAAAAAGAGCCACGATATATATGGACAGCAGATATGCCTTTGCCACCCTGCATGTGCATGCCCTGATATATCGGGAAAGGGGATTTGTTACCTCTGGTGGAGCCCCAGTCCATAATCTTCCTGAAATCCAGGATCTCCTATCGGCAATTTGGGAACCAAAAGCAGTGGCTTTGGTACATATTCCTGGGCATCAAAAGGGAGACTCCTTGGAAGCCCGAGGGAACAGATTGGCAGATTGGGCAGCCAAACAGGCAGATAGGGGACAAGTCATGATCCTCACCACAACTATCATCCCACCACCACCGGATGGGGAACCCCAATATACTAAGGAAAACCTTACTTGGATCAAGATCCACCTAGGACAAGCAGAGGGGGCTTGGTACCGTGACCCCAAAGGGAATCTGCTCCTCCCAGAGGCATTAGGGCAGCTCCTTACTACCCACTTGCACCACCTCTCCCACCTAGGAGACCAAAAACTTACACAACTCTTGGTCAAAGGCAAACTCAAGTATAGAGAGAGAAGACAATTCCTTTGCCAGCTAGTTGACTCTTGCACAGCATGTCAACTCCTCCATGCAGCCAAACCTGACAAACACATTGGGCAGAGAATAAGGGGACAAAGGCCTTTCCAAGATTGGGAAATTGACTTTACTGAAATAAAACGGGGAAAGTTTGGGTTTAAATATCTCCTTGTTCTAGTTGACACCTTCTTAGGATGGCCAGAGGTGTTTCTAAGACAGAAACTGTGTTAATAGTTGCAAAGAAGCTTCTTGAAGAAATCATCCCTCGGTATGGGCTACCTGAGGCCATGGTCTGACTTTCGTGAGTAAAATTACACAAGGGGTGGCCCCAGCTCTGGGGACAAATTGGAAATTGCATTGTGAATATAACCCCCAGAGTTCAGGCCAGATAGAAAGAATGAATAGAACAATTAAGGAGACTTTGACCAAATTGGTCCTCGAGACTGGTGTAGATTGGGTCACCCTCCTTCTCTTGGCCTTGTTCAGAGCATGGAACACCCCAGGACCCTCATCCTTATTGCCTTATGAAATCCTGTATGGTTCCCTACCCCCCATTCTTCCCACACTCCCAAACCCGAAGAGAAGAAACTTACCTCCTGAACTACGGCCTATGCTGTTGAGTCTGTAAACTCCAAAACTGTAAGGATAATTTTAGTGTTTTGACTTAAATTCTAAGTAAGTGGTCACCATGGGAAATTCCCAAATATGAAAATACCCAAGTCAGCAGGGGATTATGGAGATTTGAAGGGAAGGGAAGAGAGAGAGAGAGAGAGAGAGAGAGAGAGAGAGAGAGAGAGAGAGAGAGAGAGAGAGAGAGAGAGAGAGAGAGAGAGAGAGAGAGAGAGAATTAATTTAAACTGCTCTGGCTCAAGCTGAGCCAAGCAGTAGTTAAAGGCCTAGGCCAAAGTAGCCTCCCTTAGCCTAAGGGAGAGCGAGTCAGTCTTATTACTCACCATAAGACCATCTCCAAGCAAGCTCCAGTCCTCCACTGAATCTATCTCCTGAACTGAGTTCAGAATCCAACTCCATACCGAACTCAATTGCTTTCCAAACTGAATTACCTCAACTGACTTTTTACCCCTTCCTTTTAAAGAAATATTCTCTCATGTCACTGTAACCACAAAAATGTGTGTTTCAAGACTGTGAATTGCCAAAACTGTAAAGATAATTTTTAGTGTCTTGATTTAAATAAAAAATAAGTAGTCACCATGGGGAAAATTCCCAAATATGAAAATACCCAAGTCAACTGAAGTTTATGGAGATTTCAATTAATACAAATGAAGGAATTTAAGGGGAGGGAGAGAGAGAAAGAGAAAATAGTAGGAAAGACCTAGGACAAATGGCCTAGGCCTGAGCCTTAAGAGAGACGAGTCAGTCTTTTATCACTCACCACAAGGTCATCCTAAAGCAAAACTCTAGTCCTTCACTGAAATTCTCAACTCCTGAACTCAGTTCAGAGACACACAGCTCCTCTAAACTAACTCCAAACTCCAACTAAGTTCAGAGAGCCAGCTCCTCCAAACTAACTCCAAACTCCAACTAAGTTTAGAGACCCTCCTCTGAGCTCCTGACCTCCTTTTAAAGAGAATTTTCTCATATGTCACCTCCCCTAAATTTTCACATCTACCAATCACAGTAGAAGTTTTTTCCCAGGACTGCCCATTCTTAGTTCTCACCACTCTTTAGTTCTCACCTTCTCTGGGTAGACTAAAATTTCACACCTCTTTTTGTTAAGCTTGCCTTTTAGTGATTAATTTAACCTCCATAGGTACTTAGCACCCTTTTGTATTAGATCTAAAAATAGACCACCTAGCTTAGGGTTTTTGCTTCACTATAGGTATGAGTTGGGGACTTTCATTGTTCCATCAGGAGTTTACAACTTTATCTTCCACTAAGGCACTGTCTGAGCAGGGCGGAGTAATTTTAAAGTTCTCAATACATTCCTGACCAAGTACCTCCATTGTAGAGAATGGGGAATAGCTTAATCAAATCTTCTAAAGTAGAGTCTGAGCAGTTTTAAGATTCACAGTCACCTCCCCTAAATTTTCACATCTACCAATCATAGTAGACGCTTTTTTTTTCCAGGACTGCCCATTCTTAGTTCTCATCTTCTTTTGTTCTCACCTTCTCTGGTTAGATTATATCTTCTGAGTACTTCACACCAATTTGTTAAGCTTGCCTTTTGTAAGTTACTTGACCTTTTTAGGTACTAATTTAACCTTTACAGGTACTTAACACCTTTTTGTATTAGATCTAAAAATACACCTATCTTAAGGTTCTAGCTTTACTATAAGGTATGAGTTAGGGACTTTCATTGTTCAATCAGGAGTTTACAACTTTCTCTTCCCCTAAGGCACTGTCTGAGTAGGGTGGAGTAATTTCCAAACCCTAAGGCACTGTCTGAGTAGGGTGGAGTAATTTCCAAATTCACAAGTCTAGCACATTTCAGAGTTTCAGACTGGCCTCGAGTCAGGTGCCTCTTTCAACCTTCCCCTTATGACCCCCACCTTTATCAACCTGGTGACTGGGTGTGAGTTAAAAGACATCAGAAAGGCTCCTTACAGCCCCAGTGTAAGGGCCCCTTAGTAACCCTCTTTGTTACCCCCTCAGCACTCAAAGTGAATGGGATTGGACCCTGGATATACTATTCCCATATCCAGAAAGCAATGCCTGCTGACTTGCCACCCACTGACTCCTGGACTGTCCATAAACACCTGTCCAATCCACTCAAGTTCTGAGTGACCCGTTGAAATGGGGCTCCTGCTGATCCTGCACTTCCTGCTCTGCCAACCCCTTAATTCAGTAAAAGAATCTCCTAATCCCCATCAACCCTGACAATGGACTCTGCAGAGGTGGGAAGACCAGGTTGTCGTCAAGTCCATCACTACTTCAGGGACCCCTTCCTTCACAGTGTACCCTTGTGATTTGGCCCCCATAAAACCTTTCCTGAACAAGCTCGGATACTCTCTCTGCTCCATTTCAAATCCTGGTAGATCTTATTGCAATGAGCCCCATCACTATTGTGCTTATTGGGGCTATGGGACCCTTGCCACCGACTGGGTCCCTGGGGTCCCTGACCCCGTGGCTCACACTCTGATTGGACCCTTATAGCTGTACCCCACATGAGGTTGATGGGACAGGACACACCCGACCATTAAAACAGGGAAACTTCTAGTACCTCAACCTCACCATAATCCAACCCACCCATGATAGCTGGTTGATGGGAAAACTTGGGGATTCTGTTAGTATTTGGATGGATATGACCCAGGGAGTCTCTTGCTTATCAAAAAATCACCCATACCTAGAGACCCAACCACTGTTGGACCAAATCCTGTGTCAGCCACTGGTGGTCCAAATCCTGCCTTGCGACCCCCGGTCCCCAACATTCCTATGTATCCCCTGCTGTTCTTAGCCCCCTGTGACCCATAGTCAAAAAATCGTATCATTCCCTGAATAGTTTCTTCCCCAACCTTACCTCTCGTTGCTGGCTTTGCCTGAGTACAGCCCCCCACCCCCACCCTACTATGACCCATAGCCCTAAATGCCAGCTACAACTCCTTTCAGAGCGATTCCCCTCCCAAGTGTGACTGGGGAGACTGGAAGGTTGGCCTTACCCTCCAGTCTATCACAGGTTCTGGCATCTCTGTTGGGAATCCTACCCTAGCCCCTTCTACTTGCATCCTTGATACACCTAAACTCTCGGCTAAGTATCTCATTCCACTCCAGGGAACCCAATGGGCTTGCTAGAGGACTGGCCTTACGCCCTGCATTTCCATGGCTTCCTTATCCCAGGAATACTGTCTGCTAGTTATGGTCCTACTCAGGATCCTCTATCACAGTAATGATCAGCTCCTAACCACTTGGCAGCAACTTCCACACCTCCAGGAACACTGTGAACCAGTCCTAGCTGTGATCCTCGCATCTATTTTTGGTTTAGCAGGGTTAGGAATGGGGATAGCCTTTCTTCTTTCCTTTAAAGCAGATCTAAGCTCCCTACATGGTGCGGTCGATACTGACCTCCACCGCATTGAACAATCCTTGAAGACTTTAGAGAAATTCCTCACTTCCCTCATGGAAGTAGTGCTTTAGAATCTGGCGGGGGCTGGATCTTCTATTCCTCCAAGAAGGAGGCCTATGTGTCACACTTAAAGAGGAATGCTGCTTCTACACTGATCACACAGGGATTGCTAGGGAATCTCTAGCGGAACTTAAAAAAAAGCCTTGACCTATGCCAGAAAGCACGGATTGAGGCTGCTGGTACCTTTTAGGGTAACTGAGGGGCAGAGAAATATGATTGATTGATATTAACTACCACGATTACAAAGAAATGGAAGTGTTCAAACTACACTGACAAGATACAGAGAGACTTGGGAAAGGAACCATAGCCTGAGGCTAAGGTTTCAGGGAGTGGACTACTTATAAAGGACACTAAAAGGATGGTCCCTGCCCAGGGGTTAGTCTTCTTAGGAAGGGGCATCTGATATAATGGGGGAGACTACTAAAACAAAAAGGGTACTTAGCATTTGCTTTGCCCCACTTAACTGGGATTATTATTTACTTTAGGGACTATTATTCTGTCTGAAAAGGGAGTTTGAGATTCCCTTTGAGTTGAATTCTCCTGGGAACTGGGACAAGCTTGGGGTCTCCAATTTTCAAGCTGACTAAACTTGGGGTTGGTAGATCCCAAATTGATACAGATTTTGAAGTCCCCCAGATTACAAACTGACATCTAAAACTTGGTTCCATAACCTACCCAACCCATGTCAAGCTACCACTAAACAAATTGAGCCTCAGTGTTCTGTCCATAAAGTCTTCCATATAAATTGACTACTTTGTCTGTCATATTAACATTAATAAAAGCAGTTTCCTAAACCCCAGACAAGAATAATACACCCTGTCAACATGGAATCTAGGAATCCCAAACTTGTGGCCTAGTGGGATTTGATGAACCCCAAGTTTCAGGACAAGCCTATAGGTTGGAGACCTCAAAGCTTGTCCTTGTTCCCTTTTCCCATGGGAATCTACTCTAAGGGGAATCCCAGGCTACCAGTTTCTGACTGAGTGAGACCCTCAGAGGAATGACAATCCTAGTGGGGTGAGACTAAGCAGATGCTAAGGACCCTCTTGGTTTTAGGTAATCTTCCCTATTGTGTCAGGACCGTTCCCAAGAAGATCCACACCTGGGCAGGAACCATCCTTTAGTATCCATTGTAAGCAGCCCCTTCTCCTACACCCTAGCCACTAGCTATGATTCCTTTCCCAAGCTTGATTGTATCCTTTCAGTGTAGTTTGAACACTCCCATTTTCCTTGTGGCGATAGCAATGTCAATCATCTTTCCCTGCCCCTGGACTCCCCAAATGGTATATAGGTTCCCCAAATTCTTTTGTTCCCTGGAGTCCATCTAGCGCGGTGGCACTCTCAGGGGTCAGTGACCAGAGCCGACAGAGTTCAATCTTCACACTCTGTGCAGTAGTGTGTGGCACACAGCTCTGTTGTCCAGGTCTACTAGTGCTGAGCTACCCAGCCTTTGATTAAAGAGTGATTTTGACTATTTAATAGCTCTGTGTTTTTTCCCAGTCGACAACCCATTATCTATACATAAGTACTGAGGGATGCTTGAAGAGCAAGGACCATTAGATTTACAGGAGGGAACAATAGATTCCCATCAGAATTCAGTCAAAGGGTCAGAATGGTCCTAAGAGGTTCTTCTCCCTTCACAATTGTGATTGATGTCTATCTTCCAGAGTTAGGCAAAAGAATGATAACAGCTCACTCTTATGCACTACTTTAAGGTTGACAGTACTTTTCCTACTACCACCCTTTAAGGTGAGGTAAGTATTGTATTATTGTTGTGGGGGGCTTGAGATGAACCTCTGGGGTTCGGCAAGGATGCAAGACTCTGAAACGTAGCTTAAAAATAAAGAGAAATTTATGAATTTACAAGGTAATGTTGAATCTGGCCAGGAGGACAGAATAGGTGGAAGACTGCCTCCCAGAGGAACACCATGGATGGAAAGCTGTTCTTCCAGATGACATGATTTCTGGGGTCTTTACACTCTTTACGACAGTGAAGACAGGACATTAGAGTCGTGTGCACTAGGGCATGGGCTGGGGGTGTTGGTCATCTGACTGAGGTCTGCCTGAAGACATAGGGGGTGACTCTCATGGTTTAGGGGGCATGACAGGTAGATGTCTTAGATACCACCTGATAGCATAGCCTGGAGGTGTATCTCTGTCCATATGGAATCTAAACAACTATCCAAGGAGGAGAATCCTCTCAGGGTCTTATAGGAGTTATCAGATGTTTTAGGTTAGGAGTGCCAAGGATAGAAGGGAGCAAAGGAATTTCCCAGCTTATAGTCTGCCTGAAACCCTTCTCTGGTTTGGGGGGGTACAAGGCCCATGCCAGTATGATGCCCATTTCACAGATGAGGAAAAGGAGGCATGGAGAGATAGAATAATAAAAGGTGGATATGAACAAGGCAGCATGACCGTAACTCGGGAAGGCATAATGAATCTTTCTTGGATAATTGGGTGTTTTGAAAGACCTCAGCATCACTACTCTGAACGTTAGCTCAGATCGTTCAATCATACCATAAATACAAAAGGGGAAAGAGATTGGGTTTGATAGTTGTCAGGAAGCAGAGGGGTTGAAGCAGCCCCAGACAGAGCAGTCGAATGAATAGGCTTTATCTTAGCCCACAACAGACACTCCGACTGGCTTTTGCCAGCTGCTTAGTGGTGTCTGAAGTCTATTACATCTGAAGAGCCCACCTAATTAGCATGCAAATGAAACTGAGCAAGAGCAAAAGCCAAGTGAACCGGGCAAGACCATGGCCCCTTACCCTCCAGATCCACATCTTACTTACCTCTACTAAGTAAAGGCGTCACCACCACCACCAAAAAAACCCAGCCTGGCTCTTGCTCCATACTGGGGCAGTTTAACAACCTCCTGGTTTCCCTAAATATACACCATCAGATCCTGAACTTTTAAAAACAAGGGAACAATCAAAATAATTAACATGAGGCACAGTTCGGCTGGTTTTTTGTTTGGTTTTGCTTCATAAAAATAGGGAAGAGAATATATAAAATTAATCAACAAGTGCCTTCTGATGAATGGAGAGCTGTAGCTCCAGGTAATTGAGGTTTTGCTATAATTGGCTCTGCTAATATTCAATAAACGTGAGCATTAGCATTGCAAATATTTTCCTTTCAGCTGTTCCCTTCTGTCTTTTATAAGGAGTCCTAAGGCGGAAAGCATCTGAAGTGGGATGAAAATCTGCATTCAAATCCTGATTTTGACAATTACTAGCAGTACAGCCCTAACTAACCTCTCTGAGCCACAGCTTTTCCTCTCGGCAAAATCGGGATAACTGGGCTTACTTACTCTCACAGGATTGTCCTATGGACAGCACTTTGTAAGCTTTAAAATGTGAATCAATATTTCACTATTATTTAGTTTGTCTTTCAATCGGATATCTATGGAAACTTTAATGCTTTCAGTTTGTTTGTTGTTGCTTTTTTGGGTGGCCCCCGTCTTATTTCTGCTCTTCCTGCTGGTCTCACACCTTTGATTTCTGCCCAGGTATTGAAGAAAAGATCTCTGGTCTGGAAGAGAGTAGGATTGGGAGAGCATTGTGGCATTGAAGGTCATTGTAATTTGTTGGAAATGTCTATTCTTTTAAGCAGATCATAAATGTTCATTCTCCAGGAAATCTCCAGTTGCTAAAAAAAAAAAAAGAATCCATGTATCAGTGCAGAGACAGCATGACATGGTAGACTGAGTGCTGCTCTTAAAAGTCAGAAAGATTTGGGTTCAAAGGCCATTTCTGATAATGTGGCTCCTGACAAATCACAGAGACTTCTTTAAATCTCAGTATCCTCATCTGTAAAATGGCAATAATAATACCTGTGGTCATTACCTCAGAAGAAAAGAGTG
Organism: Monodelphis domestica; assembly: GCF_027887165.1. NCBI lineage: Eukaryota > Metazoa > Chordata > Mammalia > Didelphimorphia > Didelphidae > Monodelphis > Monodelphis domestica. The sequence continues at coordinate 238,250,201 of NC_077230.1, forward strand.
AGGCTCAAATGCAATAGATAACAGATACAAAGCACTCTGTGCATTTACTGTGCTAAGTGCTAGAGACACAAACAAGAAAAAGAAAAGCAATCCTTGCCTTCAAGGAGTTTACAGGGTAATGGGGGTGGGGAAGAGAACCCATTAAAGGAAGCTGGAAAGGGGGGCAGGGGTCAGACACCAGGGGGTGGGGGACATCATGTTCTGTGGAGTTTATGTAGAATTTCAGATGGAAAGGAGACCTAGTTGGAAAGTCCTGCCCCCCCCCCCCCCCCCCCCCCCCCCCGCCCCAAACCCCCCTGTCCCCTGTAAAGAAGAGTTTAGTCTTGGGCTCTCCAGTTCTCTAATCAGAGGGGAGAGGAAGCTGAGGGGTAGGAAGGTATTGAGTATCCAAAGTTGAGTTAAGGGCTGATGCTGAGATTTTAGATCAGCATATCTTGAGAAGGACATACTGCTCCATGGAGTTCAAAGTAGAGCTGCAGGTAGAAATGAGAGTTTTAGGATATGTTGTTACTGTTCAGTCCTTTATTTCTGACTCTTCCTGACCTCATTTGAGACTTTTTTTCCATCTCATGTTACAGATGAGGAAACTGAGGCAAATAGGGTTAAGTAACTTAGGCCAGACTCAGATCTTCCTGACTCCAGGCTCATCCACTGTGCCACCTAGCATAAGTATTAATATTACATATCATATTAAGTCATTTTTATGTATTATGTTATTAATTTCATGTTGTTATCAAATTATATTCTATTTCAAATTAAGTAGAAAGACATAATTTGGGGGAGTATATAGTGTATCACAATGTTGGGTACATAGTAGCCACTAAATAAATATTCATCAGATTGAATTACTTGGAACAAAGTCTGCCATTTCCCAAAGATAAATCCAGCAGCAACTGTTTTTCCTGGGTAGAAATGTGAAGTCCTCCTACCCTATCCCCACCTCCCTGCCATGATGGCCACAGAATAATCCCATGAGGAAGACTGTGTACTAGATGGTAACATTTTTTTTTCATTTTCCTGCAATCCCTTCCTCTTAATGTGAAAAAGTCACAATGGAAAAAGCCAGGATTTATTTTTACAGCTTCATGTTTCAAAGCTTCCTTAATGAACATGTAGCACACTGGCACCCTCTAGCTTCAGCTAGAGCAGGAGGAACCACCAAAATAAATGATAATGATAACTACTCAAATTTATAGAGAGTTTTAAGGGAATTGGGTCAAATTCCAATAGAAATGGGGCCACTATACCATACATAAAGACTCTGGAGGCTGCATATTGACTTAGAAAACCACACACTAACATTATCTATTTTCTATTATATTTTTATTTGTTTTCTTAAATATTTCCCAAATACATTTTAATTTGCTTCTGGGGATACTCAGGGAGTATTGTAAGAATAATGTGCTACATAGGATTTGTGTCTGACACATCTGCTTTAAGATATATAAACAAAGGGCACTACTTGCTACAATTCTATTAGGCAAATATTGCAAATTTCATTAATTCCATTTAACAGAGGAATCACTGATAGTGACTGTAGAACCAGTCTTGACAGTTAAGATCTGAGTTTGTGTCCTTCTGACACATACTGGCTGTGTAACCCTGGGCAAGTCATTTAAGCCTTTAGTGTTCTGGGCATCTCTCTAAGACAATAAATTGCAGAGCTTCTTTATTTGGGTAGGAATTGGTGACTTAATTCAGAAATTTCAATCGTGTCTGATTCTTTATAATCCCATTTGAGGTTTTTTTAGGAATGGAGTGACTTGCCGTTTTCTTCTCTAACTTATTTGGCAGAAGAGCAAATTGAGGCAAACAGGGTTAAATGACTTGCCCAGGGTCACATAACTAGGAAGTAACTGAGGCCAGATTTGAACTCAAGAAGATGAGTCTTCCTGCATCCAGGCCCAGTACTCTATCCACAGCACACCTAACTGCCAAGGAATTGCTACATCAAATGAAAAAATAGGTCCGTTAGTTAACAGATGAGGAAAGTAAACAGATGAGAAAATTACAATTAATAATAACAAAATATAATAGCAATTAAGAAACCAAGACTCTGAAATTGCCCATACTCATATGTACTAAGTGCCTATGGTAGGATCTGAACCTGGGTCTCCTGATTCCCAAACCTAGTGTTCTTTCTACTATTGTCTACTGCCACAGACGATTCATCCATCCTAGGATTTTGGATTAGAACTTCTCAGAGCACCAGTCATGACCTAAGAAGGGAGAATTGGCTGGGACAGAATCATACATCTGCCCTGCTGCTATTGTTCAATCATTTTCAGTGACATAAACTACTTAGGAAGCAATCAGAGGCTGGGCAGGAGTTCACATATATCTGTGCAGTGTGTGAATCTACAAAGCTCCTGGGTACATGTGAGAGGTATTTTATCACTCTATTATTAGGAGTAGCAGCAATCAATAAATAAATGAATTACGTTGCATTTGTGCCCCATAGTTTAAAGGGCTATAGCAAAAGTTGCAGAGCTATTAGTTCTGTACAGAAATGTAATTCTGAGACACTTCACAGCTACCAGAAGAGATGTATTTCCTCTCAGCTAACATTAAATACTGGGCAGCAAAGAGAGACAGGGTAGTGTTGATAACAGGTTACAAGATTATTCTTTTCATGAATCTGATTCTAGTGGATGTTTTCATAGATGGCTATGGCTAGGGGCCACTGTACCCTATGTGTCTTGAAGGGTAGGAAAAGGTCTTCCTAGTAAATAATCTCTCTCCTACTAGCCTGTTTTATTTCTTACTAAGATTCAGTCATTATGGGCCTTTTTAGGAAGTTGCAAATTGATCACAAGAAGGGCATCATGGCTTTGTGAAGAGAGAATTGGTCCTCAAGTCAGGAAGACTCATATCTGTGTTGGTAGACCTATGGCACATGTGCCAGAGCATGCTGGAAGGGGCTGCTTCCCTCCCCCTATCTATTGTGCCTGAGGACATTTTTTACATGACCCATCCCTTAGCCCAGCAGCACAAATGGGAGTGCTTCCTCCCTATCCTGTCTGGGGTATAGCAGGGGGCTCACGTGGTGTGAGGGTTGCAGTTTGGGCACTTGGTCTATAAAAGGTTCACCATCACTGCCTTTGCCTAGGTTCAGGTTATCCCTCAATAGTACACTCACTTGCCTCTGTCCCTGTTACTCAAGGGCTGGAGGGTAGAGCAAAAAAACATTCCTCCCAAAGTCTTCCTTTAAATAGTGTCCAGAAAGGTGGCCAATTCCTCAATTCCTTATAGCTGCACTTCTTCATTTTGACTCCATACTGGGTATTTACCCAACAATCCCTTTTCAGATTCCTTTTGTGTACTGTATTACCTCATTTGCTTGGAAGCTCCTTGAGGGTAAGGACTGTCTTTCTTTTTCTTGTTTGTATATCCAGCAATTAGCACAATGCTTGGCATATGGTAAGTGCCTAATAAATGTCTTTTTTTTTAATTATATTATTGAGTTGTTACTTTTGACTCATGCTAACTTTGGACCCAAGAGCTCTAAGATAAAAGTTGAAAAGCAGATGTGGATCTACATTGATAGAGGGAATTGATTAATTGGAAATTCTCTGTATCAATTAATTCAAGGGCCATATGAAACAAACAAATCTTGATCACAGCATTGGGCTACATTAGGTAGGAAAATTAGCTAACATCCACAGGGAGACTATTTTCATCTCACTTATTGATTTATTCCACAAATATTTATTAAATGCTTGTATTTGCAAACCTCTACTGAGATAGAAAGATAGGAGATAGAAATTGTCTCTTCCCCTCAAATAGCTTAAAATCTAGCAAGGGAAATAAGTTATACCCACAAATTTCGATGAAATAGGAAGAATGTGATAAGCACTCTAAGAGATGAGCCAGGTTTTATGGGAGCTCAGGGGATAAGGAACATTTATGACAGGAAGACTCCTTACCTCTTAGAGCAGAGAGACTTGTCCCTCCATCAAAGGAACACAGACCAAGTAAGGGAGAATGAACAACTAGGCAGCATCCTGAGGTCTTGCAGATGCTGGGATGCAGGACCAGTAGGAATTTAACCATTGAGATCACAGTGGGTGAAATATATGCAAAGAAAAAGAAATAACCTCAGACAAACCTTATCTGCTTGCTAGGATCCTATAGCAGCCCTAAAACTAGACTGATCTGAAAGGAAGCAGGCTATGTACAACTGTAAAAGAGGTGATAAATAGTTTTCTTCCAAGAGGACAAAGAAGTGTGAAGTTCTTTTAGCAACCAAGGAAGGTTATAGTTGTAAGGATAAATAATTTTGAAAGACTGAGAAATTCCTAATCAGCACTGGGATCAACTAGAATTCCAAGGAATTTATGATGAAATGTGCTATTCACTTTCTTTTTCCCCTCCTTTTCTTCCCTCTTTTCCTTCCCTCCTTTCCTTCCCTCCCTCCTTCCTTCCTTCTGAAATAAATAAGTTTGACCACTGCTAGATGTAACTAGGTTTGGTTTAGAGTTCCTTACTCCCTCCCTCCCATCCTTCCTTCCTTCCTTCCTTCCTTCCTTCCTTCCTTCCTTCCTTCCTTCCTTCCTTCCTTCCTTCCTTCCTTCCTTCCTTCCTTCCTTCCTTCTTTCCTTCCTTCCTTCCTTCCTTCCTTCCTTCCTTCCTTCCTTCCTTCCTTCCTTCTTTCCTTCCTTCCTTCCTTCCTTCCTTCCTTCCTTCCTTCCTTCCTTCCTTCCTTCCTTCCTTCCTTCTTTCCTTCCTTCCTTCCTTCTTTCCTTCCTTCCTTCCTTCTTTCCTTCCTTCCTTCTTTCCTTCCTTCCTTCCTTCCTTCCTTCCTTCCTTCCTTCCTTCCTTCCTTCCTTCCTTCCTTCCTTCCTTCCTTCCTTCCTTCCTTCCTTCCTTCCTTCCTTCCTTCCTGTGTCCCTCCTCCTCCCTTCTCTCTTTGTTTCTCTCTCTCTCTCAAATGGAGATAATAGCCCCTACCTCATAGGATTGCTATGAAGATCAAATAAGTGCATATATTTAAGCACTATGCACTAAGCACTATGCAAGTATTTAAGCACTATGCACACTTAAAACACTACATCAAATATAGTTATTATCATTCTGAAATAATTGATGCTCACTAGCTTACCCAGAGTCACACTGTGACAGAGTTAGGATTTGGATTGGAGACCTCTGACTCCCAATCCAGGGTCAGTCCACTCCACCAAGTATCCAGTGAAGGAAGAAAAAGTGGGCCTTGCCCTCTGGTAGGATGTGTTTTGTGATCTGTAAAATAATTGATTCTTTGCTGATGTGCTATTTGCTTAATTTAGGGGCAACAACTGAACTAAGTATACTTGAATCTGAAAAGCCAGTGTCCTGCTATAATTACAATTGCATTTGCTAGGAGGCTGATGATTACTCTTAATTTGAGTATTTCATTTAGTGCCTGGAAGCAAGAGATTAAAAAGAGCATTTTACCTTCCTAGGATAACATTTTTCTTCCAATTGTTATAATAGCTTTGTCTCTCTCAGCTGCTATTGCTTCTTTTCTTTTTCCTCCCTACCCTTCAAGCTTCAGTGCCAGCCAATCTCAATGTGTCCAGCCCCCATTCCTTTCCCTCCCTTCTCCCATTTACCAAGTTCTTCTTGCTCTAGTGGCCCTGATGCCATTTTTGCATTGGATAAGGGGTACAGAGAGGGACCTGCTAAGTTCAAGTTTGGAGGGTATCTGCAGCTTAGTGGGGTCAGTATTGGTTGAGGGTAGGGAAGGACCTTTATTTCACAAGTTGGGAATTTTATCAGCTGACTCAGGTGGGTTTTTAGGTCTTCTTATGGGAAATGTATCTTCACAAAGGGCACAGGAGAAGTTGGTGGGTGTTATGATTTAAGGTGTGCCAAGAAGACAATCCTGGCTGCTGGACAAAACAATTCCTACCCACATTGATTTTTTTCTCTTCTGGATCTCCCTGACCATACATCTCCCCTATATAATTTTCTACTTTGGGAACCAATAGGTATACTGGAGTTGGGAAACAGGCCTAGCAACTTGCCTAAGGTCACTACCTAGCTTTAATGACAGCTGACATTTACATAGCCTTAAAGTTTACAAAGCAAAGCACACTGTACACGTTCTATCATCTGAATGGCATAGCCGCTCTGGGAGATACTTTTTGTTTTGTTTTGTTTTGTTTTTGTCCAGAGTTCTGGTTTCCTGTGGTAAAGGGATCTTTCTATAACAGAAGCCCTTGATGGCTGCAGATGACCACTGATTCTGGAATTTAGTGTCTGGCATGGGGAGTTGGCTTTACCATATAACTAAGCATCAGGTATTATGTTTATTTTACAGCTAAAGAAAGTCAGGTTCATAGCCAGGATCCGGCAGCTGCTATGGCAAAGGCAGAATTGGAACTCAAACCTTCTTGACTTAAAGTCCAATACTCTTTTCACCAGGTGATACTGGCACAACTAGCTATATGTTATCAACTGAACCATTTTTCCTGGTTTTGTTGTTTCTCATTCAATTTAATTCAACAAATATTTTTACTGAGATTGCCCTGGGCATCAGGGGTTCTGAGAGGTAAGCTCTCACTTTTTCTTGCCTGGAATGAGGCCTTATATATCATTTCCTGGCCCCAGCAATTCATCCTCCAGTAGCAGCCCTATTCCTTTCCAGCTCCCCTATATATGCTCCTTCCCCCATTCTAATGTAAGCTCCTTTAGGGCAGAAACTACTTTTTTTTTTTATAACCCTAGCACCTTGCACATTGCCTGGAACATAATAAGCACTGAATAAATTCTCCATCTCTAAAGTCTCTTTGTCTCTCTGTCTCTCTTCTCCCCTTCTTACTCTCTACTCCTTCCCTCCTCTCTTTCTCCATCTCCCTCTCTCCTTCCTCTTTTTCTTTCTTCCTCTCTCCTCTTTCCTATCTTTCTTTCTTGTTCCTTTCTCTTTGTCCTCCCATTTTTCCTCTCTCCTTCCCTCCCTATCTTTTCTCCCCTCCCCTCTCTCTTTCTCCTCTTCCCTCTTATCTCTCTCTCTCTCTCTTTCTCCCTCTCCCTGTCTCTGTCTCTCTCCCTCTTTCCTCTGTCTCTGTCTCTTGTCTCTATCTCTGTCTCTCCTCCCCTCTGCCTATCTCTCTATCTTTCTCATCTATCAGATTAGGGCACTATGCTAGATGGTGTAGATATGGGGAAAAAAAGTCACTGTCCTCAAGAAGCTTCTATTTATAATTGTAAAATTGTCAGTTGTTGGCATAGTAGGATCTGACAATTATAGTTTGCATTCGGGTATCATTTTAAGGTTTGCAAAGTGTTTTACATATATCATCTGGTTTTATCTTCACAACAGTCTTATAAAAGGTGTTAATTAAATGTCAGAGGCAGGATTTGAACTAAGGTCTTCCTGTTTCCAAATTCAGCACACCATCCTCTAGACTGCCTTGCTACTTGTGCAGTATGGTAGAAGATGAGGGAGAGGGCTTGGGTTCAAATTCAATGTTTCCTACTTTTTAGTTACATGACCTTCGGTTCTGTCTCGATTTCCTCTTTAGGAACGGATTGTTTGACTAGATGCCCCCCCAGGTTCCTTCCAGCCCTTCCTTCCAACAGTCTTAGATTTTATGGTTCTTCTGTGTCCTTAACACATGCCAGACTTTGATCTGGTCATAGAGCCAACAAATCCTCAATAGGCAATGAGTTTCTGCTGTTTTCTATGGGCTTCATACAGGCTCCCTCTTCTGGTGTTCAGTGGAACAAAAAAAACAACAAAAAAAAAAACAACTGGGGCTCTTGAGAGGAAACCAGTGTTAAGGGAGAATGAGGAGAAAGAAAGGAAGATTCTGGAAGGCTAAACAGTTACTGCTTTCAAGGACAATGGTGAGGTATTTCCTTCAGAGAATAGTCAAGATTCTGATTTCATTATCTGAAGATGGATGCTGAGATCAGAGATCTAATGCAGTGCGGAATTTGGCAGAAAGCCTAGGTTTGAATTCTAGCTCTGTATATGTGTTTCCTGTGTGACCTTGGACAAGACATTTACTTTCTCTACTCCTCGGTTTCTATAAAATGATGTTACTGAATTAGATGAACCCTCAGATCTCTTCCCTTCTAGCTCTAAATCTATGATTCTAAGTAAGAAGAGTCAGTGTCAATAAATATTTATTGAACACCTGCTATGTGCTAGACACTATGCTACCCTTCTAGGGATTTAAAGAAAGATGTAAAACAGTCTCTGCCTTCAAAGAACTTACAGTCAAATTGGGAAGACAACTTAAAAAAAAAAAGCCGAAAGGAGGGTGAGGAGGGAGCAGAGCCTTGCATGCACAGAAGCAAAGATAGGAAATGATTGAAGGAGATAATGAATTTATGAGTTAATTTCATATTGCAGAATGATGGGTGTTTTACAGATTGATGGATTTCTGGAGATGACGAAATTCAGAAAAAGATTTTGGTGTTGATCAGTCATGTCTGACTCTTTATGACAATCCTTGGCAAGGATTCTAGAGTGGTTTGAGATTTCCTTCTCTAGTGGATCCTTTTATCAGGCAATCAGAAGTTAAATGACTTTCCCAGGATCATGTAGCTAGGAAGTGTCTGAGACCACATTTGAATTCAGGTCTTCCCAACTCCAAGCCCAGTACTCTTAAACTCTTCAGAAAAGTAGGTGGATGGTAAATAATGAGAATTCCCTGGGTGCCATCCCAAAATAGTGGAGGATCTAAGAGGAATTCCCCTATGCCTATCCTTCGCCTTCTCCAATAAGAGGGGAAAGGGGGTGTTGAGGAGGTAAGAATTTCTGAGCCGATTTCATCAACAGGATAGTAAAGAACTCACCCAGTGAGGTCTAGTAAGCTTCATGATAGCCTTCTCGACAAGAAAGGGAAAAACCTCAGTCACTAGGACTTGAGTCACTTTTAAGAGGTACTCAGGTAGAGTGAAAAGAGAATTGGGCTTAGTCAAAAGCCCTCTGTTCACACTGGTCTTGACACTTAATATATAAGTGACAATGGTCTCCAATGGTCTTTTTTTCCCAAAATAAGAGTGATATAACACTTGTGCTAGTGACCCCACAGGATTGTTGTAATGAAAGTGCTAAATAAAGTTGGGTTGTTAGTATTAAGGGCTGCAGTCTGGCAGGCTGTGGTGGGGCTATTTTAGGAGAGAATTGGATATATAAAGTGGTTGAATGGGGAGATGCTGAAAATAGGGGGACAGTGATGATTTGAGGCTAATAGCTGATTAGCTAGTCTACTTGGGTCTCACTTTTCCAGAGCAAGTCCTACCACATCTTCCTCTCAAGATTCTAGGAGTACTCTGGGGACTTGAGGTATTTCTTCCCTTATATACCTTTAGCTCATGCCCCAAATGGTTAACCTACATTGTTAGGTGCCAATAACTAGCTAATGTCTCCTTTCTATTCTTTTTAAACCATGACCTTCTGTCTTTGAATCAATGCTAAGTATCAGTTCAAAAGCAGAAGAGTGGTAAGGGTTAGGTAGTTGGGGTTAAGTGACCTGCCCAGGGTCACACAGCTGGGAAGTGTCTGAGGCCAGATTTTAACCCAAAGCCTCTCATCTCCAGACCTGGCTCTCTCTGACCACTGAACCACCTAACTTCCCCCTCCTTTCCATTTAAGTATTTCATATTAATTCACTCTTACAAAGGGATATTTACTTTTGAAAATAATATAAGAACAAAAATACAGGTACTTTCCCCCACCTGTGGGAGACAATCTTTCCTAACCCATTTATCTTTGGGAAGAATGGGCACAAATCTAGTTTAATTTCTACATAACAATGGTCCCACCAAGTTCACATCCAAATATAGCACTACAACTGGATGAATATTTTAGCTATCAGTTTCAGAGGTCATTCCCAAAGGTCACATAGTTTTCCCAAGGCATGGATGCCATGGTGGCTGCAGAATTCAACATGGGCTCATATATCCTGAGTTTCCAAAAGCTCATTCTCTTGACCTTTTGAAACTCACCAAGTTGGGCCACCTTTAATTAAAATGCAAAAAGAATGGGAGGGGGGGTAGGCACCTGAGTAGCTCAGTTGATTGAGAGCCAGGCCTAGAGATGAGAGGTCCTGGTTTCAAGTCTGGCCTCAGACACTTCCTAGCTGTGTGACCCTCAGCAAGTCACTGAACCCCCATTGTCTAGCTCTTACCACTCTTCTGTCTTGGAACCAATACATAGTATTGATTCTAAGGTGGAAGGTATGAGCTTTAAAAACAAAATACAAAATACAATGCAAAACAAACCAAAAAAAAACCTATGGCAACAAAACAGGCCTATTTTCATGGAGCTCCATGTCAGCCACAGAGGAGTGAAGACCCAAAGTCTCTCCCCATTCAGCATTCTCTCTCTGTGGATACCCTCGATGAAAGTAGGAAACCAAAATGGAACTGAAGAGAAAATTACTGAACCTGTAATTCTCGTCCTTTCTGAATGTCTCTTAAGCAAAGAGATTCCTACTAATTATGTAGTTAGTCATCTAGAACCAGCCACAGATTGTTCATGTCTCCTCAACATCTCCCCAAGGTATTTCCATTATATGTCATCATGACTCTCACAGAAACAGCCTTTCCAGCTTCTCCCACAAGAGGAATTTGTATCAGTTGAGCACACTGATGTCCTTTGAGTATAAACTCAATCTATTACATCTGTTTCATACAAATTGTTTCTTAACTCTAAGGACAATTTGATTTCTAGAAATCACCAGGGTTGAGCTGGTAGACTCTTTATCCTGTCTCCTCCACATCATCATCATTATGATGCATTTATTAAGGTACTACTATGTGCCACTACTGTGATATGTACTGGGTAGACAGAAAAGCAAAAGATAGTTCTTTTACTCAAGGCACTCACATTGTAATGAGGGAATCAGCATGCAAACAAATATGTACATACAAGATATAAACAGTATAGATGCAAAGTTATTTCAGAGAGGTGGCATAAGCATGCAGGGAGAACTACTGAAAATTAAAGAAGAACTTAACAAAACAGAAAACAAAAACCACTGAATTGATAAGTAATTTTTAAAACTCAATAAAATAGATGCTATTCTAATTGATGAAAAAAAGGAGGGAAGACAAGTTACTAGTATTAAAAATAAAAGGGAATCCACAAATGAAAAGGAAATAAAAGACATCATTACAAATGATTTTACTCAATTATATGCCCCCAAACCCAGCAATTTAAATTAAATAAATTAATATTTTTAAAATATGAAAAACTCAAATTAACAGAACAAGAAATAAAAAAACTAACCCAATTTCAGAGGAAAGAATTGAGGAAGCCATAAGTGTACTTCCAAAAGAAAAAAAAAATTCAGGATCAGTTGGATTTGCAAATGAATTCTATTAAATATCCAAAGAAAAATTGATTCCAATGTTGCATTAATTGTTTAAAAGATAAAAAAGGGAAGAATCCTACTGCATTTCCTCTATGGTATCAATATGGTCTTGATACATAGGAGAATCAAAAGAGAAAAATAAAATCATAAACCATTATCAGTAATTAACATAGATATGAAAATTAAATAAAATATTAGTAAAGTGACAAAAACAATATATCACAAAATTTTATACACTGTAACCAGATTGTATTTATACCCCAAATGCAAGATTGGATATGGTGGGGTGGGCAAGGAGAGTTAGAATAAGATTTTGTCCAAAGAATTGATTATCAGTTCAGTTTGATTCCATGGTAAAGAAAGAAGCTTATATGATAATATAGTAACAGAGTAGCTAATAAAAGAAGAAACAAGTAGGTAAGTAAAGTAAGGTAAGGAGATAAGGAGGTGTGGGGTAAGGGGTTTTCAGGAATGCTTTTTGTCTTGATTAGTTACTAAGGAAGTGATCATTTGTTTGGGTGGTTTTTGTCCTGTTATTCTCAAGGAACTGATATCACTTTACCCCTGTAAAATTGATATTTGAACTCTGGACTTCAATCCCCACAATTCCTTGCTCCACTTCCCCAGAATGCTTTGTAATCTCACACAATTCTGAGGTGGGCCGAGATCGAGGAAGGATTTAAGCTGATGGCAAAGGCTTTTGGGCTCTTTTGAACTTCCGTTTTGGAGCAGATGTGGCTCTTTCCATAATGTAGGTGAGGTCTTGTCTAGGCCTCTGGCCTAGGCACGTGTTCCTTATCCTGTATTTTCTTTAATTCTTAATCTTTAATAAACCTCATAAAAATATAATACTCCTTGCAGAGAGAAACTAATTTCAGATGCCTCAGTCTCCCCCTAAATTTTAATCTTAACAGTTGGCGACCTAATGGGAAAAAAAACTCTCAATCTTCTGATTTAATCTTTATAGCTAGTGCCTAGAATTTTTTTTAAGCCACGTCTGTCCAAGATGCTTTTTAGAAAACTATCTTGATCAGCTCCTGCCTGCGGCCCTCTCCTGCTCCTGCTTCTGCAGCCTCTCACCTTGTGCCCAAGCTCCCGGCCCTGCTTGTCTTTTATTTTTTACCCTCGCAAAGCTGTTGATCAGCTCCTGCCTGCCTGCCGCCACCATCCACTTCGGACAGCTGCTTCTCCCACCCCCACCCCGGCTGCCCGCTCCACTCCGCCCTGCTTGTCTGTGCTCTGGCCCTGGCCCAGCGGACTTTCTCTCACTCACCTGGCCCACCTGATTCAACCAAGATTGCAATCACCTTGTGACCTGCCTGCCCAACAAACCCAGTTCCTTGGAGCAGATTGCTTAGGACTCATTTCTATCATCTGGTAACAAAACTGAGGGGGGGGGCAGTATTGGCTCCACGTGGGTGGCCTGGGCTCCATGTGGACTGGGGCAGGAGGAGGTATCCGAGCAGGGGAGAGAGAAAAGAGAGAGAGAAGAAACAGACTTTTCAAACAGAAACTTAAAAAGCAATGGGCTGTTTAAAAGGATACCTTTTGACTCTTCTGGTAATTTCATTGACTTCACCTGCCTGTCAGGGAGCAGACTTAGCCCAAAGATTCAACTTTGGAGGGGCAAATGGGTGGCTCAACTAACTGAGAGCCAGACATAAAGACATGCGGTCCTGGGTTAAAATCTGGCCTCAGATACTTCCCAGCTGTGTGGCCCCGAGCAGATCTCTCAGACCCCATTGCTTAGCCCTTACCACTCTGCCTTCAGACAATATGCATTTAAATGGATAAACACACCTAAGGAACTTTAAAGACTAGAGGCTATATTTTAAGGCATTTCAGACTCCAACGGTTTATAAAAATCTCTGACTCTATTGCATTTTTTCTGATTGTTTTGTTATGGTTTAACTTTGTGATTTTAAGTTCATATATTACTGGATTCAATATTCTGTTACACTGAAGGTTGATTGAATTTATTTTGAATGTACTGAGTTTGGAAATTCTGTTGTTTTCCCCTATAACTGTGCTGAACAAATATTATTGTAATTAAGCCCATATTAAAAAAAAACAGCCTTTCTATTTTGACTTTGTAAATTATCACATAGATGGACTTCAGGACTGGTTATAATTGTATAACAACCTTGGAAAAATTTAATGTGCTAAATACCTCAAATGATTTTAAGGGTTTTTTAAATATGATTTTTGGAATTTTTTAACAATCTCTGGTTATTTTTGCCTGCCCCTACCATGAGGTAAGGCCCATTCTAGTAGCTGAAGTGAAATACATTTTATAAACCCCAACCTTCCCACATGTGAATGGAAGTTGGGCAGTTAATCTCAGGGCATTTGTATCCCTATAAGCCTCCAAAAAAGGAGCATGTTTTATTTATACTCTTCAGCTCACTACTTAACTTCTACCAGAATATATAGATTTCTGGAATATGTTCTTAACCCAAGATGAGTTTTACTTTGTTTAAAAAATATGTTTATTACCAAGGTTGAAAGATTGCTATGATTGTAAAAACTGTGACAAATATCCATCAATTCATAGATTTAAAAATGCCATGCAGCAACTTATATGAAATATGAAAGTGTGTTTGTTTACTATTGTAATTAATTGGACTATTGAGAATTTTGGGGATTTTGATAACTACATATTTGTACTACTGTATGTTTAAAGATGAAAAATTGTTAACCTTGTTCAATTCATTTGCCTTCTACTCACAGTGAGCATGGCCAGATATTAAGAGGAAATGGATCTCATTTTTGGTGAGAAAGCCTTGCATTTTATATTTTCTTTTTTTCTTTTTCTTTTTTTTAATTTTATAGTATTTTATTTGATCATTTCCATGCATTATTCATTAAAGACAAAGATCATTTTCTTTTCCTCCCCCCCACCCCCTGTAGCCGAAGCGTGATTCCACTGGGTATCACATGTGTTCTTGATTCGAACCCATTCCCATGTTGTTAATATTTGCATTAGAGTGTTTGTTTAGAGTCTCTCCTCTGTCATGTCCCCTCAACCACTGTAGCCAGGCTGTTGCTTTTCCTCGGTGTTTCTACTCCCACAGTGTGTCCTTTGCTTATGGATAGTGTTTTTTCTCCTAAATCCATGCAGATTGTTCAGGGACATTACACCGCCACTAATGGAGAAGTCCACTACGTTCGATTATACCACAGTGTGTTTGTCTCTGTGTACAATGTTCTCCTGGTTCTGCACCTCTCGATCTGCATCACTTCCTGGAGGTTGTTCCAGTCTCCATGGAATTCCTCCACTTTATTATTCCTTTTTGCACAATAATATTCCATCACCAACATATACCACAATTTGTTCATCCATTACCCAATTGACGGGCATCCCCTCGTTTTCCAATTTTTGGCCACCACAAAGAGTGCAGCTATGAATATTTTTGTACAAGTCTTTTTGTCCATTATCTCTTTGGGGTACAGTCCCAGCAGTGCTATGGCTGGATCAGAGGGTAAACATTCTTTTATCGCCCTTTGTGCATAGTTCCAAATTGCCCTCCAGAATGGTTGGATCAGTTCACAACTCCACCAGCAATGAATTAATGTCCCTACTTTGCCACATCCCCTCCAGCATTCATTACTTTCCATAGCTGTCATGTTAGCCAATCTGCTAGGTGTGAGGTGATATCTCAGAGTTGTTTTGATTTTCATCTCTCTGATTATAAGAGATTTAGAACACTTCTTCATGTGCTTATTAATAGTTTTGATTTCTTTATCTGAAAACTGCCTATCCATGTCCCTTGCCCATTTATCAATTGGGGAATGGCTTGATTTTTTGTCCAATTGACTTAGCTCTTTATAAATTTGAGTAATTAAACCTTTGTCAGAGGTTTTTATGAAGATTTTTTCCCAATTTGTTGTATTCCTTCTGATTTTAGTTACATTGGTTTTGTTTGTACAAAAGCTTTTTTAATTTGATGTAGTAGAAATGATTTATTTTATATTTTGTGATTCTTTCTATGTCTTGCTTGGTGTTAAAGTCTTTCCCTTCCCAAAGGTCTGACATGTATACTATTCTGTGTTTACCCAATTTACTTATGGTTTTCTTCTTTATGTTTAAGTCATTCACCCATTTTGAATTTATCTTGGTGTAGGGTGTGAGGTGTTAATCAATTCCTAATCTCTCCCACACTGTCTTCCAATTTTCCCAGCAGTTTTTATCGAATAGTGGATTTTTGTCCCAAAAGCTGGGATCCTTGGGTTTATTGTATACTGTCTTGCTGAGGTCATTTGCTCCCAGTCTATTCCACTGATCCTCCTTTCTGTCTCTTATCCAGTACCAAATTGTTTTGATGACTGCTGCTTTGTAATATAGTTTGAGGTCTGGGACTGCAAGGCCCCCTTCATTTGTGTTTTTTTTTTCATTATTTCCCTGGATATCCTTGATCTTTTGTTATTCCAGATGAACTTTGTTATGTTTTTTTTCTAAATGAGTAAAGAAATTTTTGGGGAGTTCCATGGGTATGGCACTAAATAGATAAATAAGTTTGGGTAGGATGGTCATTTTTATTATATTGGCTCGTCCTATCCATGAGCAGTTAATGTTTTTCCAATTGCTCAAGTCTAGTTTTAGTTGTGTGGCGAGTGTTTTGTAGTTGTGTTCATATAGTTCCTGTGTTCGTCTCGGGAGATAGATTCCTAGGTATTTTATTTTGTCTAAGGTGATTTTGAATGGGATTTCTCTTTCTAGTTTTTGCTGCTGAGCTGTGTTGGAGATATATAGAAAAGCTGATGACTTATGTGGGTTTATTTTGTATCCTGCAACTTTGCTAAAGTTGTTGATCATTTCAATTAGCTTTTTGGTTGAATCTCTTGGATTCTTTAAGTAGACCATCATGTCATCTGCAAAGAGTGATAACTTGGTGTCCTCCTTGCCTATTTTGATGCCTTCAATTTCTTTTTCTTCTCTAATTGCTACTGCTAGTGTTTCTAGTACAACGTTAAACAATAGTGGTGATAATGGGCATCCTTTTTTCACTCCTGATCTTATTGGGAATGCGTCTAGTTTATCCCCATTGCAGATGATATTAGCTGATGGTTTTAGATATATACTGTTTATTATTTTTAGGAATGACCCTTCTATTCCTATGCTTTCTAGTGTTTTTAATAGGAATGGGTATTGTATTTTATCAAATGCTTTTTCTGCGTCTATTGAGATAATCATGTGGTTCTTGCTGGTTTGCTTGTTGATGTGGTCAATTATGTGGATGGTTTTCCTAATGTTGAACCAGCCCTGCATCCCTGGTATAAATACTACTTGATCATGGTGAATGATCCTTCTGATCACTTGCTGGAGTCTTTTTGCTAGTATCCTATTTAAGATTTTTGCATCTATATTCATTAGGGAGATTGGTCTATAGTTTTCTTTCTCTGTTTTTGACCTGCCTGGTTTTGGAATCAGTACCATGTTTGTGTCGTAAAAGGAGTTTGGTAGAACTCCCTCTTTGCTTATTATGTCAAATAGTTTGTATAGTATTGGGATTAACTGTTCTCTGAATGTTTGATAGAATTCACTGGTGAATCCATCAGGCCCTGGGGATTTTTTCTTAGGAAGTTCTTTGATGGCCTGTTGGATTTCATTTTCTGATATGGAATTATTTAAGAATTCTATTTCTTCTTCTGTTAGTCTAGGCAGTTTGTATTTTGTATATATTCATCCATATCACTTAAATTGGTGTATTTATTGCCATATAATTGGGCAAAGTAATTTTTAATGATTGCCTTAATTTCCTCTTCATCAGAGGTGATGTCCCCCTTTTCATCTTTGATGCTGTTAATTTGCTTTTCTTCCTTCCTTTTTTTAATTAGATTGACCAGTACTTTGTCTATTTTGTTTGTTTTTTCAAAGTACCAGCTTCTTGTCTTATTAAATCAATTTAATTTATTAAATCAATAGTTCTATCACTTTCAATTTTATTAATTTCTCCCTTAATTTTTAGGATTTCTAGTTTGGTTTTCTGCTGGGGGTTTTTAATTTGGTTGCTTTCGAGTTTTTTTATTTGCATTTCCAATTGATAGATCTCTGCTCTCCCTAGTTTGTTAATATATGCACTCAGGGATATCAATTTACCTCTGATTACCGCTTTGGCTGCATCCCAAAAGGTTAGAAAGGATGTCTCACCATTGTCATTTTCCTCAATGAAATTATTAATTGCTTCTATGATTTCTTCTCTAACTAAACGATTTTGGAGTATCATATTGTTTAGTTTCCAATTAGTTTTTTATTTAGTTTTCCATGTACCATTACTGATCGTTATTTTTATTGCCTTGTGGTCTGAAAAGGCTGCATTTATTATTTCTGCTTTTCTGCATTTGTGTGCCATGTTTCTGTGACCTAATGTATGGTCAATCTTTGTGAATGTGCCATGTGGTGCTGAGAAGAAGGTGTATTCCTTTTTATCCCTATTTATTTTTCTCCATATGTCTATTAATTCTAATTTTTCTAAGATTTCATTCACTTCTTTTACCTCTTTCTTATTTATTTTTTGATTTAATTTATCTAAATTTGATAATGGTTGATTCAAGTCTCCCACAGATATGGTTTTACTGTCTATTTCTTCCTTCAGTTCTCCTAGTTTCTCCATTAGAAATTTGGGTGCTATATTATTTGGTGCATACATGTTGATTAGTGATATTTCCTCATTATCTAAAGTCCCTTTTAAGAAAATATAATTAATTACCTTCCCTATCCCTTTTGATCAGGTCTATTTTTGCTTTGGCTTTATCAGATATCACGATTACCACTCCTGCCTTCTTTCTGTCAGTTGAAGCCCAGAAGGTCTTACTCCGTCCTTTAATTCTGACCTTGTGGGTGTCTACCCGCCTCATCTGTGTTTCTTGGAGACAACATATGGTAGGGTTTTGGATTCTAATCCATTCTTCTATTCGTCTACGTTTTATGGGTGAGTTCATCCATTCATGTTCAATGTTATGACTGTCACTTGTGGACTCCCTGGCATTTTGATATCCTTCCCTAATTCTAACCTTTCTTCTTCAACTCTACTTTTTAGTCCAGTGATTTACTTTAAATCAGTCCCCTTTGTACTTCCCTTTCTACCCCCCTCCCATCTTATTCCCTCCCTTATTTTCCCCTGTAGTCTTTTTAAAATTTCCCCCCCATCCTCTCCCTCCCTTGTACTGCTTCCCTCCCCACCAGTCTGTTTTTTACCCTTCTGCTCCCCTATAGGGTGCAAATCTATTCTCTTCCCCAATGGATTGGATTGTTCTTCCCTCTTTGGGTCAGTTTCAAAGTACGTAAGAGTTGAGTATTTCCTATCTCCAACCTCTTTACCCTTCCAGTGTATCACTTCCTGTGCCTTCCTTCCATTTTATGTGGACCAATTGCAGTTTTAAAATTTTCTTAAGAATGCACAGGGGGTTTCTGAATTGTGACTGAGTTTAGCACATGGGTTGCAGGCCTCCCCTCACTTAAGGAAATGTGGGGGTGTATACGCTTCTGGTAATTAAATCTAAAAGTAGGCAGGGGATAGTTAATCCCATCTTCACACAATCTATATGTCTTATCTGAAAAGTAGCCCCATACTAATCAATTAGTTATTGTTTCTTTTGATTGTTTACAGCTACTCGGCAGGGTTTGTGGTACACTTCAGCCCACATAGGTAGGAAAACTACAAACTTAATTAACCATGATAACAAAATCAACAAAAATCATGTGATTATGTAGAAATATATCAAAAAAAACTTTTGACAAATTACAACACCTATTTCTGTTAAAAACACTAGAATAGGAGGTAGAGTATAGTGATTTCCCTCCTCAAAAAAAAAAAATCTCCAAACAGATATATGAAAGAAATAAAGACATTTTTGGGCCATAATTCTGAGCTGAAAAACTGACTTTATTTGTGAGTAAATAGAATCAGTGGTCAATCACCATTCCCAGTCTATGATAAAAGATGTCTTGTGGATGTTCACAGTTGTTTTTATAGGATTTTGACAGTTGAAACAAATCAATGATGAACAAAACCAAATATTTAAAGTATAACTATAGTTAAATTCTGGTACAAGGTTCAAGTATTTTATTGAACCTCTCACTACTATTTTCAGACAATATTTTAAGAAAAGATTTACTGATATTATAACAGACAATAACTCACAAGAAGAAACAAAGATATAAAAAGTTGTCTCTTTGAGTTATAGAATCTGAGGACTCTTCTATTGACATACATTCCTAGAAAAGCAAATACTAGTCCTACTTTTACAACTAACTTCATGATTGCTTCTACTATCTTTATTAAGAATCAGAAGATAATAAAGATGTGTACTTAACATAACTTTTACAATAGGAGCTTTTAAGCTAACTCTCAGTTAATTAAAAACTGGGACTAACCTTTCTAACATATAAAATGAATTAGTTTCATACTAAATAATATAGAAAGAAATTAAATGAAATAAATGCAAGTTAAGCTCTTCATCAAGAAAACATGTTAGGGGGCAACTGGGTGGCATAGTGGATTGAGAGCCAGGCCTAGAGATAGGAAGTCCTAGGTTCAAATCTAGCCTCAGACACTTCCCAGCTGTGTGACCCTTGGACAAGTCACTTAATCCGCATTGCCTAGCCCTTACCTCTCTTCTGCCTTGGAAACAATACACAATATTGACTCCAAGATGGAAGATAAGGGTTAAAAAAAGAAATAAAACATGTTAAATCAAATTCTGATTAGGAAATCTGAAGAAAAAATCATAGATCAATTTTTCCAGTCAAGGTCAGCATAGGGAGTCAGAGAGGTCTGTGGGCCCTGGGAAGGTAGTCTGTTCAGGAACATGGTTGAAGCAAGCATTCCATTACTGAGAGTGGTTCAAGGTCCAGAATAGAGGACCTTAAACTTGTGTAGGGTGCAAATACAGGTGCCAGCTGGAAATTCTGTCACTTACTTTCAAGTTCTGAGTCACAATACAGGATAGACAGAGGAGGGAATCTTCTCCTAGGGGAGGCTGTCCAGAGTGAGGAGGAGACTCAACCCTACCCTATGTTCCAAGAGAGAAATAAATTCAGAAGCAAGCAGCAGCACTGTGATTCATACCCCAGGAACAGATTGGGATCTCATTTCTAGCTTAGTATGAAGCCTGAAAGGGAATAACTAGGACAGGAATCCTAGATGAAGGGGAAGTCAGTCTATAATTCTGTTGCTTGGAACCAGCGGAGTTTCCCAACTGGCAAAAATATTGACTGAATCCACAACAGTCTTCTGTTGCTCAAATCAAAGCTCAGGTTATGAACTTGTAAAGCTCAAAACAAAAGGACTGTGATTATATTTGCCCTGGATCAGACCTCTTTTAGTTTTCCAACCTGAACAGTCTCTCAGATCCTAGATTAATAGAGCCTTAACTAACCCAAGAAAGTAGCAACAGGGAATCCTCTACAGAAGTATGCAGACCTTGGCCCTAATATAAAGTGTTAAATTCAGGAAGTAAGATGGAAGAATGAGCAAACCCCCCACCAAAAAAAAAAAGAAGAAGAAGAAGAAGAAGAAGAATTCCATCATGAAGAACTATTTTGGTGGGACTCTCAAGGCAAAATCCAGAATAAAAGAATAACTACAAACATTTATAAGCAATTCTGCAGAAAAGAAATAGCAATTTGAATACAAATTCAACTAGAATTCCTGAAAGAGATGAAGTAAGTGTTAAAAATGTTTTTTTTATAAAGAAAATGAGACTTCTAGAGGAAAAACATTGGAAAAGAAATGAGAGTTAAAAAAAAAAAACATTGGAAAGGGAGTTTGGTACAAGAGGCACAAAAACTTGTCCCAAAGCAACAACTTCCTGAAAATTAGAATGGACCAAATAGGAATAAACCAATTTAGAAAAAGATATATAGTTGTCCCGCATTATATTGTAGTTCAGTTGTGGCTTCACTGTACTGCGAGTTTAAAAAAAACAACCCAAACTAATACTATATTGTGAAGTTTTAGCTATATCCTGGTATTTTGTGATTGCACAAGTTTGCCAGTGTGATATTGTATATGGCATATTATTGACTGATGAAATGAAAAGCAACCAACCACAGTACTGTGTTCTGTATCTTGGGTACTGATTAGCTCAGTGACTATATAAAGCCTTAATATATATAGTGACAGAGGTTGGCATTAAAGAAAAAGTGCCAGGCTGAAGAGTGTGTGAAACTGATTATCTCAATGGGGGATGGCCCCAAGGGATTTGGAATCTTGTGGAGAAGACTCTGATTGGTAGAGGAGTTGCTCTTTCGGTCTTGAGAAGCCAAAGACAGAAGGTGGGAAAAAAACTTTCTCCTGAGGATTACCCACTTTTCCAGCTGGTGACTGGAAATCCCCCCCCCCCAACACTTCCCAAATGAAGGGACTTTCTGAAGAGAAACCTGAGTAGACTTTACCTCAGCTCCTGTTGCCCTGAGTCTGAACTGTGCCCAAGGGGCCAAACCCAGGGTGAGTCAACCTGATTTTCTCTCAGGGGGCTCAGCCTGCCAGGACTATATAAAGTTTTAATATATATACACATAATAAAATAAATATAACACCACTACTTTGTGGATTTTCACCTATCACAAGGTCACTGGAATATAAATCCTGTGGTAGGTGAGGGATCACTGTATTAAATTCAAGACTAAAAAAAAAAAGAAGAAGAAAATGTAAGTTATTTCAAAGCAAAAATGGTTAACCTAGAAAACAGATTGAGTAGAGGAAATTTAAAAATCTTTGGACAATCTGAAAAGCATGAATTACCAAAAAAAATTTTTTTTAAATGTAGGCATAATCTCATTAAATTTAAAAGCAAAACTGCCCAAGTTTTGTAGAACCAGATGGTAAAGTGAAAAAAGAAAGGATTCCTTGAAAGAAAGAAAGAAAGAAAGAAAGAAAGAAAGAAAGAAAGAAAGAAAGAAAGAAAGAAAGAAAGAAAGAAAGAAAGAAAGAAAGAAAGAAAGAAAGAAAGAAAGAAAGAAGGAAAGAAAGAAAGAAAGAAAGAAAGAAAGAAAGAAAGAAAGAAAGAAAGAAAGAAAGAAAGAAAGAAAGAAAGAAAGAAAGAAAGAAAGAAAGAAAGAAAGAAAGAAAGAAGAGAGAGAGAGAGAGAAGAGAGAAGAAGGAAGGAAGGAAGGAAGGAAGGAAGGAAGGAAGGAAGGAAGGAAGGAAGGAAGGAAGGAAGGAAGGAAGGAAGGAAGGAAGGAAGGAAGGAAGGAAGGAAGGAAGGAAGGAAGGAAGGAATTCAAGTACCAAGGAGCCACAGTCAGGATCACACACAATTTAGCAGTTACCACTAAAAAGGAATGGAAAACTTGGAATATGATCTGTTAGAAGGTAAAGAACAAAGGCTTATAGATAAGAATAATTTACCCAGCAAAATTTGGTAAAAACTTGTGGGACAAAATGGACTCTTTTCTTTTCTTTCCTTTCCTTTCCTTTCCTTTCCTTTCCTTTCCTTTCCTTTCCTTTCCTTTCCTTTCCTTTCCTTTCCTTTCCTTTCCTTTCCTTTCCTTTCCTTTCCTTTCCTTTCCTTTCCTTTTCTCTTTTCTTTTCCTTTCTTTTCTTTTCTTTTCTTTTCTTTCCTTTCCTTTTTCTTTTCTTTTCCTTTCTTTTCTCTTCTTTTTTTAAAGCCCTTACCTTCTGTCTTGGAATTGATACTAAATATTGATTCTAAGGCAGAAGGGTGGTTACGGTTAAGTAATTGGGGTTAAATGACTTGCCCAGGATCACATAGCTAAGGACAGATTTGAACAGAATTCCTTCCAAATACAGTCCTACAACTCCTCTATTCACTGTATTACTTAGCTATTCCAAAGAAAATGAACTTTTAAAGAAACAGAGAACTTCCAAACATTCTTGATGAAAAGACCAAGGCTCAGAGCTGCAGAGACACTTTATACAAGAGTGAGGAGAAACATAAAAAGGTAAAGATGAACAAAAAAAATTAAAGGGATAAACATAGATAAATAGATAACATACAGAGAAATTATACTTGTATACCTTCTGTAGCCTGTTCATCAGGAATCATAGTCTAATTAAACAGAAAGCCTGGGAATGGTTCTGTTACATAAAAGAATGGAAGGGGAGAGGAAGAGAAATATACAAGGGAGGGAACTATATTGGAATTCACCAGCAATGTACTAGTGGAGCTGTTTCCTCATATCTCCTTCAACATTGATTGATCTCATCTTTTGTTTTCTCTACCAATTTTCAGGCTATGAAGTGGAATTTCAGTGTTGTTTTGATTGGCATTTTTCTTATTATGAGTGCGTTGGAGCATTCTTTCATGTGGTTGTTAATAATTTATAATTCTCTTGATAACTGTATCAAGTCAATCCAAAAAAGAAGAATTTTTAATCATACAATGAGATTACACAAAATCAAACATTCACAATATGAAAAGGGATAAACAAGGAAACTACATTATGCTGAAAGGAACCAAAGACAAGAAGTCAATTCATAAAGGAAAATTTAACAGAACTACAAGATGACAGAAATAGTAACAATAATGGCAGGAGTTCTTTGACTATTTTATTATTTTTCCCCCAATAGTCCCTTATTGTTCACTTTTTGCCTCCTTCCTCTTTGATGGAGTTTTCCTTGGGGGCTAAACCACAAAACCATCTTAACCTTCTCTCTCACTGTTCAATTTATAGTTCAGCAATCTCAGACTTTGATCCAACTGATTTCTGGGAGCCCAGTACTGGCCTCAACAGGATGCTGGACTCTTTCCTTCAGCTTTGTGAAAGGTTGCACATATCCCGCCCCACTTTCCACTCTTCTTAGGTGTCTGGCTAAACTCTATTGAAACTGAGGATGCTACCTTACTTCTGCCCTATCCAGAGCAAGTTTTTGCTTTTTGTTTTTCTTTAGCCCCGATGAGCAAACCTAAGGGCCAGTTTGTGGAGAGACTGCTGGGAAAGCATGGTATATTACAGAGGAGAGGTAGTTGTTTTGGTTTAAGGATTAGCCTTCTCTTTTAGTACATCAAATTATTACCTCATTAGAGTTCTTGCTTTCCTTAACTTTGAGAACAGATGGAATTGATTTATGTTTTGCATATAATTTTTATTTTTGAGAGGTCTGAGAGATTGTAAGATTTATAGGAAATATGTTTTGTCTAACATTTTGTTAGTCATGTGATCCATAGTCCTTTTCATTTATTTTATTCTATTTTAAAAAATAATTTTATTGGTGGTTTCTATTTCTTAAATCACATAGTATCTCATGTATCCCTTCCCCTCCCTTTCCCCAAGAGCATCCCATATAACAAATAAATTTTTTGTGTGTAAGGAAAAAAATAGTCAGCACAACTGGTTGGTATATTGAGAAAGTCTGAGAATTTCTGCAATATGTAACACCAATAAAACTACCACCTACATGAAGGGGTAGATAGATTGGGAGTGTGTTTTCATAACTCTTCATTCATGTCCCAAGTGATGTTTGGAATTTTATTATGTTTACTTTTGATTTTTTGTGTGTTTGTGTCATTGTTCTTCCCATTTATGTCGTTGTAGTTACTCTGAATATTGTTTTCTTGGTTCTTCTTACTTCCCTCCTTACATCACTCTGCATTAGTTAATATAGATCATGCTAGGGCAACTGGGTAGCTCAGTGGATTGAGAGACAAGTCTAGAGATGGGAGGTCCTAGGTTCAAATCTGACCTCAGACACTTCCTAGCTGTGTGACCCTGGGCAAGTCACTTGACCCCCATTGCCTAGCCCTTACCACTCTTCGGCCTTGGAACCAATACATAGTATTGATTCCAAGATGGAAGGTAAGGGTTTAAAAAAAAAAATATATATATATATATATATACATCATGCTTCTTTGAATTCATCAGACATATCATTCCTTATAGCAAAGTAATTTCCCATTATATCTGAGTACCATTATTTATTTAGTCATTCCCCAAACAAAATGGGCATTTACTTTGTTTCCATTTCTTTGCTATCACAAAAAGTGCTGCTTTAAGTATTTTGTAGCATACAAGGATTTTTTCCTTATTAGTATCTTCCTTGCCCAATAATGGAGAAACTGGTAAAATCTGGGTATTTTTGTCACTTTTATTTGCACAAATCAAAATTGCTTTCCAAAATCATACCATTTCCACCAACAGTCTAGTAGTATGCCTATCTTGTCACAACTCCTACACTGACTTTCTTGGTTTTGTTATTTTTGCCAATTTGTGGGGTGTGAGGTGAAACTTTAGAGTTGTTTTGATTCTTATTTCTCTTATTATTAGTAATTTGGAGCGTTTTTTCATGTGGCTGTGAATAATTTACAGTTCTTTTGAGAACCGTTTGTTCATATTCTTTGACAATTTTATCTATTGATCTTATGTATATTTATTATATATGTTGGATAGAAATATCTTTCTTCCTATTCAAACACATTCCTTCTTATTCTAGATGCATTAATGTCATGCAGAAGCTTTTCAGTTTCAGATAACAGAAGTTATCAATTTTAACTTTTTTAATTTTCTCTATCTATTGTTTAGTTAAGAATACATCTTTTTTTCCTGTCAGATTTATAGATAAGGGAAGAATTTATGACCAAACAGAGAATATCATAAAAAACTAAATGGATAATTTTATTACATTAAATGAAAATGTTTTTGTACAAAGCCAATAAAAGCAAGTTTTAAAGAGAAGCAACAAATTTGGAAAAGAATTTCATAACAGGCATCTCTGACAAAGTACTCATTTCTCAAATACATAAGGAACTGAGTCAAATTTATAAGAATATAAAGTATTCTCCAATTGAAAAGTAGTAGAAGGATATAAACAGGAATTTCTTAGAGGGAGAAATTAAAACTATGTTTAAAAGGAAAAAAATGTTCTAAATCACTATCGATTAGGGAAACTCAAATTAAAACAACTCAGAGATACTATCCTACATCTATCAGATTGACTAATATGACTAAAAAAGAAAATTATAAACATTGGAATGTTTATAAATTATAAATTATATATAATTTATATAAATTATTTATTTATATTATTATATATTATATATATAATTTATAATATATATATACAAAATAAATTATAAACATTGGAATGGATGTGGGAAAATTGGGACACACACACTTTTGGTGGAACGGTGAACTGAGACAACCATTCTGGAGAGCAATATGGAACCATATTGAAAGGGCCATAAAACTATGCATACTCTTTGATTCAGCAATACCACTACTGGGTCTGTAACTCAAAGACATCTGAGATTAGGGAAAAGAACATACCTGTATCAATATATTTTTAGTAGCTCTTTTCGTAGTGACAAAAATTGGAAACTAAGAAGTTGTCCATCTTTGGGAAAGTCTAAGCAAGTTGTAGTATATGATTGTAATGGAATATTATAGCACCATAAGAAATGAACAGGATGAGCTCAGAAAAACCTAGAAAGACTTCAAAATAAAGTGAGCAGAACCAGGAGAGATTGTATACAGTAACAGCAATACTATACAATGATCAGCTGTGAAGGACAAAACCATTATCAGCAAAGCAAGTTCTCAAAATACCCACAAGGGACCCATGATGAAAAAATGCTATCCACAACCAAACAGTTGTGGATAACAGTTGTCATCTGACTGCAGATCAAAACATTCCATCTTCCACTTTATTTCTTTCAAGAGTGTTTTATTGAATGTATGATAAGTGCATTCTGTCATGGCATAAGCAATATGGAAACATGTATTGCATAAAAGCACTGGAATAACCTATATCAGACTATTTAAAGTCCTGGAGGAGGGGGATGAAAGGGAAGGAGGGAGAAAATCTGAATTCTAAAATGTCAAAAAACAGTTGACAAGAATTATTTCTACACGTAACTGAAAAAAAAATTTAAATATATCTCTTACCTGTAGCTATGAGAGGGATATGAACTGTTTCTAATTTTTTAGCATAATCTTTAATATTAAGGTATATCTATGCCTATTATAACCCCATCACATATAATACTTTCTTTGGGGTTTAGAAAGATGCTTTTTATGACATAAAAAAAAGATCCCCTGGGATACTCATCAGTTAGGGAATGGCTAAACAAATTATGGTATATGGTTGTAATGTAATTAATAAGAAATGATGAATGGACTGATTTTTTTGAAACTTGGAAAGAACTATACAAGATAATGAACAGTGAAATGAGTTGAAACAGGAGAACATAATATATGGCCACAGAACTAATATAATACTGGAAGAATAAACTGAGAATGTTACTTCCAGAATATGAACAGTGTGAATCTTGAAATTTCTCAGACTCTACCTTAGAACATTTGGTTAAGACCATTCCCCATTTTAAACAGTGAAGCTACTTAGATCTAAAATGTGAGAACTCTACTTGGATCAGAAATGGGAGGACTTCTACTCCACACATACTTAGGACTGCTTTAGGGGAGAAAACTCCTTGCTGAACAATGAGAAATGCTTACACCCATACTTAAGCCATGCCTTTTTTTAGAATTAATACAATAGGGTGCTAAGTACCTATAAAGGTCAGGCAACTTGTGAATTTACAAGGAGCAAAGAGGTGAAAACTTATTCAGAAGTTTTTTCTGGTTCAAACTTACTAAAGGGATTAGTCAACTCAGCTGTGAATTCAGAATGGGCTGTCCTTTGGAAAACGTCTACTGTGATTGGTAGATGGAAGAACTTAGAGGAGGTGACATAGGAGAAAACCCCCTATATAAGAAAAAGGAATCTCTTGAGAAGAGGATCTCTTGAGAAAGGCTCTTGAGAGACAGGCTCTAAGGAGGATCTCTTGAGAAGAATCTCTCTCTAGAAAAGGATGGCTGACTGAACTGGTGTCTATATTCTTGCTTGAACAGATCTTATGGTGCGTGATAACTGACTGACTGATCTTTTCTTTTAGGACTTAGGCCTGGGTTGGCCAGGGCTACCCTGGGCCAGTCTATCCTTTTCTCATTATTTCCTTTTTTCTCTCTTTCTTTCATTCCTCATTGTATAATTAATTAAAATCTCTATAAAACCCAGTTGACTTGGGTATATTCATAATTGGGAATATTTCCCTGGCGACCACCTTATATTTTGATTTAAAACAAGACACTGTAGTGAAAACATATTTTCTGCAGTCACAAATTTACTCACCCACTCTTATATCTATCACAATTTATATCTTCAACTATTTTAACTCTTACAGTTTATGGCATCCACCCTTTTAAATATAACAACAGAAAGATAAAACATGAACGACTTAATTTATGTTTATACCTTGGCCTCCCTGACAATATCCTTTGTGATACTGGGGAGGGACTGGGACACTTGTGGATGAGATTTATTATATTGATATGAAGAAAAGTATGCTATAGGAGTTTTGTGATTTCATTTGTACATTAACTTTTTTTCTTTGTATATGAAAATACTTGCTTTGTTTGATATTGTAAACATTTTGAAGAGTAGTAAAAGAATTTTCAAAAAAGATCCCTCTATGTCTATACTTTGTAGAGTTTTTAGCATAAAAGAATTTAAAACTTTGTCAAAGTCTTTTTCTATTTCTATTGAGATGTTCATGTGGTTTGGGATTCTTGGTTTTTAATATGATTAATTATTTTAATTATTTTGCTAATGTTGAATTAACCTTGCATCTCTAGTATAAATTTCACTTGATCATAATGAATGATTTATTGAATAAATTGCTGTAATTTGTTTGAAAGGATTTTGTGTAAAATTTTTGAATCAATATTCATTGATGTTATTTGCTAATAGCTTTCTTTACATATTTTATCTTTTTCTGGTTTAGGTATTAGTACTATATTTGTCTTATAAAAAGATTCTTTGTTGTTGTTCAATTGTTTCCCATGTTAAATATTAGAATCTTGCTGTTCTTTAAGACACAGTTCAAGTCTTATCTCCTTCATAAAGTTAGTTAACAAGCATTTACTTTAGCATTTATGTATTCAGCACAGTGCTTAGTACTAGTAATATAAAGTAAAAGTGAAACAATCCTTGCCCTCAAATGGTTTATATTCTAATAGAGACAACATGTATAAAGACAACAACAAAGTTTACCTTCAGGATCAAATATAAAATTCTTTGTTTGCTCCATTCAACAACACACGGATAAGAGAAGACAGCAGAGAAGACAGCAGATGGTGAGAGTAATCCAGGGTTAGAGTTTACCAAGGATTAAACAACAACAGAACAGGAGGGCAAGGGATCACAGAGTAGAAGGTAGTATAGACTTTAACTGGTCCCTTACAGTCACTGGAAGGGAAGAAAGGAGAGCCAGTGCAGGTTATGGTATGGGTAAATATTGAATGGTGGGAGGATTGGAGGTCTGACTGAGTAGGAGATTCATTAAGGGTACGACGGCAATGGGAATAATGGAATAAAATAAAATAAATATGGAATAAATAAATAATAAATAAATATTCCATTAAATGTAATAAAATAAAGGATTACTATTAGATAAAGGGATTTTTGAGTTAATATACAAAATAGCACACAACATTCATGGATGACAGTAAGATCTAAGGCATGACCATCCTTATGTGTTGCTGAGGCAGAGTGAAGTAGGTTAGATCATTGTAGGTGAGGAGACCGAGGGACTGGGAGTTGGATCTTTGTATTGCTACTGCCTAACACCATGCCTGGCACATTTTGGTCTGGACTATGATTTATTGTGATAAGCAATTTCTGGTGAGGAAACTTCCTTTATCAAGGAAATAAGTAACTATTCTTCAATCTATAATCTTAGAGCATTTCCTGGGAGAACTCAGAAATTAAGAGTTTACCAAAGTTATCCAATCCAGTATGTGCTGAGGAGGGACTTGAACTTCCAGATCATCCTTGACTCTATGAGTGACTTTGTATACATTGCAGTAGAATCCTTGTCATAGAATAGGGGAAGGGAAAGAAATAAGCATATATACTGTGCTAAGTGTCTTGCGGATTGATCCCCACAACAACCCTGGGAGATAGGCACTATTAATTAACCCCATTTTACAGATGAGGAAACTGAAGAAGTTACAGGTTAAGTGACTTGCCCAAAGTCATATAGCTAGTAAATGTCCGAGGTTGAATTTAAACTCAAGATTTCCTGATTCCAAGTCTAGTGCTCATCCATCTGCCTCTTATAGTTACTTAATAAATTCATGTTGAATAAATTGAATGACTGAGAGACAGATGGACATTCTCTGGTCTTTCACATGCTTCAGTCAGTTATTTCCTGATCTAGGTTATAAGTTTCTTGGGAGCAGAAAAGATTATTTCATGAATCTTTCAGTCTCACAGCATCTAGTATATTTTTTAATTCTAGAGCTTACATAGAATAAGTTCTCCAGGAATCTTTGTTAATTAACTGATTGAATATTATGTTTCTATCCCACCACATACAATATGACCCTTAGCCAATGGCTTACCTTTCTATTTAATCTTTTTGGTGCTAGCATCAATGAAAACCAAAAACTGAAGTCAGTTTGGTGAAGCAAGTGTATTACTTTAATAGAAACTGAGTGTTCACAGTGAGTCATTCAGACCATTTATCCAGATCCTATTATCCCAGAGGCAAGCAGCCCACAACTCACCCTGTGCCATTTGGGGAAGGCATAGGAAAGGTTTTATCCTCCGCCATAGAAAAACTGAGTTTTGACAAATTTTGCTTTCGTAGGAAAGAAGGGTGTGATTAGCCTTGAAAGCCGATGGATTTATTTAGCTTCCTCCCCACCAGGTAGAGAACTCCTTCCTTATCTGTACAGCCCCTGGAATAATGATGAGGGAGGACCTCAGACTGTTCAGTCATGAACCCAGCTTTCTCTATGGCAGCCTCAATTTCCTCCAGAGTAAGGAAGAGACAGGAGAACCTCTCGTCACCAATCATGCAGTAGCTGCACTGAAGGGAAATAGTAGAAGAAATATTAAAAGATCCTCCAGGAGGTTTCACTTGGCTGCTGAGGTTCCTCAGGACTTGCTGATAGGTGGGAAGCAACAAGCAGGCAAAACAAGGTAAGGAGGCAAACAGTCTGGGCCAGAGAGACAGAGCTCAAAAGCTGACTTTGGGTCCCATCAACACCTCAGGACACGCTTGACCCTCTCTCCACCTTTCCTCCTCCCCAGCCCATTTCTCTCCAAAGCAAACAAAATGACAAATAGAATAATGGGAGGGGACAGACCTTATTGTCTTGATCACAAAAATGTTTTCCCTTGTCTCTAGAAGTGTACGTATACATTCAAAATGCTGATTATTTGGGAGTCGCCCACCTTGTAAAGGGGAAAGAAATGGGGAGACATTTCCAGGATTGGGGAGCGCACCTGTAATGGGCTATGGTGGAAGAATCCATGTTAGCTTTATTATATTTTAATAAATCAATTGAAATAAATCACAATGGGTTGTCAGCTACCCTGATTTTCTCCATACTCACAATGGAAAAACAAACAAACCCCAAATATCATTTTCAAAAGTTGCAGGGGCATCTGGGTGGCTCAGTGGATTGAGAGCCAGGCCTTGAGATGGGAGATCTGAGGCTCAAATTTGACCTCAGATACTTCCCAGCTGTGTGCCCTGGGCAAGTCACTTAACCCCCATTGCCTGACCCTTACCACTCTTCTGCCTTAGAACTGATACATAGTATTGATTCTAAGATGGAATGTAAGGGTTTAAAATATTTTTTCTTTTAAAGTTGAAAACATTTTCTACTATAGGAATGTTTAGATTTGTCAAATTTTTCAAAAAATAAGAATTAACCATTGCTATTGCAGGGCCAATTAGGTATCTCTGCCCATTGCCTGGTACAGTGCTATATTTAGTTAGTTGTTTAATAAAGGTCATTGATTTGATATGATAATTTGTGGACCAAATATAATTAATCAAGCAAGCATTTATTAAGCACCTATTATGTGTCAGGCTCTGAGCTAGGCATTTGACCTTATGTAATAGTTGTTTAAACCTTTACCTTCTGCTTTGGAATCAATACAAGGCAGAAGAATGGTAGGGGCTAAGCAAATGGGGTTACGTGATTTACCCAGGGTCACACAGCTAGGAAGTATCTGAGGTTAGATTTGAACCCAGGACCTCTCATCTCTAGCCCTAACTCTCTATCCAGTGAGCTATCTAGCTACTCTTTATATGATTTTTTCCCCACTGAGATTGGATTATTAAATAATCTAAAGCAGTTTCTCCAAAGTGCTATCATTATCTGAATATGTGATCAATCAGAGGGTGAGAAAATGGGTCCTATCACATTCTCTCCACGATAATCAATCAAAGGCTTGCCTTCAACATAAATAATGCAGCTCCTTCACCCATTCTAGCTCATCACTCTCTGACTTCAGTCCCTTACTTGAAGCTACTTGGAGTTAGCTATTCAGTGTGATTATAATCTAACTTGATCCATGCACCCACCAGTCAATGAATAGGTAAAAATTCCGCACTTCCAGAATCCCCACATGTGGTAGCTGATGGTAGACACTCCTCTGCAAATATGATTAGTACTCCAGGGCAGGAACTAATGATTTAACAGCCCTATCACTCAACCTCACCCCCACCCCCCAAATGATTGGTACCTGAAGGAAACTGAAAAGAAGAGGTAAGAGACAAAATCTGGAGAGTCAGGACTGAACTAGAAGAGAAGGGAAGAAGTCAGTATGGCTGGTCAAGGTATTTCCTCAAAATGGATGCTCTGGGAGGAACTCACGAGGCTAAGTGGCATCATGCATTTCTTCCATTTAAGTCTACCTATTTTGTGAGGTATCCTTTTCAGCTATGACAGCCATTAAAACTAACTATTGAAAGAAACTGAACTAAGAGTCAGATTTTTGAATGACCGTGGCACAAAATAGTAAGTCAGGATTTTAAAGAATGTAACCTTTGATTCAAAGGGACAATTGTATGGGACTCTGATTTCACTGGTGAAACCTGACTATTCAATGCTCTGAATTTGTGTGAGGTGTGGGTCAGAGTTGGCGAGAGCAGGAAAGATTCTAGATCCTGAGCACTTCTGGTCTCTAGCTTTGAGAGACAAAATGCTCCATTCCAAGCTCTCCTCAGTTCCTTGAAGGAAGAAAGGCTCTGGGAAAAATCTGACAATCTCTATCATCATAGAGACCATGAGCAACTTTCATATCTCTAGCCCCAACTTGCTACACTAGAAACTTTGGGGAATTTCTCTTGTGTGAGATCTGGAACTCTTAATTGAACTGAGAACTCATTTATTGTATGTATTATCTGGTATATCTTCTATTTATACTCTGATTTCTCTTTTGCTATTGACTTAGACAAATGGGTTTATTTGCTATGTGTATTTACTGAAGAGAGTCAAACTTTGCCCTTCCTCATTAAGGAATAGCAAATCTAAAAATTACATCTTTTAGTCTAATAATATTTAATGGAATAAACAAATACAGTTTTAGTCCAGTACATTCTCTCCCTGAGAAGAGTAGAGTGGCCAGATTCTGACCCTAACATCCTACTTCCAATCCTGGCAGAAATAAAAGTATCCTTTGGAGAAGAATGGAAGAGGAGATGCTTGAGATATATGCTGAAGCCACCTTAGACACCTTTGGACATATATAATCTACTTAGGTAAAACAAAACAATATTACTATGTCACATTCCCCTTACAAAAACAAAGAAGTGAAAGAGGAATAAAATATAATAAACTAAAGATACAATAAAATGTTTTTCTTTACTATGGTAAAAACTATTTATTGTCCTTGGGTGAGAGACACCCAAGCTTTGGCTTTGAGACTTTGACTAAAGTTATCTCAATTCTATTAGCTTAGATCATATGGACTTCTTTAACATCTGTAAATTATTTGGCCACCTCTTCTTCTTTTCTGTCCTTGAACTAGGAATGTCTTCTCATTCCTTTAATCAAAAACAAACAAACAAACCCCTACCAGCTATGTATATTATACATATCTATGTATGTATTATGTATGTATATTATTCTTCCATAACCACCACTCCCTTTTTACTTGGTTGATACTCCCTTTTATTGCCCTTACCTTTTCCATGAAATACTTCACTCATCTATCCTCAATTGCTTCAGAATGCCACTCATTGACCATGTACTTTAAAAAGGCTTAAAAATCTATAAAATCTTAATCTTTACCCTAGAATGCTGAAGTTGCTTTCAGCCTAAGCAGTTTTCCTTTTGTTCTTTTCAGTTAGTTTGACTATCCATGTCTTTTGACCACCCCACCCTACTTCCCTCAGACATTAGATCCAGCTAGTGGGTAAGATTTTCCCTGGGTTCCCAAGGAACCTAGGCTGAGAAATTCCATAAACATTTAATGACAGAAGTGGGATACTGGGATACTCCAGAAAGGTGACTGAGTTCCCTATGTTAAAATTAATTGTGGTTGGACTCTGAAATATATTAGGTGGTCACCAGGGATTAAATTTTCTAAATCCCAAGATGAATTACTAAAGTAAATGGAATTTATGGTAGTTTATTTACAATATTTACAATAGAAGAGAGATATTAAGGAATGAGAGAGAGAGAGAGAGAGAGAGAGAGAGAGAGAGAGAGAGAGAGAGAGAGAGAGAGAGAGAGAAAATCTGGTTTCTTATACCAGTTTAGAATTTCTAAGTCCTAGCCAGGGGAAGAGAGTCTCAAGAAGGTGGGCCTTTCCTGGAGGCTTCACACCTCCAGAAAGGAGGGGTCACTAAGTCAGCTTTTCACTCACCAGCAGTAACAGTCTAAAAGAAGTCTGGATGTTGGTCTTCCAGTCACTCCTCTGTCCTTCACTCCAAGCTTGGGGTGACTGACTGTCTTTCACTTCAGTCTTTTTTTCTCTATTTAAAGATCTTTTTCTCTTGTGTCACCTCCTCTAAATTTTTACATCTACCAATCACAGCAGACACTTTTCTCCAGGACTACCCATTCTTTAGGTCTCACCCTCTTTGGTTAGATTATATCTTTTTGGGTTACTTAACACGTCTTTTGTTAACTTCACCTTTTGCAGTTACTTAACACCTTTTTGTGATTAATTCACCTTTTGTAGTTACTTAACACCTTTTTGTAGTTAAAATCTAAAAACAGATTGTAGCTTAAAATTCTAGCTTCACTATAAAGGAAGAGATAAGTACCTTCATTGTTCCAATCAGGAGATTACAATTTTATCTTCACAATAAAGAAAGAGCTAAGTATCTTTATTGTTACAATCAGGAGATAGCTAAATCCAATCTTCATACCTACCACCCCAAATAGCTAGAGTGTACAGGGTAAGATTTTACTCAGTGAGCCTCCTATGGTGACTAGTTTTCTCTTCCGTTTTGAAGGTGTATCAAGAGTAATTTTCTCTTTAAATTTGTCTACAAGAAACCAAACTGAAAACAGGATAGATACTTGGTAATTCATAAAGTGATGTTTTTCTCTGTTTTATGAATCATATTTCACCTCACAACTCTCTTTGCATCAGGGTGCTTCTTAAATTATAGAAACCATTGATCAAAACTATCTAGACTCTCAAGATTTATCTTAGGGATACTAGAAGGCTTCCCCATTCTCCAGCTGATACCCAGGAGGGATATAATGTCTTGCCCTGAATTTCTCATGTCTTGGCTTCTTTTTCCATCATCTTCTCCATTAAGCAGAGGTTCTCTTTAATTAGGCTGCTGGTCATATTGATTTTGAAAGTATATGTGTTCTGCCAGTATCAGACTTAAGAATTAGTTTGGGATCCCAGAGAGGAATATAAGGATAATTTCTACTTTCGATCTCCCAATTGGGTACTATCTTAGAATCCTATTAATATGTAGCCCCTGTAGATAGTTCCTCTGATTCAATCTGTGATTAACTTAAATCAAGAAAATCAAAACTATCTCATTTTGGAGTCAAAGCCTTAGCATAAATGATTAAGATCTTTTCCCAGTGTTTGCTTCTTTTTTTTTAAATAGGTAAATGGGGTTAAGTGACATGCCCAGGGTTACACAGGAAGTGTTTGAGGTCAGATTTGAATCCAGGTACTCTCAACTCCAGGCTTGGTGCTCTATCCACTGTGTCACGTAGTTTGCCCTCAATCTATTTTTAAGGCAATCGCAATTTCCTAACTTAGACTGGGAATAGACTAGGTTCTTAGTTATATTCATTATAAATGGCCTTACTTTCAAAGGCCTCAAAAATAAAAAAAACCACTAAGAAAAATCCTTGAAATTCCATTGATAAAAATGTTTAAAATTTTTAAGTTGACAAAAAAAAAAAACACCCTGTAGAATTTTCTTTTAAAGCACTTGATTTTTCTTTGAAAATTATGAAGTAAGGCAACTGTCTATATTGAGTAGTGTCTAAATGTTTGTGGTACTCCTTGAAAAGGAAATTTAGAACCATAGTAAAAGATTTTTTTTTTCTCTGAAAGCTCTAGGGAAAGAGAGAGAGAGCAAGGTTGTATTTCATTTGTTTTATGTTATGTAGAGTATGTGCTATCAGCACTGACTGTATTCTCTGTCCTGATAAATCCAACTGTCCTTTTTCACTATGGTCTGATCAACCAAGGAAAAGGGATGAAAAGAATGAGAACTTTTTTGCTCCAAATTTCAAAGCTTTCAAAGGAGATAGCCTCATTTCTGTGTTCTTAATTCTGGCCAGATTGGGAATGGAGAGAGACCCAGAGGGGAGAGGAAGAGAGAGAGGAGACAGAAGGAGATCCTTTTCATTTGAGAAATGTATGGTATTTGTAACTATGGAGAAATTAATTTATGACTAAAGCATATTCTGTTTAATATAATGATATAATAAATAAAAGATGTAATGATGGGGCTATGGTTTGAATGTTTTGATATATTCAAAATATCATAATAGATTTGTTTATTTTTTGGAGTTGTGGCACCCTAGAATTGCTGCAAGTATAGACTTTATAGAATTTACTCTTTCCCTTTCCAGGACAGGGAAAGACTGTATTAACTTACCATTAGGAGAGGAAAGTGATTTTACCCGCCTGAGAAAATTTAGTCTTTAAACAGATCTGAAGCCCATTTAAAAGTTTTGTTCTCCAATGACTTCAAAAAGTAGAAGGGAAAAAATAGATTTTTCTATTTTAATTTGATATTTAGAAGCTCTACTTGGTACTTAAGAATCACCTAACATAGATATTGTTTTCTTAACTCCTCTCTAGCCTAGAAAGAAGGTTGTTGTTCAGTTGTTTTTCACTCATGTTCAACTTAATGACCCCATTTGTGGTTTTCTTGGCAAAAATACCAGATCAGTTTGCCATTTCCTTTTACAACTCATTTGAGGGATAAAAAAGCTGAGGCAAACATAGTTAAGTGACTTGCCCATAGTCACATAGCTAGTGAGTATCTAAAGCCGAATTTGAACTGAGGAAGATAAGACTTCCTGACTCCAGACCTGCCATTCTATTGACTTTGCCACCTACCTGGTCCTGGAAAGAAAGAGGTTTGTTTAAATAAAAACAATAATAATAGTAACTTGGGAATCAGAAAAATTTCATTCTGGGATAGTGGCCACAATGGGCTTCAGTGAATAATTTATCAATATCTAATTGCCCAGGTAAATTAGAAACTAAGTCACCCAAAATGAATTTTTAAAGAAAATTAAAACTCTAACCTTCTGTCTTAGTATTAATTCTAAGACAGAAGAGTGCAAGGGTTAGTTAGGCAATTGGGATTCAGTGAATTGACCAGGGTTAAACCACTAAGAAGTGTCTGAAAGCATATTTAAACCCAGGCCTTCCCAACTCTAGACCTGTTGCTTTATCCACTGTGCTACTTAGCTGCCCCCTAAAATGAATTTGAATAAACCATCTGTTAACAAGTTCTTAAATAAGAAATCAGATGGGAAGTATTTTATTTGGCAAAATGAGAAACCATAAATCTTGAAATTTCAGTTATGAACAGAAAAGAGCAAAGTTTTAAAATGAATTTGAGATGAATAAGAACGTTTTGCTATTTTGAACAAAAGCTTGAATGTGTGAAGATAGAATTAATTCTCCCTTTGTCTGTTTTTAATTAATCAAATCTAGAACTTAAAGTACCTCTACTTAGTAGCTAGCTAACTGTTAGGTAAGCAAGCTCACAAGTTACTTACTAGTTCATAACCCCAAAAGGCCACAAGCACTTCTCCCTCCTTGGGCAGTGCTAGGCAAATTGAAAGACTGCAATTGGTTTCTGTGGAGAGGGAGAGACACAGGAAATGGTGTGGGGGAAAAAGGGGTATAAAAGGAGAGACCAACATGGTCTGAGGTCTCTGTTTCCTTGGTTTTGGAGAGGCTGATTCCTTGGAGTCATTCTGCATTGGTGAAACTCTGGCTGAAGACACCACCTGGACTTTCTGGCTGACAACTCCCTGGAAATCCATGTGGAGATTGGGACTTGGGGAAGCCCCTGCCAGGGTCTCTGGTCAGGCACTTAGGGCTGATAGGCTAGACCAGGCTTTGTCTCCATCCTATATTTCCCACTTTCATTATCTCTAACTTGTAAATAAAAGCAACTAACAGTCATTTTGACTTAGGGGCTAATTGGCGACCCCAATATTATTTTTTAACTCTCATATTGAGTTAAAACCTAAATTTAATTTTTTTAAAACCTTTATCTTCTGTCTTGGAATCAATACTGTGTATTGGTTCCAAGGCAGAAGAGTGGTAACAGCTAGGCAATGGGGGTCAAGTGACTTGCCCAAGATCACACAGCTAGGAAGTGTCTGAGGTCAAATTTGAACCTAGGATCTCCCATCTCTAGACCTGGCTCTCAATCCACTAAGTTACCCAGCTGTCCCCCAAAATGTAATTGTTATAAATGAAGTAAAAGGAAATTAGTGCTGAAGATAGTTTGGGACAATATTTGTAATCAGAGAGGAAAAGCATTAAGAAATTAAAAGTTTTTTTTTTTTTTGGGGGGGGGGGGTAGCTAAGTGGCTCAATAGATTGAGAGCCAGGCCCAGAGATGGTAGGTCTTGGGTTCAAATCTAGCCTCAGATACTTCCTAGCTGTATGATCCTGGGCAAGTCACTTAACCACCATTTCCTAGTCTTTACCACTCTTCTGCCTTAGAACCAATACATCATATTGATTCTAAGATGGAAGGTAAGGGTTTAAAAAAAAAGAAGGAAATTAAAAGTTTTAGAAAAAAGTGGAATATTGAATCAATTTAAGTAAAAATGATTTGCAGGCCTCGGTTGGGGTTGATCAGAGACAAAAAAAAGAGAGAAAATGAAAAGAAATTAGAGATAGTTTATACTGACAGTGACACTTGAAACTCAACTGAAAAACAATGAGAAGTATAGAAAGGTAGTCCTAAAAGTTGAAAATTTTTAAATTAAACTCAATTTTAATTCTCCAAAAGCAGGAAAGATAGAACTAGTGGTTTTTTTTTGTTTGTTTGTTTGTTTTTTATCCAAACAGGGATAATTTGCCAGATTTCAGGATCTCTAAGATGGGCCAAGAGAGCAGCATAAGATTTCAGAAAGTATTGTAAAAAGTTTATGGAAGTTTTAGACCCAATTGAGAGCAATAATAAACTGAGATTTATTTAAAAATAAAATTATTTAGTGACAAGGTGGCAGAGTAAGTGAGGAATTTGCCTGATTTCTCCCAAATATCCTCCAAATCACTTTAAAACAAAACCTCTTACCAAATTTTGGAGCAATGAAGCAGCTTTCCAACCCAGAAAACCTTAAAGAGTCAGCAGGAAAAGCCCTGCCTCCCTGGGGTGGGAGAAGAGCAGTCCAGAGAGGGCAGCCAGAGTAAGGGGAAGCTATACCCCAGCAGACGAAGGACAAGGCTCTGTCCCCACAGGAGAGAGGCCTCAGCCAGAGTAAAGGCCAACTCTGAGCCCTCTATCTGATCTAAGCTTCCATAAGGCCCTGCCCCAACAGCTGCAGGTACTTAATCATGCCCTAGCTACCAGCATGGCCCCAAGTCAAGGGGAGGCCTTAATAGAACCTAAACCTCTAGCAAGGCCCAAACCTAGTATGTCACAAGTAAGACTCTACTTGGTAAATCAGCATCAACACTCCAATCCCAATATAAACCGGTAATAAAATCTTCCACTATGTAAATTATCAGCAAGTACTCCCAACTGGTGTAAGCCAGCAGTGAGGCCCTACATTGTTTAAGCAAGTAGTCCTCCAGCCCACTGTGCAAGCAAGCTTCAAGGTTCTTCATCTCCCTAATCAACAGTGGAGGTCCTACACTGTGGAAGCCAGCAATATTGAGGCCCCACACCTGGGACAAGCCAACAATAAGGCCTCCCCACTAGATGCAAGCCAGTGGTGAGGCTCCCCACCAGTAAAAGTCAGCAGATAGGCCCCAAGGCCCATATAAGCCAGAATCAGTGCTCCAAGCCCCAGAGCAAGAAGCTTGGGACAGTGCCTTTTCCAATTGAGGAGTAGAGCACAACTTTAATGTAAACTGTAAGATTTAAAATTGTTGGTGCCATAAACTGTGGCAGTTAAAGGAGTGGATGCCATAAACTGTTATAATTAAAATGGTTGATGTTGTAAACTGTAGTGAGTTAAAATGGTGGAAGATATAAATTGTGCTAGATATAAGAGTGGGTGAGTAAATTTGACCACAGAAAATATGTTTTACTACAGTGTCTTGGTTTTTAAATCAAATATAAGGTGATCGCCAGGGAATATATTCCCAAATTATGAATATACCCAAGTCAACTGGGTTTTATAGAGAATTTAATTAAAGGTATAATGAGGAATTAAAGAAAAGAAGGGCCTTAAGCCAACATGGCCTAGACCTGAGTCTTAAGAGAGAGAGAATCAGTCAGTTTTTTTATCACTCACCACAAGATTTGTCTTAAGCAAGGATGTCTGGGGAACAGAGTCTCCCCAGAGGGAGTTCCAGCCAGAGTCAGCTTCCCAAGGGACTTCTTCTCAAGAGATCTTCAAAGGGCCTCCTCCAAAAGGATCTATCTCCAAGCCTCCAAGGATCTAAGGATCTCCAAGCCTCCAAGCCTCCTCTGTTCAAGAGATTCCTTTTCTTATATAGGGTTTTTTTCCTATGTCACCTCCCCTAAGTTCTTCCATCTACCAATCACTGTAGATGTTTTCTAAGAGACAGCCCATCTGAATTCCAGCTAAATCAACTAATCCCCTTAGTAAGTCTGAACCAGAGAAAACATGTTGTGTCGACTAATCCCCTCAGTAAGTCTGAACCAGAGAAAACACAGCTCAGTCGACTAATCCCATCAAGAGAAAACCTGTCTGACCTTTTTAGGTACCTAGCATCCCATTGTATCAATTCTAAAAAACAGGCATGGCTCAAAGAACTCCCTGCCTCATCATAAGCATGGGTCCAAGTACTTTCATTGTTTAGCAAGGAGTTTTCTCCCCCAAAGCAGTCTTAAGTATGGGTGGAGTAGAGGTCCTCCCATAGCAAGGAGTTTTCTCCCCTAAAGCAGTCTTAAGTATGGGTGGAGTAGAGGTCCTCCCATTTCTGATCCTGGCGAGTTCTCACATCAAAATGGGGAATGTTTCTAGTAGGGAATTTGTTCCAATTGAGAATTCCCTGATGGGGAAATTTTTAACATTCACAAGTCTGAGAAATTTCAAGATTTACAATGTATAGTAATAAGTAACATATTAAACTGGAAAAATGCTCAAGAAACAAGAAAGAACCTAACCATATAAAGTTACTATGGTGACCAAGAGGGGAAAGGCACATAGACGAGAACAATGTCAAAATGACTACATGTGAAGTCTCAAAGAAAAATGTGAATAATATCAGGCATATGAACAAGGCTTGAAAGAACTAAAAAAGGACTTTAAAAATCAAATAAGAGAGTTAGAAAAAAATTGGGGAAAAGAAATAAGAGTAACATGAGAAAAGCATGAAATAAAGAGTCAGCATCTTGGTAAAGAATGCACCAAAAAATGGGGAAAGATGAAAAAATCCTCTGAAGAAAATAACTTCTTTAAAAAGGAGAACTGGCTAAATGGAAAAGAAGGCAAAGAAGCTCATTGAATTACATAATTCCTCCAAAATCAGAATTGTACAAAGTGGAAACTAATAATTTCAGGAGACATCAAGAAACAATTAAAAACAATTAAAAGAATGGGGAAAAAAACAATAAAATATGAAATTTATCATTGGAAAAACAATTGACTTAGAAAATATATCAAAGAGAAATGATTTAAGAATTATTTTACTACCTGTAATGAATGGTCAAAAAAGAACCTGGACATCATATTTTAGAAATTTTCAGAGAAAATTGTCCTGCTGTTCAAGAATCAAAGAATAAAATAGAAATTGAAAGAATCCACTGATCACCTCCAGAAAGAGATCCCAAAATGAAAAATCTCAGGAATATTATAGCCAAATTCCAGAGCTTCTATGCTAAAGAGAAAATGCTACAAACAGTCAGAAACAATAGAAATATTGTGGAACTACAATCATGACTACAGAAGATTTAGAAGCTTCTACAATAAAGGATTAGAGTGGAATATGATATTCTGGAAGGCAAAAGAGATAAAATCACAACCAAGAATTACCTGCCTAGTGATACTAGGTCCTCCTTTAGGGCAGGGAATGGATATTCAATGAAATTGAGAACTTTAAAATATTCCTAATAAATAGGCCAGAACTGCATGGAAATTTTGATATTTAAAAAGACTTAGGAGAAGCATAAAAAGGTAAACAGGAAAGAAAAATCAGAAGGGATTCAATAGGGTTGAACTGTTTATAGTCTTACATAGGAAAATGATACTTGTAACTCTTTATCAATATTAGGGCAATTAGAGGGATATATATAGACACAGAGTGTGGTTAACTATGATGGGATGATATTAAAAATAAACAATATTAAGAGATGAGAAAGAGGACAGCACTAGGAGAAGAATGAAGGGACAAATAGAATAGGATGAATTTCCTCAAATAAAAGAGGCACAAAAGAGTGCTCATAATGTAGGAGAAGATGGGAGCATGATGGACAATGCTTGAACCTTAGTCTCATGCAACAGAAGCAGATAACAAAATGAATTAAAAACAATAACCCTATAATATACTATCTACAAGTAACAAATTTGAAGAATATCAGAGTAAAAGTAAGGTTCTGGGACAGAATTTATCATGCTTCAGCTAAAATAAAAAAAATCAGGAGTAGCAATCATGATCTCAGACAAAGTTAAACCAAAAGTAGATTGAATTAAAGAGATAAGGAAGAAAATTATATCTTGCCAAAAGGTACCATAGACAATAAAGTAATATCAATATCAAACATATATGCACCAAATGGCATAACATCCAGATTTTTAAAGGAGAAGTTAAATGGATTATAGGAGGAAATAGTAAAATACTGGTAGTGGGGAACTTCGACTTCCTTCTGTCA
The DNA here is from genome assembly GCF_027887165.1 of Monodelphis domestica. Taxonomy (NCBI): domain Eukaryota; kingdom Metazoa; phylum Chordata; class Mammalia; order Didelphimorphia; family Didelphidae; genus Monodelphis; species Monodelphis domestica. Next base: position 238,293,754 of record NC_077230.1, read on the forward strand.
GAACTACAAAAATATAACCAAAAAATAAAGAAGAAAGATGTTAACCAGGTAAATAGAAATTTAGAAAAAATTAGGTATGATGGATCTCTGAAGAATGGGATAAGAAAGAAATATACCTTTCTCGCAGCAGTGCATGGCAACTACACAAAAATTGACTATGTATCAGGGTCTAAAAACCTCACAAACAAATGCAAAAAAAAATACATATTAAGTGTGTACTTTTGAAATCATAACACAATAAAAATTACATTAAATAAAGCACCATAAAAAAAGATAGATTAAAAATTAACTGGAAACTAAATAATATAATTCTAAAATGTAAGTACAAAACTACTTAAAGCAGATGTTTTTGTGGGAGCAAAGAATTGGAAAGTGGGATGGGATACCAATCAATTGGGGAGTGACTGACTATGTTATAGTATATGATTGAAATGAAATACTATTGTAGTGTAAGAAATGAGGAGCAGGAAGAGCTCAGAAAAACCTTGAAAGACTTACATGAACTGAAGCAGTGTGAAATGAACAGAACCAGAACATTGTAACAATCATGATCTCAGACAAAGCAAAAGCAAAAATTCATTGAATTAAAAGTGACAAGAAAATAATATCTTGCTAAAAGATTCTATAAACAATGAAGTAATAGCAATATAAAAGGAATATTATACAATGAAGAACTGTGAATAACAGCTATCCTCAGCAATCCAATGATCAAAATACTCTCAAAGGACTCAAGATAAACAATGTCATCTGCTTCCAGAGAAAGTACTGATAGTTTCTGAATCAAGTCCAAAGCAAACTTTTTTCACTTTCTTTCTTAATTTTTTTGTTTGAATTTCCTTCCACAAAAGGATTATGGAAATTATGGGAAAATGTTTTAAATATTTGCACATGTAGAATTTACATGAATTCTAGACTCAAAATTATTTTTCAAATGTAGGAAACTGTTTTTACATGTAATTGGGGAAAAAACCAAATTTAATTTAAAAAAGAATAAGGGGGTCAAAAACAAAGAAAGCATACAAACAATTAGTAATTTCTGAAAAGAATGGCAATAATGAGACAACATAGCAAAATTTATGGGATGCAGTCAAAGAAAAGAGCTGCTGCTGGTGCTTGAGCAGTACTTCCTTATTATAAATTTTATATTATCTTATACTCACAACAACTCTAACTTGTAGAAGCCATGAAAGAAGTATACAACCACAGAACTTCAGAGACAACTGGTCCTGAGATTTATGGTCATAAGGTCAGTGCTATTTGTAGAATTTCTTTTTTCATTTCTTGGGAAAGGAAAAGAAGCTATGATTTAAGATATGGCATATATTTCAAGATAATCTTTAGTAGGGATTTTTAGTGGTATTAAAATAATATGTTATAGTAATATATTTGTTTTTGTTTGTAAGAAATTTTTAATTCTCTGCCTTGCCTCTTTTCTGGAGTTTTTGAAGGATAAGATTATATATAAGAAGAGTGTGTTAGTATCCTGGCAGAAAGCAATATAGAAAGCCATCTAAAACCAGATTAGATTTATTTGAACTTTGAGAGACTATTTTCTTAAACATAACTAACATAAAACAATCAGTTCTTTGTGTAAGGGCATCATAATTTAGAGACCCCTCACAGAGTTCTTTAGTACCTTGGCTGTGTAAGTGCTTAGTTAGCAAGAATACATAACTAAAATAGGAAGCTGCCATATGGCACACTTACTCCTCCTGGTTCACATCTTCCAGATGAGAACCATTCTGTACTGGCCCTACTTTTTACCTACTTTCCCCCATGGCCTCTCTAGCATGATCTCTTGGTATCTCAGGCTTTACTTCTTCTCCCCAGCCCCTAAAATATATTAAGGGTGTAATTTTTGCTGTTTGCTTTGCATTCAAACTTTTTAAAATTGAAGTGTTGCTCTCAAAGGACCAGCAGGTGGAAGGGACACAGATCAAAGAAAAACCACAACAAATGCAAAGGGGTGTTTTAATTACCCCATACTTAGAGGCCTGTCTATCTCCTACTTGATGTTAAAGCCTTAGGGCTTAGGGCAGCTAGGGAACTCAGTGTAGTTTCAATTTCAGTCTGAGGAGACCAAAGAAAACAATTGTTTTGGAAACACTCTTTAGGATATGTACCCAGGAATTACTTTTTTTAAAAGCTGATGTGTCAGGATAAAAAGATTGTCCTTTGAAGAAAATTGTCCCAAAGCCTGCTCTAATATTATAAGTGTCCATTTATGCTCAAAACTCATAAAATAAATATTAGGTCAGATCCAAAGAACACACTTGACAGCTAAGTTCATAAACAAATATGGCAGGGAGTGTCTGATCAAATAGACATACTGAAGAGGCTAGGGAGCCTGTTCCTAGAAAGGCAAGATGTCATATAGTGGAAGGCTTTACTCTCTGATTAAAGTATTCATGGACATTCTGTAATTGGTTCCAGTCTGCTTACTATGTGAGGAAGAGGCAGCTATATAGGCAGAAATGGGGTGCATTCAAACATCACCATTGATACAAGGTCACTCCTTGGGTCTGCTTTTGTTTGTTTCTTTCCCTGCCTGACCAAGTTTTAGTGAATGATACAATGATTAAAAGGTCCTCTCCATTCCCTCAGAAGTCAACATAGAGCCCATGAACTCAGATCTCTCTTCTTTGCCTCTTTGTGTTTATTTTTTCCTGTTTTAAGTGAAGGAAATTGGAAATATCTATGATCTTGTGATCTCTTAAAGGTTAGGAAAGAGTCATCAGCATTCAGGGGTTGGAGAAAGTCCATGCCTGGATTTGCCAGAAGCCGAACAGTAAGGAAAATCCAAAGGAATTAGCAAAGATACTACTCAATGGATCAATGATTAGCATCAGTAAAGTTGAAGACTATATTTAATATATTTTCATACTAATTTTAATTTAATATTAAAGGCAACATCCATTTAGAATTTATTAGGGAATATGGCATGAGATGTTGATCTAAGCCCAATTTTTGCCAGAATGCTTATTTTTTTAATCAATAAGGAGTTATTTCCTTAGTAATATTTTCTAGTACATGAATACTGAGTTACTGAATTTGATAATTTCTGATTCTCCCTCTTCTAGTGTGTTATTTTGATTTACTTCTTTATTTCTTTTTTAAACAAATACAAAATGGTTTTGATCACAGCTACTTTATAATAGTTTGAGGTCTAGAAGTGCTATTCCCTCTCCATCTCTATTTTTTTCAATATTTCCTTTTATATTCTAGATTTTTGTTTCTTTTTTTTTAAATCTGTACCTTCTGTCTTAGAATCAATACTGTGTATCAATACTTGATGTACCAAGGCAGAAGAGTGGAAAGGGCTAGACAATGGAGGTTAATTAACTAATCCAGGGTCACACAATAGGAAGGGTCTGAGGTCACATTTGAACCCAGGACCTCTGGTCGCTGGGCATGACTCTCAATCCACTAAGCCACCTAGCCCTCTGATTTTTGTTACTTAAAATAAATTTTGTTATTATTTTATCAAGTTTTATAAAGCATCCCTATGATCATGTGATTGATATAACATTAAAACAGTATATTAACTTGGGTATCATTACCATTTTTATTATATAAACATAGCCCAGCCTTGAGCACTAAATAATCCTCCAGCTATTTAACTTATTCTTCATTTCTTTAAGGAACATTTTGAAATTGAATTTATACAAATAGTATATCTATTTTTGTAGATTGACTCTCAATATTTAATCTGTAGCTATTTGGAATGGAATTTCCCTTTCTAATATTGCCTTGTAGATTTTGTTATTACATAGAACTGCTATTGATTTTTCAGGATTTATCTTGTACTTTGAAACTTTGCTGACAATATTAATTGCATCATTTACTATCTTTTGGTGATTCTCTAGAATTTTCTCTGCAAAGTGTAATGTCATCAGCAAATATGGGTAGTTTTATTTCCTGTTTGCCCATCTTTTAGCATTTTCCTTTCACATCTTTTATTGCTATTGTCAGCATTTCCAGCACTGAATCAAAT